>NC_064645.1:97928450-98553450 GCF_023864345.2 Schistocerca serialis cubense
GCGAATACGGAAAAAGCCTCAAGGAGGGGGCGCTACACATATCTTGAGCTACCTTTACTTTTACCGTAATAAAAAGTAATCAAGTCACATCCTAACAACCTTACCACAACAAAGGTCAAAAATTAATTATGATTGTAGTGTTGCTCACGCTGCTAAATATTGCATTTTCGGGCAACAACAAAGTTATATTATGTGGCAGGTGTCAATAGAGCACAGTTAATAAAGTCATTTCTTGAAATAATGGATAAACTAGGCACTCATCTTTTCGTGTTTCCCAGGTTGGTCTCGTTGTGAACTCATGGCTCAATCGTCGAAAATCCAGGTAGTGATGATTCCAAGCTCGGATGCGAAGAGGCCTAGGTGTTATTCTGCGATGTTCAAAAGTTTTATAGATGTGTTTCATAAACCATTCTTGAAGATGAAACTTATGCAAGTTAGGACAATGGTGATGTAAAAAAGTAATCAGCACTGCGAATTTAAGTTACACTTTTTTTTATTACTTTTGTTGCAATATCACATAACTCGTTACAAAACATCACTTCACAATATAAAACATACTTGAAAATATCTTCCTCACTGTTAAAGTTCACATTTCATAAACTGACTACAATTGACGACCAAAGCTTGACTCTCTAATAACCGCTTACGCGTCCAAAAATCAGAGTTACAAGCACGTAAAAGATCATAGTGACAAAAGAAAGAATACACTTAAGAATAATCATTGCAATATATACATATCGATGTATCCAAGTACCTCTACTTTAATGAAATCAAATCTGAATGTTGTCACAGAAATATGTTAACTACTTTACAGAAACACAGTAGAGTGTTGCTGGTATCGAGAGGTTGAGGTGAGGTGCCGCAATGGTTACGTAATTCAAGTACCATTACAACATGCAAAGTTTAAGGAAGTTGTATTTAAACTGATTATACATATATACAAGACAATGCGTTTTACTTATTCAATCATCAGTCTAAATATTTATGCTTCTGAATGTAAACTAGCTTTCTATTTGGGGAAGAGTCCGTATTTAGAACGCTACGTATCGAAGGCTCTCTGTACAAGAAAACAGTAGAACAAATGGCAGACAGAATAACGTATAAAGATCTCTAGAATGGCCTCGGCTTTTCTCGTAGGTATTTACTTATTCAATCTTCAGTCTAAATATTTATGCTTCTGAATGTAAACTAGCTTTCTATTTGGGGAAGAGTCCGTATTTAGTACGCTACGTACCGAAGGCTCTCTGTACAAGAAAATAGTAGAACAAATGCCAGACAGAATAACGTGTAAAGATCTCTAGAACGGCCTCGACTTTTCTCGTAGGTATGTGTTAGCTGTCTATGTGCCAGACAGAAACGTATAAAATACGATGACGTGGAAGCGCGTGCTATGTAGTAAGGTACAACTACTCGAAAACTCGATTCATTCGAGTCCACTGACGAAAGTAAAGAAACGAATAGCGTGCGGGCTGACTGGCGGGGGCGGCGCGGGTGGCAATGCGGTTGGCTCCGCAATCCGCAAGGGGAGGTGGGCGGGGGGGGGGGGGGGCGGCCCGCGCGCGCCCTCCATATGTATCCGCCACTGCGTGGCGCTCGGTGGACATGTGGGTCGGCCATGACGCGTGCCGAGACAGTCCGCGCTGTTGCGATAACACTGTGTCCGGGTGGTGCAGTGGTTAACGCAGCTGCCCTAGTAAGCAGGAGATCCTGGGTTCGAATCCCAGTCCAATACACATTTTCACTCGTCGCTGGAGACTCCGTCCAGCTGACATCAGTAATCCCTTCCCCTTTTCTTTTTCTTCCCCCTTCCCCACCCCTCAATCATCAGTTTAGATATACACTATAAACATGTTTACATATTAGAAAATGACTGTATTTTTAGTTTATGTATTAGCTGCGCGGGGTAGCCATTCGGTCTAGGGCGCCTTGTCACGATTCGTGTGGCTCCCCCACGTCGGAGGTTCGAGTCCTCCTTCGGGCATGCGTGTGTGTGCGCTATCCATAGCGTAAGTTAGTTTAAGTTAGTTTAATTAGTGTGTAAGTCTAAGGACCAATGACCTCAGCTGTCTGGTCCCATAGAACCCTACCACAAATTTCCAAAATTTACGTATTACCTTTGCAGGTAAAATAAGTTTTCGGTTAGCAGTTAAAAATCTCGAACACATTACAGATAGTGGTGTACGCTAAAATAATAGTTAACAAATCTTTCTGGGCTAGGATAAACATCGGTACATAAGCTTGCTGCAGACCTAGCAAGTGGACCTCCACACACATAAAAAGAATTTATAATTAAAAATGATTGCTCATGTAACAGTAAAGCAAATGATGATGGCTTCCGAAACGCATCATACTAAGAACTACTTGAAAATAAAGGGGACTAAAGCCGAGGAATTATTCCGCCAGAGAAAAAAAAAAGAAAAAAAAAGCTATTGTGGCGTTAATATGGAAATCGACCGGTTGTAGGCAGGATATGTAGTCGGCTAATGGTTGGTAGATGGATAATGGTTGTACTAGTTGCATTCTAATAAACACTTAAGTGCTAGACCAAGACCTAATGGAAGATTGGCAAATGTCGTTAGAAAATATGTAGGATCACAGCAGCTAAAGACCGTGAATCGTGAGTATTCTGAAAGGACTTTTATCCAGTAGTGGGTGTCAAATATGATAGCAGTCCTAATGGAAATGTTTGAAGCCAGACTGTGCCGTCTGAAATGTATTAAGCGTCCATCAGTGTGTGCAAGACAACTTTTAACTCGCTGCGAGCTAAGCTGTCTGCATTTATACATAAGCATCCAATTCCTTCTGCAGCGTCACTGTCCAAGTATGACTGTGTAACATGGTCATCGATGTTTACTATGTAAATAGTTTCCCTAGTGAGGAGTATTGACGATAGGCAAACCGGATGTTCAACGTCGTCTTTATGAACAAGCAGTACGAATACTGTAACTTCACGGGTGTATTTTAGTAATGAAATAAGTCAATAAATTTCTATCTTATTATCAAGGTTGGCGAAACTATTATGGACAATATCAATCACGAAAAAGCCGACACACTCGTTCTTTCACACTATACGTTATTATTGAACATGCACAAAAGAATATTGTACGTTTTGAAAATAACATACTATCGAAATTACTGAGCAGCTTGTGGAATAGTGTGAAATAACTGTGATGATTTTTCACTACATAATCCTAACAAAATATTTAATGATCCGAGAATGTGTTTATGTAAAATGAATGTTAGAGACAAATAAAATTAATTAACTTAAATGACGCCACTCGAAGCTATGATTGCAACTATTAATTCTTTCACCATAGATAATTTTTATCATGATGGGTAAAATTGTAATTAACACTCTGAAATCACAACTACAATTCACTTTGAAAATTAAAATCGTTCAAGAACTGTTGATCGCTGCACTTTACAAAGTTTGATGGACTTGTCTGTGTAACTGAACGTACGCATTGTCGGTCTACGTACTGTAATTTCAGTGGCGGCTGGCAGTATCCTCTCCTTCTCTCTCTCCCTTTCATTGCTTCCTGTGTAATTTTGTGGCTAGTACTCCATTGTATTAAACGGCTTATTCCAGCTTCTCTGCATGCTGCCACGCTATTTCCGGTGATACACATTTCCTGCACAAGGCACAAACCAACAACCGCTGTTCACGCACACTGTAAGTAGGCTGTTTATGTTTTCGCTATGTAAGTAGGCTGTTTGTAGGCTGTTTATGTTTTCGCTATGTAAGTAGGCTGTTTAGGTTTTTATTGGTAACGCCACCTCTGTATGAAAATCACTGGCTGTGCTGTGTGCAGTCTGTGGCTGCTTTGCATTGTTGTAATACTCGCCATTGTAGTGTTAGGCAGCTGGCTGTGAACAGCGCGTAGCATTGGCAGTTGGAGGTGAGCCGCCAGCAGTGGTGGATGTGGGGAGAGAGATGGCGGAGATTTGTAATTTGTCATGAACTGCTATATTTATATATGATGATATCAAGGTAAATACATTGTTTGTTCTCTATTAATATCTTTCATTTGCTAACTATCCCTATCAGTAGTTAGTGCCTTTAGTAGTTTGAATCTTTTATTTAGCTGGCAGTAGTGGCGCTCGCTGTATTGCAGTAGCTTGAGCAGCGAAGATTTTTGTTAGGTAAGTGATTTGTGAAACGTATAGTTTAATGTTAGTCAGGGCCATTCTTTTGTAGGGAATTTTGAAAGTCAGATTGCGTTGCGCTAACAAAATATTGTGTGTCAGTATAAGCACAGTCGTGTATAATTATTCAAAGGGGACGTTTCATATGTCGACCCTTAGCCGAGGATACCTCACTGGAATCTTCTGATTTTTTCTTGTAGTTTGTGTATTTAGTGTAGATTTTGTTTATTGCTAGCGCGTAATTGTAGAGAAAATCTCCTTTGTAGTTGCAGTCTTTCATTGTTGTACAGTAAAACAGTTGTGGCATGCATGTAGATTTGCACCAAGTATTTCGCAGCTGCGCTGGTAATTAACTAGATATTATTTTCAGTGCTATTTTAATGTGTTCTCTTATTTTTTATCTTCAAATTGTGCTTTTCTGTGTTGTCGTGTGAAATATTGTGACAATAATGGCGTGTGAAAAACGTAATACTAGGCTCCAAAGTAAACTGAGAAATGACAGTGAAGACGAAAGCAGTGTGTTAGCGCCGCAGAGTAATGAATTAACAGACATTCAAAGTAGTAATTTGGTAACTGTGCATAGGGAAATGGAGCGGGCGGCAAACAATGGCGTGGACAGTAAAACAATTAGTGAAGAGGGACGCATTATCGAACGATCGGTCGGCAACAGCTTGCCTCAGGAATCCGAAATGACAGGAAACAATCTCGCAAATACTGTAGATTCAGGTTTTGGATCCTCACAGTTTTCTCAAATAAGTAAAGACACATTTTCTGCTTGTCAAAATGTGAATGTTGCCGGTGCAAATGCACTGCCGAAAAGCACTGAGGAACATGTTCCAGACACCAGTGCATTGTTATTACAATTAATACAGCAAATGGGACAAACACAGCAAAAGCTTCAAAAGTTAGACACAATGGAACAAAATCTTCGAAAGTTAGACACAATGGAACAAAATCTTCGAAAGTTAGACACAGTGGAACAAAATCTTAAAAAGTTAGACACAATGGAACAACATCAGAGACAAACACAGCAACAGTTAGACACAATGGAACAAAATCTTCAAAAGTTAGACACCACACTTGAACAAACACGTGAAGATTTAACTACTGAGTTACATAACATTGAATCTAAATGTCAAAAAGTCTGTAATGACGTAAAAACACAAATTTGTGAGCATTTTCAACCTATTTTTTCGCGGCATGAAAATGCATTACAGAATCACGAAGCAGCCATAAAAGAACTGCAAATTATTGTTCATGAAAATCATGAGACCTTGCAAGCTAAATTTGACTCAGTTGCATCTACCGATTCGGTTACGCAACTTGCAAAAACTCAGGATAACTTAAAGGACACAGTAGATTCGATTTCAATACAAATGGACACTCTGAAACTTGGTTCAGAAAAACACACTGAGGAAATGTGTTCATTATCAGAGAAAGTAGTTGAACTTTCGGATCAGCTAAATAATTTATCTACGAAGGTAGATGATAATCTGAATGACGCAAAACCGGTAGTCTTTAATGACACAGAACAGAGCGAACAAATTAGGAAACTGAAACAAAATCTGAATCAAATTGATACGCAACACCAAAGAGAAATCCGGGAAGTACAAGATCAGCTGACACAGGTAATACAAGAATTACGTATTTCAGAAGACACTCGCGCTCCAACACGGGAAGAGGAACTTAGAAATACGCAAAAGCCACAAAATAATAACACAGGGCATTTCGGTAATTATGAAAGAAATTGGCAAGGTACACCGAATTTTGAGATGGAACCGCCGAAACGACGTAACAATGACCGACATGCGACTCGCCTACAGGATGATTTTGACTATAAGCTGTTCATTACTACACGTAAATTCAAAACATTTAAGAATTCTGGCAACGACATTCATCCACAAGCATGGCTCCATCAATTCTCTCATTGTTTTCCTCCCAACTGGTCGTTAGAACACAGATTAGAATTCATGTGTGGCTATTTAGAGAATGAACCAGCTGTAAGAATGCGATCGGTCATTCACGATTGCCACAGTGAAGGAGAATTTTACCATGCCTTCCTCTCAGCATATTGGTCTCAAGCCACACAAGACCGTGTAAAACATAGCATCATGATGATGAAACACTTTGAACAATCTGAATTTTCCAGTCTTGCCAAATATTTTGAAGACATGTTGCATAAGAATCAGTATCTTTCAAACCCATACAGTCCCTCAGAACTCATCCGCATTTGCTTACTCAAATTGCCTGAACATTTACGGCATATTATTTTAGCAGGACGTTGCAAAGACGACATTGAAGCTTTTCAGGGACTGTTACAAGAACTGGAAATTGACACAGACAGTCGGGGAATGCGGAAACAGGAACACAACAATCACTACAGGTCACATCCGTCACAATTCCGTGACGACAGAAACAATAACTGGACACGACAAGTCTATTCTTACAACACAATCGTGACCAAAACAGACACCACCCTTATGACAACCGGTGGCAGAATAATAGTTACAGAGAAAGATCGCATTTCCGTAGTATTGAATACGACAGAGATAACCATAGAAACAGACAATATGGTAACCAGAACTATTATTATCAAGGGAGACAGAATAATTTCAGACGCAACAGTTCAGCGCGCAGTTACGATTCAGGGTGTAATTCTCCACCGCGTGACGGACAAGGAAGAAACTACGGAATCTACCGACATGACGACAGACGATATATTCGTAACGACAGACCTGAATTGCACCAGAACTGGCGGGATTCAAACACGGCAGGGCCTTCTCGTCAGAGTGAATTTGTAGAAGTTAGGTCTCCTAATCCCAATAACGGCGCGCGCCAACAAAGAGACAGACAATGACTCGCACAGCAGGCAGCCGCGTGCGCCCGCTGGCTCCGAGAAAAATAACATAAGACGCTAGCCTTGAGAAAAAATTTAGCATTCTTTACCGATGTATACAACATGACAATTGCATTCAAGTTCAAACTCTGAGTACTATGAAGAGTAAAAGATTTCACCACACTTCACATGTAAAACCGTTTATTGAAAGATAATCTGCTTTTTAACTTTGTCTTTGCCCTATAACTTTTCGCTTTACATTGCTAGTATGCTTTGTCAGACTTAAGAAACTGTTAACATGCAACAATGTTTGAAGTTAAATATCCAGTCTAGAACCTAGGGAACATTTTTAAACAGAAATTACGAATGCATTGTTATAGTGAACAGACGACACAGTGTTGTATTTGTACATTCTTGCTTGTTAGTTGCACGATTACGTAACGACTATCAGGCTCACATACTTAAAACATATACTGGTACTGCTAATGAGATTTTAATGCAACATTTTGGTTTACTTGCAAATACATTATGGATTCAAGGTGCTTTCTGAGAGATACCAGGTGACACAGTGGTTAGTTTAAGTGACAACTACACGGTTTTATCACGACGCTACTAATGAGTGACAATTTACAATGTTGCTTTTGCGGTGTATCTGTTTTATATCTGCACAGTTTTTCTGAATTCCTCTGAAAATCAAAACATGTTTTATTAGTAACTTTTGTGGTATAGCTACAAGGAGACAGCCTTTTCCATAGCACAACAATACGTTACAGCACAGTACTTTCATCATCACAACAATAAGCATAATAACTACGATATCTATACGCAAAGCATTTCACTTTTGTTTATCATGAGGTAAGTACATTGGCTTCTGCAGAACTTAGCTTTTGGAGGACGATAACTACGACACTTCCACAGAGATTATCTTACAACAAGATGCACATTTAGCGCTGCAGGACACGCATTTCAGTGATTAATGTTGTACTTAAAACATTTATTTTTAAAGATTTTTGAATTACAAAGAAAGTTTTCCGTGATACATTTCATTCCATTGCTGTAATCTGTAACACCTGAGGGTATAATTACATTTATCCTCAGGGGGGTACATGCTTACTTTGTGTACTATGTGTTTGGCAAGCACAAGGAACCCTAGCTAATATGGTATTTGCTTATACAACTTTACACATCGGTACCATATTTCTCTAACACACAAATTACACAGCTATCTGATCATATAACTGAGAGATAAACTTTTTTTATTACATCAGTGACATATGTTTACGCAATTACAGAGTTGGATTACTTCACACTTACGAAATTGTATTTTTGTCTGTACTGTGTGATCTGTTCATATTTTTTCGGAACCATTGTGATACTATGAGAGCTTTGAATGATATATTTGGTAAGGGAGCATGATTTTAAAGTACGTTTGAGGTAGATGACACTATTGAAATGAGCAGAGAATTTTTTTAGGTTTTGAAATTATTGCAGAAAGCTACGACGTTTTTGAGATTTGACTGAGGTGTTATGATGTTATTATTACGACGACGATGTGTATTATGTTGTTGAGGAATGTTTATTATGCTGCGTATTTCTCATGATGAAATATTGAAGAAGTGTTGACGAATATGTATATGTAATAAGGTAAGGAATAATGAGTAGTGGTGACTCTGATTTGTGGAAAAGGTTGTTGGAAACCAAGAATCGTACTTTAAGAGTTATGAAATGTGCGTAAATTCGTGACTGTATCACAATGCTGACGAATATTTTGTTTGGACACTTATATTTATAGGATTTTCTTTCTACAGAATTGCAACGCTAATTCTTGACCTGTGAAATATTTTTATGTGAGACTGTCACTGTAGCGGAAACTGCTGTCGTAAACATTTCCGTAAGAAAGTTAAGTGGCCACCTGCACGTAATGCGTCGCGGGCACCCACCTGGGCGACAGCCGCCCGAAAAAAAGCCATTAGCCTTACAGCGGCACAGGTAAAAAAAAAAAACAAAAAAAAACACAAAAGGGGGGGCCATTATACTCGCTATTGACATTTCCTTGTCGAAAGCATACTGTGGAGCTCGCAATTTATGATATTTACTGAAATGCTTATAAACTGATGGGAAATATTCTTACATCTGCAAACCTGATTATGACAAGTGTCTTTCTATGAGAGTTGAGAGAATTTCTACTAACTTATGAAATGTCACATGACTACTGAATGATATTTTTATGCTTTGCTTTTCATAGTTACTTATTTCATTTGATATCTGGTTTCCAGCTTTGTTGCAGCATTGCTTTTATAAAATGAAATGCATTTGCTAATGTGAACACTTTCTGTCAACAGCTCTATTAAATAATTATTTTATGATCCACATTCTTTAAAAAAGGAGCACTTGGAAAGGAAAGAACAATAAGAAGCAACTAGTAACAGTAACACATAATTTTCTTTTCAAGTACATGGTAATATTTCTTTTTACAATCAGTTGTTGTGGTGCACCACTTTAATTTACATAGACATTAAGATGTGAATATACACTTCCCTTATCTGCATTGTTGTTTTTACTGTAATATCTTTTCTGCTTGAGCTTTGTCATGTATAGATATAAGTTTTATATTTTTTATATTTTTTATATTTGCTGCTGCTGTTTGCCAGGCATAGTGCTACTGAATTTTAAATTGTGTTACTCTGTTAAGCTAGTTTTACTAGTGACTTATTTTTCTTGCTACTGTAGATTGGCTCATATTAGTTGTAATGTTGCATTGCTTGGTAATTTATATTTACTGTAGCTTGCTTTGCAATTTTCCACTTTTTTTGCATTGCTGTTTGTGTTAATTTGCTATGTGCTGCTGCATTGCCTCGTCCCTTAGTTTAGCATCTGAGCTCAGTAGATTTAAGTTAGCTTAAGAGGAGACTATATAAGAAACTAACTATTATAAATTTATAAGAAATGCATTGAGAAGCTATCAGAAAATGGTCTGGCAAAATAAAAAGGATACTGTACAGTAGAGAAAAACTATTATTGACAGAGGATGTGAACAGAATACAGAAAGCAGAGAGAAAAACTATTTTTGACAGAGGATGTGAACGAAATACAGAAAGCAGGCTTAGATAGGACTTTTTGGGAATAATGACGAATGAAGGGAGATCTCCAAGAAATAAAGAAAGTTTTGTTTGCAAAATACTGCAGTGCAACAAACCCTGTCCTTTCCTTTTGTATTATTCCGCTATATGTTTATGTACCCTTGTGTATTTGTCTTTTTCCTGTCTTTATGTGTTTAGCTAATAAGATTTATGTTGTAGAATTTTTCAAATCCCATGTTACTTTCTTTGTAAAGATGTTTATACATTATTTATTCTGTTCTGTCTTAATGTTCATGTGTGAAGTTGGTGTTTCGAAAGTTATTCTGATCTTTTAAGTATGTACTCATGTCATAATTCCTGGAACACTGACGTATATGTTATTTCGATTCTTTTGTAAAGCTTGTACTACAAATGTTATCTGTATTGTTATGTTCTTTAATGATGTATTTTGTACCTTTGTTATTGTATTCTTATGTTATAAAATTGTAATTGTCACCAGTTCATGATATTATTAACTTGTTAGTTACATTTCACTGCACACGTTTCTGTTGGTCATAGTATATGGACAATATGTGAGAAGTAGGGATTGATAGTGTTTGCACGTGTGTTAATGATTCAGCAAGGGACTGGATAACAGCATTGCTGGTTCTAAGGACAATTTCAAAAACTTTGTGAGTGCACAAGTGGTGGTTTATGGACTTGCTACATTATCCGCAAGACTCTTCAATGGTGATTGTGCACCTGCACAGTCACAACAGATGGCTGCTGGCTATCTCTACAAGGACTACAGTGGGTCTGCATCTTTGATGATCCATCAGTACCGTAATCTCTACCAGGATTACAGTGGGTCTGCTCTGTGATGACCTACCTACCAATATTCTTCAAAACTTCGAATGACTCTGCTGTGGGTTTGCTCCATTGTGGCCCATTACCTGTCTGCATGTCGAGTCAGCACTGTCTTTCCGTTGGAAGGACAACACTACTTCTTCAAGACTGCATGGAAATCCACTACTTCTGTGTGCAATTTCTTTTACTAATGAGACTTTGTGAAAAAAAACCTGTGATTACCGTAATGAATGATCAGGACTGTCTTTATAAACTGTGAGAAAATTTTAGCTTTTGACCAACATTGTATCAACAAGTGTGTGCATTTGATTTCTTTGTTATTGTAATTATGAAAAAATTTTTTTCAAATCTGTATTGGCCACTGCCCAATCCAATTTGTAAAAAATTTTGTGGGGAATATGGGGGCTATGTAAGTAGGCTGTTTATGTTTTCGCTATGTAAGTAGGCTGTTTGTAGGCTGTTTATGTTTTCGCTATGTAAGTAGGCTGTTTAGGTTTTTATTGGTAACGCCACCTCTGTATGAAAATCACTGGCTGTGCTGTGTGCAGTCTGTGGCTGCTTTGCATTGTTGTAATACTCGCCATTGTAGTGTTAGGCAGCTGGCTGTGAACAGCGCGTAGCATTGGCAGTTGGAGGTGAGCCGCCAGCAGTGGTGGATGTGGGGAGAGAGATGGCGGAGATTTGTAATTTGTCATGAACTGCTATATTTATATATGATGATATCAAGGTAAATACATTGTTTGTTCTCTATTAATATCTTTCATTTGCTAACTATCCCTATCAGTAGTTAGTGCCTTTAGTAGTTTGAATCTTTTATTTAGCTGGCAGTAGTGGCGCTCGCTGTATTGCAGTAGCTTGAGCAGCGAAGATTTTTGTTAGGTAAGTGATTTGTGAAACGTATAGTTTAATGTTAGTCAGGGCCATTCTTTTGTAGGGAATTTTGAAAGTCAGATTGCGTTGCGCTAACAAAATATTGTGTGTCAGTTTAAGCACAGCCTTATATAAATTGTTCAAAGGGGACGTTTCAACACTACCGGCCACTGGCTGCACACCCCCTCCTACAACAACAGAAATATGTCTTTGCACTTCCTCGTGCAGCTCCCTCTCCAGTATCAACAAAATATTCACAAAGTAAATATTGACTTCCATGACATACTTCCTAGTATTTGAAAATTATCTAAATCCTTAACAACACAACTGAAAACGTATTATTTGTGGAGCTGGATTTGGATGGAGGCTGTGCAAGGGTGAGTTGGTAGTTAATGTTTCCTTTACTAAACAACGCAATGCCAGAGCGCATATTCATATTAAGCCTCTGTATTTCACTTACATTTCTAAAAAAAACATCCACACATTGTGCGAACGAAATAAATTAAACTTTCTTCGGCCCAGAACAACTATACAAGAGGGCTCCAAATGAAAATGATAACGTGTTTCTGGCCTTGATTAAGTTTACAGAAGGGCACCAAACAACAGCACTCATTATGTTCTACACTAGAATAAGCCTGACAAGCAACTGGCTCCAATAATTGTCTCAAATATACCACTATCTGTACCTGGCCCCTACAGGCAAAAAGCCGGCCCGAGTGGCCGAGCGGTTCTAGGCGCTACAGTCTGGAACCGCGCGACCGCTTCGGTCGCAGTTTCGAATCCTGTCTCGGGCATGGATGTGTGTGATGTCCTTAGGTTAGTTAAGTAGTTCTGTGTTCTAGGGGACTGATGACCTCAGAAGTTAAGTCCCATAGTGCTAAGAGCCATTTTTCTGAACAGGCAAAAAAATCGTATAGAACTACAACTACTCTATGGACCACAAGGAAATCAAATGACCAAAAACACAATAAGAGAAAAACCCTTCTTCGTGATCGAGAACACTAACTCACGCTTATGAGATGGAGCTCGACGAGGGGGTAAGCCGGTTCGAGTTCTGTTGGTGGAAAATCTTCACTGTCAGTATTTGACACGCATGGGGAGGAGATGTGAAAGTGTAAAGTTCCTGAGGACCAGACTTTGCGTCAGCGTCCTCATTTAAGGACGCTTCTCTGCTGTGTCTCGTGAAGTGAGGTCCTGTGACACTGTTGACGGTCAGCCGTCCGTCGGATATGGACGTTCAGCTTGGCGGCCCCCTTGGTACTACTAGCGAGGAGTAGGCATAAGAAGTCACCCTCATTCTGCCAACAGTCTTGTCAAAGAGGACGGAAGAGCGGATTGAGGTTCAAGGCACTCTCTTGTCCTTTGGGTGCGAAACTGCCCCTAAAGGCGGAAGAATCAGCAATGATCAACGGAATGGGGATGGAGAAGGCAATGGAAACCAGTGTATTGAAGACACCTATAGTGTATCCGCAGAAAAAGTGGCCTCTAATTGAAAAAAAAGTGTCATGATGATCTCTCCATTGGCAAAAGATTCCGGAATAGTCCTCATTCGGATCTCCGGGAGAGGACTGCCAAGGAGTCTTTTGCCTGTTGTAATATTGCTACATGAATTTGCTATGCTGAAATCGGGTGCTAATAGTAGAATAAAAGCGGGTTAAAAGCTGTGAGCTGTCTGGGGAGAAGTTAACCGTGCATTACTGCGCAACTGTTTCGCCAGGTAACTAGTCTAGGTTTACCACATTACCAATCAGACTAACATTGATTATAATCTTTTACAGTCATACAACAACCGGTAATATATCTATATATAAAAAGGAGAATTTAAATAAAAAGAAAGAAATCAGTTTATATTTGGAAATTTATTTTTAAGATTGTTCATTGAAATTTCAGCATATTATACGTGAGTTATAACTGAGCTGGTGCCTTGTTTAAGGATTGTAAAAATGTGAGATTTTAATCTTACGGAACACATCAAATATGGAGCCAAGATTGGGAGACTGCATACAACCCTGCATTCACAAAACAACACCCAAAGAATTTTGAAACATAAGCAAGAAGAAATTAACCACAACCAACAGATTCAGTTTTCACCCAAAGAAATTACGTTCGTAACACAATCCTGTCCGTCAGGTAATTACCACACACTGGTATACTAAATTCATATCAACTCTTTGTGAAATCTTCCCAAAAAGAATAGCTGAAGGCTACTTTGATGATTACACCACATGCTCCACGTGGTCAACTTGGTTTACAGAAAGCGTATAACTCCACAGTAATTTTGATAAAATAAATTCGATCGAAAAGCAATTGACAAAAGAAAAACCTTGAACTGGTTACTAACGTCTTACTATTAACCTGATGGGTCAAACAGTTATATAAGCACGTGGTACTGGTCTCGCAAAGTACACTCCACGTGGGTTGAACATAAAGAAAAGCATAAAGAAAAGTTGCTATATTGTAAAATATTGTCAAGACGAGACGTTATAATCACACAAGCATTCACATTTCATCTACATCTACATCTACATTGATACTCCGCAAGCCACCCAACGGTGTGTGGCGGAGGGCACTTTACGTGCCACTGTCATTACCTCCCTTTCCTGTTCCAGTCGCGTATGGTTCGCGGGAAGAACGACTGTCTGAAAGCCTCCGTGCGCGCTCTAATCTCTCTAATTTTACATTCGTGATCTCCTCGGGAGGTATAAGTAGGGGGAAGCAATATATTCGATACCTCATCCAGAAACGCACCCTCTCGAAACCTGGCGAGCAAGCTACACCGCGATGCAGAGCGCCTCTCTTGCAGAGTCTGCCACTTGAGTTTATTAAACATCTCCGTAACGCTATCACGGTTACCAAATAACCCGGTGACGAAACGCGCCGCTCTTCTTTGGATCTTCTCTATCTCCTCCGTCAACCCGACCTGGTACGGATCCCACACTGATGAGCAATACTCAAGTATAGGTCGAACGAGTGTTTTGTAAGCCACCTCCTTTGTTGATGGACTACATTTTCTAAGCACTCTCCCAATGAATCTCAACCTGGTACCCGCCTTACCAACAATTAATTTTATATGATCATTCCACTTCAAATCGTTCCGTACGCACACTCCCAGATATTTTACAGAAGTAACTGCTACCAGTGTTTGTCCCGCTATCATATAATCATACAATAAAGGATCCTTCTTTCTATGTATTCGCAATACATTACATTTGTCTATGTTAAGGGTCAGTTGCCACTCCCTGCACCAAGTGCCTATCCGCTGCAGATCTTCCTGAATTTCGCTACAATTTTCTAATGCAGCAACTTCTCTGTATACTACAGCATCATCCGCGAAAAGCCGCATGGAACTTCCGACACTATCTACTAGGTCATTTATATATATTGTGAAAAGCAATGGTCCCATAACACTCCCCTGTGGCACGCCAGAGGTTACTTTAACGTCTGTAGACGTCTCTCCATTGATAACAACATGCTGTGTTCTGTTTGCTAAAAACTCTTCAATCCAGCCACACAGCTGGTCTGATATTCCGTAGGCTCTTACTTTGTTTATCAGGCGACAGTGCGGAACTGTATCGAACGCCTTCCGGAAGTCAAGAAAAATAGCATCTACCTGGGAGCCTGTATCTAATATTTTCTGGGTCTCATGAACAAATAAGGCGAGTTGGGTCTCACACGATCGCTGTTTCCGGAATCCATGTTGATTCCTACATAGTAGATTCTGGGTTTCCAGAAATGACATGATACGCGAGCAAAAAACATGTTCTAAAATTCTACAAGAGATCGACGTAAGAGATATAGGTCTATAGTTTTCCGCATCTGCTCGACGACCCTTCTTGAAGACTGGGACTATCTGTGCTCTTTTCCAATCATTTGGAACCCTCCGTTCCTCTAGAGACTTGCGGTACACGGCTGTTAGAAGGGGGGCAAGTTCTTTCGCGTACTCTGTGTAGAATCGAATTGGTATCCCGTCAGGTCCAGTGGACTTTCCTCTATTGAGTGATTCCAGTTGCTTTTCTATTCCTTGGACACTTATTTCGATGTCAGCCATTTTTTCGTTTGTGTGAGGATTTAGAGAAGGAACTGCAGTGCGGTCTTCCTCTGTGAAACAGCTTTGGAAAAAGGTGTTTAGTATTTCAGCTTTACGCGTGTCATCTTCTGTTGCAATGCCATCATCATCCCGTAGTGTCTGGATATGCTGTTTCGAGCCACTTACTGATTTAACGTAAGACCAGAACTTCCTAGGATTTTCTGTCAAGTCGGTACTTAGAATTTTACTTTCGAATTCAATGAACGCTTCACGCATAGCCCTCCTTACGCTAACTTTGACATCGTTTAGCTTCTGTTTGTCTGAGAGGTTTTGGCTGCGTTTAAACTTGGAGTGGAGCTCTCTTTGCTTTCGCAGTAGTTTCCTAACTTTGTTATTGTACCACGGTGGATTTTTCCCGTCCCTCACAGTTTTACTCGGCACGTACCTGTCTAAAACGCATTTAAGACTGATGAACTTAGTTAGAGTTACTGATCAACACGTGGTTACTCACAAAGTAATGACAAAGCAACTACCGCAAAATAATCTGAACTTCACACGAGAATTACACTCCGCTGCAATTTAAGATAGCATTAGATATTTTAGAGCTAAATCTGGAATCAAGGTATTAAGTTTTTAGTTAGGCTGAACTTAAGAAATCCATTGTCCTACGGACTTAGCAGACACGCGCTTAGCCAGAGATCTTACCACTTCAGACGCTCGCCATGGTCCCACAGCAACTGCCCACTGCCGAGCGTGCTTCCTGAGGGTGGCTCACAAAGACAAACGGAAGTGGCCAGAGGGGCAGCTTCCTATACCAACATGACAACGGACGGACAGAACCATACTAAGGATAGAAACCTCTCTGCTTTAAGAAAGCGTAGCTACCTGTTCCGACGTTGGTCCTACTGTTCTCTAGCAGACAGCCTTGTCTGCTACCCTCAAGCATGCAACTACAAACACATTTGATCATTCATCCTCTCACACAGAAGGGAAGGGGGATGACAGTACCTTATCATATACAGTATATAACAGAAAGCGGATGTAGGTTCCGTATGAGACTGTGTGACATGAATTACATATAAACTGTGTTTTAAAGTGTAGTAGTGTGACAGATCGTTCTTGTTTACGTGTAAAGGTAACACGTTCCACTACTCAGTCTCCTCCCAGATAGTCAGAAACGCCACAGTAAATTTAGAAGAGGAATTTATTCCATAAATGACAACAGATTTAAGAAATCAAACATGAAAGGAATCCAACAGAGAGCTTTCACTGTTCAAAAAAATGGCTCTTAGCACTATGGGACTTAACTTCTGAGGTCATCAGTCCCCTGGAACATAGAACTACTTTTCCAAGAGAAAAAGATTCAATAACCAGCGACAGGATAACTTTCTATGAGTCGTGGCGTGGAATGTCAGAAGTTTTAATGTGGCAGGGGAGCTAGAATATCTGAAAAGGGAAATGCAAAGGCTCAGTCTAGATATATTAAGGGTCAGTGAAGTGAAATGGAAAGACAACAAGGATTTACGGTCAGATGAGTATAGGGTAATATCAAAAGCAGCACAAAATGGCATAAAGAGAGTGTGATTCGTTATGAATAGGAAGGTAGGGCAGAGGGTGTGTTGCAGTTAACAGTTCAGTGATAAGGCCGTTGTTGTCAGAATCGAGAACAAACCAACATTGACGAAGATAGTACAGGTATATATGGCGAGGTTGCAAGCTGAAGATGAAGAGATAGAGGAAATATATGCGGTTACTGAAAACGTAATACAGTACGTAAATCAGATATTGGACTGTAAGGTGTACCCAGGAGCAGATATAGACTCACATTACAATTTAGTAGTGATGAAGAGTAGGCTGTAGTTTAAGGGGAGGTTTACTATCTTTGGACCGAAAAAAGCATGTTCTTTGTGAATTTTTTTCTCGGGATGTGTTACAGATATCAATGTCAAATTTGGTCAAAATGTTTATTGATATTTCCTCTACAAACTGAAATATTTTCGGCCGGAAATGTCGAAGACCAAAGGCGGAAGTGCCGTCGGAACGAAACAAAATTCCGATGTAGACCTCCACGCGCGGTATGTCACAGGTCAGGCGGCTCGTCTGAAATCAAAACTGAGTGTTTTTTTCATCGATTTTTCGATTTCTTCGGCCAAGTACAAATATTTATAGTTGATGAATCGGAATAAAAGTGGTACAACTCCTAGACAATTTAGCTAGCTTCGTCGGAAACAAAGAATAATGTCAATCGGTTCAGTAGATTTGAAATTACCATACTGCGCGATAAAAAAAGTCATTTCGAGAAAAACGCGTTTGAAGTTTTGACTACATATAAATGCAATATTATACAATTTACGTTGAATCTGCTACTTGGGTCCAAAAACTAGTTCTTCCTATTCCTCATAGAGGGCGTTCTGCTCGATCTGGGCCATCCTGCGCTGCTCCAGAGCCGCTCGTACGGCCGGTGACAAGCGGTTTGCGGCCGCTTGAATCCGGTGGTCGTCCGAATGATCGGCGAACTGCATCGAATAGAGTCCCAGGGTGACGACCATCTTTGTCATGGTGTTCAGAATTGCTGAATACCCTCCGCTGAAGCTGCTCACTGCCAGGAAAGTAGCGATCTCCGCAGTCTTCGCACCACAACGCAAATGCTTCGGGGCTAACTTCCAAACACACGCGTTCAAACGTTCATTTGAATTTTGTGTGTTTCCTCCCAAGCACCGGCACAATAACTCATCCTCCGAAAGAAATAACCTGGTGCGTGAAAAAGGCCGATTTCAGGCAGTTGCATTTTTTCGCGAATAAAAACATTTCCGTTCAATATTTGAAGAAACCGTTTCAGGGGTGGATTCAAAACAGTTTTATGGCTCCAAAAATGTAATTAAAAATAGATTTTTTGAACCAAAAGATAGTAAACCTCCCCTTAAGTCAGAAAGAATCAATACGCAAAGAAGTGGGATACGGAAGTACTAAGGAATGAGGAGATACACTTGAAGTTCTCTAAAGCTATCGGTACAACAATGAGGAATATCTCTTTATGCAGTATAGTTGAAGAGGAATAGACATCCCTAAAAAGGGCAGTTATAGAAGTTGGAAAGGAAAACATAGGTACAAAGAAGGTAACTGCGAAGAAACCATTGGTAACAGAAGAAATGCCTCGGTTGATCGTTGAAAGAAGGAAGTACAAACATGTTCAGGAAAATCCAGGAATACAGAAGTACAAGTCGCTGAGCAATGACATAAATTGGGAAGTCAGGGAAGCTAAAACGAAATGGCTGCATGAAAATGTGAAGAAATCGAAAAAGAAATGATTGTCGGAATGACTGACTCAGCATATAGCAAAGTCAAAGCAACATTGGGTGAAATTAAAAGCAAGTGTGGTAACATTAAGAGTGCAACGGGAATTCCACCGCGGTTAGGTGGAAAGAGTACATTGAAGAGCTCTATGAAGGGGAAAATTTGACTAGTGTGGCAGAAGAAGAAACAGGGGCGATTTAGGAGATATAGGGGATCCCGGTATTAGAATCAGAATTTAAGAGGGCTTTCGAGGACTTAAGATCAAATAGGGCAGAGGGGATAGATAACATTCCATTTTTAAAATCACTGGAGGAAGTCGCAAGAAAACGACTATTCACGTTGGTGCGTAGATTGTATGAGTCTGGCGACATGCCATCTGATTTTCGGAAAAGCATCATCCACACAATTTCCGAAGACTGCAGGAGCTGACAAGTGCGAGAATTATAGCACAATCAGCTGAACAGCTCATGTATGTGGAGCAGCTCAAGTTGCTTGCAAGAATAATATACAGAAGAATGGAAAAGAAAATTGAGGTTGTTTTACACGAAGATCAGTTGGGCCTTAGGAAAGGTAAAGGCACCAGAAAGGCAGTTCTGATGTTGTGCTTGACTTTCGAAGCAAGACGAAACAAAGATTAAAACAATTTCATAGGATTTGTCGACTTGCAAAAAGCGACTGACAATGTCAAATGATGCAACATGTTAAAAATTCTGAGAAAAATAGGGGAAAGCTATAGGGAAACACCGGTAATATGCAATAAGATTTATACCAAATTAATTACCAAACGACGGAGCTGATCCTCCTTGGTACACAAAACGGGTTAGAACAGTGTTTCAGAAACAACGAAACAAATGTGGCAAATTTAAACAGACGTAAAATCCCCAGACTGGCGATCCTTTACAGAAGCTCGAAGTTTAGCGCGAACTTCAATGCGAGATGCCTATAACAGTTTCCACAACGAAACTCTGTCTCTAAACCTGGCAGAAAATCCAAAGAGATTCTGGTCGTATGTAAAGTATGTTAGCGACAAGAAACAATCAATGCCTTCTCTGCGCGATAGCAATGGAGATACTATCGAAGACAGTGCTGCCAAAGCAGAGTTACTAAACGCAGCCTTCCGAAATGCCTTCACGAAAGAAGACGAAGTAAATATTCTAGAATTCGAATCGAGAACAGCTGCCATTATAAGTAACGTAGAGGTAAATATCCTCGGAGTAGTGACGCAACTGAAGTCACTTAATAAAAGCAAGTCTTCTGGTCCACACTGTACGCCAATTAGGTTCCTTTCGGAGTGTGCTGATGCATTAGCTCCTTACTTAACAATCATATACTACCGTTCGCTCGACGAAAGATCCGTACCCAAGGACTGGAAAGTTGCACAGGTCACATCAATATTCAAAAAAGGTAGTAGGAGTAATCTACTAAATTACAGGCCCATATCGTTAACGTCGATATGCCGCAGGATTTTAGAAAATATATTGTGTTCGAACATTATGAATTATCTCGAAGAAAACGGTCTATTGACACACAGTCAATATGGGTTTAGAAAACAGCGTTACTGAGAAACACAACTAGCTCTTTATTCACATGAAGTTTTGAGTGCTATTGACAAGGGATTTCAGATCGATTCAGTATTTCTGGATCTCCGGAAGGCTTTTGACACCGTACCACACAAGCGGCGCGTAGTGAAATTGCGTACTTATGGAATATCGTCTCAGTTATGTGACTGGATTTGTGATTTCCTGTCAGAGAGGTCACAGTTCGTAGTAATTGACGGAAAGTCATCGAGTAAAACAGAAGTGATTTCTTGCGTTCCCCATGGTTGTGTTATGGGCCCTTTGCTGTTCCTTATCTATATAAACGATTTTGGAGACAATGTGAGGAGCCGTCTTCGGTTGTTTGCTGATGACGCTGTCGCTTATCGACTAATAAAGTCATCCGAAGATCAAAACAAACTGCAAAACGCTTTAGAAAATATATCTGAATGGTGGGAAAAGTGGCAGTTGACCCTAAATAACGAAAAGTGTGAGATCATCCACATGAGTGCTAAAAGGAACTCGTTAAACTTCGGTTACACGATAAGTCACTCTACTCTAAGAGCCGTAAATTCAAATAAATACCTAGGTACTACAATTACGAACAACTTAAATTGGAATGAACGCATAGAAAATGTTTTATTGTCAGGACACTTAGAAAATGTAAAAGACCTACTAAGGAGACTGCCTACACTACTCTTGTGCGTCCTCTTTTGGAATACTGCTGCACGGTGTGGGATCCTTACCAGATTGGACGGAGTGCATTGAAAAAGTTCAAAGAAAGGTAGCACGTTTTGTATTATCGCGAAATATGGGATAGAGTGTCACAGAAATGATACAGGATTTGGGCTGGACATCATTAAAAGAAAGGCGTTTTTTGTTGCGACTGAATCTTCTCACGAAATTCCAATCACTAACTTTCTCCTCCGAATGCGAAAAAATTTTGTTGACACCGACTTACAGGGAGGAACGATTACCACAATAAAATAAGGGAAATCAGAGCTCGTACGGAAAGATATAGGTGTTCATTCTTTCCGCACGCTGTACGAGATTGGAATGGTAGAGAATTGTGAAGGTGGTTCGATGAACCCTCTGCCAGGCACCTGAATGTGATTTGCAAAGTATCCATGTAGATGTAGAAGTACAAGAACCAAGAGGGAAAAATAAGAGTGGACGACCAAGAACGAAATGTTCAGTTTAAAAAGGGTGTAAGACAGGGATGTAGTCTTTTGTCCCTACTGTTCAACCTCGACATAGAAGAAGCAGCGGCGGAAATAAAACAAAACTTCAGGAGTGGAATCAAAATTCAAGGTGAAAGGATATCACTGATACGATTCGCTGATAACATTGCTATCCTGAAAGAAAGTGAAGAAAAATTACAGGACCTCCTGAATGGAATGAACAGTCTGAGTACAGAATATGGATTGATAGTAAATCGAAGGAAGACGAAAGTAATGAGAAGTAGCAGGAATGAGAACAGCAAGGAACTTAACATCAAGATTGATGGTCACGAAGCAGATGAAGTTAAAGAACTCTGCTACCTAGGCAGTAAAATAACCAATGACGGACGGAGCAAGGAGGACATCAACAGCAGAGTAGCTATGGCAAAAAGAGCATTCCTGACCCAGAGAAGTCTACTAGTATCAAATATAGGCCTTAATTTGAGGAAGAAATTTCTGAGAATGTACGTTGGGAGCACAGCATTGTCTTGTACTCAAGCGTGGACTGGGGAAAACCAGAGTAGAAGAGAATCGCAGCATTTTAGATGTGGTGCTACAGACGAAAGTTGAAGATTAGGTGAACTGATAAGGTAAGGAGTGAGGAGGTTTTGTGCAGAATCGGAGAGAAAAGGAATATGTGGAGAACACTGACAAGGAGAAGGGACAGGATGATAGGGTATCTGTTACGACATCAGGGAATGACTTCTATGGAACTAGAGAGCTGTAGAGGGCAATAGAGGTTGGAATAGATCCAGCAAGCAATTGAGGACGTAGGTTGCGAGTGCTACTCTGATATGAAGAGGTTGGTACAGGAGAGGAAATCGTGGCGGGCCGCATCAAACCAGTCAGAAGACTGATAACTCAAAGAAAAAGAAAAAAAAAAAGAAAAGGCTGTGTCTCGGCATTTCACCCTCTCTCTTCTCTCATCGACATCTACACACACACACACACACACACACACACACACACACACACACACACACACACTAGTATTACACATATTGTAACGGCGCATGTTGTAAATAAACAAAAGAAAAAAGCAAAAACAATAACAAAAAATACCCGTATGCAAAACACACAGTAAGTTATTGCTGGTACATTCTCATCGAACAACGACCTTGTCATATATAAAATTTTACAATGAACAATGTGACACTATATGCCTCCACAGCCATGTCATGCAAATTGTTGACAGTAATTCGGGAGATGTCAAATTGCTCATTGCCTCGCTGTGTTCTCACACAGCAACAAACAGAATCAAACCGACTTCATCTATCTCGGCACACGCCCCCTGTACTGTAATCTACTCAGCCAAATTCTGACGACAACCACTTGCCAATGTCGTATATGCCGCACGGAAGCACACGTCACTTTGTGCTCTGCACTGTCTTGCTGTAACCAGCTTCTCCACTGTCCCTCGTCACTCAGTATGAGCTACTGCCTTCTCCTAGCCACCGACAGGAAGACGCGTCCGCTTCACCAGCGCGATGATGTCTGTAACTGCAGGCTACGCAGTGGTTCCAGGGCACTGTCATCTCTCCTGCTTGTTGCCCCTCCACTTCCAGGACACTATGCGCACCTGCAGAGAATGACTGCGGCCAGTCATGCAGGCGCGAGGAGTCCCGCCGGTGTGCCAACAATGCACCGACACCATTCCACGACCTGTCTGCCGCTGCCCACCGCGGCGTCCAACATTGATGCAAGACGATTTGGCAGCTCCTTTACTGCTGACTGTTTCACAGAGGAAGACTGTATCGTAGTTCCTTTTCTAGATTCTCGCACAGATGACAAAATGGTAGATATCTAAATAGATGACAGAGGGATAGAAAAACAATTAAAATCTCTGAAAAGATGAAAGGCCGCTGGACCTGTTCGATTTTACACAGAGTACGGGAAGGAAATTGCCTCCCTTCTTGCAGCGGTGTACCGTAGGTCCCTAGGAGAGCGTAGCGTTCCAAATGATTGGAGAAGGGCAGAGGTCATCCCCGTTTTCAAGAAGGGACGTCGAACATATGTGCAGAAATATAGACCTGTATCTTTAACTTCGATCAGTTGTAGAATTTTGGAACACGTATTATGTGGCCGGCTGGGTGGCCGAGCGGTTCTAGGCGCTTCAGTCTGGAACCGCGCACCCGCTACGTTCGCAGCTTCGAATCCTGCCTCGGGCATGGATGTGTGTGATGTCCTTAGTTAGTTAGGTTTAAGTAGTTCTAAGTTCTAGGGGACTGATGACCTCAATAGTTAAGTCCCATAGTGCTCAGAGCCATTTGATCCATTTTGAACGTATTATGTTGGAGTATAATGACTTTTCTGGAGACTAGAAATCTACTCTGTAGGAATCAGCATGGCTTTCTAAAAAGACGAACGTGTGAAATCCAGCTCGCGCTATTCGTCCACGAGACTCAGAGAGCCATAGACACGGGTTGCCAGGTAGATGCCGTGTTTCTTGGCTTCTGCAAGGCGTTTGATACATTTCCTCACAGTCGTTTAATGAACAAAGCAAGAGAATATGGAATATTAGACCAATTGTGTGATTGGATTGAAGAGTTCCTACATAACAGGACGCAGCATGTCATTCTCAATTATTTCAGGTGTGCCCGAGGGGTATGTCGTAGGACCGTTGCTATTCACAATATACATAAATGACCTTGTGGATGACATCGGAAGTTCACTGAGGCTTTTGCGGATGATGCTGTAGTATATCGAGAGGTTTTAACAATGGAAAATTGTACTGAAATGCAGGAGGATCTGCAACGAATTGACGCATGGTGCAGGGAATGGCAATTGAGTCTCAATGTAGACAAGTGTAATGTGCTGCGAATACATAGAAAGAAAGATCCTTTATCATTTAGCTACAATATAGAAGGTCAGCAACTGGAAGCAGTTAATTCCATAAATTATTTGGGAGTAGGCATTAGGAGTGATTTAAAATGGAATTACCATATAAAATTAATCGTCGGTAAAGCAGATACCAGACTAAGAATCATTGGAAGAATCCTAAGAAAATGCAGTCCAAAAACAAAGGAAGTAGGTTACAGTACAATTGTTCGCCCACTGCTTGAATACTGCACACCGGTGTGGGATCCGTACCAGATAGGGTTGATAGAAGAGATAGAGAAGATCCAACGGAGAGCAGCGCGCTTCGTTACAGGATCATTTAGTAATCGCGAAAGCGTTACGGAGATGATAGATAAACTCCAGTGGAAGACTCTGCAAGGGAGAGGCTCAGTAGCTCGGTACGGGCTTTTGTTGAAGTTTCGAGAACATACCTTCACCGAGGAGTCAAGCAGTATATTGCTCCGTCCTACGTATATCTCGCGAAGAGACCATGAGGATAAAATCTAAGAGATTGGAGCGCGCACAGAGGCATACCGACAATCTTTCTTTCCACGAACATACACGAGACTGCAATAGAAGGGAGAACCGATAGAGGTACTCAAGGAACCCTACGCCACACACCGTCAGTTGGCTTGCGGAGTATGGATGTAGATGTAAATTGGTGAGTGGTCCCTGTGGTGATTCCTCGATCCAGCGTTGCCGATGCAAAACAAGTGCTGCCAGCATGCCATACGAGGCCCCCGTCGCCGCCCCACAACTTTTCGCCGGCCGGAGTGGCCGAGCGGTTCTAGGCGCTACAGTCTGGAGCCGAGCGACCGCTACGGTCGCAGGTTCGAATCCTACCTCGGGCATGAATGTGTGTGGTGTCCTTAGGTTAGTTAGGTTTGATTAGTTCTACGTTCTAGGCGACTGATGACTTCAGAAGTTAAGTCGCATTGTGCTCAGAGCCATTTGAACCATTTGAACCACAACTTGTCACCGGTACCCCAGTGCTGCCTGCAGTTACTCTGAATACCGCAGACTGCCCACTGCTGGGTCACACCGCCAGGGCACGTCTCTCTGTTGCGCAATCTCTGCGAATTCTCCACGAAATGCACCATCCGGCAAGATTTGATGGTAACACCCATATTGCCGTGACCAGTAGGGCGGGCAAGAATAGAACCGTATCACATAATTTCACGCTGAAAAATAATATAAATTATATAACTACAGTTATGCACACAAAATACAAAAACTGCAATTTTTTCGACAGGTGGCACTAATTATTGCTTTTATAGCACATTGGCTCATGTACTGTGATGTTTCAAAATGAATGGCCAACCGAAAAATGCTTCTATTAGTGCATAAACAAGGAGAATACAACGGGGTACAAAAAAAAAAAAGCAAAAAAAAAAAAAAAAAGAGCCGGAATAACATTACCGTCTGCGGGGATTGTCTTGTACGCATTTCTGCCGCTAGGGGTGTACAGCGTAACTCATTGTCAGTTCATTGCCACCTGGGTTGTCGACCTGTCGTTCTGTTTACCTGCAATGATCGTTTTGCTAGCGCTGCTTTGTTCTTGTTTCCTTTTTGTGATGCCAAGTTTAAGTGAACAACTTGCAGCTGTGAAATTTCGTTTCCGACTCAGAGTATAGATTTAACTATCAGGAAGTCGTTTCTGAAAGGGTTTGTATGGAGTGTAACCATGTATGGAAGTGAAACATGGACGATAAATAGTTTGGACACGAAGAGAATAGAAGCTTTCGAAATATGGTGCTACAGAAGAATTCTGAAGATTATATGGGTAGATCACTAATGAGGAGGTATTGAATAGAATTGGGGAGAACAGGAGTTTGTGGCACAACTTGACAAGAAGAAGGGACCGGTTGGTAGGACATGTTCTGAGGTATCAAGGGATCACAAATTTAGCATTGGAGGGCAGCGTGGAGGGTAAAAATCGTTGAGGGAGACCAAGAGATGAATACACTAAGCAGATTCAGAAGGATGTAGGTTGCAGTAAGTACTGGGAGATGAAGAAGCTCGCACAGGATAGAGTAGCACGGAGAGCTGCATCAAACCAGTCTCAGGTCTGAAGACCACAAGAACAACAACTCAGTAAAAATGCTGCTGAAACTGTTTTAATGTTGAAAACAGGTTATCAAGACGACGCCATCGGAAAAATTCAAGTGTACGAGTGAATTGCTCGATTTAAAAATGGCGACATGTCGGTTGGTGACAAACCTCATTCTGAACGTCTATCAATTACCAGAATCGACGAAAATAGTGCAAAAATTCGAGACCTTGTGCTCACAGACCGTTTTAAGAAGGTTGTGCAACAGTATTCGTCAGAAAAGACACCATTTGTGGCAGGCAGGAGACTGGTTCTTCCACCATGACAACACACTAGCACACACAGCTACCTCTGTTGGACAGTTTTTGGTTAAAAACGGCACGGTTCTGCTGTCTCACGCACCTTATTCGCCTGACCTGGCTCCGAGCGACTTTTTCTTATTTCCACGCATGAAAAGACACCTATTTGACTACAATGAAGAAGGGAACAGAAAAACGAGGGAGGAGATGTGAGCCATTTCTAAAGATGACTACCAAAATTGTTTCGAACTGTGGATGCACCGCTGGGACAAATGTATTGGTTGTAATCGACAATATTTTGAAGGGGATAAGATTGTTTTGTAAACAAATTGAAAATATATAGCTTTTAAGAAAAATTTCATTTGTTTGGGTACCCCTTCATATGCTCCTGTTTAAAAGACCCTGGGGTACGAGGGCCTCATTCTGACTTCCTCGGCACCCTTAAAATTTTTCCCCAAAATTTGGCACCCCTAACTGGAACTCACTCACACCAACTAGTCCATCGCTGGCTGTCGCCCATACCCATCCACTCACACCTGCTCATTCTCACTCACTCATTCAGCCCAATTCATTGTCATCTTCCTGTCTCTTGCTGCTACTATCCCATTCATTCCAGAATGTGATTTTCACTCTGCAGCGGAGTGTGCGCTGATATGAAACTTCCTGGCAAATTGAAACTGTGTGCTCGACCGACGTTCGAACTCGGGACCTTTGCCTTTCGCGGAAAAGTGCTCTACCATCTGAACTACCCACAGTCTTACTTCCGCCAGCCGCCAGTACCTCGTCTCCTATTTTACAAACTTCACAGAAGCTCTCCTGCGAGCACTTGCCCACGAAAGGCAAAGGTCCTGACTTCGAGTCTCGGTCCGGCACACAATTTTAATCCGCCAGGAAGTTTCATCTCATTCATTCCTTCTTGCTGTTGCCGTCTCTGGTCACTGCCACTGCCTCTCTGGCTCTCATCCACTTCCACTTTCTCTTTCTCTTTATTCCTTTCCCTCTGGCACTGTTTCCTTCACTCTTTTCCTAGCTCTGTTCTGGCACTGTCAACTATGCTCCACTGCCACTGCGTTCGTCACTTTCTCTCACACAACCTTTGTCTCCTTCGCTCTTTCTATAACACAAGCACTATATACTATCTTCCAGAACTGATGACTTTTCTGTCTCTTTTCCAATGCCACTGTCTCCTTCTCTCTGAGCGTAAAATAAGCAAAAACATGTTTGCAAACTAAAATTTTTGGGAAAATTTTTAATGGTTTTATCGAAGGTAGAACGAGGCAGCTGGTATCCCACTTCTCAGAGTCTTTTAAACGGAGCATATTCTCCTTTTTTATGCTCTGATAAAAGCATTTTTACGTTGGTTCCCTCCTTTTCTCTGCTAAAGCAAAACGTGTCACTCACATGAAAAGAACCTTACGAGTCAGTAATATTACTGAAGTGAAACTGAAATAACGTCGAACTAATTTTACACATAACCGGATTTTACGTGCACAAAAATTTGGCATGTGCTTCAGTACAACAATGTGGTATTTCTGTAGAGACACTACCGCATATTTTTTTGTGCTACATCAATTTATAAACTACGTCTTCGCCTCACCCCGGATTTTATGCGTACAACTAGAGTAACTTTGACCTTCTTTATCTCTGAAGCGGATAAACATATCAAGAAGATTTTCGAATTTCTTTCGAGATCGCGATCTAAGGAGTATAATGTAAAAATTACAGGCATTTTCTGTGTGTAGCCGTCATGGACTCCGCGGCTCGTTTTTGGTTTCCAAAAACCAAGTGTGTGTGTGTGTGTGTGTGTGTGTGTGTGTTTCTCGGTAAGGGATAAAGATTTTTGAAAATGGGCAAAATTCCTGTAGAAGATACCGTGAAAAATTTAAGCAATTTGTTGCGGTTATTTATTATTTACATTTACACTCACATCACACTTTTCGTGCGTATTTTACGTGTACAAGTAGAAAGACTTAGAATCCCTTTTTCTCTGTTCCCGCGTAAAAGTCAAGCGCCGGCACGCCGCTCGGGAACGTTAGAGCAGAGAGAGGGATGTGAGGAAGACGTCAGGCAATTGCACGCGGACCCACCCCTCTCTAGGACAACGCGACGGCAGCGCCATCTACACGAAGAGGATATAAGCGCCGCTCCAACATACACACGAACGCACATACACACACACACACACATACACACACACACACACACACACACAAGCCGGCATACTCTACAACTACTCACTCCTGTTCTGCCACTGAAAAGTATCTATAACTGTATAACAACAATAACCTAGCAACATTAAAACCACAGTTGCAACAGCACCTGGACACCCAAACAACTATATATAGACAAACCCACAACCACATGAACCACTGAGCAAATCACCCATGACCATTCTCTCTACTTCCTAAGCCTATATCCCCTCTACTTCCCTAGTATTTAGGAAACAAACTAGTAAACCCATAGTTAAACCACGAAGGAAAGATGTACTTACAATAATTAAACTTTGTCTTCTAATATGACATTTAGGCATCTACTGTTCAATTCTCAATTTTTTTTTTAAATTGTACTTATCACAATAACACTACATATTCCAATGTGAATAATTATATGTTATTATATGTTTATGTTTATGTTTATGTCTTTAACTCTCAGTCTCACTTCAAAATAAACTTTCTTCTCATCTCTTCTCCTCTCTTTTGTTCTATTATTGTATATATCGTAAAAATAAAATATATTTCATGAAAATTCTGTATTGTAATAACAAATGACTAGATTGTAAATGATCATCTTGAAAGTGCAAAACAATGTAAATAGCACCTTTCATGCAAGCACTTTAAAACTGTAATAAAAGAGAAATAAAATTGTAAAACCTACTATGGCTAAAAATTGCAGTGAAAGCACTAGAAAAAAAAAAGGTCGACTAGTCATTCCGCTTCTGCTATGTAGCATTGTATATATTGAAGAGATTTCTTATATTGTCTGTCGCCCTTTGCCTGCCACACATCTGCATTTCACAAAGTATTGTAATCATTTCCTTTTTGTAGTAAACTTCATTAATGTGATTTGTTTGAATTGTTGTCTAGCGATCTGAGAAGCAAGTTTCCTAGGCACCCCGTATTTGAGAAGTAGGCATAATACAACATTCTCGGAAATGGATAAAGACACCAAAAAAGTTTTAACGGTCGTTGGAGATCGGGGTTGGAATATATGGTAAATATTTCATCCATTTGTTGTGCGTAGTCATCTTAAAATCCGCGGCTCGACCTCGGTCGCCTAAAATCATACTATTGCGGTCTTTCTCAACAATGGATGGTGCCTCTATACGCCCCTTAAGGTGTACCGTGGACCACATCTAATGCAAAAAGGGCCAATCGATTTGCTCCATTTGTCTAAGCTCGAGGAAGCGTGTAATATGAAAACTTTGATCCTGTGCTGCAGCATGGTTGCAGGAAGACGATCATTCTGTTCGTTACAAAACTGGCTCCTAGTCCAAGGGCTGTCCAAAACACTTGAGTCTGTCTTCCTGTAACCAACAGAACCAGAGGCATGGGCCCAAGAAAAATACCGTTTTTATGTGCGACGTTTCGAAACATCTTGGCAGCGCATGCTGGCGCCTCCCTGCCGATAAACGGAGAAAGAAGAGAAAGAAAGATTAACTTCGTGCCAATACCTCAAATTTGTCATTTCAATTTTAATCCTAAGAATCTAAAGTAATGGCTTTCTTGCTCTGAAATCGACCAAATGTCACGCTGTCGGCGCCAGAGTCCATTTGGACCAGAATTTAAATTTGACGCCGTTAGCGCGACAGTTCATCAGGGAGATAAGTCTGCGGGGACGTCTGGCGCGCATTAAATAAGTTCCGAGCGGCGGTGGGCAGCAGGTAGCAGGTAGCAGCCAAGTTGTGCTGCTTCATATTCATAAGGCAGCTTATTAAAACATTAAACAAAACAGGCCGGGGACGAAACTCACCTCATAAAAATGAATGAGTGCGGCGCCGCTGCAGGCAGGCGGGTCATTTGGCGGTGCGCTGGTCCGGCCGAGTGCCTTTCCTGTCCGTGGCCGCCCTAGCGGGTAAACAGCACGCTTGTGCTCATTAAAATGTTTGTGTTCACGCCACCTGGCCCCGCAGCGGGAAATTATCATACGCGAATTTGGAGACTCTGCCGAGTGCCAAAGCTGTTTGGTGCACAGAGCACCCCTGGCGCAAAGTTCTTCTACTGGTGGAATTCCTGTTGATGGTGTCTTCACCTAGACGCCGCTCATCTCCGAGAGAGATTTCCACTGTAGCAGACACTCACCTTCAGCAAAACGGACGCATATAAATTTTCACTTGTGCTCTATGACCTGTGGTACGATGTGTGGCTGCGGATCGTCGTGCAAGCAGCCCGTCACTGAGGAGAGGGTTGGAACATTTGTGCTGCAAATGTGTGAGGGATGAAGTAGCAAAGGCAGCGGAGGATCAAGTAGGTAAAAAGACGAGGACTAATAGAAATCCTTGGGTAACAGAAGAAATATTGAATTTAATTGATGAAAGGAGAAAATATAAACATGCAGTAAATGAAGCAGGCAAAAAGGAATACAAACGTCTCAAAAATGAGATCGACAGGAAGTGCAAAATGGCTAATCAGGGATGGCTAGAGGACAAATGTAAGAATGTAGAGGCTTGTCTCACTAGGGGTAAGATAGATACTGCCTACAGGAAAATTAAAGAGACCTTTGGAGAGAAGAGAACCACTTGTATGAATATCAAGAGCTCAGATGGAAACCCAGTTCTAAGCAAAGAACGGAAGGCAGAAAGGTGGAAGCAGTATATAGAGGGTTTATACAAGGGCGATGTACTTGAGGACAATATTATGGAAATGGAAGAGGATGCAGATGAAGATGAAATGGGAGATAAGATACTGCGTGAAGAGTTTGACAGAGCACTGAAAGACCTGAGTCAAAACAAGGCCATTAGAACTACATTCCATTAGAACTACTGATGGCCTTGGGAGAGCCAGTCATGACAAAACTCTACCATCTGGTGAGCAAGATGTATGAGACAGGTGAAATACCCACAGACTTCAAGAAGAATATAATACTTCCAATCCCAAAAAAAAGCAGGTGTTGACAGATGTGAAAATTACCGAACTATCAGTTTAATAAGTCACAGCTGCAAAATACTTACGCGAATTCTTTACAGACGAATGGAAAAACTGGTAGAAGCGGACCTCGGGGAAGATCAGTTTGGATTCCGTAGAAATGTTGGAACACGTGAGGCAATACTAACCTTACGACTTATCTTAAAAGAAAGATTAAGAAAAGGCAAACCTACCTTTCTAGCATTTGTAGACTTAGAGAAAGCTTTTGACAACGTTAACTGGAATACTCTCTTTCAAATTCTAAAGGTGGCAGGGGTAAAATACAGGGAGCGAAAGGCTATTTACAATTTGTACAGAAATCAGATGGCAGTTATAAGAGTCGAGGGGCATGAAAGGGAAGCAGTGGTTGGGAAAGGAGTGAGACAGGGTTGTAGCCTCTCCCCGATGTTATTCAATCTGTATATTGAGGAAGCAGTAAAGGAAACAAAAGAAAAATTCGGAGTAGGTATTAAAATCCATGGAGAAGAAATAAAAACTTTGAGGTTCGCCGATGACATTGTTATTCTGTCAGAGACAGCAAAGGACTTGGAAGAGCAGTTGAATGGAATGGACAGTGTCTTGAAAGGAGCATATAAGATGAACATCAACAAAAGCAAAACGAGGATAATGGAATGTAGTCAAATTAAATCGGGTGATGCTGAGGGGATTAGATTAGGAAATGAGACACTTAAAGTAGTAAAGGAGTTTTGCTATTTAGGGAGTAAAATAACTGATGATGGTCGAAGCAGAGAGGATATAAAATGTAGACTGGCAAAGGCAAGGAAATCGTTTCTGAAGAAGAGAAATTTGTTAACATCGAGTATAGATTTAAGTGTCAGGAAGTCGTTTCTGAAAGTATTTGTGTGGAGTGTAGCCATGTATGGAAGTGAAACATGGACGATAACCAGTATGGACAAGAAGAGAATAGAAGCTTTCGAAATGTGGTGCTACAGAAGAATGCTGAAGATAAGGTGGGTAGATCACGTAACTAATGAGGAGGTATTGAATAGGACTGGGGAGAAGAGAAGTTTGTGGCACAACTTGACTAGAAGAAGGGATCGGTTGGTAGGACATGTTTTGAGGCATCAAGGGATCACAAATTTAGCATTGGAGGGCAGTGTGGAGGGTAAAAATCGTAGAGGGAGACCAAGAGATGAATACACTAAGCAGATTCAGAAGGATGTAGGTTGCAGTAGGTACTGGGAGATGAAGAAGCTTGCACAGGATAGAGTAGGATGGAGAGCTGCATCAAACCAGTCTCAGGACTGAAGACCACAACAACAACAACAACAACAATGTGTGAGAGAGACAAAGACTGGGGAGCCTGTGCGTATTGTTGGGATAAGCGGCTTTTCACAGGTACCGTACAGGCAGACTAAGAATTTGTTTACTGTCTTGCAATGTAGCACAGATGGCACTGAATTAGATTTAATACACTTTGAAATGTTGAATATACTGCGACCAGTCATTTTTTCATCATAATTTAGTTTACTTAAACAGTTTCAGGCTTTGGGCTGGGTTAAGTTGTAAGATGACAGTTTGGGTGTGAGTTAGCAAAGCCAACGAACGCAAAAGTAAAACACATGGTTTTGGTAACTGACTGCTCTGTAGCGTAGTCTGAGGTCTAGGTTATATTGGAGAGTGACAGTTTCGTTACAGGTTGTTAAATGTAACGATTGTGAAAGCAAAAAACCTGGTTGTAGTGACAGACTGAACTGTACTTAGCCAGAGGTCTACATTAGGTTCGAAACCTGCCTCGGGCATGGATGTCTGTGCTGTCCTTAGGTTAGTTAGGTTCAAGTAGTTCTGAGTTCTAGGGGACTGATGACCTTAGATGTTAACTCCCGTAGTGCTCAGAGCCATTTGAATCTACATTAGGTTGTAAGGTGACAATTTGGCTATCATTTAACACTTACAGCACGGTGCCCGTACGCCATAGGGGCGCGGCCGCCCTGATGTTGACGACGGCGCCCGTATAGCGTACGGGCGAGCCTTTATTTGGCTCCGTAAGCGCGTTTAGCGTGTCTCCGAAGCAGTTTCGTCAACTAATGTGGAGGTATTTCATTCTTCTTCCGCAAGAGACAAGCACTTATCGGCTATCTCATCCTGGGAGCGGCTGTGAGCACTGCAAAGACGAAGTTACCTGCAGTTGATTCACAGGTGTTTACGATTGTGAAAATATCGCGCAGCGAGTTGACGGAGGCAGAGATCCTAGATATTCTTTATGGAGATGCAGGATCTGAAATTGACGATTCTGGCAAAGAGGATTCGTATTCTCCAGACGAAATTACAAGTGATGATTCAGATACGTATATGTCTCAATTGTTCATAAAGTGAAGAGTTCATTACCGCATTTTGTATTGTGAGTAATGTTCATTACTTCACTTGCATTTGGTACCTCTTAATACCTATCTTAGGATTATATTTTTCTATGCAAGCAGTGGTACAGACCATCAGTCACCATCTGTGGTACCTGGTCGTATGTGCCTCACTGAGCACAAAGAGCAAGTTTGGTCGGATTTTCAGGAAGTAGTCGGCGTAGCATCGCATTTTTCGGATGCCACTGAGGAGCTTCGAAATTTTAGTTATTTCTTTGATGACGACCTTATTCGGCTCATGGAAAGTGAAACGAACCTTTACGCTGGTAACGTTATTACGACAATGAAACGCAAAGGTAGCCTGAAAATAAACTCTATTTGGCATAAGTGGTCTGCAGTAAAACTGCAACAGATTTACTGGTCTCTCAGTATTATTTTGCGTATGTTCAGCGTCAAATTTCCGAAAATCAGTGATTATTGGTCAACAGACCCGTTTCCGCAGACAAGATTTGCGAGTAAATTGTTGAGTCCTAATCGATTTTGTGCTACATTGCCGATGTTACACTTGAATGACAATGCTGCGTTCATTAACAGAGGCGAAGAAAAGCACGACGCACTTCACAAAGTTAGGCATTTGTTTGATTTCTTTGTGAATAAAAGCAAAATTAGTTTACGTCCAGCCATGAATCTGACAACAGCTGAGGCAATGTGAGCCGAAGTGGCCGTGCGGTTCTAGGCGCTGCAGTCTGAAACCGCGAGGCCGGTACGGTCGCAGGTTCGAATCCTGCCTCGGGCATGGATGTGTGTGATGTCCTTAGGTTAGTTAGGTTTAACTAGTTCTAAGTTCTAGGGGACTAATGACCTCAGAAGTTGAGTCCCATAGCGCTCAGAGCCATTTCAACCATTTTTGAGGCAATGTGTCCCTTTCGTAGTAGACCAAGCTTCAGAGTATACATGAAAAACAAACCCAATAAATACAGAAAAAAATTGTATGCTCACTGCGATTCATCAACTGGTTATGTGCTAAACTGTGATGCATATACAGGTTCTGCAGGCAGTGTTGACAATAGTATCCAGGGCCTTGTAAAAAGGTTGTGTTCACAGTACTTTGGCAAAGGACATTGCATTTATATGGATAGGTACTACACCAGTCCATCTCTTTTGGATATGTTGTGGGAAAATAAAGCTCTTGGAGTGGGAACTGTAACGAAAAACACGAAAGGTTTGCGACGAATATTCAGAATACTAAAACTAAAAAAAAAGACAGTCTTTCAAAGGAAACACCATCTCTTGGCAGTGAAGTGGATGTCAAAGCGAGATGTTTTTTGTCTTTTCACAAAGCATAAGTCTACCAGTACTAGTATTCAAGTGAGGGCCAAAGGTGGAATAGCAGAAATTGTAAAGCCAGACGTTATTATTGATTTCAATAAGAATAAAGCTGGGGTTGACAGAGCAGTTCAGTTCTCCACTATTATTCGTTTGCCCGAAATACTTTGAAGTGGTGGTAAAGCTGTTTTTCCACTTGTTTATCATGGCAACTGTCAACAGTTTTATTTTATATAAAGAGAACACTAGGAAGAATGTATCCCTAGTAGACTTTATTCACAGAGCGGGGAAGAAATTAGCTGAGAAGGGCGGAAATATTTTTCAGCAACAAGCCGCTTCATCCTCACAAATTGAGAGGACATTTGCAAGGCACTTTCCAGAGAAGGTCCCACCCACTGCAAACAAGGTGAATACTACTAGGTACTGCAAAGTATGTTCAGACAGGGGGAAGAAAGAGACGAGTAAGCGCATCAGGATGGAAAGTAGATGGTAGTGCAAGGACTGTGGCGTTGGCCTTTGCGTCCCACAGTGTTTCCAGGATTTTCACACAAAGGCTAACTACATTTGAACTATTCAAATACTCTAGTTTACAGGTACCTGCAGTTAGACTGTCCAGTGATATTTTGTTTTAAACTTAGATACAGTAATAATGGCATTACTCAAGAGAGAGATCATGTAAAACTTTTTTATCCTCGATATTATTGTGTTTCCTTTTTTAGTTATAACACCCATATGTATTTTATTTTGTGAAATAAACTCATGTACATCTCTTACTTTGTCCTTTTAAATGATGCAAGAACCATATTCCTATCATTTTTCTGTTCTTTGCAATCTAATCTCAAACATCCATTAAAGATGCCAGTTCACAGCCAAGTGCCGGGTGTAAAGAGGGCAGTGTTGAAAGTGTTAACGAGGTCAACGAATTTGAAAGGAAAAACCCTGTTTATGGTAACAGATTGATCTGTATATTAACTTTATCTCTAGGTTAAATTGGACGGTGATAGTGTGGTTATGGGTTGGTGAAGCAACGATTGGGAAAGGAAAAAGACCTAATTGTGGTGCCAAACTGCGCTGCAGCTTAGCCTGAGGTCTACTTTACATTGCAGAGTCACAATTTGGTGCCGGCCGAGGTGGCCGTGCGGTTAAAGGCGCTGCAGTCTGGAACCGCAAGGCCGCTACGGTCGCAGGTTCGAATCCTGCCTCGGGCATGGATGTTTGTGATGTCCTTAGGTTAGTTAGGTTTAACTAGTTCTAAGTTCTAGGGGACTAATGACCTCAGCAGTTGAGTCCCATTGTGCTCAGAGCCATTTGAACCATTTGATCCACAATTTGGTTATCAGATAACAAGGGCTACTAATCTGAATGCAAAAACCCTGTGTTTGATCTGTAGATTAACTCGATGTCTAGATTACGTTGGTCGGTGATGATTTGGATGTGAAATGGTGAAGCCAACCAATGTGAACTGGAAAAGCATGGTTGTATGACGGACTGATCTCTTGATTGCCAGAGATCTACGGTAATTTGGAAGGTGGTAGTTTAGTTATGAGCACTTGAAGCCATCGAATGTAAAGGAAAAAAAGAAAGAAAAACGTGTTTGTGGTGAAGGACTGATCTGCTGTTTAACCCGAGGGGTAGGTACGGTAGGAAGGTAACAGTCTGGTAGTGAGTTAGCAAAGAATATGAAAGCAAAAAAATCTGACTGTGCTGACTCACTGCTCGGTACCTTAGACCGAGTTTCAAGTTAGAATGGAATGTAACAGTTTGGTTGTGAGTTAGCAAGCCAACTAATGTGAAAGCCAGAAACATGCTTGGGGAAACAAGCTGATCTGTGGTTTAGTTCAAGGCCTAGATTAAATAGCAAGGTGGTAGTTTGTTTACGATTTAGTGAAGCCAACGAATATGAAAACAAAATACCTAGTTGTGGTGATATACTGGTCTGTAGCTTAGGGTGAAGTGTAGGTTAGGTTGGAATGTGACAGTTTGGTTATAGTTAGCAAAGCCAACGAATGTGAAAGTAAAAAGCATGGTTGAGGGTACAGACTGATCTGTAGCTCAGCCTGAAGTCTAGGTTGGGTTGAATGTGACTGTTTGGTTGTGAGTTAAGAGGACCAGAAAATGTGAAAGCAAACATCCTGACAGTGGTTGCATGTTGATCTGTAGCTTAGCCCACGGTCTAGTTTAGGATGAAATGTGACAGTTGTCTTGTCAGTGAGCAACGCCAACGAATGTGAAAACTGTGGTGATAAACTGATCTGTAGCTTACCCTGAGGAGGAGGTTAGGTTGGAATGTGGTGAACAGGCTGTGAATTAGCAAAGTAAAATAATATGAAAGAAAAAACCTGGCTGTGGTGACCTACTTATCTGCAGCTTAGACCGAGGTTTAGGTTGGATTGGAATGTGACAGTCGAGTTGTAGATTAGGAAAGCCAATGCATGTCAAAGCAAAAATAAATAAGTAAGTAAATGGCTGTGGGTTCAGTTTGATCTGTATCTTAATTAATGACAGTTTGGTTACAAGTTGGTGAAGGCAATGAAGGTGAAAACGAATGAAGCTGATTGGGGTGACTGACTGATCTGTAACTTAGCCTGAGGTTTAGGGTAAATTGGAAGGTGACAGTTTGGTTATGAGTTGATGAAGCCTACGCATGTGAAAGGAAAAAAAAGAACACGCTTGTGGTGACGGACTGATATGCAGTTTAGCCCGAAGTCGATGTTAGTTTGGAATGTGACAGTTTGGTTGTCATTTAGCAAATACACCGTATACGACAGGGAAAAAACCCGGTTGTGCTAACACACTGAGCTGTAGCTTGGCCCGAGGTCTAGGACAGGTTGAAATGTGACAGTTTGTGAATTAATGAAGGTAACATATACGAAACCAAAAATATAGTTGTGAATACTGTCTGAGCTGTATCTTTGATCAAGTTCTACGCAGGATGGAAGATGACAGTTTGGTTGTGAGTTGACGAAGTTAACGAATACGAAAGGGGAGAAACTACCTAAATTGTCTCGGGCTACTCAAAAATTTCAATGCATTCCTTCATTGCACAAGTGTTACTTTACATAAACGTCACAAATTAGGTTAGGAGAGCGGTGCCCCCTCTTGGGAGTCTGGGGTTCTCAACGGTTGTGTGCCAACTGACTACTGTATGGTTCAATTCCTGGGCCAGGCACACTTCCACTGTGCTGACATACGTTTACAGCAGCCGCAGTATGCTGAATGCTGTTTTTTCTGGTGCTCATTCCTTCCTTCGTTGTCTACCGTTTATCGTAATACTTGTTGGTGGTAGTGATAACCTTCAAGAGGAAGCTGACGCCATGCTGCTGTCGACCTATTATGAATCCGGTGAGGGATGAAAATATCAAGGTGGTACCTAAATCTGCATTTCCAATAGAATTGGTCGTATTCTGCGGATCACTCCTTACTCCTTTCAGTTATCGTACGAGCTTAGAAATGGCAGATATTGAGATAACCGATAGCGGAATAGAAAAGCAGCTACCATGGCTTGGACCAGATGAGATACCTATACTACAAAGATTATGCGAAAGAACTAACCCCCCCCCTTTCTAGCAGCAGTTTACCGTAGATCGCTGAAGCAACGAATCGTACCTAGCGACTGGAAGCAAGCGCCAAGTTATTCCCATTTTCAAGAAGGGCCGTAGGACAGGTCCACGTACTTATAGAACTATATCGTTGACGTCAGTCTTGTAGAATTATGGAACGTGTTTTATGCTCAAGAACTATGACGTTTTTGGCGAACGAAAATCTCCTCTATAAAAATCAACATGGGTTTTGTAATCAGAGATCCTGCGAAACTCAGCTCGCTCTGTTCCTCCGTGAGATCCACAGCGCAGTGGACAACGGCGCTCGGGTTGATGCTGTGTTGGTTGTCTTCAGGTAGGCGTTTGGCACCGTCCCGCACTGCCGGTTCGTGAAAAATATGCGAGCATTCCGAGTATCGAACCACATATGCGACTGGATTCACCACTTTCTTGGACACAGAACTCATCATGCCACTCTTGGCGGAACAAATTCTACAGATGTTAAAGGTAATTTCTGGGGTAACCTAAGGAAGTGTGATAGGATCGTTACGGTTTACAGTGTCTATAAATCATCTAGTAGAAAGCGTCAGGTGCCCTTTAAGACTATTCACACATGACGCAGTTGCTTGTAGGAAACTAGCGACGCCAGAAGACAGTACCGATCGGCAGAATGACCTGCAGAGGACTGATGGTGTAGGCTGTACCAGTTAACGCTGAACGTGAGTAAACATCACATATTGCGCATACACAGCAAAAGGAATACGCTACCGTACAGCTACACTATGATGACCCACTGCTGGAAACAGTAAATACAGTACCGTAAATTGTCTAGGCGTAATCATCCAGAGCGATCTTATGTGGGATGATAACGAATACTAGGAAAAACAGATATCAGACTGAGATTGACAGGAAGAATCTTGAGGAAATATTACTCATCCATGAAACGCTTATAAGGCGTTTGTTCGAGCGATTCTTGGATACGATCATCAATGTGGGACTGACAGAAGAGACAGAGAATATCCAAAGAAGAGCGGCGCGTTTCGTCACGGTATCGTCTAGTCGGCGCGAAATCTTAACATACATCCTCAACAAATTCCACTTGCAGACGCTGCAAGACACGTTTTCTGTAATACGGAAAAGTTTTCTAATGAAATTTGGAGAGAACACTTTCCTATTGCAGAAACCGGTCCTTGTGAAACTTATTTATTTAAATGTGTTTGTCTGTACTTAAATTTCTGAATGACTGAGAGGATGAAACTTCTACGTTATTTGATTCTGAACGTACTGAGCCTACTTTCTCTTTACTTTTTCTTATCATGTCAATACTGACCCACAATATTCTAGCTCAACGCAATCTGACTGCTCAAGAGAATAACAACCTGACTTCAAGTAATTAATTCAAAAGAGTGGGCCTGACTGAAAAGAAATCTTAACAATATCCTATTCATTTCATTAAACGCTTACCTCAGAAAAATCTTCATTACGCGAACTACTGAAATACAGCGAGCGTCAATACTGCCAGATAGCCGCGCGGGATTAGCCGAGCGGTCGCAGGCGCTGCAGTCATGGACTGGGCGGCTGGTCCCGGCGGAGGTTCGAGTCCTCCTTCGGGCTTGTGTGTGTGTGTGTTTCTCCTTAGGATAATTTAGGTTAAGTAGTGTGCAAGCTTAGGGGCTGATGACCTTAGCAGTTAAGTCCCATATGATTTCACACACATTTGAACATTTGAATACTGCCAGATAAAGAAAAGATTATAACTACTAGAGCCACTAACTACTAATAGGCATGTGGTTAGCAAAGGAAAGATTTTGTTGCAAACCAAATAATATATTTTTTACCTTAATAATGTGACATCCAGTTCAAACACGAATATAAATCGTCATTGACATCCAGTACAAAGATATATAATCATGAATAATTTTCGATCTCCAAGTCTGATACTTCCTTATCGTCACGCTAAAACTTCAGACCTCTAACCTCCATCAATGCTAACTTCCCACATTTAACATCTATCACTGCTGGCTGTTCACCTCCAACTGCTCAACAGTGGCTCTGAGCACTATGGGACTTAACATCTGTGGTCATCAGTCCCCTAGAACTTAGGACTACTTAAACCTATCTAACCTAAGGACATCACACATATCCATGCCCGAGGCAGGATTCGAACCTGCGACCGTAGCGGTTCCAGACTGAAGCGCCTAGAGCCGCACGGCCACCTGCTCAACAGTACTTCCATCACTGCTGGCGACTAACTTCCAACTATCCAACACTACTGGCGATTAACTTCCAACAACGAGTCCAACCGGGCACAAAATCTCTTACAAAGAAAGCGCACTCAGAGATCCAATGCAATGCGCTACACAACGCTGCCAAAACAGAAGCAGCCGTCTTACACTTGCGTTGAGACCAGTCATACTATGGGTTCCTGATATGTACTTTCACCTATTAGGATAGTGTTATTAAGAAACCAGTTTAGATTAGATTAGCAAGCGATCTCATAAATACAGACGGACGGCATTGCTTAAATTCTGTTTGGAACCCTCTCTCCATGGTCAAGCAACAGAGGAATAGAGTTAGTGGTACTTTGCTCACCCTACGGTAACTAAAATGCACAGTGCATAACACTGACGTCGGTCATCTTTGGTTGTGCAGTGGCGCTAGTTGTTCAATGTGTGTCTATGTGTGTGTGAGTGTGTTTGTGTGTGTGTGTGTGTGTGTGTGTGTGTGTGTGTGTGTGTATGTGTGTGTGTGTGTGCGTGTGTTTTCTTTCTCCATATGTCGTATTATGGGCCTTGGTCGCCTTAGCCTTAAATGTACTTGGCTTTGCGTTTGAGCTTTCACAGTGATAGGGTGTTCAGCTAACGAAATTTCGGTGATTGTCGCATCCCTCTGTTTGAAAATTTTACTCGTCCTGTTGCCGAATTGGCTTTACAAAGCATATTCGCCACTTTCAGTATTTACCGACACATATTTAAATCTTTCGGTATATATTTGTCACCTTAGAAGCTTTTTTATTTATCTTTTTCCAAGAAAATTTGTCAGCTTCCACTTCGTATTGCGTGATTACTTAGAGTTACAGATAATGCACCAGTTATATACGATTGATTGCTTCCATGGTAGCGGACACCGTGTGTTCTGTCTAACTCCATATTAATACGGCATGAGAGGAAATTATGGATCGTCGTTTTTAGTTTATCCTATTCTACAACTACAGCTGCACGCATATTCACTAGTAGTGGTTGTTGTTGCTGTTGTTGTAATAGTTTTATCCAGAGTCGCTCAATTCTTTCATGCATTTTGTTTTTTCTGGCCTTTATCCCATAGCTTCAGGGGGTGGGCCTGTTAATAATTGGGTTTAGCAATGTTAGTGGTAGATAGTGGCCGGTTGCACTTCCTGATGCCATCCCCCTCCCACCTCCCCTGACATCACTTCCCAGGACGGAATTTGTGTGCCCCAGTTGTTGCGTCCAGTGTTATCCAATGTGAAAGAGTGCGAACGCTTCATAAATGTTTGAGAATCGTGTTAACTGATGTTAGATGTGGGTACCAGCCTCGTATTTACCTCGTCGTGTGTTGGAAACCGCCTAAAAACCACATCCAGGCTCGGCTCTTATAGGGTGCCTAAAGCATGCTGCTTTCTCGGATAGCTAAACAAAAGTTCAAGCAAATCACGTTATGGTATTTATTAAATAGAATAGACTGACAATACTTACTTTGAGTCGCAAGCAAATGACGACACGCAAATAATCGATGTCCTTCGCTATATACAATGTCCATACAAGTAATTCACACGAGTTCATATGGATCACTAATCACGAGCCTTCTAGTGCCCAGGCTGGCAGGAACGGCGCTTATATTCTCTTTGGCTAGAGGCCACTGCTGTCGTGGGGCGGTCCTAGTCAGCGTGCTATTGGCTGTCGTCGTCTCACAGCCTTCTATGCTCTTACATTCTTCATCTTCGTGCCGGCGCTTGTCGTTAGGCCGGAAAAGAAGCGACGTGCTAACGCTCGTGGCTATCCGGGAGGATTCACTCAATGATTACAGCGGCGGACTTAAACGTACCTCTGTGAGATTGATCTGGCTCCATTTGTGATCAATCGTAATTTTCAACGCACTGGTTTATTTACTTCCATGACTGCAGGTTTTGCCACTGTGCTCATTATACTGGGACATATACCCAACAGAATTCATCGCAACGTGCAACTGTTATAGCCACAGGATAGTTGCGGCTTTCTTTTCCGAGTGAGCTCTGCACTACAAACATTCTCAACGCTAGTTTCACATCTCATATTAATGTGTAACACATCCTTAAGCTACAGGGGACACCACAAGATCCTGAAGAAGATTCCATCAGAAGAATCGAAAAGGATTGCAGCTTTTGGTAACGCATCTTTTACAAATCACGTGTATTTTATGCTTTTTTTTAAATTTTCATATCTACATACGTGTAATGTCACGGCCCCTTGTATGATCGATGATGACGATGTTCTTCCGTAATCGATTATCGAAGAAGAGTCCAGCGCGACGCCTAGCAGCAAACACTTTCACCCTAACGTAAATTTATATAAAAAGTATACCATTTTGTCATAATGTTTATAATAATAACACACAATACTGATTGCTTTCTGATTCCGTAGATAACACACCATCCTTCTGAAACTGTATTTTAGGTTTCATGTAAGATATCCATATTTCGAATGATGAAACCAGTGTAATTCATCACCCCATATTTTGCTATAATCTATGACACCTAAAGACTATGTCAGGGCAAGGAAGCTATGGCGCAACATTAAATTTCAATTATATGACTGTTTTGAGATGTAAGACAAAAAATCGAGTTTTATACATTCAACTGGCAACCCAAACTCATCAGATGCATTAACATCATGATATTAAAGTCTCCAGTTTTGGAATCAGCACGAAAATTCTGTTGAGGCACTTCATATATCAGTTTTCAGTCCTTTTAAATTTCATAAAAATTTCATTGTTTAGTTGGCAGACATGGTTGTGGCAATAAATGTGGACTCAAGTATGTTTGCTACCGTACTAATAAACCTTCAAACAAATTCGATATGCAAACTATATATAAACTAAAGTTGTGCTAGTCTTCAGGAAACTTAATTTTGCTGTTAAGTATTACAGTTCGTTTTTGTGGCCTCACATTCCTTAATCTGGTGGGGACAGGGATGTCTTTAAATAAATTCTAGACAGTAGCCGCCAAATGACAATTCAGAGTTAATTGTTGTGGTAGGTCGCGTATACCTGTAATACATGCTAGTTCTACGAATGCCTTCCATATATAAGTTGCCAAAACTGCAAAATATATAAGATGTCAATTGATACTGAAAAATTCTTTTGTGAGTTTTTTACGTAATACAAATTGCACTATTAGGAAATATTTTACTTATCAGTATCAACATGCTACATTGTTAGAATAGCTTGATAGCACAAGTGAATTCTGTGACCACAAATCTGTGACTGACTGCAGACATTCAGATTTATAGGATGGGACTAATAAAAGTCACAATTTGGATTTGCAGCATCACTTAGACTTTATTTTTCTTCACCCCAAGCGGGTGAAACGTCACACATCTAATTTTAGATGGAGTAATTGTTCGATTAATGCACGTTGTTGACTCTTTTACATTAGAACATCTGTATTTGAAAAGCGCTGTGTGTTTGTGTGTGTAGAGTAGAGGACGGGGTTCGAATCCATGAAGGGGTTCGAATTCATGAAGAGGTCCGTGGAGATAGAACATGATTAAAAAACGGATCACTATGGCGTGTCGATATTGTGTGTGCATGCACGCATTCATCTGTTGTACTCCAAGACAAAGGCTGGGTCGGCTAGAATTCACTGTCGCTTTTGCTTACAGACTACATGAAAATACGTGGTTTTCTGTGTGTGCGTGCGTGCATGCGTGTGTGTGTGTGCGTGTGTGTGTGTGTGTGTGTGTGTGTGTGTGTGTGTGTGTGTGTGTGTGTGTGCGTGTGTGTGTGTGTCTAAGTGAATTATCAATGTGCAGAAATTCGTTAAAAGCGCGTCTCCATATTTACTCGTTTCATCATTAACCAAATACCCATGTTGGTTCTGATCCTATGTAACATCATATAGGTTGCTACATGAGCTTGATGTATGTGTTTTAAATTCGTATTACCTTGTTTAACTGCGATAATGAGAGTGAATCATCTTGCTTCTCCTGTTTCATCATACTCGTACGTGAGCTGGTATCCGAGATACAGGTCATGTACATAGAGTTGAGTTGACTAAAACACAATTCCTTATCTACTTTTGATTTTCCAAAGCAATGTTGTTAAAAGTAAACAACGTAATTCGTTCACCATAAGTGGAGATGGTATACAAGATCCCACGGAAAACGTTGTAAATGCGAAGTTAACAACACCTAAAAATATCGCAGGTTTTCAGAAAAGATCACTGGGTGGGACTTGTGTTCACACCCATAGAAACAGAGTCGCCACTGATAGCGTTTAGACTGAATATCATGGTGACTAACAGCACCTTCATACCTGGTTCGAAACAATATTTTTTAAATAATACGTGTGCATGTTGGAATGGCAGTGTATTATGGGTGTGTGAGCATTGTCGAAAAGACATTTGCCTTATTGCAGTTTGAAGAGCCACCCACAATAGCTCCCAGGGAAACTGTCAGTAATTCATAGTTTTAAAATATGGCGTTTCAGTCTTCGATCGCTATTCTTTATTTTCAGTTACCGGTTTCGGGCTAGCTGCCCATCTTCAGATCATATACTGTAGTTACAGAGTAACTTGTCCGTACAGAACACTCGGTTCACTGTCATAACAGTTCTCAGCCCGAAAGCTCATACACACAAAAATTTGTTTCTTTCTGCCTCTGAATAAATTGTAACTTGATATTTAGATGGTGCCTTCTGCTTATAATTTGAAATCTGTTTCTCAAAAAAGAAAAAATAATGAAAAAAAGCTTTCAGGAATAAAATTCCCATTTGTTAAAAGCAATTTCATTTTGATTTAATCAGTTACTCCCTGGGAACTGCTTCCACGCTCACATAGTGTGATTAAATGTGTTAATGTTCTTGATGAATCGCTAGTACATATAGTAAATTATTAAGAAAAAGTTTTGAACGTAAATTTTCGGTTCACAATGGTTTTTATAGGGTAAGTAACAAAAATCACACATTTTTATACACTAATTCGTTGTTACTTATAACATATGTTTCAAAATAAATATGTACATAGTTCTACGGCTGTTGCTGTTTGGTCGTTCACCGAGTTTTCTGGCGCATGTCAGCGTACTTACCAAACACTGAATATGTAGGGCTTTAAAATTAAAAAGGGCTGGAACAGCAAGACAGCTACATAATCTAATCTGAGATAATGTTGTCCCATGAATGAAAAGGCTTCATTGTGAATGTAGCTTTGATCCCATGTCCAGTAATATCATTGTTGCGTCATAACATACTATGCACAGAAACACTTCACGGATTGAAATGTTGGGGGGTGAGTTCTTCTATTGGTGCACCATAACAAGCAAACTCCAATGACGCACACACATAACGATGTCAAATAGTACATTTAACAACTCCACACTTGATAGCATACCATAAGCAGTAAAATGTCCTTGGAAGTGTGCATACAGATTTTTATCAACGGTGTTGTAGATTTTCATGTATCTAACAGAGTCAGCACTGCATATTACATACTTGTCCAATAACACTGTAATCGACTGCACACCACTATTAAACATCGGGAGGATTTTCATTGAACGGCCGCATAAACGATGTCACTCATAGTCTGACAACACCACTTTCCTACTGCTATATCGTGAGTTTTCAAAAACAGCCTGTATAGGATTCGTGTTCAGATGCCATACCTACAGTAGCATAATTGCCACTGGTAGTGTTTAGATCGAACGCTGTGGTGAGCAACAATACCTTCATCATTGTAGTGTACAAAGAAGTTCGCTTATCATTGGGGATGAATGTAATAATGGATACTGCAACCCACTTGCAACACAATCTCACGTTAGCGTCACAAATCGCTTGAGAATGTTACGCATTACACTGAGGTGACAAGAGTCATAGGATACCTCCCAGTATAGTGTTAGATCTTCTTTTTCGATGCGTAATGCAGCAGCTCGATGTGACACGAGCTCAACAAGTCGTTGCAAGTCCGCTGCAGAAATATTGAGCCGTGCTGTCTCTATAGCCGTCCATAATTGCGAAAGTGTTGTCAGTTCAGGATTTTGTGCACGAACCGACTGTCCCACAAATGTGTGATGTGATTCATGTCGAGCGATCTGGGTGGCCAAATCATTAGTTCTAATTGTCCAGAATGTTCTTCAGACCAATCGTGAACAATTTTGGCCCAGAGACATGACATCGCTGTTTGGGAACGTGAAGTCCATAAATGACTGCAGATACTCTCCAAGTAGCCGAAAGTAGCCATATCCAGTCAACGATCGCTTCAGTTGGACCTGAGGACCCAGTCCATTCCATGTAAACACAGTCCACACCATTATGGAGCCACTATCAGTTTACACAGTGCCTTGTTGGCAACTTAGGTCCATGGCTTCGCGGGGCTGTGCCACACTCTACCCCTACCACCAGCTCTTACCAACTGAAATCAGGACTCATCTGACCGTCGTCTAGGGACCGACCGATAGAGTCAGGAGCCCAGGGGAGGGATTGCAGACGGTGTCGTGCTGTTAGCAAAGGCACTCACGTCGATCGTCTGTTGCCATAGCTCATGAACGCCAAATTTCGCCGCTCTGTCCTAACGGGTACGTTCGTCGTACGTCCCACATTGATCTCTGAGGTTATTTCACGAAGTGATACTTGTCTGTTGCCGACCGGCGTGGTCGACCGTTTGTAGGCGCTTCAGTCTGGAACCGCGCGACAGCTTGGGTCGCAGGTTCGAATCCTGCCTCGGGCATGGACGTGTGTGATGTCCTTAAGTTATTTAGGTTTAAGTAGTTGTAAGTTCTAGGGGACTGATAACCTCAGATGTTAAGTCCCATAGTGCTCAGAGCCATTTGAACAATTTTTTAACTTGCCTAAGAAAACGCCTGTACTCTCGGTCGTTAAGTGAATACCGTCGACCACTGGGTTTCCATGGTGAGAGCTACTGCCTGAAATGTGGTATCCTCGACCCAGTCTTGACGCTGTGGAGCTCGAAATGTTGAATTCCCTAACGTTTTCCGAAATGGACTGTCCGATGCGTGTAGCTCCACTACCACTGTGCTTTCAAAGTCTCATGCGGCCATAATCACGTCGGAAACATTTTCACACGAGTGAATTGAGTACAAATGACAGCTCCACCAACGCACTGCCCTTTTACACCTTCTGTACGCGATACTACCGCCATCTGTATATGAACATAAGTGACTTTTGTCAGCTCGTTGTGCCTCGCTCACTGGCGCCATTGAAGCACACTTGCAACACAAACTGCGTGTGACTCCAAATAAGTATCTATCATGCAACTACTTTGGCAGTTCATCGTGACTCTGAAGTGACATTGGTGCGATTCTCCTCACAGATGGAGAAGAAGAAGCTCTTGAAGAGTTATATAACGACTGTGAATCTCCCTCTCCCACTCTGACACCCCCCCCGCCCTCCATATGGTGCAATTCTGTAAAATCCATCCGAGTCAGCTTGACTCATCATTAAGTCCTTGTTTACATCCATGCTTCCTGAAATGTAGACCAAACACTGTGAAGTGTATCAAATATTTTCTGCAAACAAAACTTTTACTACCTTTACTACCTTTGCGGTATGCAGAGCATTGTAACAGAAGACAGTCAGAGAGAACATTTCTTTAGAGCCAGACATGGATAGCATGACTGACAAACCCTTTCGTCGGTTCAGAATCGAAGTGATACGATTTATTGGTTTTACTAGTATTTTACATCAGTATGCTCACAGGTGATTTCATATGCATCACCGCTTGAGTACAACTTCAATTATGGATGCCGCATCTGGCCTACCGTCTACCTCCAAGGCACAGGCGCATAGTCAGTATACGCAAGGTGAGCACTTCTTACCCAGCATTGACTGGAAACAACAGCGAAGCTAACAGAAATACTAAAGTCTCAAGCCATTTAAACATGGCTTGACGTATCCTATATTACACAATATTTTTGGATTAGTGTTGCAGATTCTTCAGATTCTAAACCCAAACTTGTTGATTTTGTGCTCATTTTGTGTTCCGACGATTGAGGCGATGACTGATGTTCTCTGAACGCGCTGTATATGTAGCGACTGGAGTTCTGGGAGCCGGCCGCGGTGGCCGTGCGGTTCTAGGCACTTCAGTCTGGAACCGCGTGACTGCTACGGTCGCAGGTTCGAATCCTGCCGCGGGCATGGATGAGTGTGATATCCTTAGGTTAGTTAGGTTTAAGTAGTTCTAAGTTCTAGGGGACTTATGACCTCAGATGTTGAGTCCCATAGTGCTCAGAGCCATTTGAACCGTTTGAGTTCTGGGAAGCCCGACTGTTTGTAATTTCTTTCCTGATTGTGAGGTCTCCTGTCAAGACATTTACTAAATCGTTATAATATATGAAAAGATAATGAAAATAAACATTTATCTCTATTATTATTATTCTTATTATTAGTGTTTCATTACTGTGTGAATGTTTGTAGATTATGTATGAAAGGAAATAACAAAAAAAAATGGTTCAAATGGCTCTGAGCACTATGGGACTTAACTACTGAGGTCATCAGTCCCCTAGAACTTAGAACTACTTAAACCTAACTAACGTAAGGACACCACACACATCCATGCCCGAAGCAGGATTCGAACCTGCGACCGTAGTGGTCGCGCGGTTCCAGACTGTAGTGCCTAGAACCGCTATGCCACCCAGGCAGGCAAAAGAAATAACAGTTTTTCATTTTTATGTTTGTGCAATATTTCTGTATCTATATTTCACAATTAATGTCAATGGCCGGAGAATGTATGTATCAAAGCAAACAAGGATAGTTAAAAATAATTACAAAGATGCATCTTAAATTGTCTATAAATAGTGGAGGTTCGAACATTACTGTCTCTGTCTTCATGTAGCCGTTAAAGTTGTAAGAGCCCATGACGCTCGCTTGAATGCTTAGGTAGCCTTCGTTTGCGCTTTGATCGAGAAAGACCCCATTGGAGGCTGATATTTGTAAAAGGTGTGTACTTTCAATTTATGTTGATTTTTTAATATAGAAGTTAAAAATATTACCTGTAATAATTTACTGCTAGCCTGCTCAAGATTTCATTCCACATTATTAGCCGTTTTCAGCATATTAGGAATTTTTCATGACGTAGAGCCGTGCAGTGATCGCGGGAACCGAGCCGCGGCAAATTCGAATTAAAAAGGATGAAAGCAGTTTTGCTGCAATATAGCGGTCAGGTAACGGTACATTAAAATTATCTCTTTCAGCTTCCTGGAGACTTCAGAGGGAAACTGTGGATTTTATCATGTCATTTTCAGGTGGAGATGGGCAGCTGCTATTATGTTATCAGTTACGTATATAATTCATGAGTGACAAAATCTTACTTGTGTGTGATCAAAGACTGCTGTGCAAAACCTGTTCCGGCTAATAACATAAAAACCAAATTTCATGTTTTTTTTTTAGTTTCATGATGTCATGTTAGTCGTGGCAGTTAATAGTGTTCATATACAAAAAACAAAAAACAAAAAATTCCACTGCAGCTTTTAAGTTTAGCGGACATAACATACTGTAACTTCCATACAGGTAATGAGAGTAATTTTTAGTGCATTCAAGAGATGAACGTTGTAAGATAGCAAGAACTATCTCCCTTACATGAAGTCATTAAAGATCACCTACCTAACTCATGTTGAGCGAACAGTAGGGCTGAACAAAAATGACTGACAAGGCACAATGCATCTTGTAGAGGGTACAGTATGGACATATTGGAATAATTAATGTCGGGTGATGGTTTTAAAGTAATTCACACGACATGAAAACTTTGTGGAAACGTGTCGATTTACTGAAGGCTAGTTTATCCCAGGGAAGTATTCGAGTTGACTGTGGCCAGCTGGGGAGCGCCGATAGGCAGCTTAGGGTGGCTCAAGCTCTGAGAAAGCGGTAACGGGGTGCAGCCTCCAGCCTGCCTTAAGATGAGTGACAGTGAGTGGGTGGTTGACCCCATGCTGGTGTACCGGGAAGCAGATGGAGAACTTGTATGCCTGTTGATAAATGTCCGTCATCCCGTTTTCAGTGAAACATGCGAGTAAGCCGCGCAAAGCTATGGTGGAGCAGTCAACAGAGGCCAAAATATGCGTGTTCTTGACTATAGCAACTTCACGCTGAATTCACGGTCCGCAGAGTCTGAAGTAAATCAGGTGAAGAGCGACAGAATGGAATACGCCAGCCTCCGATGGGAACATAGGACCGAGGAATTTGAAGTACTCTCCTGGGAGTCAGAATTCCGGAAAAATTGGTGTTTTGTGCAGTTGCTAACCTTGATGGGTGGCCTGGGAGGAACTAAATAGCAGAAGTTGAGAGGAAGGGAAAGATTGTGGGAATTTGTTCACTTCCCAGAGCAGGCATTGGTCAGCGCTGGGAAGCGACCCGTAATTAACGCGACTTGCGCTGCAATTGGCGTAAGCGATTTTGCTGGAAGGGAAACCGAGGCAAAGAGCGGACTGGGAGAAGTCCCTGTAGTGGTATTCCATTCCCAGCTTGCCTAGAGTGTGGACGTGGCGTTCTTTACTCAGCTTGCCTGAGAAAGAGTGAGCATCTCTGTAGTTTAGGATTTAGCAAATGGAACAATTGAGCTTGGAGATAGGAAGTTTTGGTTCAGCTATGTTCTGAGCAAGATAGCTAGGAGTGAATAGACGAGCACAGCCTTGCAGCACCACGAGGCCGGCCGACGTCTGCACAACGACATCGCTCCGCCACGCTGTATTCGGTGATATTGCGCCCACTCTAGCCACTGATTAATTTGTTGGATCACGTCGGCAAGGTTTCCTCGAGGGTTTCATGTATTGTAGAATTCTTCTCGCACTTCGCATTACTCCTGGGTCAGTCGATAGGAATTACTCTTGAGTTATCGCGCTTTATTCCACGCAAACGCAATTTATTACCACTGCCTGTCAGCAGAGTCTTGTAATGTGATGATTGAAAGTCGTGAGTTAAAATAAATTTGTTTTCAATCAAGTAGTTGAAATCCCAAGTCACTTTCTTAATTAATTTTATGTTCAGCATTTGCATCTGGTGGTCAATAGCTGAATATAACATCAATGTGCACCCCTTTTTAATTAAAAGTGATCAATTCTGAATCAATTAATGTCAACACTGCCACCGCAGTTCAATCAGGAGTCACAGGGCCTTATTACTTTTTTTGCGTTATCCGATATTGCGGCAGTTTTGCACTCTCTGTTGATCTGTTAGTCAATTAGCTGGAGTGAACACACACCAAAAACCAGATAAGTGATGGGTGGGGTGTTACAACGTAGCGAAGAGCAATTTTTTTAATTTCATAACTAGTTACAGTAATGATACCATGTTCCATATCTAACAATCCAGTTCAGTGTTATATAGAAATAGTTTGCAAATTAATGATCGTACGTCCACAGAAGGAAATCTTTCAGTGTTGTTCGTATCCCCACATAATAGGTCAAAGTGCATAAAGTGAAATATTTTCAACTGCAGAAACTAATAGTGAGACTTATATTTTATTCGTCGTGCTCGCAACAATAAGCAATATAAAATTAATTAAAATTTTATGTCACATAAATTGCATATAAAGTAAAAAAGGTGTGCGGTGGGGATTACGCGACAAGGTGCTGCGGAAAAGGAACTCGTGGTTAACGCAAATAAGTAATTACACATGTGGGGGTACTTTGTTTTATGTTAGCCCAACGTCATAGATGGCCTTAACACTTCGCACAGCTACGATTCTGTTGGCGGTGAGGAAAGCAGTCAACCTCATTCTGTTCCGTACCGCTGAGTGACGTAATTTTGGAAATCCAGCGACAGTCTGACTGTGGTACTGTGCTACACAGCTCTTCTGCCCGCTGTCTGCAATAGAGGAAGAACATAACACCACTGGATGGACCTACAGCTGAATTATGTATCATTAACTAAGGTGAAATCTTGAAGATACCGCTTCCATATGCAACATTACAACAGTAAACTCGTACAGCTTCTCAGTAATTGAGACAAAAATCTGAAACATCGTTTAGAACATTCTTCTGTGTTTGCAGGAGTGTGAAATCTAATACAGAAAATTCTCTTTCATCTATTACGAACGAAATAATTGATGTGTGTAATTTCTCACAATTTTCCTCAGTATTTTGCCGTGACACTGCTGTTGGTCAAGTCAATGAATGGCTTTTAAAATTCATGAACACGCCCAGAGGTACGATGGATCTGTGATTGTGGCTGGTCGTTTCAACGTCAAGAGTGATAAACACGTTTTCTACTGCAATGTTCGTTCACAGTTTCTTTCATTGACTGAATTTAATGCTATTACAAGTAAAGATTACAAAATATTTTTTCCTCGCTGTGAACGATCTTACTGATTTCTTTTTTCAAACTTAGCCAAGAAAAACAGGGCCCTAGATACGGAAGTAAAGTGACAACTGCCTATAGTGTGTGTCACAAAGTGGAGTTCTGCATCTCGTTTGGGGAAAACTCCATATCGCAGTGAACTGGTTTCACTTTTCTAGAAGATAATAAACCCAGATTATAAGTGGGGGTATGTATGATTTATATGTTATTGTGAACTTGATTTCATGTAAGACAAAATCACGTTGTACGACGCAATCATTACCGGTTCCGAGCTACGTTGGCCATCTTCAGATGCTACAGAAGGAATGAAAGGAAAGACCTATACTAAACATTAAAACTCGTAAATTTTCTTACCAGTTCTACTTCTGAATTTAGTAACGTGAGATTGGAAAACATGTCGTTCAAAGCTTTTCGTCGCGGGCGAAATATGGTGAGCAAAACGTCCATTACATGTGTTTCCTAACTAAACTTAATAAGAGAAAATCGGGAATTACGTAAGCATAACGAAGTGAGCTTTCCTATCCCTATTCTTTGCACTAGATACACGCGTCCTCCATAAGTCAATAGTTAAAATATAAAAAAAAAAACATAAAGCAATTCAAGGATAAATGGTAGTTTCACGGAAATACAGACTGCAAGTTGCAAAGATAGTACAACCATATTTAAAACAGAGTGCGGTCTTTGTAATAAAAGGCAAATAGTAATGTTCCGGCTGTGATAAATATTTCCGACGGCTGATGGCACTGCACTTTGGGTTGCGAAGTGTTTACACCATTGGCCATTGACATCGGAAGAAACGAGACGGCCCAGACGGCTCAGAGAGGCATTCCACTTTAGACTGCTGACATTCCTGTACCGGCCGCTAGGTGTTTATGATCGCCGGGCAGATGCTCGGAAGTAAAGACACGGCCCGGACAGCACAGTGCAACACTCCGTCACAGAAAGTTTTCATAATCAGTTGGCGCACACATGTTGGGTGCAGCGAAACCTTATCTGAGCAGATCGTCCTAAATGACCAATAGGTATGAACCACACCTATGTCAGTTTTAACTCGCAGTACGAGTCTCCGTAGACGAGATCACTAAAGCACATGTGTGCGGTGGGGCTCGACTCGGACCTACACTGGTTCCAATATTGGTGCCGAGCGAGGTGGCGCAGCGGTTAACGAACTGGACTCGCATTCGGGAGGACGACGTTTCAAACACGCATCCGGCCACCCTGATTTAGGTTTTCTGTCATGTCATTAAATCGCTTCCGGCATATGCCGGGATGGTTCTTTTGCAAGGACACGGCTGACTTGCTTCCCCATCCTTCCCTAAAACCTGTGGGACCGATGACCTCGCTGTTTGGTTCCCTCCCCCAAACTAACCAACCAATCCTGGTGGTATAAAATTTTCATTGCCAGTTTTTGGCCGGCAAAATGAGACAAGTCCATGATAACCGGTCTTTGCATCGAAGTCCTGGATTAAATTCCAGTCCTCTCCGCAGTGTCTCATGATGTAAAAGTGTGTGGAGATGTTGATGGTGATCATTCCGCCGGATGGGGTCTGTAGCTCGGCGGCCCGTTTGGTGCTTTTCGAGAGGGGTAAGCTGTGTGCTGCCATCGGATATCACTCTCTCGCTTCCCTTCATCCATGACAACACAGCTCCAACTCTGCTCTGTGCAAGCACTCATTACGGTCATTCACACGACGCAGACACACACATGACACTTCACGACATTTCGGAGAAAGGCGATGACAAACCACCTCCACTTGGGTCTTGCCTAGGACAGCGATACAGCATTCCTGCAGTGCTCCCCTATGCTCATTCCATAAGTATCGGACTATTCTGACTTTTAACTTTCATCTAGAACTGTCAGATTGTTTTACCTGTTTCAGTTTATTAATATAGGCTTTTCTAGTTCTTTTTTCCTATTTCAGCATCGAACGATGACCAACGTAGGCTGTAGGCTGAAACCTGTCTAGTTCTGGCACAGAATGTGGTTATTTGGAATAAAAAGTTTACAATACCGTCAAACACCGTCGTTTTCTCCGTGTTCATTATTTCCACCATGGCAGGGGAACTGGAGGTTAAGACGATGTTAGGGGATAGGTAAGGACACTTACGCAAGCTTGGCAGTCTTGACAGAAAAAATAACGAAAACGTACGACCAGCGCGCGTTCTTGGTTTGAACCGAGGACCTTCGACGAACAAAGGCAGGTGTAAAGACACTTGGACAAAAATCCACCAGCTTGGATTCCTTCAGGGTAGGGGACAGGAGCAACGGGTGGAGCGAGGCGGCGAAGAGGGTGAAAATATGTCAAATGTTCTAGTTTTCACATTATCTATCTACTGTAAACAGTCTCCTTACGTGGAGCGAGTCTGAGAAGCCAGCACAGAAAAAGTGAACAAAGTACGGAGAGGCGTAAGGCAGATTGCCTCATTCTCATGACTGATACTTAATTTGCTTGTAGAGGGGGCAAAGAGGGAAATAAAGGGCTGCACCTGTAAGGAATTTGTTTATCATGACGAAAATTCGCTTGGTATGGCTTCCTCACGTAGTAGCAAAGATTGCACATTACGAAAGTGTTTTCAAATGGTTCAAATGGCTCTGAGCACTATGGGACTTAACATCTGAGGTCATCAGTCCCCTAGAACTTAGAACTACTTAAACCTAACTAACCTAAGGACATCACACACACACATGCCCGAGGCAGGATTCGAACCTGCGACCGTAGCAGTAGCGCGGCTCTGGACTGAAGCGCCCAGAACCGCTCGGCCACCGCGGCCGGCCAAAGTGCTTTCAGTTCAAAGAAGCAGCTGCTACACCTTGACACCACAGATAAATTAATGAAAAACCGTCTTTGGGAGATTTCTGTTTGTGGATGCTGATCACGGACAACGGGAAAGATACAAAACAAATGGTTGCAGCACTTTGTAACGTGATGTTGTAGGACACTATTGCAGCTGAGACGGATAGTTCCAGTTAAGAAATGAATTTGTCCGGCAACACCTCAACGATAAAAAATATTTAATAGAAAAGGTTATGATTAGAAGAGACAGAAATACTGGACACACACTACAGCATCAGTCATTAGTGAAACTATAGTGGAACGGGAGGTAGTAGGAACAGATCGGAGGCACAGGGCAAGGTAAGGGTAAATAAGACTGTCCTACGGAGCAATGAATAGGATTGCTGAAATGATAGCCGGCCGAAGTGGCCGTGCGGTTAAAGGCGCTGCAGTTTGGAACCGCAAGACCTCTACGGTCGCAGGTTCGAATCCTGCCTCGGGCATGGATGTTTGTGATGTCCTTAGGTTAGTTAGGTTTAACTAGTTCTAAGTTCTAGGGGACTAATGATCTCAGCAGTTGAGTCCCATAGTGCTCAGAGCCATTTGAACCAATTTTTTTTTTTTTTTTTTTTTTTTGCTGAAATGATACAGGAATTGAGGACTTCATCAAAAACACCCCAGTTTCAATTTTTGTAAATTTTCCAGTACAGGGCGGAGATCTGTTACCGTGTTTTAGGAGCAGATTTGTCGCAGTGATAAATTAACTGATGATACCATTACTGTCTATTGCAATCAACAGCCTATATATGTTACGTTTGTGCAGAGTGAAATTCTTACACGTTATCCTCTGCGGCAATTAATTAAGGGATTAGAGCGCAATTAAGGCGTGCCGGCAGCTGTAGCCGAGCGGTTCTAGGCGCCTCAGTCCGGAACCGCGCTGCTGCTACGGTCGCAGGTTCGAATCCTGCCTCGGGCATGGATGTGTGTGATATCTTTATGTTAGTTAGGTTTAAGTAGTTCTAAGTCTAGGGGACTGATGATCTCAGATGTTTAATCCGATAGTGCTTAGAGCCACTTGAACCATTTGAAGTTAAGGCGTCATGTGAATCTCATACCCACTGTAGATTACCCAAGCTATACAGCGCCATTACTATTTACATTAAACAGTGTTAATCACCTAAAACGTGCACCGCAAATATTGCTGAAATGGAAAGTGCTATTGATGTGCGGTTTCGCAGAGTGGATTGGTAGCCAGAAGGTCGTATTGTTAGCCAACAAGCAGATAGTAATAATCAGTTCTCTGCAGCAGAAGCAGCGTCCTCCTGAAGATGACGAACAGTTGGATCTCCGAAATACTGAGTCGAGTTGATTTTAGGATCCCGCAGCAACGCCGAAGAGAGTTTCAAGATAGTAATAATACATAGAAAACGTAGTTTTTGTGTAAATATACACTTTTTTTTAAAATAGAGCAATGCCTATTGACAGTAACAAAGTAAAAGTAGGATAAATTAGAATGTCGGTGGTGTTTGTTGTTGGCTGGTTGGTTCAAATGGCTCTGAGCACTATGGGACTTAACTTCTGTGGTCATCAGATCCCTAGAACTTAGAACTACTTAAACCTAACTAACCTAAGGACATCACACACATCCATGCCCGAGGCAGGATTCGAACCTGCGACCGTAGCGGTCACACGGTTCCAGACTGAAGCGCCTTTAACCGCACGGCCACACCGGCCGTTTGTTGTAGGATTCAAGCGCTATCTATTTACGAGGTATCGTATTTTGAAAAGTTTCCACCCTGACACATGTTTGTACCATTCAACCTGCGCAGTTGCCAGGTACGATCTTCTTATGTTTGCTTAGAGTGTGCTTGTGTTTTCCTTGAGCGCACGGCTAGTAGCTAGCCAGTCAGTGTGATCCAAGCAGTAGGTTTTGAATGGACAATGGGATTTAGCAATGCAGAAAAACCTGACGTCCTCATGGTGTACGGAGAGTGTTGGAAGAATGCAGTTCGTTCTTGCAATGTGTATGGGGCAAGACAGCCCAATAGACGTCAACCACCTCGGCAGTTATTTATCAACCTCTTCAACCAGTTAAGTGAAAGTAGTACTGTAACACCTAGACAACGTAACAGAAGGGAAAAAGTGATGACAACAAAGGAGGAAATTAATGTCCTTGCTGCTGTTGTTGTTGATCCGCCAGTTATGTTCCACGCAGCCGCACTAGAAAGTGGCATGAGACAGGCAAGTGTCCTATGCATTCTCCACCGGCATAGGTTCCATTCCTGTTGTGTGCTGTCCTTAGGTTAGTTAGGTTTAAGTAGTTCTAAGTTCTAGGGGACTGATGACCTAAGATGTTAAGTCCCATAGTGCTCAGAGCCTGGTCAGAGTGGCCGTGCGGTTCTAGGCGCTACAGTCTGGAGCCGAGCGATCACTACGGTCGCAGGTTCGAATCCTGCCTCGGCATGGATGTATGTGATGTCCTTAGGTTAGTTAGGTTTAATTTGTTCTAAGTTCTAGGCGACTGATAACCTCAGAAGTTAAGTCGCATAGTGCTCAGAGCCATTTGAACCATTTTTTTGGTTCCATCCCTAACATTTCTCTTCACCGCGAGCAGCAGGGAAACGTTTATGAAAATCGTTTTAATTACATGGGCATTAAAAGAGGACGCTTCAGATGTGTCATGTATCTTGTTTAGTGATCCACGTAGTGTAAACATGTCGTGCAGGGTAGTGAGCCATCAGCTTGTAGGTCCGTTTTTCATAGACAGAACACTGAATGCGCACAAGTAGCGCAGCCTTACAGCGGACTGTCTTCCACGGATGCTAGAAGACATTCCTCTGACAGACTAGGAGGAACCTGTAGTATCAACATGATGGCTGTCCAGACCATAGTGCACAAAGTAGTACAGAATGTCTTCACGAACTGTTTCCAAATCGTCTGATTAGACACAGAGGACCTGTACCTTGGCCGGCCTCTTCGCTGGACTTGCCCATAGACTTTCTTCTGTGGGGAAAGGTGAACGACGCTGTCTTCAAGGACATATCAACTACAGCCGATAATATGCAACGACATATTACTCGGACATCTCCGCTGAAATACTAGCACGCGTGCAGCGGTCGTTCAATACCGGACTGAAAGCGCATATTACCGCTGCAGATGGTCATTTTGAACACAACCTGTGATGGTAAATTGTCTCGTAATTGGTCAGAATCCACACGATTAGTGTTTGCACTTGCGTTGTTCTTTAGTGTGTGTCACGCAGGTATTGCGCAAGTGTCGCTGTGGGAACGTTTCATAATACGGTATCTCGTAAACGATTCTTATAAGAATCCTGCAACAAATACCATTGACATTCTAATTTACTCTACTTTTACTTCATTAATGTTAACAGGTATTGTTCCATTAAAAAAAGTTTATGTTTACACAAAAATGTGGATGCTCCTTCAGCAAGGTCCGAGCAGGCACACGGGGGGAGGGGTTTATTAGTTATTGAGAGCTCCAACGTTAGGCAGGTGATGGAGCCCCTTAGGGAAATAGCGGAAAGGTCGGGGAAGAAGGCCAGTATTCACTCTGTCTGATTGCCGGGGGGTCTCATCCGAGATGTGGAGGAGACCCTGCCGGCAGCGATAGAGAGCACTGGGTGCACCCGACTGCAAATTGTTGCTCATGTCGGTACCAATGACTCCTGCCATCTGGGTTCAGAGGTCATCCTCAGTTCGTACAGGCGGTTGGCGGAATTGGTGAAGCCGGGAAGCCTCGCTCGCGGGGTGGAATCAGAGCTAGCTATTTGTAGTATCGTTCCCAGAACCGATCGCGGTCCTCTGGTTTGGAGCCGAGTGGAAGGCTTAAACCAGAGGCTCAGACGATTCTGCGGAGATCTGGGGTGCAAATTTCTCGACCTCCGCTATCGGGTGGAGAAATGTAGGGTCCCCCTGAATAGGTCAGGCGTGCACTACACGCCGGAAGCGGCTACAAGGGTAGCGGAGTACGTGTGGAGTGCACATGGGGGTTTTTTAGGTTAGAGAATTCCCTCCCCAGGCCCGACAAGACGCCTCCTGAGACGCGGCAAGGTAGGAGTAGGCAAAATGCAACAGGGAATAACAATATCAATGTGCTAATAGTAAGCTGCAGGAGCGTCTTTAGAAAGGTCCCAGAACTGCTCTCATTAATAAACGGTCACAACCCCCATATCGTACTAGGGACAGAAAGTAGGCTGAAACCAGACGTAAACAGTAATGAAATCCTAAACTCAGATTGGAATGTATACCGCAGAGACAGGCTGGACAGTGAAGGGGGAGGCGTTTTTATAGCGATAAGAAGTGCAATAGTATCGAAGGAAATTGACGGAGATCGGAAATGTGAAATGATTTGGGTGAAGGTCACGGTTAAAGCAGGCTCAGACATGGTAATTGGATGTCTCTATAGGCCCCTTGGCTCAGCAGCTGTTGTGGCGGAGCACCCGAAGGATAATTTGGAAAATATTTCGAGTAGATTTCCCCACCATGTTATAGTTCTGGGTGGAGATTTTAATTTGCCGGATATAGACTGGGAGACTCAAACGTTCATAACGGGTGGAAGGGACAAAAAATCCAGTGCAATTTTTTAAGTGCTTTATCTGAAAACTACCTGGAGCAGTTAAACAAAGAACCGACTCGTGGCGATAATATATTAGACCTTCTGGTGACAAACAGGCCCGAACTATTTGAAACAGTTAACGCAGAACAGGAAATCAGCGATCATACAGCCGTTACGGCATCGATGATTTCGGCCGTAAATAGAAATATTAAAAAAGGTAGGAAGATTTTTCTGTTTAGCAAAAGTGACAAAAAGCAGATTACAGAGTACCTGACGGCTCAACACAAAAGTTTTGTTTCAAGTACAGATAGTGTTGAGGATCAGTGGACAAAGTTCAAAACCATCGTACAATATGCGTTAGATGAGTATGTGCCAAGCAAGATCGTATGAGATGGAAAAGAGCCACCGTGGTACAACAACCGAGTTAGAAAACTGCTGCGGAAGCAAAGGGAACTTCACAGCAAACATAAACATAGCCAAAGCCTTGCAGACAAACAAAAATTACGCGAAGCGAAATGTAGTGTGAGGAGGGCTATGCGAGAGGCGTTCAATGAATTCGAAAGAAAAGTTCTATGTACTGACTTGGCAGAAAATCCTAAGAAATTTTGGTCTTGTGTCAAAACAGTAGGTGCATCAAAACAAAATGTCCAGACACTCTGTGACCAAAATGGTACTGAAACAGAGGATGACAGACTAAAGGCCGAAATACTAAATGTCTTTTTCCAAAGCTGTTTCACAGAGGAAGACTGCACTGTAGTTCCTTCTCTAGATTGTCGTACAGATGACAAAATGGTAGATATCGAAATAGACGACAGAGGGATAGAGAAACAATTAAAATCGCTCAAAAGAGGAAAGGCCGCTGGACCTGATGGGATACCAGTTCGATTTTACACAGAGTACGTGAAGGAACTTGCCCCCCTTCTTGCACCGGTGTACCGTAGGTCTCTAGAAGAGCGTAGCGTTCCAAAGGATTGGAAAAGGGCGCAGGTCATCTCCGTTTTCAAGAAGGGACGTCGAACAGATGTGCAGAACTATAGACCTATATCTCTAACGTCGATCAGTTGTAGAATTTTGACACACGTATTATGTTGCAGTATAATGACTTTTCTGTAGACTAGAAATCGACTCTGTAGGAATCAGCATGGGTTTCGAAAAAGACGGTCGTGTGAAACCCAGCTCGCGCTATTCGTCCACGAGACTCAGAGGGCCATAGACACGGGTTTACAGGTAGATGCAGTGTTTCTTGACTTCCGCAAGGCGTTCGATACGGTTCCCCACAGTCGTTTAATGAACAAAGTAAGAGCATGTGGACTATCAGACCAATTGTGTGATTGGATTGAAGAGTTCCTAGATAACAGAACGCAGCATGTCATTCTCAATGGAGAGAAGTCTTCCGAAGTAAGTGTGATTACAGGTGCGCCGCAGGGGAGTGTCGTAGGACCTTTGCTATTCACAATATACATAAATGACCTTGTGGATGACATCGGAAGTTCACTGAGGCATTTTGCAGATGATGCTGTGGTGTATCGAGAGGTTGTAGCAATGGAAAATTGTACTGAAATGCAGGAGGATCTGCAACGAATTGACGCATGGTGCAGGGAATGGCAATTGAATCTCAATGTAGACAAGTGTAATGTGCTGCGAATACATAGAACGATAGATCCCTTATCATTTAGCTACAAAATAGCAGGTCAGCAATTGGAAGCAATTCCATAAATTATCTGGGAGTAGGCATTAGGAGTGATTTAAAATGGAATGATCATATAAAGTTATCGTCGGTAAAGCAGATGCCAGACTGAGATTCATTGGAAGAATCCTAATGAAATGCAATCCGAAAACAAAGGAAGTAGCTTACAGTACGCTTGTTCGCCCACTGCTTGAATACTGCTCAGCAGTGTGGGATCCGTACCAGATAGGGTTGATAGAAGAGATAGAGAAGATCCAGCGGAGAGCAGCGCGCTTCGTTACAGGATCATTTAGTAAGCGCGAAAGCGTTACGGAGATGATAGATAAACTCCAGTGGAAGACTCTGCAGGAGAGACGCTCAGTAGCTCGGTACGGGCTTTTGTTAAAGTTTCGAGAATATGCCTTCACCGAAGAGTCAAGCAGTATATTGCTCCCTCCTACGTATAGCCGGCCGAAGTGGCCGTGCGGTTAAAGGCGCTGCAGTCTGGAACCGCAAGACCGCTACGGTCGCAGGTTCGAATCCTGCCTCGGGCATGGATGTTTGTGATGTCCTTAGGTTAGTTAGGTTTAGCTAGTTCTAAGTTCTAGGGGACTAATGACCTCAGCAGTTGAGTCCCATAGTGCTCAGAGCCATTTCATTTCAACGTATATCTCGCGAAGAGACCATGAGGATAAAATCAGAGAGATTAGAGCCCACACAGAAGCATACCGGCAATCCTTCTTTCCACGAACAATACGAGACTGGAATAGAAGGGAGAACCGATAGAGGTACTCAGGGTACGCTCCGCCACACACCGTCAGGTGGCTTGCGGAGTATGGATGTAGAAGAAAGGAAATGGGAGTAAACCACTGAATTACGGATCCATATCACTGACGTCGATTTGCAGTAGTATTTGGAACCTGTACTATGTTCGAGCAATATGAATGACCTCAAAGAAAACAATTTATTGACAAATAACCAATACAGATTCCGAAAATATTGTCCTTGTTGAATACAACTAGCTGTTTATGTTCACAAAATAATGAGTGCTATTATGGAGGATGTCAAATTGATACCATACTTCTAGATTTCTAGAAAGATTTTGACACCATTGTTCACAAGCGAGTGCTAATAAAATTGCGTGCATTTGGAATATCGCTTCAGTTGCACGATTGTATTAATGATTTCCTGTTAGGAAGGTCGCAGTCCGTAATAACTGACAAAAAGTCATTGATTAAAACAGGAGTTCCTAAAGAAAGTGTTATAGGCCCTCTGCAGATTAAGGGAAGAATCTGAGCAGCTCTCTTAAATTATTTTTAGCCGAGCGGCCTCAGGCGCTGCAGTCATGGACTGTGTGGCTGGTCCCGGCGGAGGTTCGAGTCCTCCCTCGGGCATGGGTGTATGTGTTTCTTCTTAGGATAATCTAGGTTAAGTAGTGTGTAAGCTTAGGGACTGATGACCTTAGCAGTTAGGTCCCATAAGATTTCATACACATTTGAACATTTTTTAAAATTATCTGCAGATGATGCTGTTATTTACCGTCTTGTAACGGCATCAGATGATCGAAACAAATTGCATAATGATATGGACAAGATATCTGTATTCTGCGAGTGTCAATTCACTCTTAATAATGAAAAATCTGAAGTCATCCACAAGAATGTTAAAAGGATTCCCTAAAACTTCACACAAATGTAAAGGCTGTAAGGCATCCGGATTTTACGGACCTTACATAAGCTTGATCCATAACGACAGGATGATAAAGTATGAGATCCTCAGAAAATGATAATTATATCAACAAAGGGCAATTGCAGTTCAGTTAATCTCCTGTTCCGAAAATTAACAAAACAATCTCTACCAATATGGACTGGCATGAACAAACCAGTTAAAGTGAAAAGCATTTTGGAGACGCACCGAGTAAGTGGTTAATGATATCATAAAACTCCCATCTAGCAAGAGAACAGCGAGCTTCAGCGCAGAAGGGATAAGGCCAGAACAATACATTATTCCCTTTAATGTAAATAAGGCTGGGACCGAGGGTAAGTGTCTGCATGTCATTAACTGGGCTAGGCTGCGACCCAGCGAGAAAAATACACTCCTGGAAATGGAAAAAAGAACACATTGACACTGGTGTGTCAGACCCACCATACATGCTCCGGACACTGCAAGAGGGCTGTACAAGCAATGATCACACGCACGGCACAGCGGACACACCAGGAACCGCGGTGTTGGCCGTCGAATGGCGCTAGCTGCGCAGCATTTGTGCACCGCCGCCGTCAGTGTCAGCCAGTTTGCCGTGGCATACGGAGCTCCATCGCAGTCTTTAACACTGGTAGCATGCCGCGACAGCGTGGACGTGAACCGTATGTGCAGTTGACGGACTTTGAGCGAGGGCGTATAGTGGGCATGCGGGAGGCCGGGTGGACGTACCGCCGAATTGCTCAACACGTGGGGCGTGAGGTCTCCATAGTACATGGATGTTGTCGCCAGTGGTCGGCGGAAGGTGCACGTGCCCGTCGACCTGGGACCGGACCGCAGCGACGCACGGATGCACGCCAAGACCGTAGGATCCTACGCAGTGCCGTAGGGGACCGCACCGCCACTTCCCAGCAAATTAGGGACACTGTTGCTCCTGGGGTATCGGCGAGGACCATTCGCAACCGTCTCCATGAAGCTGGGCTACGGTCCCGCACACCGTTAGGCCGTCTTCCGCTCACGCCCCAACATCGTGCAGCCCGCCTCCAGTGGTGTCGCGACAGGCGTGAATGGAGGGACGAATGGAGACGTGTCGTCTTCAGCGATGAGAGTCGCTTCTGCCTTGGTGCCAATGATGGTCGTATGCGTGTTTGGCGCCATGCAGGTGAGCGCCACAATCAGGACTGCATACGACCGAGGCACACAGGGCCAACACCCGGCATCATGGTGAGGGGAGCGATCTCCTACACTGGCCGTACACCACTGGTGATCGTCGAGGGGACACTGAATAGTGCACGGTACATCCAAACCGTCATCGAACCCATCGTTCTACCATTCCTAGACCGGCAAGGGAACTTGCTGTTCCAACAGGACAATGCACGTCCGCATGTATCCCGTGCCACCCAACGTGCTCTAGAAGGTGTAAGTCAACTACCCTGGCCAGCAAGATCTCCGGATCTGTCCCCCATTGAGCATGTTTGGGACTGGATGAAGCGTCGTCTCACGCGGTCTGCACGTCCAGCATGAACGCTGGTCCAACTGAGGCGCCAGGTGGAAATGGCATGGCAAGCCGTTCCACAGGACTACATCCAGCATCTCTACGATCGTCTCCATGGGAGAATAGCAGCCTGGATTGCTGCGAAAGGTGGATATACACTGTACTAGTGCCGACATTGTGCATGCTCTGTTGCTTGTGTCTATGTGCCTGTGGTTCTGTCAGTGTGATCATGTGATGTATCTGACCCCAGGAATGTGTCAATAAAGTTTCCCCTTCCTGGGACAATGAATTCACGGTGTTCTTATTTCAATTTCCAGGAGTGTAGAAATGTATTCACCTCTAGCGAGACGGTGATTGACTGAAGCCTTACTTGGTGACGTAGATGCGATACAGTGGGGAGATACCCATTATATAAAAGCATTTTGTGACCTAAAATTTCTCTCTCTGTCTCTCGTCTCGCGATCGATCGCACAAGTGTGTGCGAGGGTGTTGAGAGCTCTGTTTTCTGCGAAATGAGAACGATACACTTCATGTATCTTGGGGACAGTTAGCAAAGCGGTAATTAATTATTCCTGCGGGAGTTTTTGGCAAGGAAAGAAATTGTGCACATCACTCCAACCCATAGCGAATGTGCAATAGCCATTAATTTGACTAGGGAAAGATTACCATTCTACGGAATGCAGTAAAGTTGTGGCTGAGTGAATTCAGTGAAGGCCAGAGTAGGGAATTAGCGTTTAAGATCCAGCACGGAGACAATACCATTGCAGATGCTGCTTGGTAAACTACCCTCGTGCATTAGGCCACAATAAATCTTGGGTATAGATTTTGCTCACTCCAACTTGCGTACACTTCGACCACTGAATATCAAAAACTAGGATACTAACGTATCCTTACATTGAGTACATGAGAGTTTTTTCAATGGTTCAAAAAGTAAATTTATTGTCCACCAACTGAGTGCATTGACCAGCTACGACAACATAGGTTTAAATGAGCTAATGAGAATTTTTAATAATCATTCTTTCCTGTGATAAAATTTTTCATGTATCGAGATAACGATTTTAATAATCGTCATTTCAATATGTCTAAGAATTAAATATTTTGTTGTTGAGTGTCAAAAGTAATTGAACATGATTGTTGTTTACCACTTGACCCCTGAAAGCAGTAGTTGATGATTTATATATAGAATAGAAAAGGGAATAGCTGTGTTGTCTTTCTAGGATAGACCCCAAACTTTCACTTTTATTAAGTCATGCATTCTAGGCATGTAACGGCAGCATTTCTAATGATTTTTGTTACGATCTGCATCTGATATTAGCTGCCTTACAGGTCCAGGGTCATATTTATTTAGAATGTCTGTTTGACACCCTGGGCTTGAGAAGACAGTTCAGGTGTTTTGTCCACTTGCACGCTAAGTGGTAAGCTAAGATTGCACACATTAGTACAGTCGCTGTGCAAATACAAAGGTCGGACATACGACAAGGCTTTAAATTCAACTGAATGTTTGAGGATTACAGTTACGAATAACTTAAATCAGAACGATGACATAGAAAATGCTGTAGGGAAAGCAGACAAAAGAATGCGGTTTATTGGAAAAGCACTTCCAACATGCAACAGGTCTACTAAGGTGACGCCTATTCTACGCTTGTACGTCCTCTTCTGGAGTACTGCTGCGCGGTCTGGGGTCTGCATCAGACAGATTTGATGGAGGACATCGAAAAAGTTCGTAGAAGGAAAGCTCGTTTTGTAATATCGTGAAATAGGGGAGGGAGTGCCACGAATTTGATACACGATTTGGGGGGAAATATTTAATACAGGATCTTCTCATGAAGTTTCAATCACCAACTTTATCTTCAGAGTGTTGAAAGATTTTGCTGGTGCCCATCTAAATAGGCAGAAATGATTATCATAATACACTGAAGCGCCAAAGAAACTGGTATAGGCACGCGTATTCAAATACAGAGATATGTAAACAGGCATAATACGGCGCTGCGGTCGGCAACGCCTGTATAACACAACAAGTGTCTGGCGCAGTTGTTGGATCGGTTACCGCTGCTACAATTGTAGTTTATCAAGATTTAAGTGAGTTTGAAATTGGGTGTATACTCGATGCATGAGCGATGGGACACAGCAGCTCCGAGGTAGCGAAGAAGTGGGGATTTTGTCGTACGACCATTTCACATGTGTACTGTGAATATCAGGAATCCTGTTTATTGTGCAGGAAGATCTCTGAATTTTCCAAGATGCCGAGAAACACACAGAAATTAATATAGAAGAAAATCTAAGGGTATTGCATGTGGCCGAGAAGGGACCCATGATGGACATCTTGGAAAATTCAGAGATCCTCCTGCACAATAAACAGGATCCAACGGGAGTTATTAATGAGCATATAGTAAACTGTGATAATAATTATTTTGAAATCTTCGCAAATATTATTAGTACATGACGATACTGCTTCTCCTTCTCAGCTATATCAATATTGTATGATGATGTATATCGATGCTACTTTTATTACAGTGATTTAATTTTATAATGAAGACTTACAAAGTTTAAAGATTTCCTTATATAACTCCCAAAATATTAATATATAATTCAGAAACAACTTTGTGGATGAGTATCCATTATACTATGACTTATGTGGATCGACGGCAGCATGAAGAAGGGAGGATTGTGTTACACCGATGTGTGTGTGTGTGGTGTGTGGTTTGAGGTTTACGGGCGCTAAACAGCGTGGTCATCAGCGCCCAAACGCATACAAACAGGAACACATGCGGAGAAGGGACGAAGATGGACAGCGAACAAGGAGAACGGTTAAAAGGTACAGGCCTGACGCAGTTACAAATCCTCACATACAGAGGCAAAACAAGAGGAGAAGAAACGCACTAAAAAGGAAAGGAAACACAAGAAAAAGAGAACAGAAATCGAAGTGAAACAAGTAGGTAATCGTGACTGGCGGACCTCTTACCTAAAGCCTGGGTGAACCAGTCACCCAGCAGCACATTAAAATCCTCTCCCTAAAATCCGAGGCAACAAATTGGACAGGACACAAAACCGTAAGACCTTAACCACAGTCGTTGCGTCGTCTTACAAAATAGAGGGCAAATCCGGTGGCAAGGTAACCACTGCCCTCTGGTCAGAGAATAAAGAACAGTCAAGTAAAATGTGGCGGACAGTTATCTGGACGCCACAAGCACTGCAGATTGGCGGGTCTTCCCGCCGGAGTAAAAAACCGTGCGTTAAAGGACTGTGCCCCATGCGGAGGCGAGTGAGGAGAACCTCATCCCGCCTGCATGACTGGTAGGACGTACGCCATGGCCGCGTGGTGGCCTTGACCAAACGCAGCTTATTTTCACCGACTGCCAGCCACTCCTCTTCCCATTGACGCATAACACGAAAACGCAAAAGGGAGGTAACAGCATGGAGGGGGACGGCACATTCAACAACGTGAGGGAGGGAACATGCATCTTTGGCAGCCACATCCGCCAGTTCGTTTCCCCTAATACCCACGTGTCCCGGCACCCAGCAGAAAGAAACCTCCTTCCCCTGCCGTTGCAGGTGGAGTAGGGCATCGTGGATGTTCTGGACGACCGTATCCGCTGGGTACAAGTGTTGCATGGTCTGAAGGGCACTCAGGGAGTCAGAACAGATGAGAAACTTAAGACTGGGAACACATCTCATCTGCTCCAATGCCCGCAAGATCGCAAACAATTCGGCATCAAAGATGGTAAACGCTTCAGGAAGCCGTAACTTGACGACTCGATCAGGGAAAACAACAGCACAACCAACAGAGTCCCCCTGTTTAGAGCCATTCGTAAATACTGGTACATGGTCGGCATGCTGGTTTAAAATATCGTAAAATAAGGAGGTAAAAACAAACGCAGGAGTGCAGCTCCTCCGGTACTCTGATAAGTCTAAAAGGACGCTGGGCCTCTGGAGCAACCAGGGAGGCAGGCAGGTAAAACCCTGGAGTTGGGGTGCCACAGGCTCCACACCAAGGGACTCAAGCAAATGCTTGGCACGAATCCCAAATGGTCTCGTTGCCCTTGGACGACTGGAAAAGAGACGTTCCATAGGCGGTCGGGGAACAGTAGGGTATGCAGGGGAGGTAGGACAGGCAAGGAATTGACACACCCGTCGCACCATGAGGAGTTTCCGCCGGATGGCGAGCGGCGGTTCCCCTGCCTCAGCACACAGGCTGGGGATGGGACTGGTACGGAAGGCACCAGTAGCCAGCCTGATACACTCATGGTGTACTGCGTCAAGAATCTTCAGATACGAAGGCCTCGCTGACCCATACACAGTGCATCCATAGTCAAGACGCGACCGGACGAAAGCCCTGTAAAACTGCAGCAGACGCGCCCGATCTGCTCCCCAGGACCGATGGCTCAGACACTTCAAAATATTCAGCGCCTTCACGGCCCGCACCTTGAGGTCTTTAAGGTGCGACAACCACGACAACTTGGAATCAAAAGTGAGGCCCAGGAACCTCACAGTGTCTCTAAAAGGAAGAATGGTGCCCCTCAGACGCAATTCATGGGAGGTAAAAGCACATCGAGAACGATTAAAATGAACACACACACATTTGTCTGCAGAAAAGGTAAAACCCGTCTTCGCAGTCCATGCCTCTAATCGCTTTATCGTAAGCTGCAGCTGCCGACTAGCAGTGACAAGACTGGAGGAAGAACAGAAAACAGCAAAATCGTCCACAAACAAGGAGCACTGGGCAGGACTCGGGATAGTGAACGTGATACTGTTAATGGCGACGGCAAAGAGGGTGACACTTAAAACGCTTCCCTGAGGCACACCATTCTCCTGCACGTACAAATCAGATAGCACATTACCAACCCGATATCGAAAGAGGCGTCGGTAAAGTAAGGACCGAATGAAGATGGGGAGATGGCCACGAAAGCCCCACTGATGGAGCTGATTGAGGATAAGGCGGCGCCGTAGTGTCATACGCCTTATTAATGTCAAAGAATACACCTAGACAATGCTGGTTACGTAGGAAGGCCTGCTGGATGGCCGCCTCAAGCAGGGTCAAGTTGTCTATAGTTGAACGACATCTCCGAAAGCCACACTGAGAGTGGCTAAGGAGCTGCCTGGTCTCGAGCAGCCAAACCAAGCGACGGTTGACCATGCGTTCCAATGTCTTCCCGACACAACTCGTCAAAGCAATACTCCGATAACTACTGGGATGCATTCGGTCCTTTCCCGGTTTGAGGAGGGGAACCAAAATCGCCTCGCTCCACGAGTCAGGGAACGTGCCGGATGACCATATCATATTAAAACAATTCAGGAGTACTTCCTTGGATGGCAGCAACAAGTGCTGCAGCATGCTGTACAGGATTTGATCATCACCTGGCGCAGTATCATGAGCCACAGACAGCGCCGAATCCAGTTCCCACATTGTGAAGGGGCAGTTGTAGGGTTCAGAATTTGGAGACCGGAAGTCCAAGTGATCCCTCTCGATGGCAGTGCGGTAGCGGCAGAAATCTGGATCACAGTTAATAGTGGCAGTAGATTCGGCAAAATACATGGCCAGTGTCTTGGCAATGTCTCTCGGCGCCGTGAGTAGACAACCCTGATGGAGCAATGCCGTGACAGGTAGTTGGCTGCGTTTCCCGGAAATCCTCCTGATGGCTTCCCATACTTTTGTAGAACTAGTGGAGCGGGAGATGGAGTTCAGGAATGATTGCCATGACCGTCGTTTGCTCTCTTTAATCACTCGCCGCGCCTTGGCCCTTGCCACCCGAAAGGCCGCAAGATTGTCAGCTGAGGGACGGCACTTAAAGCAGCGCAGAGCTGCACGGCGGGCTCGGATGGCTGAGCGGCACTCAGTGGTCCACCAAGGGACAGGGCGCCTCTTGGGATGACTTGAGGACCGTGGGATCGACAATTCAGCAGCATGGGAGATCACGGCTGTAACATGGTCGACCCATTCGTGGACGCTGGCACGGTGTTCCAAAACTGCTAAATCGCTGAAAAGTGTCCAGTCAGCTCTGCAGAGGTGCCACCTGGGCGGCACTGGTAATGCCACAGTCTCATCCAGGAGGCGAATCCAAAGGGGGAAGTGGTCACTAGAATGGAGGTCAGCGGCAACCTCCCACAGAGCAGAATCCGCGAGTGCTGGAGAGCAAAAGGAAAGGTCAATAGCTGATGACGACCCAGAATCAGTACAGAAATGAGTGGGAGCACCAGAATTGAGGATGCACAGTTCTTCGGATGCCATGAGGCCTTCCAGAATGCGACCCCTGGGGCAAGTAGTCGTAGAGCCCCATAAGACATTACGAGCATTGAAGTCCCCCAGAAGGAGAAATCGGCGGGGGAGTTGAGTAATAAGGTCTGTGAGAGCCTCAGAGTCTATTGCATCCTGAGGCGGTAGGTAAACGGAACAGATTGTGAGCCTCCGCCCCACAAGAAGGTCAACTGCAACTGCTTGCAAGTCCGTAACGAGAGGGAGCTCAGATGAGTGGTGCATGTCACGGACAAAAACCGCAACACCACCCTTTGCCCTTTCCCCCATCAGATCATCTTTTCGATACACTGTATAGCCCCGTAAAGAAGGAGCATCAGTGGCCCGGAAATGTGTCTCTTGGAGACATAAGCACAAGGGGCGCTCTCGTACAAGGAGTTGTAATTCGGCCACATGCATCCTGAACCCATTCAGGTTCCACTGTAATATGGGAGCCAGTGATTAGGGTGGCTGAATTTTCACTCTGCGCCTGTGCTTTGGAGGAGAGCCCGTACTGGCCAGAGAATTATTCCTGGGGCGAGAAGATCGCCTCCGGTCAACATCAATGTCCATCAGCTCCAATGGCGACCCAAGGGAGATGTCAGATAGTACGATGGCATCGTCATCGGACTGACCCTGACTAGTCTCCTCAGGTGGCAAATCCTTCACCTTCGGCGTCTTCGTCTTGGGGGGCTTAGAATGCAAAACCTTGTCATCAGTTGGAGCTTTACTCGCCTGGGCAGAAGGTGCCACATGGGGAGGGGCAGGAAGTACCCCAATGTCAGCAACCACGGCCTTGTCCGACGTTGTGGGGAGAGCTGCAGGTTGGAAAACAACCGCAGCAGCACAAGTGCACTGGCAAATGCAGGTATTAGTGCTGACAATAGCAACCTCCGTTTGTATAGCAACAGTGGCCAACTGTACCGGTTTCTGCAAAGTGGAAGCGAAAGATGTTGTAAACACAGGAGGCTGCATGGCCTTAAAGAGCTTCTTGGCCTCACCATAGGGGATGCGCTTAGATGTTTTGATCTCCTGTATCTTCCGTTCCTCGAGATAGATGGGGCAGACCCGGCTCCAGACAGGGTGACTCCCAGAGCAATTCACGCACTTCACAGGCGATGAACAATCGGCCCCTTCATGGGCAGGCTGACCACATTTACCACAAGTGGCTATCCCATTGCACCCCAACGTAGTATGCCCAAAGCGCTGACATTTAAAACAGCGCATTGGGTTGGGGAAATATGGCCTTACTGGCAAACGTAAGAAACCCGCTTTAACATGCTCTGGGAGTCTCGGGCAATTGAACGTGAGAATAAACGAGTCGGATTTGACTAAGTCCCCATCGACTCGTTTCATAATATGCTGCACGTCGACAATACCTTCGTCAGCCCACTCAGATTTCAACTCGTCCTTGGGGATATCCACCAAGTCCCTACATGTCACAACACCCTTACTATAGTTCAAAGTGGAGTGGAGCTCGGTCTCGATAGCGTACTCTCCGAGACAGGTTGCTTTCCTAAGAGAAGTGACTTGACGGGAACTAGAAGTTTCAACTAACAGAGTCCCATTGCGCAGACGCTTCACAGATTTCAATGTTCCTGCAATTCCCTCAAGACCCTTGTGGATGTAAAAGGGAGAAACTCTCTCAAAGCTACCTTCCTTCCGTTTGACAATCAAAAACACATTCTGGATATCAGCATGTGCTCTGTTACGACAGTCTGATAAATCTCTTGTAACACCAGGCGCTGGAGGACTCGCAGCACGAAGTCGCTTTTTCGATGGGGTGTGTTTTCCTACCAGTGGGCCACCCAATCCACGGGTAGGGGGAAATGTAGAGGTCAAAGGGTCCATTGTGGTCCCACGAGCAGCTAGGGAACTAAAGGTCCGCTCAGACAGAGCCCCGCGTGCCTGAGTAAGCCTTATACAACTGGGGTGCAGCAGGTGCCCCAGAGGTTGCCCGCTTGCGACTGTTCCACCCCAACAGCCACGCATCTTATGGGCACGCAGCACACCGTAAGATTGAGGGGTTTTTATAGAGGTTTACCTTCCTCCCAATCCAGGCAGTCAAGCCAAGATTACCATTCCCCGCAGCACACAACATTCCACCGCCGCGCCATGCGGTGGTCGCTGAAGCATGGCCAGGGTTTACGGTGACAGGAGACTGGCGGCGCTGACCAGTCCCCAGCTCAGGACCCCGGGGTCGCCAAGCCCGTACTCAGCAAATGAATGCTGAGCCCCTGGGGGTACACCGATGCAACAATATCGAATGCCGTGCTACAGCAGACGACACGTACGAGGAGGCTACTATGACGACGGAATCCTAATGAAATAGGCTTTTTCTAATGTGTTAATTTTATAACGCAGAATACACTGATTTTGAAGTTTTTTTTTTACTAATTATTAGGAACACTTTTTATGGATAGCAGTCAGAACACACCGCGACTACGCATTCTGTGCAAAGATAACGCCGCAGCAGAGGACCACATGGATTGACAACAACATGGCGGAAGAATGGTTATGGTAAGCCGTTACCATAACAGCAAACGCCGCGCAAAGATAATATTACAGCAGACGACTTATATGAAGTGGCTACCATGACGACAGCGTCCCAACCACACAGGCTAGGGGGCGCTTGGTACATACCCATGGCAACGGCGTCCCTACCACAAAAGATAGAGGGCTCTGCTCTATCCAGAAATGATGTGAAAAATGAATGGGACAGTTACCTGAATTTTAAATAATTTTAAATTTCTCGAGGTTTAATTACTTATACTTATTATTTATAATGTTTAATGTTACAACTGGAACAAACTTTAAAATTTACGATTTCTTGCTTAAGCATGTAACTACCATTGGTCACCATGGAGGGCGTTACCATCTGCCCATGTGTTGTTGGCTATTTTTTATGCTCATGCAGAGAGCCAACCATGTCCAAGCCAAGGTACACTCCCAACTCCATCTCCTCAAGCTCATCTCTGGCCGCACATGGGATCTGGACCCCTCCACCATCGTCCACACCTATAAGTCCCTCATCTGCTCTGCCTGGATCTCCACCCCTCCTACCTTCTACAAATCCCTTCAAATCCTAGAACACCATGCTCTCTGCCTCGCCTATCACATCTGTCTCCCCTCCCCCACGCAGATCCTGTACGACCTTATCCCATTCCCACACCTCCTCCTTTCCCTCAAATGGATACGGATCCTCTACACCTCCCGTAAACTTGGTCCCCCTCACCCGCTTGTCTCTCCCGTCCTCTCCCACCCCGACTGCTGCCGCGCCTGTATTCCCACGTCCCACCTGCTCATCATCTCTCCAATTTGCTTACCCTCTCCCAAGGTGGCTTCCACCAGCTCCCCCTCCCTGATGATGCCCTCAACCCCTCCATATACCCCTCCTATCAACTTTGATCCTTCTCTTCCACTTCCTGTGTTTTTTCCTTAGGGCTCCCTCTCTCCCTTCTCTCCCTCCTCCCTTCTCCCCCCCCCTACTCCCCTGGGCTTCCACTACCCCCATACCTTCTTTCCTCCCCCCATCTCTTCTGCCACTGGCATCTCCGCTCTCCCCTCTCCCTCCTCACCCCCTTTTTTCCCCTTTTGGCAGGTCCCCGGACTCGCACACGTTACTTGGACATTAGCGCGCCGGAGATCGTCGCCGTCGATTGTGTGTGTGTGCTGTCATGTTTGTGCTTCAGTGTTCTCGCCGCCTACCCGCCATTGTTCACGTGTGTCATCTCAATCATCGGTGTTCGTGTACAATGCTGACGGTTTTTTTTTTTCTTTGCGTGTAAACGGCTTCGTGTTTTTTGATTACTGTGCCTACTGTTTTTGTCCACCGTTATGTACTGTTCCTTCTGTGTCTTCATTGTTTTCTCCCTGTACTACATGTGGCTGAAGAGCGGCGTACAGTTGCCACTGCCAGCCCACCTGGTGTTAGGTGGGAAATGCCAATAAAGGAGAGAAAAAAAAGGCCAACCATGCATGGTTCATTTGTGTAACTTTGACTAATTGCTTGTAGATTACGTACATGATTACTTACTAATATTATAACTTTACTGTGTAAATTGCCCTGAAGATGACCCAATCGCGGGTTGAAACCGGTTGGCGGCAAAATAAATAATGCGATTGTGACTGTCATTTTGAATAATTGAAGAGCAGGCAGGCTAAACATGGCGAGAACGTGACCGCGAGGTACTTCCAAGTTCTTTTGTATATGTATATGAACGTGTGAACAGTGACATGATCAAACACACGTACTCAACACGCTTCAATAAAAGTGAGTGCGTGATGGGCAATCAGTTTTACACGGCTCGCGTGACACGTCAAAGGGACGCCCGGCAGGTTAAAACTCGGTAGCGGAGTGGCCTTCACCGCCTGCTGCGATGTTGGCAACGTTTCGTGTCGTGGGTGTGTTGTGGCGTGCTGCGACCCGTCCAGGAAACTATCGACGGGTGCCTCGCGGGACTGGGGTTAATAAAATTACCCAGCCACAAAAACAGCTTGTCATCGGCGGCGCCGCGAGTGTTAATCAAGTCGCGACAGAGGGGGCTGCATTTAATCAACACCGCCCCCCTAATCCGGCCGCGGTCGATACACGGCCAGCAGGAGTGTTCTCATCCGTGTCCGTGCCTGTCCACATACATTCTGCCAGACTGCACGACGTTAGCAACACGATGAGACCAGCACCCTGTACCTGACAGAAAGATCAGCAGAACGGTACTAACATTGGGTGTGCTTCAATGAAGGACGGCTAATGTTCCTAAACACGCCAGTATAGGCAATTGATAAAGCTTGGTTGGACTACAAAGTAGCCATTTTTGAAGAGGAAATACCGAAGCTGCGTACAGTGGCGAGGCAAAGTTTTAGAATGAAAGCGCCAAAGTATCTTTCGATTGTGTTTGATTTCTTACTTGTCAGTCAAGTGTAATGTCTCACGCATCTCAAGGCTACGACGTAACACGGTAGCATTTGTAGAGTGATACTTTCACTCTGCGGTGAAGTAAAGCTTTGAGATAGGGTAGTGAGTCCTGCTTGGGTAGATCGGTGAGGAGAGCACTTCCCCGCGAAAGGCAGATGTTCCGAGTTCGAGTCTCGGTTCGGCACACAGCTTTATTCTACGCGGAAGTTTCATGTCAGTGCACAGTCCGCTGCAGAGTGAAAGTTTCATTCTGGAAACATCCCCCAGGCTGTAACTGAGCCATGTCTCCGCAGTATCCTTTCTTCCAGGAGAAATTCTGTGAAGTTTGGAAGTTGGGAGAAGAAGTTCCGGTGGAAGTAAAGCTCTGAGGCTGGGTCATGAATCGTGGTTGAGTAGCTCAGTAAGTGGAACACTTGCCTGCGAAAGGAAAAGGTTCTGCGATCGAGTATCGGTTCGGTACACAGTTTTAATCTGGCAGGAGGTTTCAAAATAGCGTTTCCCTATATGATTTTTTTCGTTCCCGTTTGTTTCGCTGTCGATTAAGCATCCACTTGAGCAAACATATCTCTGCTGTCAATTCATTTTCATCTGTCACCGATGAAACAAGGAAAAACGAAAATGGTAGTCAGTCTTCTTCTTCTGAAAGCAGCTGAAACTAGTGGGTGAAAGTCAGAAAAGCGCCGGAATTTCGTATATGATTTCGCTCATTAAAGTGATGAGTTAATAAAATGTTAGACTTTACCTACAGTATCTCGTCTATTTTTTAAAACTCGGCGTTCACAAAGCTCAAAAGTGGAAACTAGAGAAATGAACCGGCAGGAGTGGCCGAGCGGTTCTAGGCGCTACAGTCTGGAACCGCGCGACCGCTACGGTCGCAGGTTCGAATCCTTCCTCGGGCATGGATGTGTGTGATGTCCTTAGGTTAGTTAGGTTTGAGTAGTTCTAAGTCCTAGGGCACTGATGACCTCACATGTAATGTCCCATAGTGCTCAGAGCCATTTGAACCATTTAGAGAAATGAGAGAGAGATTTTTTGAACAGGAGTTATGCATCATATTAGGTCTATAGTGTAACGTGTATGTATGGCCCATTGCTAATACCCTTCCTGCAAATACGCAGCATATTTCCATAATCCTTCCTCCTTATCACACTTAGTTGGTCGTACAATATGTGATCAAAAGTATCTGGACACCCCCAAAACATATGTTTTTCATATTAGGTGCATTGTGCTGCCACCTCCTGCCAGGTACTCCATATCAGCGACCTCCGTAGTCATTGGACATCGTGAGAGAGCAGAACGGGGCGCTCCGCGGAGTCACGGACTTCGAACGTGGTCAGGTGACTGCGTGTCACTTGTGTCATACGTCTGTACGCGCGATTTCCACACTCCTAAACATCCCTAGGTCCTCTGTTTCCGATGTAATAGTGAAGTAGAAACGTGAAGGGACACGTACAGCACAAAAGCGTACAGGCCAACCTCGTCTGTTGGCTGAGAGAGAAAGCCAACAGTTGAAGAGGGTCGTAATGTGTAATAGGCAGACATCTATCCAGACCATTACACAGGAATTCCAAACTGCATCAGGATCTACTTCAAGTACTATGACAGTTAGGCAGGAGGTGAAAAACTAGGATTTCATGGCCGGGCAGCTGCTCATAAGCCACACATCACGCCGGTAAATGCCAAACAACGCCTCGCTTGGTGTAAGGGGCTTAAACATTGGACGATTGACGAGTGGAAAAAGTTGTACGAAGTGAGGAATCACGGTACGCAATGTGGCGATCCGATGGCAGGGTGTGGGTGTGCCGAATTCCCGGTGAACATCATCTGCCACCGTGTGTAGTGCCAACAGTGAAATTCGACAGCGGTCGTGTGTTCGTGTTTTTGATGGAGGGGGCTTTCACCTCTCGTTGTTTTGCGTGTCACTATCACAGCACAGGCCTACATTGATGTTTTAAGCACCTTCTTGCTTCCCACTGTTGGACTGGACCGCACAGAGTCCTGACCTGAATCCTATAGAACACCTTTGGGATGGTTTGGAATGCCGACTTCGTGCCAGTCCTCACAGACCGACATCGATACCTCTCCGTAGTGCAGCACTCCGTGAAGAATGGGCTACCATTCCACAAGAAACCTTCCAGCACCTGATTGAACGTATGCCTGCGAGAGTGGAAGCTGTCATCAAGGCTAAGGTTAAGCCAACACCATACTGAATTCCAGCATTACCGATGGAGGGCGCTGCGAACTAGTAAGTCATTTTCAGGTACTTGTCCGTTTACTTTTGATCGTATAGTGTATGTAGCAGTGCAGTAACTTTATTGACAGTGTTGAAACGTGTATCAAACTGACTGACGAGCGGTTCTAGGCGCTTCAGTCCGGAACCGCGCGCCTGCTACGGTCGCAGGTTCGAATCCTGCTTCGGGCATGGATGTGTGTGATGTTCTTGGGTTAGTAGGTTTAAGTAGTTCTACGTCTAGGGGACTGATGACCTCAGATGTTAAGTCCCATAGTGCTCAGAGCCATTTGAACCATCAAACTGACTGATAATCTGTTTGGATAATGAAAAGTTTATGATAATACCAGAGCTGCAGTGAAACTGTTGACAGTCTAGTAACGTACGTTTTTCTTATTCCATCATAAGGAAGCAATTTAAACTGTTAAAGTGGAGATAATGAATAGCGTTACTGTTATGAAGGAAAAAGGGTGAAAAATGGGAAAAACTTTTTCATATTAGCCTGCCTGAAAAAAAAAATAAAAGGAATCCTGGTGCATGTTACAACTGGCAAAGACCGTCTGAGACCTTTATCCTGCATAGCACCTGGAGGACGTAGTACCTGCTAGATTGATGTGATTTGCGGTGAAGGTGTTACATGGCAGTTTATGCCGAAACTGTCACGTAACCCTTTTTCACAATTAAATATGCAGGCCACAGAATTCAGTAAAGTCAAATCATTTACCTTGCGTGAAAGATGATAGCAGCACTGAATTACCCATGTTTAGTGTCGGCTATAAACTGCGGGAGAGAGTACTCTATAATAGAATTGCACCAACTATCCTGAAACACATTCCTGTAGAACAGGCTGGCTTCAGACGAGACCGCAGTTGTAGCGATCAAGTGCTAGCGTTGGCAACATACATAGAGAAGGGCTTCGAAGACCTGAAGAAAACAATGGCCGTGTTTATTGACCTAACATCAGAATATGATACAGTGTGGCGGAAAGGCATGCTTCTTAAGTTCTTAAGAATAATTCCATCTAAAAGAATTGCACAACTACTCAATAACATGCTGTCCAACAGGGAATTCCAAGTTCACCTAAAAGGTCAAGTAAGCAAGATATGCAATTTAAATGACGGACTACCACAAGGATCAGTATTGGCCCCCCTACTTTTCAATTTATATGTCGCTGACTTGCCAGAAACGAAAGCAAGAACATTTATCTATGGTGATGACATAGCCTTGGTGACGCAGGCTAACGATTTTACAACTTCAGAAATGACTCCCACTCAGGATCTGCGAATTCTAGATGAATTTTTTGATGGATGGCGATTCAAAGTAAACAGAAATTAAACTGAATCCTCCACCTTCCATCTGAGTAATAGGCATGCTCGCTATAAACCGCAAATTTCCTTTAGAAATCAGTTGCTGTTATATAACCCATTCCCAAAATATCTCGGCGTGACCTTGGATCGTTCGCTAACATATATAAAACACCTAACTGAAACAGCTTTAAAAATGAGAACCAGAAACAATGTATTACACAAACTCTCCGGAACAAGCTGGGGAGCTAAGGCATCAGTACTCAAAACAACTGCCCTCTCACTTGTGTATTCCGTTGGGGAATATTGCAGCCCAGTATGGCTGAACAGCGCACATACAGCCATGGTAGACACGCAGCTGAATGTAGCCATGAGAAGCGTATCCAGGACAATAAAATCCACACCCACAGAATGGCTACCTGTTCTGTCCAATATTGCACCACCGGAGTTACGACGTCAAGCAGCGTTGAAAAGGGAATGGGAGAAATGCTCCAAGAATCCCGTTACCGCTACACCAGGTCTGTGATGCCACTCAAAGGCAACGTCTTAAGTCCATAAAACCCTTCTGGAGACTTGGAAAAAGGCTTACTTCTGAAGGATTCCAACCAGAAACAGCATGGCGGGAAGAATGGTTCGCAGCCAATCCCGATTCTGCAGGTCTCATTGCTGATCCTACACGAGTCCCTCCTGGATTCCACTTACCACCCTAAATCGCATACGCACCAAGCACGGAAGATGCCAGGACTTGAAGCATAAGTGGGGAATCGCTGAAAGCGTCAAGTGTGACTGCGGACACCGACGACAAACAATACACCACATAGTCACGGAGTGTCCCCTACGGAAATATGCTGGAACTCTGACCAGCATACATGAGGTCTCTGAGGAAGCAATCTCCTGGCTGGATACTTTAGCTATAGTTTTTATTACAACTTGAAGCTCTGTTTGTCAATATTAATGTTTATAAAAACCACATTTTCTCTTTTACATGTAACTCATTCCAGTGTTTTTATCCATATGTATATTATTGATTTATTACCATAAATGAATGTAATCTATTTTATTTGTAGTATATGCATATTGTGTTACCAGTAACATCATTGCTGTTCAATTCAAGTAATGTATCCTTGTTGCCAAACGAAATAATAATAAAATTGCCCATTATCTCTGTTCCTCTTTCCTCTTGATACAGTGAGGGAGTCTTGTTATTTCGGCAGTCTTACAAGGGATTTTAGCTGGCTTGCAGAAGGAAAGTAAACAGAACAGCCATAAAGTTGTTTGATGCTGGCAGCTGTTTTTCGTGCAGTATAGAACCGGGGACTGCGTTCTGCTATATCTGCCCAGCTGGAATGTCCAGGGGGCCAGAAACTCGCCACAAAACTGCACGGGGCAAGATGCAAAAAGGATTCGTTTTTAGCTAGATAAGAATCTGAAGATCAGGTGACAACATGAGACATCATAGAGTGGGAGTAGCCGTTGTGCTCTGCAGTGCCTTGCTGGAATGTATGTTCAAATTCTCGCACGGGAATCTATGATCTGTTCATAGCAGTTACTTCAGTAGACGGAGCGAGTTCAGGGCTTTTGTTTGGCCATAACTGAAAATCTGTCGTGTAGTGGGATAGATTTTCTGCCTTCTTCCTCGCAACACACATTGTTGGTTAACATGATAAAATCCAGAAGAGTATGAAACCAATAAATCTGTTTATAAAACTACCATTGTTGAGAACTCACAATGTCTGAAATTGGTTCTGAAGCTAGCAGAACCGGCTACATTTCAGAGAGTAAAGTCAGAACACACTTCGCTTAGGGATGCTGCAGACGACACTTCTTCCAGGATTGGAGGCAGAGCCGCTGAGATACATTTCTCCAACTTAAAGCAGAGTACATAGGCCGAGCTGAATTTAGAATTTCCAGCCAGTACTGCAGCTGTCTTCGACACTCACACAGCTTGCGAGAGGTCAGCATGAGCTGCCATTACAGTCAAGGATGCAAGGAGAGTGTGAAGGTAGTTAATTTGGATTAGGATTTTATTTTTCTGGTCTAACAAACGAAACATCCAAGAGCACGCCCCTCAGAGTCAGTGGTAAGATGGCCCGGTGGATAGCCTGGCGAATACTGAACACAGGTCAGGCGTGAAAGCGGGAATAAGGTGCACGGAACTGTCAAAAAAGAAGCTAAATACAAATAGCGAACGGTCCAAGCTCAAGATGTGCAATATCGAGCCAGTATGAATAGCCAGGGAGTCGTTTTCAAATGGCTCTGAGCACTATGGGACTCAACTGCTGAGGTCATTAGTCCCCTAGAACTTAGAACTAGTTAAACCTAACTAACCTAAGGACATCACACAACACCCAGCCATCACGAGGCAGAGAAAATCCCTGACCCCGCCGGGAATCGAACCCGGGAACCCGGGCGTGGTAAGCGAGAACGCTACCGCACGACCACGAGATGCGGGCGACCGTAGCGGTATTGCGGTTCCAGACTGCAGCGCCTTTAACCGCACGGCCACTTCGGCCGGCAACCCAGGGAGTCGTGTTTGTGTGGTCACAGTGTTGGACAGTGAAAGAGTAGATCCGTGTTCAGACCTCCTTCGTGCCCTTTTTTTTTCACAATATTGTGAACGGCCCGTCGGGTCATTGAGGTGTCTGTTCGCTGTATTCAAATTTGTGTTTGTGACATGTTATAACGTCCGTTTGCAACAGCGAGAGCCGCGCGGGGTAGCCGCGTGGTGTCAGGCGCCTTGTCACGGTTCGCGCGGCTCCTCCCATCCGAGGTTCGAGTCCTCCCTCGGGTATGAGTGTGTGTGTTGTCGCTAACGTAAGTTCGTTTAAGTTAGATTAAGTAGTGTGTAGGCCTAGGGACCGATGAACTCAGCAGTTTGGTCCTGTAGGAATTTACAACCACCACCACCTTGCAACAGCGAGGTGTAAGGAAAGGACCTCCAGACGTACATACCTACTACTGTTCTGCACAAGTACCACATGTTACTATTTTTTCGATCCGTTTTGGAAGTTTAAACTCTTGAGGTCCTTTGTCGTAACATAGTACACACCCGTTTATTTGTTGTTTTCATTTCTGCGACAGGTCTACGCTGCATCTCCCATGCTCTCGCTGTTCATCGTATTTTCTTACGACGGGAATATATTCTGACCGCACGACTAGTATTCTATAGCCAATGTATAGTATGACAATTGCCAAGACTACAGAAGGAGAACAGACACATCAGTGACCGGCTGGAAAGTTTACAATTTTGTGAAACAAAATTGAAAAAAAAGGGACGCTAGGGAGATTTGAACACGCCTCTTCCACCTTACAGGCCAACACATTGATCACACAACGAGGACGCCTTGGTTCTTACAGTTCGCTCGATGTTGCTCATCTTGAGGTTCGAACGCTCACTGTTCCTATTTTGCTTGTTTTTTACAGTTCAGTACACCTTCTTCCTGTTCTCACGGTTGATGTGCGTGCGGTTTTTGACAGGATATCCAATGGGCCATTTTATCACTATATCTGAGGGGCAGCGATGATGAGTTTCCATTGTAAGTTTCACAGCCAGATAGTTGCATCCACTATACGCTTTGTTGAATGTAGTGGTGTTCGTTCATGCTTTTACAGCACCTTTTCCCTACATCACTAACCTTTTACACAATCATTGGCGGTATTTACTCCATAGTTTCATTTTGTTCATTTATGTGTCCACTCACCACTGCCAAGGCTGTAGTTCATATCTGCAATCCTTTGTACACTTATTAAATGCTTATGTACTTGATTCAGTGGATAAATCATCTTGTCTGATGACATGTGGCAGTAAACCAAACTATTATAGAGACCACTAGTTTCCCTTCACAGTTTTGTGGCTCACTTCATTAATATTTCCATGTAAGGTGTGGTACCTACACTTTCATGCTCAACTGGGACACCCCCCGTCAATACCACTTAATAACACATTATCAATTCTGCAACCCTGTTTCTTTTAAATCTGAATGCTCTTATGATGAGTTTGCCTTCCCTGTAGGTCACCAAGGATCGAGCCGCAGCATCTTAGGGGTATGCTAAACAGCTCAATCGACACCTCACAAAGGCAGCGAATGGAGGTGTAAGAACAAAAGACATCTAATCGAATGCCACGCATTTTTTTTCTAGAGAATGAAGGAAAATTCATAGTATTATGCTCATTCTGGACAGACTTTCATAAGGTTATCTCTTATTCAAGTTGCTAGGGAATGTAGTTCCATGAGATGCAGTGTCTATGATCTGTTCCTGAACTATACACATTTCACACTGCTTTAAATGTATTCATATCCTTCAGTATTTATCGTTTTCTTAAGAACAGTAAGGAAATCACGCCATAACCGTAAAAAATACCTCCATACCGTAAAACTATTTCCTGCATACATCGCTGCTGACACTACACTAGGTGGAGATACCGTTCTTCATCCATTCGCCAAACTCAAACCCTTTCTAACACCGAAAATATAGGATGCATGGCACCTGCAACCGATATGTAAAATTTTTTTTGCTGAATTGTATGTAAATATTTGTAATTTAAATGCTTCCTTTTAATAAGTGAGGACATTGCTTCACTGTATGTGTAAATTTAGGTAGAAGTCTGTTGACATTTCATTGTACAGGGTGTTTATAAATGAAATCGGGCTTTTAACGCTTTATTATATTTATTGTATTAAACTTACAGTTATAAATGATATGTCAAATGAAAGAGCAACTCCAACAATTTTACCAAGAACCTTATAAATGTTCAATGTCAGGACCATTTGTCACACGGTACACATCAAGTCTGTAGCAGAGTTCTTCCCAAACGTTGACAAGTGTGTCTTCAGTGATTGTAGCAACAGCTGCTTCAATCCAGTTTCTTAACTCAGGGAGGTCTGCTGGTAGCGGAGGCACGTACACACGATCCTTGATGAATCCCCAAAGGAAAAAATAGCGTGACGCTAAGTAGGGTGAACGTGGAGGCCATGCAGAGCAAGCCCTGTCATTTGGCTCCTTGCGGCCTATCCAGCGCTTGGGTACGGTGAAGTTCAACCAATCACGTACTTCGCTGTGCCAGTGAGGTGGCGCACCATCTTGCTGGAAAATGAAGTTCTCTGGTTCATCTTCTTCCACCTGAGGGAAGAGCCATTACTCTAGTTTATCAACGTAAGAAGTGCCAGTTACAGCAGGTTCACAAAAAGAGAAAGGCCCATAACTTTCCGCTGGGATACGGCACAAAAAACAGTCACTTTAGGGGAATCTCGTTTCATTTGTACCATCTCGTGAGGATTTTCTGAGCCCCAGATGCGCACATTGTGTTAACATGTCTACTAAGGTGAAAGGTCGATTCATCACCAAAGACAACATGATACAGAAAATCTTCATCGACCGTGAAACAACATTTCGTTTGCGAATTTGGCACATAATCCATGGTCTGCCACCTTTAGAGCCTGTAATAACTGTCAACAATAAGGATGTAGTTGTATGCGTTTTCTTAAAACTTTTCAAACAGTCGACTAGCCTTCCGGACTGATTTCTTTGGGCTACAAGTGAACGACTCTCTCACTCGCTCAACAGTCTCTTCACTAACTCTTGATCGTCCTGTGCTCTTCCCTTTACAAAGGCAGCCGGTGTCTTCAAATTGATGATACCATCTATGAATGTTATTATCACTTGGAGGATCACAACCGAACTTCAGCCAGAACGTACGTTGCAAAGTAACTACAGATTCAGTCTTCGTAAACTGCAAAACACAGAACACTTTCTGTTCACTAGTCGCCATCTTCGCTACTACCGCTGTCTAGCAGAGCCGACCGGAGTGGCCGTGCGGTTCTAGGCGCTACAGTCTGGAACCGAGCGACCACTACGGTCGCGGGTTCGAATCCTGCCTCGGGCATGGATGTGTGTGATGTCCTTAGGTTAGTCAGGTTTAATTAGTTCTAAGTTCTAGGTGACTGATGACCTCAGTAGTTAAGTCGCATAGTGCTCAGAGTCAGAGCCATTTTTGTCTAGCAGATTGCGGCGGAAACATTGGGCGCTGCGCATTATCACTGGTGCCAAACACAACTGTTTGAGTTGCTCTTTCGTTTTGTAACGTGCGCGTGGGGCACACAATACTCCTTAAAGCCTGTACTATGGTAAGTGAACGGGCTTCACCTTATGAGAAAGGATTTTCGTATAGATATCGACCGCGTGTACCTGAATGGTGGCAAATCAGACTTACACCCACTCTGTAATAACAATGATCCGTCAAGTAAGTTCAAAATGCAATTACACGCCAGTATGGAACAAAAGTAACACTGAAGATGCTACCAATTTGTTAATAATACGGTCGCCAGCCTAATTAGGCATTAACTGAGTTTCTTCCCTGTACAAGTTGGCAGATATTCGTGCAAAGCAGCAAGTAGTAACACTGCATAATATAGTAGAATTTTAGAACCAGAAAATCTATTGAACTGATAGTTTCACGTTCTGTACTAATATGGATAAACCATAAATACATAACACTACACCATAATGTTTACTACAAAACTTCGTACTGTCTATTGATCTGATTAAAATCGGGCATAGGTTACCCTAGAAATAGCACTTTCGAGTCACACACACAATGTCAATTTTGATAAAGATAAAACACTGATGAATTTTGGCTTTTATATTGACTTTAACTTTTGCTGGTCAAATCAATTTAGAACACTTCAGAATTCAGGGTGGGGCCCTGAAACTGTTATGATCACTGTATTAAAAAAATTTATCACTGAAATTATCATGCGTTCAAGTTTTCCAGTATATGAGTTACTACTCTTTTTATCTAATTTCCTCCTCATTTAAATACCTTTATATCTGTCTCGAAATAATTAAACTTCATTACTATATCAATATTAAAGTTATCTTTCAACTTCATTAGACCTTCGTTATTCATTTACTTGTTCAATAACAAATCAGTTCTTTAAACACCATTCTAACAAAGCTAGGTCTGCAAGTTATTATTATTAACACAAAATCTAATTTTTCATTTCGGAACACTCGGATTGCACAACATTTGGAAAGGACCCTGTCTAGGTTAGTTGTGAGGATAATTAATTCATAGGAAATTTCTGGTAAAATTTAAGTTGTTATTGAATAGTCCATTCTATGGTCCATACGAATACAGTACTAAAAGTTTCAACCTGCTTGTATCGATGCGGCGGTCAGCAGGCGGCGAGATGGCGAGGCACAGAGCACACATACAACCACAGCTATGGCTCTTGACGTATCGGCACTTTAATTCTTCTTGGCGTCGCAATACTTTTCCATTTAGTGCCTATGGAATTTTGCCATGCTGTATAGGCGTCGGAACGGCATATCCGAGGCTCAATGAAACTACGTCTTCCAGGAGAGCCTCCTCGCTCCAGAAGGTGTTGCTCAGACCAATACCAAACTCCAACTACTACTGCTGAGCCCGTTGTGCCGTGCTGCGCCCGTGCGCATTTTCCCGCGCTCGGCTGCCATCCACCTTTTACCGCTCCCTTACAGACAGGGTATTCACCCGAGGTTTTGCATTCTACATATCCTAACACATTGCCTACGTATGGACCAGACGCACAGTTACAATTTTAAACATGTTACAACAGTTTCAACATTTGTTACATTCCAATTCTATTACAATATTGCTTGACATTTGACATAAACATTAATATTCACATTAAAACTTATTTATAGTTTTCTTAACACAATGACATGAAACAAAAAAGAAATGATATCAGAACATCAATTACACTAGTTTATCGAAAAATCAGATGAAAAAAAATTTACTTATATGTACAATAGTACAGCGTTGTTACAATTTGACATATCATTTATAACTGTAACTTTAATGCAATAAATATTATAAAACGTTAAAACCCTGATATTCATCTATAAACACCCTGTATTTATCTGTGTCTTACTGTGAAACTTATAAGCTCTGGGGAAAAGCCAAAAGAATTGTTATTTGCATCGACTTGCAACGATAATAGCTGTGTTTGTGCGTCGTAAAATCTCTGGGTAGGGAGTTGTTGCGAGGAGCGTGCGGAGGGAGAGAGAGATAGATAGATAGATAGAGAGAGAGAGAGAGAGAGAGGCTGGTTGCAGCACTTGTAGTGTGCGGAAATGTGGTGTTAACGCTCTCGCAGTAGAGAGTACCATTTCGGCGGTATCATGTACACGTGCCGGCCAGATGTCTAGCAGCAAGAGTAAGGACAGTGGACGGGCGGAAGAGGGTGTATTAATTACGATTACCCGTTCCTGTAATTAGCTGTGCTCCACAAGATGCTACTGTCTTCAACAACAGCAGCCGTTCCAGCAACACAGATTCGTCGTCGGCTACGAGTTTCGTCGCACGCACAGCACTGAAGTAAGACTGTTCATTGGTAGAAAGTATTAATGACTAACCCAGCACCACAACTGAATTATTTAAATAATAATGAGTTAAACTCAGGGCGATTGTGTCCCCACTGTCCTCAGACATTGTTACCGAGCAGGGTCCTTGTTCCTCTTTTTTTTCCCTTATATGCTAACCGAGTGTCGTAAGAAACAAACCGAATAGTTCCAGCCAGTTTATTAAAGAATAGTTTCACTTTTAACATTTTTGTCCTCAGTCTACTTTCAATTAACTGTTGTACAACAGAGGCTTCAGTGTATGAGAAAAACCAAGCAATTTCATTTTTCAAGTTTTAGAATCAGTCATTGGAAAAAACCCAAACCTAAAGAAATGCACAAATTAAGAGTGCGGAAGTTTTATTTATTTTACATATAGCTTGGAGCACATGGCTGTTTGGTTTGGTACGTATTCTATAAAAATTTTTATTTCTATTAAAGTCAGTAAAAAAAGGCTCAGTTGTTCAGACAGTAATTTGAAATCCAGTTTGCAAAATAAGTAAATGCAAACTAAAAGTGCCTGCTGTTTTTCTAAATTTCTTTGATGACGTTACATTGAGGCCACTGAAAGTCATTGTTCACGTAACCAAGTTCAATACTAATATACATTGTAATTGCATATTTTCAAATCATTACTCGATTGCTTTTTTCAAAATTTAATGAGAAACATAGCGTAAGAGTGACTTCTCAGTTTTCTTTAACATTACATACTCACTTAAAATTAGTGTCAAAAAAAGTGACAACCTTCAGTTACCACGTCGGTGTTTAGTAATACATGTTTTCCTTTCCCATCATCTTGTACACGATTTTGGATGTAAATTACCCTAGTGGGCTGGCGACCATTAATTATTTCCTTTTCGTTCATTAGTGTAACTTTTGGATTCATGATCAGTGGTACCCCTTTTCTGTCCAGTGTTGTTCGTGAGTAAATGGACAAAATACTCGTAACTTTCATTTTTGCAATTATCACCCTGTTCGGTTTAATTACTTTTTATTTTTAGTAGACTTTTCCATCAGAAGGGTCTGTTGTACACTCTCCTCCTACTTATCGGTATTATTTCTTCGAGAAAGATAGCCTTATCCAATAGATAAAAATCCATTAGGCATACATGCGATCCAGAGCCATGTTTTATATCGCAAGCAGGATATGCCGATTAGTAAGGGGGAGGTTACACTTTCCACCAGAGTGCCACAGGCTATAGTGTGAATCATCACTCCAAACCACTAGTTTCCTGTCATCCACTGTACAGTGGCGTCGCGTTTTGCACCACCTCAAGTGTCGCTTAGCACTGACTATAGAAATGTGTCTGAAACATGGCTTCGCAGAACAGAGCAGATCAGGTTGTGGAAAGAGGCCAAAATCAGTTGCTGTTAGTTGCACAAACAATCAAACTTTATTTTGCTAAAACACTTAATCACACATGCCCTTGAAAGAATTCAGAAAGATACGGCTGAAGGCCAGAACACAAGTTATTAAAATTGCCTTAAAGAATACACACGGCTGAAGACCTGAGGCTTAAGGCCAGGATGACAAGAATTTCAGTAAGAAAATTTTAAAAGGTTTTAAACAAATGACCTTTCAAATTTTAATTTAAGTCGGCTGAAGGCCTTATCTTAAAATATTTCATGTAAAGTTCGGCTGAAGGCCATATATTGAACATAGAACAGTTCAAGGCTTAAGGCTTGGATAACAAAATTAAAATAGAGAGGAAAATTCTCAAATTTTCAAATGATTTTTCAAATTATAATTTAAGATGGGTGAAGGCCTTATCTTAAAATATTTCACGTAGAAGTTCGGCTGAAGGCCACATACTGAACATTAAAACAAACTAAATTAATGTGCAGCTGAAGGCCTCGCACAGTACTTGAGACTAAAAGAAAATCACAATCCAAAACAACAGAACAGTTGTGCTCAGAAGTGTTCCAAGGGTCGGCCTGGGGAGGAAACTCTAACATAAGTTTATGTGAGACAGGCAGCCAAGCGTAATACTAAATAATCGGATGACAACACGACCTACGGACGGCTGAAGAACCAACCAACAACCTTGTCAATTCCCTTCTACCCGACCAACGGCACGACAACCGAAAGTATCAGCGAGGACGAAGATACCAGTAGCACTACGTCTTGACAATTGGCCTCCTAATATCAGTCAAGGCACAATAACCACTCAGAAAAAAAATGAACAACGCCAAGGCTGTCAAACTACGCGCCGTGCCGGACAGCATCAACACGGTGAGGAAACACACACTCGCTACTCTGTTCCAACCGACCGACTGTCTACTCCAGTATGCAGACAGCATTCACAACTGCTGAGTGGAAATCACAGAAGGTACACACATTTCCACATAAACACTTGCACAAGAACTCGAACAATCCTGAAAACAATCACTGTGGAACAACAAGGACGAATCACAAGTCGACACACACAGAGAACCCATAAGCGGTCGGCGATCAAATACACGTCGTCCGCTGAGACGACCGACCGAATGACCAACCAAGGTCGTCCCCACTCAAGTACTGTGTGTCGACAACGGTCGGGCGAGTCTTGGCTGTCCGGACCTCACTGTAGCTCCATCCCGACTGCCTTGATGTCCTTCTGGAACTCGGAGCCACGGCGACCCGGGCACAATGGCTTGGACCCACCCATGCAGAGGGAACACTTGCCCATTGGCCACCTGACATCTCTGCACAAGGAAGGAACCTTGGTCCAGCAAGAAGACCAACTTCCGAGGCCCAGAAACGGTCAAAAAACCAAATACACGTCGCCGTATGAGACGACCGTCCGAACGACCAACCAACTGTCGTTTCCTCTCCAGTCTCCTTCCGCCGGGCAGTACATGTGTGTCGCCAGCGGTCGGCGACTACTGGCTGTCCGCACCTGACTGGCGCTCCGTCCCAACTGAAGTCCCGACACACGACGAGCCCGCTTACTAGCGGCCGCTTCAAAGACAATACGACAGTGCTCTAATCGATACGCGCTGCTGCTGCGACTCACGGGCGGTAAGCGAGCAACTTAGTGACGCCAGTAAATCGAATAAGAAACGAGGCGACAGTTCTGTAAAGACAAGCTGTCAAGCAAGAAACGGCTTGAACACGAGCCGCGCACGTCTCAGTGTTGTTTATGGGAATCTGTTAGACCATTGTATCTCACAGTGTGTTTTAACTCCCTGCGCACAGTCATGGTGCTTTCTGGAGTGCTGCTCGCATTTCGGAACTCAGGAGTGATTCCTGACTCTGATTTCTTGCGGTTTTTTACAATCAGCCTCCGCAGTGCTCGGCGGTCCTAGTCCCTCAGCACGTGAGGTCTGTCCTGTCTTGGTTTAGGTGTCGTTGTTCCCTCGTGTTTCCACTTCACAGTTGCATCAGCAACAGTCGACTCTGGCGGTTCTAGAAGGGTTGAAGAGTTCCTGATGCATTTGTTGCTCAGGTGACATTCAATTACTAGTACGAGTTCCAAGTCAATGAGCTCTCCTGATGACCTCTTTCTACTGTCATTGCTTCTCTACAAACCACACAGAACTCCCTGCCTCCTCTGTCGGGTCAGCCTCTCGCGACATATATTGGTCTGTCACGTATTAAGTAGGGCTGTTTGGCTACTTTTGATTAGGTAGTGTACCATCCTTTACTATGGAAATGAGAGAAGCGGTCATGATTGTACCATCACCTCCTTTCTGCATAAATGTTGTCGTGTAGAATTAATTTCATTAATTCGTATAAGTCCATGCCGATTGCTACGTGTGGTTTGAAACACGCGCGCAGCCGGCAGTCGCAACCTAAACGATGATAATGAAACGTAGCAATTTAGATTCTGATATTGTTTTTGGAACGCCACGTGTATTTTCAGCGCGAGTAAATGCGTCTTAAATGTACGTAGCCTGACTTAATCTCAATACGCCGGCAGAAAGTCATTTATCATTAATAAAAATGTTGCACTCTGTTTCAATGACTGTAACGAATCGAGGAATTTTTTAAGTATAATTAAAAAATATAATGCATGCTTTCAGATTCGACATACAGTCAAATAATAGAAACACATTCGTTATGTACCTGCATACCAGTACTACATACAAATTTGTACATACGTCTCCACACGACTATACATACAGACATCTCTCAGAATTACTAGCATGCTTACTCACCATCACTAATCATAACAAAACCAATGGTATGCGAGCGAAGCAGCGGGTAACAGCTGGTACACATTTTAAGTCTTCACCCGGCGTCTCGGCATTCTCAGACTCCCAACGCATTATCACCGTGGCGTCGGCTTCTCGCTACCAGTCGTCGGTTCCTCATTCCAACGGTCTTATCAGAGGCAGTGGCGCCCATTTCGTTTCACTCAAATTCGCGGTCACAGTGCCCATACAAAGTCCAAATTTTTTACGCAGTCCATATTTTTTCCACAGTCCAATCTAGTCACTGTCACGAATGATGCTGATGATGAAATGATGAGGACAACACAAACACCCAGACCCAGGGCAGGGAAAATCCCCAACCCGGCCGGGAATTGAACCAGGGGATCACTTTGTGAGAGCACATTTACTTTCTTTGCTGTGTCACATGCAATTACTTCGTACTTATTGATGTAATCACTTACTGTTTCAGCAGTCTCGTGTTTCTGTAAGCTTTGGAACTTGTTGTTTCAGTGTACAGATACACAGAGAATTCAGTGAAACCAGCTTTTAGTTTATTATAAACGTAGGCTTCCGAGGCCATTGTCACAATCAGTACAAGCTTTCTAGGTTTGTGACCGCGTTGTCAGTATGGAAAACTACAGATATTTAGGTCACTGACAGTACCGCTACTTGTACAGAATAACAGCAAGTTTAACACCGTTAGATTTTGATTGTCAGTATCCATTTTAATTACATTAGCACTCCACTCAGTGATAACACGGTTTCTTGCAATCGCTTTTACCCATTGTTCGCGGTTACTATGTGTGAGCTAATTTAGTTTTTTTTTTTTTTTTTTTTTTTGTCATGATGGATACAATTCAAAGTCTTATACTTTCCTCGTACATATACACATACAAAAATAGTATTTTCCCTCCCAAATTACGAGTACAACGATGGATCTTCTTCTCCACAACGATGGACATATTCCAGCCAACCTCTCCACCTCCTTGCTGGAGAAATCACTTACATGGTTATGCACTAGCTCTTAAATTTAATGTATAGTTCTGAGTTACGTTATTTTTTAAGGTAGTGGGGTATGAACTTCCAACAGTTTCTCTTAGCGATCAGTTCTGGCCGGCCGGAGTGGCCGAGCGGTTCTATGCGCTACAGTCTGGAGCCGCGCGACCGCTACGGTCGCAGGTTAGAATCATTCTTCGGGCATGGATGTGTGTGATGTCCTTAGGTTAGTTAGGTTTAAGTAGTTCTAAGTTCTAGGGGACTGATGACCTCACAAGTTAAGTCCCATAGTGCTCAGAGCCATTTGAACCGTCACTGATATCAGTTCTCAGTGTAAAAATCCTAGACAGACGTCGCCAAAAATGTAGGTGAATGGACTTGTATTTATTGATATATTCATTTAGTTTATTTGCCTTATCGACATTTCACAGCTATGACAAGGAAATGGTTAATTCTCAGAAATATTTGATGAATGCATCCTGTGGCAACATCTCGATAACACAAAACAAATCTATGAATCTGATGTAGGGATGGGGGGGAAAACTGAAAACAAATCGCTCAAGTCTAGAGCGATCGTCATGAAATGAGTTAAGGAGAGAAGTGCTGAAGGGAACAAGTAAGATTAGGGAAGATAATACCGTGCACCTGATATGTATTTTTTTAAGCAAACATTTCAGTGACTTGTAAGATAAATCGCTAGAGTAAAGCTCTAAGATGTAACTGATTTTACTTTGCCAACATCTCGCGCAGAAGCGGCTTGGTCTCACCATACCATAGCTGTTGCTGCAGAAATGCTGCGATCTCAATTCCTTCTGAATGGAGGTCATAAGGGGAAGCTCCGTGAGGCGACCAGGCGGAGAGAACTGTCAAATGAATTCTTTATGTACTGCGCAACGGTGTACATCAAGGAAGTTTTACTTCACTGCGTTTTCCGCTACAAGCTAGCCCTGATTGACTGGATTCTGTTTCTTGCTAGCTCCGGCCACAAAGAAGGCGTCTGTAAGAGCGCATTTCCCGTTCTCTGACGATATTCAACTTGGTTACCCACTGAAATTCTTCCTAACAGCTTCCTCTGAAAAATGTCCTTCCTTGCTCTTCCTGTGTCTTTCTTGAGTCAGTAAGAGGGCCTCCTGTCAGCACTGCTGTGCTCTCAGCCACACTGGGAAAAGCTCAATAAGAACCAACGTCTTTCCTTTTTATGTGCAGGAGCTGCGCGCGTAGCGGCATCCCACAGTTTTCAAAGACTAGGGGCTCTCTATTCGCTTGTCGTATAGCAGCTTCCAGTATCCAACCCGAAAAGTCATGTCTACGTGCTGTCGACAACAGCGCTTTCTGCTAAGGTTTTCCTCACAGCATCTCATAGTACATTTTCGCAAGTAGTCGCTACAGCAAGCTCTCCGTGCAGCGGAATTCGTCATTCGTGACCGCCACCCCTCAGGGTCCCTTCGTCGTCCTGGCGTTTGGTTCACTAGACACGTCGTCCTGTTTGCTTCCAAACTGTTGGGTACATAGTTCCGCGTAATCAGCGCGTACACAACTTTCCCACTAGAGCGCGCCCCGCTAAGCACAACTGCGCAGGCGCAGCGCTCGTCCGTCTGCGCACTACGAGATGGCGCTGCCATAAAGACGGACCAAATTCTGCTTCCGCCGATCCGCGTATTAATATGTAACGCAGCCAGTGGGATTGCTGCTAACGTAGAAGCTTTTCTCCTCGCGTATCACACTTGCGCAGTGATACATGAACGCGCGAGGTATCATAGCGAGTTTACAGACTTCCGATTGGTCAGTCTGCATTTGTCTGTACCAGTCTGTACGTGTTCGACATTTGTCTGTACCAGTCTGTAGTCAAGTTTCAGTCTGCGTCTAATAAGATTACCATATGCCTGTCCATAGCCATGAACATAAATGTATAGACACTTTTGTCAATTATCTGAGATATATGTGAGAATAAGATTAACGTACCAATACCAAAGGGTCTTCAGATTGTCAATTGTAAATAGCATCCAGAACCAAGTTAAGTAATTTTATGCTTGTTATTATTTTAATAAATGTGTGTGAAAATTAAACCAGTTCTGTTTAAAGTTGGTCACCGTTAATCTGCTACTCTAAGCGTGCAAGTGGAATTTCTATCGTCTGACCGAACGGCAGAAGATAAACACGCCACGATAAGACCACGAGACATAGTGCTGACACTCGCTTACTTCGTTAGAGCGACAAGTCAAATAATCTGATGGTGTGTGTACTGAAGGTCTTACAGTACGCACACCACACAAACATTCCTTACTTCCAAATAGCAAGCAAGTCCATTTTTAGACTACAGAAAGTAGCGATCACTTGTAAATTTGAGATCAATTAATTACTCACATCGTGGCCGGGTCTTACAATGCCCTCTTTGGCATTGTAGCGAGAAGGAAGCAACTCTGTTTTACTTCTCTGATTTCTGTTTCACTAACCTGGTGTCTTGCTGCTTTGGTTGTCCCTCGTTACACAGTAGTAGCGCTCAGGCGCCAGGTTCAATGTAGGTTTGTGATCCTGCTGAAGTGTGGTGAGTCGGGATGGCAGTTGTTAAATGTTAACAACGTTTTGTAATATACTCGTTTTAATAAAGACTGCTTTGAAACACACGTCACAGAATTTCCAGTATGGTGGCTCTTGGCTACGCCGTTATATTCAACCCTTTTCAACACTACATACGGTTTTGAACAGGGTCCGCCTCTAGCAAAACACAATTTTTTTTTTTAACCCAGACATGCTTCACTGCAGTTGCAGCATCTTCAGTGGGCTTTTATTTTTCATCTGAAAAGATGAAGGGTGTTCTTTGCTGTTTGTATACATGTAGCTATTAGTTTTTAAACTGCAATTAGAGACATTTGAAAAAACACATAAATTACGAATTCATACCTTTTTACCACGCGGTGTGGTGTTTCTGATGTGTTGTGTTTCTACAGTGACCGTTTTGATCCACAGTTTGTCAACCCCAAAATGACCTTTTCAACACATTTATCACTTTCCATACTCGTGATAGATACTGCCCAGGACACGTGGCGTTCACTGATAACTAATACCTTAACTTTATATCTCGTTCAACAGCTGGACCGTTCTTTTGGAGCCGCCCCCGGTTACTCTACCGTGCGTTTTGAGTGGTGCCTCGCTACTAACCCGCCGTGTCTTCCCTACGCGCAAGAGAAACCTCACCTTTCTCCCTCAGCCAATAAGGACACTTCACTCGTCTCCTAAATCAAAACCTTTATCCAATGGGCTTTTACGCCGCTGTTGCCAGGCGGATGTGACGCCACGATTGCGGACGTTGTGGCGGAAGTTTGTCTCGGAACACTGTCTCAGACTGTAAGATCCTACTCCCGAATAGTCGGATCTTGTCCCTACTAAGGTTGCGCAACATTGCCTCCTATGATATTATCGTTAATGCTCCTTGGTGACGCATAATTGTCACATGTACATGTCCCTGGCTGCTAATTAGCATTACCGCTCGCACAAATGCGCGTAATACTTAGATTAAACACGTGAAGGGAATGCACGTATGCATTACAATCTCTAATCTCAATATAGTGAATTCGCTTTTATTGAGGGTAGATTCTGCAAAACAGTCCCGTAACATTAGTGTTTTTGGGTCTGGCATATAACATTACATGCGACAACAAGACCATTCGTCTCACCACTTAAACGGAACTCTGTGATGTTGTAGTATAAGGCTGTTATCAGTATGAGTTGCCTAATTTATTCGTTAGGATGTTGTAGATTTGTACCTTCGGCCTATTTTCCTTTTTGGTTTAACTGCAGACAATACGATGGTGTTCATCGTGCGAAACCGATCGCAACACAATAAATTTGCAATAATACAGCTGAAGTGGTTTTCATTAATCATCAGCATTAGTGTCAGTTGTGATGCTTAACATCATCAAGAATATTTATTGTTTTGTGCAGAGCGCAGTTTTACATTTCTGAACATTTAAAGCATGCCCGTCTTCGTCCCCCCCCCCCCCCCCCCCCCCCATGAACCATGGACCTTGCCGTTGGTGGGGAGGCTTGCGTGCCTCGGCGATGCAGATGGCCGTACCGTGGGTGCAACCACAACGGAGGGGTATCTGTTGAGAGGCCAGACAAACGTATGGTTCCTGAAGACGGGCAGCAGCCTTTTCAGTAGTTGCAGGGGCAACAGTCAGAATGATTGACTGATCTGGCCTTGTAACAATAACCAAAACGGCCTTCCTGTGCTGGTACTGCGAACGGCTGAAAGCAAGAGGAAACTACAGCCGTAATTTTTCCCGAGGGCATGCAGCTTTACTGTATGGTTAAATGATGATGGCGTTCTCTTGGATAAAATATTCCGGAGGTAAAATAGTCCCCCATTCGGATCTCCGGGCGGGGACTACTCAAGAGGACGTCGTTATCAGGAGAAAGAAAACTGGCGTTCTACGTATCGGACCGTGGAATGTCAGATCCCTTAATCGAGCAGGTAGGTTAGAAAATTTAAAAAAGGAAATGGATAGGTTAAAGTTAGATATTGTGGGAATTAGTGAAGTTCGGTGGCAGGAGGAACAAGACTTTTGGTCAGGTGAATACAGGGTTATAAATACAAAATCAGATAGAGGTAATGCAGGAGTAGGTTTAATAATGAATAAAAAAATAGGCGTGCGGGTAAGCTACTACAAACAGCATAGTGAACGCATTATTGTGGCCAAGATAGACACGAAGCCCACGCCTACTACAGTAGTACAAGTTTATATGCCAACCAGCTCTGCAGATGATGAAGAAATTGATGAAATGTATGATGAGATAGAAGAAATTATTCAGATAGTGAAGGGAGACGAAAATTTAATAGTCGTGGGTGACTGGAATTCGAGTGTAGGAAAAGGGAGTGAAGGAAACATAGTAGGTGAATATGGATTGGGGCTAAGAAATGAAAGAGGAAGCCGTCTGTTAGAATTTTGCACAGAGCATAACTTAATCATAGCTAACACTTGGTTAAAGAACCATAAAAGAAGGTTGTATACATGGAAGAATCCCGGAGATACTAAAAGGTTTCAGATAGATTATATAATGGTAAGACAGAGATTTAGGAACCAGGTTTTAAACTGTAAGACATTTCCAGGGGCAGATGCGGACTCTGACCACAATCTATTGGTTATGAACTGTAGATTAAAATTGAAGAAACTGCAAAAAGGTGGGAATTTAAGGAGATGGGACCTGGATAAGCTGACTAAACCAGAGGTTGTACAGAGTTTCAGGGAGAGCATAAGGGAACAATTGACAGTAGTGGGGGAAAGAAGTATAGTAGAAGAAAATTGGGTAGCTCTGAGGGATGAAGTAGTGAAGGCAGCCGAGGATCAAGTAGGTAAAAAGACGAGGGCTAGTAGAAATCCTTGGGTAACAGAAAAAATATTGAATTTAATTGATGAAAGGCAGGGAAAAAGGAATAGAAATGTCTCAAAAATGAGATCGACAGGAAGTGCAAAATGGCTAAGCAGGGATGGCTAGAGGACAAATGTAAGGATATAGTGGCTTATCTCACTAGGGGAAAGATAGATACTGCCTACAGGAAAATTAAAGAGACCTTTAGAGAAAAGAGAACCACTTGTATGAATATCAAGAGGTCAGATGGAAACCCAGTTCTAACCAAAGAAGGGAAAGCAGAAAGATGGAAGGAGTATATAGAAGGTCTATACAAGGGCGATGTACTTGAGGACAATATTATAGAAATGGAAGAGATTGTAGATAATGATGAAATGGGAGATACGATACTGCGTGATGGGTTGACAGAGCACTGAAACACCTGAGCCGAAACAAGGCCCCGGGAGTAGACAACATTCCATTAGAACTACTAACGGTCTTGGGAGAACCAGTCCTGACAAAATTCTACCATCTGGTGAGGAAGATGTATGAGACAGGCGAAGTACCCTCAGACTTCAAGAAGAATATAATAATTCCAATCCCAAAGAAAGCAGATGTTGACAGATGTGAAAATTACCGCACTATCAGTTTAATAAGACACAGCTGCAAAATACTAACGCGAATTCTGTACAGACGAATGGAGGAACTGGTAGAAGCGGACCTCGGGTAAGATCGGTTTGGATCCCGTTGAAATATTGGAAGACGTGAGGCAATACTGTCCTTACGACTTACCTTACAAGAAAGATTAAGGAAAGACAAACCTACGTTTCTAGCATTTGTAGACTTAGAGAAAGCTTTTGACAATGTTGACTGGAATACGCTCTTCCAAACTCTAAAGGTGTCAGGGGTAAAACACAGGGAGCGAAACGCTATTTACAATTTGTACAGAAACCAGATGGCAGTTACAAGAGTCGAAGGACATGAAAGGGAAGCAGTGGTTGGGAAGGGAGTGAGACAGGGTTGTAGCCTCTCCCCAATGTTATTCAATCTGTATATTGAGCAAGCAGTAAAGGAAACAAAAGAAAAATTCGGAGTAGGTATTAAAATACATGGAGAAGAAATAAAAACTTTAAGGTTCGCCGATGACATTGTAATTCTGTCAGAGACAGCAAAGGACTTGGAAGAGCAGTTGAACGGAATGGACACTGTCTTGAAAGGAGAATATAAGATGGACATCAACAAAAGCAAAACGAGGATAATGGAATGTAGTCGAATTAAGTCTGGCGATGCTGAGGGAATTAGATTAGGAAATGGACACTTAAAGTAGTAAAGGAGCTTTGCTATTTGGGGAGCAAAATAACTGATGATGGTCGAAGTAGAGAAGATATAAAATGTAGACTGGCAATGGCAAGGAAGGCGTTTCTGAAGAAGAGAAATTTGTTAACATCGAGTATAGATTTAAGTGTCAGGAAGCCGTTTCTGAAAGTATTTGTATGGAGTGTAGCCATGTATGGAAGTGAAACATGGACGATAAATAGTTTGGACAGGAAGAGAATAGAAGCTTTCGAAATGTGGTGCTACAGAAGAATGCTGAAGATTAGATGGGTAGATCGCATAACTAATGAGGAGATATTGAATAGGATTGGGGAGAAGAGGAGTTTATGGCACAACTTGACAAGAAGAAGGGACCGGTTGGTAGGACATGTTCTGAGGCATCAAAGGATCACAAATTTAGCATTGGAGGGCAGCGTAGAGGGTAAAAATCGTAGAGGAAGACCAAGAGATGAATACACTAAGCAGATTCAGAAGGATGCCCTATTTGCCCAAGAAATTCACAGTGCCGTAGACACTGGCGAGCAGATTGATGCCGTATTCCTGGACTTCAGGAAGGCATTTGATACGGTTCCGCACTTACGTTTAGTGAAAAAAATACGAGCTTACGGAATATCGGACCAGGTTTGTGATTGGATTCAGGATTTCCTAGAAGAAAGAACACAACATGTCATTCTTAACGGTTCAAAATCTGCAGATGTAGAGGTAATTTCGGGAGTACCGCAGGGAAGCGTGATAGGACCTTTATTGTTTACAATATACATAAATGACTTAGTTGACAACATCGGTAGCTCCGTGAGGCTATTTGCAGATGACACGGTTGTCTACAAGAAAGTAGCAACATCAGAAGACTCGTACGTACTCCAGGAGGACCTGCAGAGGATTAATGCATGGTGCGACAGCTGGCAGCTTTCCCTTAACGTAGATAAATGTAATATAATGCGCATACATAGGGGCAGAAATCCATTCCAGTACGATTATGCCATAGGTGGTAAATCATTGGAAGCGGTAACGACCGTAAAATACTTAGGAGTTACTATCCGGAGCGATCTGAAGTGGAATGATCACATAAAACAAATAGTGGGAAAAGCAGGCGCCAGGTTGAGATTCGAAAAGCAGCGCGATTCGTCATGGGGACATTTAGTCAGCGCGAGAGCGTTACGGAGATGCTGAACAAGCTCCAGTGGCGGACACTTCAAGAAAGGCGTTATGCAATACGGAGAGGTTTATTATCGAAATTACGAGAGAGCACATTCCGGGAAGAGATGGGCAACATATTACTACCGCCCACATATATCTCGCGTAATGATCACAACGAAAAGATCCGAGAAATTAGAGCAAATACGGAGACTTACAAGCAGTCGTTCTTCCCACGCACAATTCGTGAATGGAACAGGGAAGGGGGGATCCGATAGTGGTACAATAAGTACCCTCCGCCACACACCGTAAGGTGGCTCGCGGAGTATAGATGTAGATGTAGATGTAGATGTAGGTTGCAGTAGGTACTGGGAGATGAAGAAACTTGCACAGGATAGGGTAGCATGGAGAGCTGCATCAAACCAGTCTCAGGAATGAAGAACACAACAACAACAACAACAACAACAGCCCGTCTTAGAAATGCTTTGAAATTTTATAAAACTCTAACTAAATATTTGTGCAGCTTTTCCCAGTTACTGCTTCATTATAGATAACTGCACCATCTGCGAAAAAATAGTGAAGTTATTATTAACATTGTCTGCAAAGTCGTTAATATCCAATGCAGTTCAAGATGTGAGTTCATGGAATAGATGTTAAATCACAGCAGTACTCAGTTTTTACAGTATGGAACGCACTATTCATTAGGTGAAACAACAAGTTTACTGCTGCCGAATATTACTTCTCTTTTGCTCAATGACTTTCCGTCAATTATTATGAACTGCGTCCTTTCTGACACGAAATCATTAATCCAGTCGCGCAACTGAGACGATAGTCCTTCTCAGGAATCGAAAGACTGTAAATTCAGCTAAATACTTAGGGGTTTCAGAGAGGAATGACGAAAGTTGGTAGGATCACATGGATAATGTTGTGGGTTAAGCAAACCAAATACTGCGCTTTATTGGCAGCACACTTAGAAAATGCAACAGCTGTACTAAAGAAGACTGCCTACACTACGCCTGTATGTCCTCTTCTGGAGTACTGCTGTGCGGTGTGGGATCCGCGTCGGATAGGATCGACTGAGGACATCTAGTAAGTTCAGAGAAGGCCAGCTCGTTATGTTTTATTGCGAAATAGGGGACGGAGCGCCACGAATACGATATGTGGATTGGGATGGCAATATTGAAACAAAGGCGTTTTTCGTTGCGGCAGGATCTTCTCATGAAATTTCGGACACCAACTTTCTCCTGAGAGTGTCAAAATATTTTGTTGGCGCTCAGCTACATAGCGAGGAACAATCACTATCATAAAATAAGAGCACCAAACGCCAATTTTTTTCATCGTGGAGTGGTTCCTGACACACAGTGTTAGGGTATCCGTTGCCTAGTACCTCGTGTTCTGTGAATCACGTGACCGAAAAGATGAAACCATGTTTCATCACTCATGATCTACCCAAACGGTCTTTTCTAAGGCCACTTGTGACGATGTCGATAAACACTGAAGGAATATCGAGAGACAAAGAAGTTTTATTATCTGACTTGTATAAAGAATAACAATGTGACTTCTTACTGATTCAAGAAACTCATCGGGGCAGTACAAGACCCATACCCAAAATAAATGGAATGAAGATGATTTTGGTGAGACCACATGAACGGTACGGTAGTGCCATCTTCGCCAGGCTAGGAATTAGAGTCACTTTGCATCACTGACTGACAGATAAGACATTGAAATATGAACCGTTCGAACTCAGCAGTATAGCGTTACCTCTGTGTATAAACCACCAGAATAAGATTTTGTCTTCACTGAGCCTCGTAATTTCAGTTACCAAGACTTTAATTTTGTATTGGGTGACTTCAACTGTCAGAGCACAACATGGGGCTATAAAGAAACTAACAGCAGCGGAGTGGAACTAGAGACCTGGGTTGAGGTACATGATCTACTGCTCAAACACGTCCCGAAACTGCCAAGCTCCTTTAATAGTGGCAGATGGAAGAAAGGGTACAATCCCGATAGCATCTTCGTTAGCAAGAAACTCGCTGGCCAATATGGAAAACTGATTGGGGAGCCAATTCCCCATACGCAACATCGGCCCATAATTTGCACGGTCAATGCAGTTGTTAAGCCTGAACAAGTTCCTTTCAAAAGGAGGTTCAACTTTAAAAAGGCCAATTGGAAGAAATTTAGAGCGCTCATTGATGTAGAAATAACAAAAATCCCCCCACAACCTGAGATGTACGACTCTTTTGTCAAACTCGTTCAGAAGGTGTCTAGGGAAACAATACCGCGAGGATGCAGAATGTCTGAGGACGCAAAGCCACTACTGGAAAGATACCAGAATCTCTTCGATAACGACCCTTTTGATGGGGAAACGCTTCTAGCAGGCGATAAACTCATGTCAGTCATAGCTGAGAACCGCAAAGCCAAATGGTGTGACCTCGTGGAGAACCTGGACCTGAAAGTGAACAGTAGGCGGGCTTGAAAACTGTTAAAGAACCTTAACGGTGACGCCACACAGTCAAATGATAAATTTACTAACGTCCCGGCAGACCAAGTCGCCACTACACTACTTATAAATGGCAAAACCCACGGCAGAAAGTACCACCACGTGATCCAGCAGAGGAAAGTCATCACCTCGAGGCACCATTTACAATATCAGAACTTACTGCAGTCATTTCCAGCTTGAAGATTAACAGAGCTCCTGGTATCGATGAACTTAGAGTCGAGAAAATTAAAAACTTTGGCAGTAATACCCTACAGTGGCTGCTAGACTTGATAAACGCATGTGTAGAAAGGCTCCATATTCCAAAGATGTGGTTGCACTTCTGAAACCAGGAAAGGACTCTGATGATCCAAAAAACTTCCGACCTGTGTCTCTTTTATGTCACTGTTTTAAGATCTTGGAACGCCTGACGCTAAGTCGCATAGAAAGCGTCTTGGAACAACAGATCATCCCACAACAGGCAGGTTTCCGACCAGGCAAATCGTGCTGCGGTCAAGTCCTGAACCTGACCCAACACATCGAGGATGGGTTTGAGAGGAAAGAGATCACGGGAGTCGCATTCATAGACCTTTCAGCTGCATATGATACTGTAAACCATCGGAGGCTCCTTAGGAAAGTATATAATGTGACAAGAGATTACCATTTACCATCACTGATAGGTACTTTCCCGCATAATAGGAGATTTTTCGTCTGTCTCCAGGGCAAGAAGAGCAGGTGGAGAAATCAGGTCTACCTCAGGGAAGTGTCATCGCCACAGCTCTGTATAATATATATACAAATGACCAACCAGTGCCAAACATCACACGCTAATTTATGTATGCCGATGACACTGCAGTTGCAGCCCAAAGTAACGATTTTATGGATGCAGAGGAGAAATTAACCAGTACCTTGGAAGCTCTCTCCCAGTATTAAGAGGCAAACCACCTAAGGCCGAACCCTTCCAAAACGCAGGTCTGTGCATTCCATTTAAAGAACAGGGAGGCAAATCGTGAATTAAATGTAATATGGAGAGGTGAACATCTCGAGCATTGTGAAACGCCCAAATATCTTGGTGTCACGTTGGATCGCACACTGACCTATAAACATCATTGTAATGCCACAAGGGAAAAAGCCTCAACTAGAAACATCATCAGGAAAGTAACCAGTGGATCCTGGGGTGCAAACCCAAAAGTCCTGAGAACTTCAGCCCTTGCGATCAGTGTGTCAGCCGCGGAATACGCCGCTCCAGTATGGTCTGCATCAGCACATGCGAGAAAAGTCGATGTCGCGGTGAATGAAATGGCACGGATTGTTACCGGATGCTTGGGGCCAACCCCAGTGCACAAGATTTACTTAATCATGGGGATCGCACCGCCCAACATACGACGTGACATCGCTGCCGAAGCCGAGTAAACTAAGCAAGAAAAGGACATGCGTCACCCTTCATATGGACACCAGCCTGCTGACCGACGGCTTTGTTCGAGGAAGAGTTTCCTGTCACGTACCCGAGCCCTGGAAGGGTCGGCTGCAGAGAATCGTTTGAAAAGGTGGGAAATGGACCTGAGAAACACCCATAAAGATGTAAAAGAAGAACTGGCGCCTGGTGGAGACGTACTATACACAGTCTGGAGAACCCTAAACCGTATGAGGTTAGAAGTGCCAAAGTGCAAGACAAACCTGCAGCAATGGGGTTTCCTAAAAGAGAATGAGAACTCTCTCTGTCAGTGTTGTTCTGTCCAGGATCCTCAACACCTGCTTATCTGTCCATATTTATACCAGCCCTGCTCAATGAATGACTTATGGGAGGCAAATGACAAGGCCATATTGGCTGATGATTTTTGGAAGTTTGAAGTCCAGTTCCGGGCACGGAAAGTAAGTAAGGATCACTCATGATTAACAGAAAGTATCTAACAAACCATCATTGATGTTATTCAAAGGCTACGTGCAGTAACCTAGACCTTTCTGACAGTCATCCTCCAGTAAATACTGCAGAACCGTTACACGATATAGCTTCAAATTAAGACTTTTCAATACCCGCTGACAACTCCTACTTACATACGCCTGTTGAGCCAATTTAATCGTATACTTCTTTTCGCCGAATGTCTGCAATAACTTCTGCTGTGGGAACTGAATGAATTCTTGGTCGTTCTACATTTTGCACAGATCCGCAGGTGCGCCAGTTTTTGTGCAGACCCTGTATAGCTATCTCTGCCGGTAGTCCTATATCCGAGAATTTCGCGAGTTTCCTTAATCGAATCTGTTTTCACATCTGCTTCCACGATTTCAATTATTTCTTCTATCGAGGAAGTGATTTTGCCAGAACGCAAAGGGAAACGTGTAACTTCACCGATGAATTAAACTGAAATGCTGACAGAAGAACGCTAGCAATCGATTGTTGCATAAAGATGTCCATTGTTACAGCTGTTTACTTCAAAAGCCGAAATACTGCATTCATATTCAAAGGTGAGGGGGGGTTACTTTTAAATGCTCCACCCTGTAGATGTCCGTAGAAACAGACACCACACATACACTAACCAGCGAGAACATTACGACCGCCTACCTAACAGCCAGTATGTCCAACTATGGCACGGATAACAGCTGCGATGCACCACACCTGCACACACAAGTTACCTAATTTCCGTGAATTTCGGGGATGGAGGTATGAGGTCTGGCGCCACGTTCAAACACATTGCAGATGTGTTAGATTGGATTCAGATCTGGCGATCTCTGGGACCAGCACATCAATTGGAACGGGCCACTGTGTTCCTCGAACCACTGCATCACACTCCTCGCCTTGTGACGTGGCATATTATTTTGCTGAAAAAAGCCACTGCCTTATGGAAACTTGATCATAATGAAGGGTTGTGTGTTATCTGCAACCAGTGTACGATAGTCCATGTGCGTCACGGTGCCATGCACGAGCTCCACTGGACCCATGGATGCCCATGTGAATGCTCTCCAGAGCATAATGGAGCCGCCGCCAGCTTGTCTCCGTACCACAGTAGAGGTGTCAAAGGGCTGTTCCACTAGAAGACGATGGATTCGCGCCCTCTCATCCGCGTGGTGAAGAAGGTATCGGGATTCATCAGACCATGCAACGCTCTGCCACTGCGCCAATGACCAGCGTCGTTTGTCACCTGCCCGTTTCAGTCATAGCTGCCAATGTCGTGGTGCTAACATGGGCACATGTATGGGTCGTCATCTGCGGAGGTCTATCATTAGGAGTGTTTGGTGCCCTGTGTGTTCAAACACACTTGTACTCTGACCAGCATTAAATGTTAGCTCCGCCATAGTTCGCCATCCGTCCTGTTTTATCAGTGTGACAACCTACGACGTCCGACACCAGTAATGTGGGGTGGTCGCCCAATCTCACGACATTTGGAAGTGGTTTGGTTCAAATGGCTCTGAGCACTATGGGACTTAACATCTATGGTCATCAGTCCCCTAGAACTTAGAACTAATTAAACCTAACTAAGGACAGCACACAACATCCAGCCATCACGAGGCAGAGAAAATCCCTGACCCCGCCGGGAATCGAACCCGGGAACCCGGGCGTGGGAAGCGAGAACGCTACCGCACGACCACGAGATCCAGGCTGGAAGTGGTTTCATCTTGGTTTCACCACCTGTTGACAACACTCACCACAGCACTCCTCGATCACCCGGTAAGTCTATCAGTTTCCGAAATGCTCGTGCCGGCAGATAGATTGCTCGCCTTCCCCATTCTACACCGAAGCGCCAAATAAACTGGTACAAGCATCCGTATTCAAATACAAAGATACGTAAACACGCAGAATATGGCACTGCGGTCGGCAGCGCCTATGTAAGACAAGTGTCTGGCGCAGTTGTTAGATCGGTTACTGCTGCTACAATGGAAGGTTACCGAGACTTAAGTCAGTTTGAACGTGGTGTTATAGTCGGCGCACGAGCGATGGGACACAGCATCTCAGCACCCTCGAGATAGCGATGAAGTGGGAATTTTCCCGTACGGCCATTTCACGACCCTACAGTGAATATCAGGAAACCGGTAAAACATCAAATCTCCCGCATCTATGCGGCCGGAAAAAGATGCTGCAAGAACGGGACCAACGATGACTGGTGAGAATCGTTCAACGTGACACGACTGCAATCCTTCCGCAAATTGCTGAAGATTTGAATGCCAGGTGGTCAACAAGTGTCACCGAGCGAACCATTCAAAGAAACATCATCGATATGGGTTTTCGCAGCGGAAGGCCCACTCGTGTACCCATGATAACCCACGACACAAAACTTTACACGTCTCCTGGGCCCGCCAACACCGACATTTTACTGCTGATGACTGAATACATGTTGCCTGGTTGGACGACTCTCGTTTCAAATTGTATCGAGCGGACGAAAGTGTACGGGTCCAGAGACAACCTCACGAAACCACGGACCCTGCATGGCAGCAGGGGACTACTCAGTCTGGTGGAGGCTCTGTAACGGTGTGGAGCGTTTGCAGTTGGACTGATATGGGATTCCTGATACGCCTAGATACGTCTCTGACAGGTTCAGATGGCTCAGATGGCTCTGAACACTGAGGTCATCAGTCCCCTAGAACTTAGAACTACTTAAACCTAACTAACCTAAGGACATCACAAACATTCACGCCCGAGGCAGGATTCCAACCTGCGACCGTAGCGGCCACGCAGTTCCCGGCTGAAGCGCCTAGAACTGTGACAGGTGGCACGTACGTAAGTATTCTGTCTGATCACCTGCATCCATCCATGTCCTTTGTGCATTCCGACGGACTTGGGCAATTCCAGCAGGACAATGCGACATCCCACACGTCTAGAACTGCAACAGAGTGGCTCCAGGAACCGTCTTCTCAGTTTAAACACTTCCGCTGGACACCAAACTTAGCAGACGTGAATATTATTGAAACATCCTGGCAGATTAAAACTGTGTGCCGGACCGAGACTCGAACTCGGGACCTTTGCCTTTCGCGGGCAAGTGCTCTAGCAACTGAGCTACCCAAGCACGACTCACGCCCCTTCGTCACAGCTTTACTTCTGCCAGTACCTCGTCTCCTACCTTCCAAACTTTACAGAAGCTCTCCTGCGAACCTTGCTGAAAGAAAGGATATTGCGGAGACATGGCTTAGCCACAGCTTGGGAGATGTTTCCAGAATGAGATTTTCACTCTGCAGCCGAGTGTGCGCTGATATGAAACTTAGAGCTGTGAGGACGGGGTGTCAGTCATGCTTGGGTAGCTCAGTTGGTAGAGCACTTGCCCGCGAAAGACCAAGGTCCCGAGTTCGAGTCTAGGTCCAGCACGCAATTTTAATGTACCAGGAAGTTTCATATCAGCGCACACTCCGCTGCAGAGTGAAAATATCATTCTGGATGAATATTATTGAGCATATCTGGGGTGCCTTGCAACATGCTGTTCAGAAGAGATCTCCACCCCGACGTACTCGTACGGATTTATAGACAGCTCTGCAGGATTCATGGTGTCAATTCCCTCCAGCACTACTTCAGACGTTAGTCGAGTCCCTGCCACGTCGTGTTGCGACACTTCTGCGTGCTTGCTGGGTCTTATACGACATAAGGCAGGTGTACCAGTTTATTCGACTCTGCAGTGTACATACGGACAGAACGCTCATTGGTACTACATGCACCATGCGTGTGTCTGGCTAACAGTCATTCTTCGCCAGGTGACGCAGTTATCACCTGGATGGATTTATATCGATAGTAGATCGGTGCCTACAGGGTGAAAAGTATTTAAACCTACAAACTCTGGGAGGTTGTAGGGGACATCAAAACAAATATTTTTCCCTAATGTCATTTTTTCCTATGAGGATTATTTAAACCGGTGGAGGCCATATTACGCTCTTCAGTTGTTAGAGGCCGTATTACGATCTTCAGTTGTTAAGAGGGCGTATTACGCTCTTCAGTTGTAGGCAACTGCTGTCAACCAGTGTAGTAGTGCGTCGTCTCTGTTTACTAACGGAGCGATACACCTGGAGTGAGTACACTGATATGGTTGGTGCGTACTACATAGCGCACCACAACGAACGAGCTGCACAGCTGGTTTATCAACAACAATATCCTAATCGCCGAATCCCGCATCATACGACCTTTCCTACTGTGTACCAAAGTCTGCGTGAGACAGGGTCGTTTAGTAGATTAGCTGGACAGGGACGCCGTCGCACGGTAAGAACGCTGCAATTTGTGGAAGCTGTCTTGCAGTATGTGGAGCGGTATCCTTCAGTCATGACTCGTACGATTGCACGTAACATGGGAACGAATCAGACGAATGTAAGAACAGTCTTTCGAAAGCAACTGTTACTTACAGCGTGTCCACAACCTGGAACCAGTTGATTATCCACCCAGAGCACAGTTTTCGCAGTGGTACCGGGAATAGTGTGAAACGCATGCTACATTTCCATCCTCTGTGTTGTTTACCGATGAAGCAACGTTCGGCCGTGATGGAGTCTTCAACATACACAATTCGCACGTTTGGAATTAGGATAACCCACATGCCACAGTTACTAGCGCTCATCAAGTGCGATTCTTCGTTAATGTGTGGGCCGGTGTTGTTGGGGACTTTTTAATTGGGCCGTATCTACTACCTAGGCCATTAAATGGCAGGCACTATTACAATTTTCTCGCCAGAGCATTGCCAGAATTGATGGAAGACGTCCCGCTCCCTACAAGACAACGCATTTCGTTCCAACATGACGGGCGCCGGCACATTTCATACGTCGTGTGCGTCGATTCCTGGACCGACGGTTCCCAGAAAAGTGGATTGGCAGAGGTAGTCCTGCACCATGGCCTGCTCGCTCCCCAGATACGTCCCCTCCGGAAATTTTTGTGTGGGGAGAGATGGGCAACCTTGTTTACGCAACTCCTGTTGCACCAGAAGAGGATCTGGTTGCCCAGATAGTAGCAGCAGCAGGAACAGTTCAGGATACTCCTGGGGTTTTTGCCCGTGATAGACAGAAAGAACATGATCCGATGGTGTAATCTTTGTTTACGTGTCAATGGAGCCATGTTTGAAAATCTGCTGTAATTGAAATTGGGATGTGTTAATGTGTAGCCTCTTGAAAAGTGTTTGTTGGTTTAAATAATTTGCCGACGGAGAAATCTTCCTCTACTCGTAGGAAAATATGACATTAGGGTGTAAGACGGCAAGAACTATGCCCCTTACATGAAGTCATTAAAGATCACCTAATTCACGTTGAGCGAACAGTAGCACTGAACAAAAATGACTGACGAGGCACAATGCATCTTGTAGAGGGTATAATGTAGATGTATTGGAATAATTAATGTCGGGTGATGGTTTTAAAGTAATTCACACGACATGAAAACTTTGTGGAAACGCATCGATTTACTGGAGGCTAGTTTACCCCAGGGAAGTATTCGAGTTGACCACGGCACGCGGCTGGGGAGTGGCGAAGGGAAGCGACAATAGGCAGCTTAGGGAGGCTCAAACTCTTGAGAAAGCGGTAACGGGGAGCGGCCTCCAGCTGCCTTAAGATGAGTGACAGTGAGGGGGGGGGGGGGGGGTGGTTGACCCCACGCTGGTGTTCCGGGAAGCAGGCGGAGAAATTGTACGCCTGTTGATAAATGTCCGTTGTCCCGTTTTCAGTGAAACATGCGAGAAAGCCGCGCAAAGCTACGGTGGAGCAGTCAACAGAGGTCAAAATATGCGTGTTCGTGATTATAACAACTTCACGCTCAATTCACGGTCCAAATGGTTCAAAATGGTTCAAATGGCTCTGAGCACTATGGGACTCAACTGCTGAGGTCATTAGTCCCCTAGAACTTAGAACTAGTTAAACCTAACTAACCTAAGGACATCACAAACATCCATGCCCGAGGCAGGATTCGAACCTGCGACCGTAACGGTCTTGCGGTTCCAGACTGCAGCGTCTTTAACCGCACGGCCACTTCGGCCGGCTAATTCACGGTCCGCAGAGTCTGAAGTAAATCAGGTGAAGAGCGACGGAATGAAATACGCCGGCCTCCGATGGGAACGTAGGCCTGAGTAATTTGAAGTACTCTCCTGGGAGACAGAATTCCGGAAAAATTGGTGTTTGTGCAGACGCTAACCTTGATGGGTGGCCTGGGAGGAGCTAAATAGCAGAAGTTGAGAGGAAGGGAAATATTGTGGGAATTTGTTCACTTCCCAGAACAGGCATTGGTCGGCGCTGGGAAGCGACGCATAATTAACGTGACTTGCGCTGCAATTGGCGTAAGCGATTTTGCTGGAGGGGAAACGGAGGCTAAGAGCGGACTGTGAGAAGTCTCCGTAGGGGTCTTCCGTTCCCAGCTTGCCTAGAGTGCGGACGTGGCGTTCTTTACTCAGCTTGCCTGAGAATGAGTGAGGATCTCTGCAGTTTAGGACTTAGCAAATGGAACGAGTGAGCTTGGAGATTGGAAGTTTTGGTTCAGCTATGTACTGAGCAAGATAGCTGGGAGTGAATAGACAAGCACAGCCTTGCAGCACCACGAGGTTGGCTGACGTCCACACAAAGGCACCGCTCCGCCATGCTGAATTCGGTGATATTGCGCCCGCTCTGGCCACTGATTAATTTGTTGGATCACGTCGGCTAAGTTTCCACGAGGGTTTCATGGGCCGTGTATTGTAGAATTCTTCTCGCACTTCGCAATACGCCTGGGTCAGTCGATAGGAATTACTTTTGATTTATCGCGCTTTACTCGACGCAAACGCAATTTATTACCACTGCCTGTTAGGAGAGTCATGTAATGTGATGATTGAAGGTCGTGAGTTAAAATAAATCTGTGCTAATCGACTGCATCTGTTTTCAATCAAGTAGTTGAAATCCCAAGTCACTATCTTAATTAATTTTATGTTCAAAATTTCCATCTGGTATTCGATAGTTGAATATAACATCAATGTGCACCCCTTTTTAACTAACAGGGATCAATTCTGAAGCAATTAATGTCAACACTGCCACTGCAGTTCAATCAGGAGTCACAGGGCCTTCTTACTTTCTTTGCGTTATCCGACATTGCGGCAGTTTTGCACTCTCTGTTGATCTGTTAGTCAATTACCTGGGGTGAACACACACCAAAACCAGATAAGTGACGGGTGGGGTGTTACAAGGGAAAAATATTTGTTTTGATGTCCCGTACAACCTCCCAGTGTTTGTCGGTTTAAATACTTTTCACCCTGTATAATGTGTTGGGTGATCAGTGTAGCTGTGCTGTGGGGAAGGCTTGACAGACGTCGGCAGTGCCAACCACTGGACGCCGTCAGCAACCTTCGCCGCCGCCTGCTGCAGCGCCGGCTGCCTCCCAGAAGGTCCCCGGCGCCGGCTGGGTGCTGGCTGGACTATATAGCCTGGCACTGCGCGCGCGTTTCATTAGCGTCCAGCTGACTGATGGCTTCCTGGCCGCTGTGTGGGGACTGGCGTGCTTTTAAGCCGCGCGGGCGAACGATGCGGGCCGAGCCGGGGTTCCTCGCGGGCGGCGCCTCTGCCACTAAGTGATCGCTGCGCCGGAACTGCGGCCTGCGGCCGGGCCATCCATCAGCGCTGCAGTCTGCCCCCGCATCTCTTTTGCTGGCAGCCCTCACCAAGTACGATGCAAATACACAAATCGCCACAACCGTGCTACGCTTAAAAATAATTCATTTTTTTCCCGTAATATTAACGGAAACATGCTTTGAGACAACGTTGTAGAAAGAGAAGAGGTAGTCGTTACATATGACAAGGAAACTTGTTGGATATGCTAGTGCATTAAAGCAAAACCGATTTATGCTGGAAAAAAAAATTAGTCCCAATTTTCGCCACTAGGTGAAAATCTGGCGCTGCGAATCCAAGAAATGCGTATAGAACCGTTTCCATATACAGGGTTGATACGCCCGCTAAACCCGCAGGGCAGAACAGTTGATTAGGATTGTGGAAAGGGCCAAATAAGGTGGCGGTCAGTTTTACTTCAAAATTGTAATTTATTGAAATTTAATAACACATTTACAACCAAAGTGGCACATAGCCAAACCTTTACAACTTCGAGCTTCAAAATCCAATTCTTTCAGTGTTGAATGGAACACTCTCTTTCAAATTCTGGAGGTGGCAGGGATAAAATACAGGGAGCGAAAGGCTATTTACAATTTGTACATAAACCAGATGGAAGTTATAAGAGTCGAGGGGCATGAAAGGGAAGCAGTGGTTGGGAAGGGAGTGAGACAGGGTTGTAGCCTATCCCCGACGTTATTCAATCCGTATATTGAGCAAGCATAAAAGGAAACAAAGGAAGAATTCGGAGTAGGTATTAAAATCCATGGAGAAGAAATAAAAACTTTGAGGTTTGCCGATGACATTGTAATTCTGTCAGAGACAGCAAAGGACTTGGATGAGTAGTTGAACGGAATGGATAGTGTCTTGAAAGGAGGATATAAGATGAACATCTATAAAAGCAAAACGAGGATAATGGGATGTAGTCGAATTAAGTCGGGTGATGCTGAGGGAATTATATTAGGAAATGAGACACTTAAAGTAGTAAAGGAGCTTTGCTATTTGGGAAGCAAAATAACTGATGATAGTCGAAGTAGAGAAGATATAAAATGTAGACTGGCAACGGCAAGCAAAGAAGAGAAATTTGTTAACATCGAGTATAGATTTAAGTGTCAGGAAGTCGTTTCTGAAAGTATTTGTATGGAGTGTAGCCTTGTATGGAAGTGAAACGTGGACGATAAATAGTTTGGACAAGAAGAGAATAGAAGCTTTCGAAATGTGGTGCCACAGAAAAGTGCTGAAGATTAGATGGGTGGATCATATAACTAATGAGGAAGTATTGAATAGTATTGGGGAGAAGAGAAGTTTGTGGCACAACTTGACTAGAAGAAGGGATCGGTTGGTAGGACATGTTCAATGGTATCAAGGGATCACCAATTTAGTATTGGAGGGCAGCGTGGAGGTCAAAATGGCTGAGGGAGACCAAGGGATGAATACACTAAGCAGATCGAAAAGGATGTAGGTTGCAGTAGGTACTGGGAGATGAAGAAGCTTGCACAGGATAGAGTAGCGTGGAGAGCTGCATCAAACCAGTCTCTGGACTGAAGACCACAACAACAACAACACTGTAAGCAGTAGAATGGTCCGGTATTCATGCCGGGAACAACCCGAGATGGTGTTCATGTAGTGCTTTACACTTGGACACGGTCTAGAGGCAGAACCACTATGCCGAAACAAGCACCAGGACAGATATCAACCACATCATCCAACATTTCAAGCCCTTTTTGTGCTTTGTCTGATAATGGGTCCTTTCACACAGACGAACTTGCAGGGTAATGTCTGACTGTGCGTACACCAGATCTGGAGGACCATTTCAATGTGCTTGGCTATACAGACACACGCCATCTCAGATTGTTCCCGAAATGAATACCGGACCTTCTGCTGCTTACAGTCTTCTGTGTCAATTACACAGCCTATAACACACAAGGAACACAGGGTATGAGGTCAGAACAATTTTCCGCCCCTGCACTCTGTCGGTTTTATTAATGTTCACCCTGTATAATATACACTGAGAAGGAACAATTTGTTCCATTTCATTACAATTAGTCTTTTGTTGCATTGTATTGAATATACTTTCAAAATTTTTTAGTTTAAATAGCGTGATATCTCGAGTGAAGAGGTGGACTACATGTTTATTTAATTCAATTCATAATTACATAAATGCACTTCCTTTCCCTAATCCCACTACGTTGCCTTGGGGTGATTAAGTTTGGGGTTTGTATTAAGAGTTCGACTGCTGGTAGTGCCAAGGCAGAGATGTGGTCACCCTGTAGGTCGGTGATTGCCAACATAAGCCTGGAGTTCAAATGGCTCTGAGCACTATGGGACTCAACTGCTGTGGTCATAAGTCCCCTAGAACTTAGAACTACTTAAACCTAACTAACCTAAGGACAGCACACAACACCCAGCCATCACGAGGCAGAGAAAATCCCTGACCCCGCCGGGAATCGAACCCGGGAACCCGGGCGTGGGAAGCGAGAACGCTACCGCACGACCACGAGATGCGGGCTAAGCCTGGAGTAAAGACAGAGATGATGCACCTGTTTGCCAGGGGGTAGTCCGGAGTTGGTAACAGGTCGCCCTCCCCTCCATGTAAGGGAACGGCCGTTGAGAGCCGCCATGGTAGTCACTCTTGGGGTAGCAGCTGAACTGAGCGGACGGAATCGAGGGGATCACCGTCTTTGCCGCCAATTTCATCGTGGGATGAGGTATTATGCTTTACACTGTTACTAATCCGCTCTTTTTCAGGATTGAAATGGTTAGCCTGTCGTTACGACCATTCTTTCATTTCTTTAGAAATTTTGCCTTTACAATTAACGTTTTCAGTTAGGGTTTCTTTTTCAGAGGCGAGCATGGGGGCTCGCGTTCTCCCTTTATAGTGCTGCAATCAGTTGGTGCCTTCAGTACACGAGAGCAGCAATAGCTCTAAAAAATTGTGTAGTTTCACTTTTAGAAGCAGCATTTTTTTTTCAATGATAAAGTAACCTGGGGCCTCACCCCGCCTAATTAACACGTGGTCGTAACGGCTGATGAGTAATTTGGATGACGATTCCGTGTGAAACCTGGTAGGAGATGCGTATGTGACATACTGAACAAAATTTACATTTGTGCCCTATAAATATGAAGAGGCATACCTGTTTCATAAAAACAAAGTCCTAATGTACTGCAGCCATAGCGGCATCGTCAAATGTTAAATGCGGAATCAGCACCAGCATCGTCAAATATATATAAATAACATCATATGCACGATTCATGTTGTCAGTAGCACTACTGACATAGTGATGTAGAAAATTTTCTATGTCATCTCATAAATTTTGTTCACAGTTCCTTTTTAACCCCCATTTGCAAGCAGCACGTGCTAACTACTTTGATAAAGAATAGGTTGAGCGTGTGAGTGATTGTACAGTATGGAAAGCAAGAAGCAACAGAGAGGTGAGTACAAAGAAATTAGCTGTTGGTTTCCGTCACCCACGTGGTGCCGAATTGCAGTACCAGTTCGTTCTTGGAAATTAGTTAAGATGAGGATGCTTACGTGTGCTGTTCAAAAAATGACTCTCAGCACTACTGGACTTAACTTCTGAGGTCATCAGTCCCCTAGAACTTAGAACTGCTTAAACCTCACTAACCTAAGGACATCACACACATCCATGCCTGAGGCAGGATTCGAACCTGCGACTGTAGCGGTCGCGCGGTTCCAGACTGTAGTGCCTAGAACCGCTCGACCACACCGGCCGGCCGTGTGATCTTAATTGATTATTTGCGTGTGCCGTATTTCACAGGATGTTTTATTTTGAAGAGTTTGCTTTCTTTTGTGAATATGGGAGATGTTTGTGTCAGCTTTGTTCCACCGTTTTTCCGCCAAAGAGAATTTTTGTTATTCGGTCCTAGTAGTAATCTAGGGTGCGAATTTCGATTGCTGTCCCAGCAGATGGACCACAAGGGCACAACGTAGTCCCATCCTCTTTCCCAGTGCTTAAGTAGAAACGAGATGCCTGTTAGTTTAAGCACCTTCAGTGCGAGACAAAACTAGATGTTTGACTCGACTTTGTTTGCTGCAATTATTAAATTTGTAAAGTTTTGGGGAATATAGTTAATAAAAGTCGTATTAAGTTTGTAAAATTTCTGGGATCTAGACAATAAATGACCTAGACAATAAATGACCTATAAACTGTATGTCATGGATTTAGTGGTCATTAAAAACCCCAGTCCTGTGTCGAGAGCAATGTCATGAATTTAATGATAATTACAATCCCCATTCCTGTGTAGAGAGCAATGTTACCAACAAAGTGGTGTCCTTATAGATCATGATAAAGCGTGGCCTTTACTGACTTGCCCTTCCCCGCGTTATCTGTTGCGCAATATTAACATAATAATCATCAGATCAATTAACTAAACGTCGGGCCGGCCACTTTAATTCAATCCTTCCGAGCAATGTATCAAGCGCGCAAGCACGTGTGAATGAGGCGACTTGGCCACTCACACGTCCGGCACGCTCTAGCATAAATAGAACAGAGGAAGAGAGATACAAAAAGGTAACGATGCATGACTAAACGGAAGGAACCTATCAACACATACGTGACGAAATCTGTGGGATAGCGATGTACACTTAGGCAGATGGCGGTAATACCCAAGTATAAAGGGGCAGTCTGTTGGCGGAGCTGTAATTTGTACTCAGCTGATTCATGTGGAAAGGTTTCCGACGTGATTATAGCGACACGAGGGGAATTAACAGATTTTGAAAGCGGAATTGTAGCTGGAGCTAGACGCATGAGATGTTCCATTTAGGAAGTCGTTAGGGAATTCCATATTCCGATATCCACCGTGTTGAGAGTGTGCCGAGAATACCATATTACGGGCATTACCTCTCACAACGGACAAAGCAGTGGCCAACGGTCTTCGCTTAACGACGGAGAGCAGCGGCGTTTGCGTTTGCGTAGACTTGTCAGTGACAACAAACAGGCAAAACTTTCCTGAAATAACCGCAGAAATCAGTGTGGGAAGTACGACGAAAGTATTCGTCAGGACAGTGCGGCGAAATTTGGCATTAACGGACTATAGCAGTAGACGACCAACGCGAGCGCCTTTGCTACCAGCAGGATATCGTCTGCAGTGCCTCTCCAGGGCTTGTCGCCCTATCGGTTGGACCCTAGAAGACTGGAAAACAGTGGTCTGGTCAGATGAGTCCCGACTTAATCTGGTAAGAGCTCATGGCAGGGTTCGAGTGTGGCGCAGACTACTCGAAGCCACGGACCCAATTGTCAACAAGGCACTGTGCAAGCTGGTGATGGCTCCATAATGGTGTGGGCTGTGTTTACATGGAATGGACTGGGTCCTCTAGTCCAACTGAACCGATCATTGGCTGTAAATGGTTATGTTTGGCTACTTGGAGACCGTTTGTAGTCATTCACCGACTTCATGTTCCAAAACAACGATGGATGTAATGTTTACAGATGACAATATGCCATGTCACCGGTCTACAGTTGTTCGCTATTGGTTTGAAGAACATTCAGGACAATTCGAGCAAATGATTTCGCCACCCAGATCGCTCGATATGAATGCCTTCGAACGTTTGTGGGACATAATCTAGAGCTCAGTTTGTGCACAAAATCTACATCTACATCCATACTCCGCAAGCCACCTGACGGTGTGTGGCGGAGAGTACCATGAGTACCTCTATCGGTTCTCCCTTCTATTCCAGTCTCGTATTTTTCGTGGAAAGAAGGATTGTCGGTATGCCTCTGTGTGGGCTCTAATCTCTCTGATTTTATCCTCATGGTCTCTTCGCGAGATATACGTAGGAGGGAGCAATATACTGCTTGACTCTTCGGTGAAGGTATGCTCTCGAAACTTCAACAAAAGCCCGTACCGAGCTAGTGAGCGTCTCTCCTGCAGAGTCTTCTACTGGAGTTTATCTATCATTTCCGTAACGCTTTCGCGATAACTAAACGATCCTATAACGAAGCGCGGATGCTGTCCGTTGGATCTTCCCTATCTCTTCTATCAACCCTATCTGGTACGGATCCCACACTGCTGAGCAGTATTCAAGCAGTGGGCGAACAAGCGTACTGTAACCTACTTCCTTTGTTTTCGGATTGCATTTACTTAGGATTCTTCCAATGAATCTCAGTCTGGCATCTACTTTACCGACGTTCAACTTTATATGATCATTCCATTTTAAATCACTCGAAGTACGTGCTCCCATATAATTTATGGAATTTATGGAATTGCTGACCTGTTATATTGTACCTAAATGATAAGAGATCTTTCTTTCTATGTATTCGCAGCACATTACACTTATCTACATTGAGATTCAATTGCCATTCCCTGCACCATGCGTCAATTCGCTGCAGATCCTCCGGCATTTCAGTACAATTTTCCTTTGTTACAACCTCTCGATATACCACAGCATCATCCGCAAAAAGCCTCAGTGAACTTGCGATGTCATCCACAAGGTCATTTATGTATATTGTGAATAGCAACGGTCCTACGACACTCCCCTGCGGCACACCTGAAACCACTCTTACTTCGGAAGACTTTTCTCCATTGAGAATGACATGCTGCGTTCTGTTATCTAGGAACTCTTCAATCCAATCACACAATTGGTCTGATAGTCCATATGCTCTTACTTTGTTCATTAAACGACTGTGGGGAACTGTATCGAATGCCTTGCGGAAGTCAAGAAACACGGCATCTACCTGGGAACCCGTGTCTATGGCCCTGTGAGTCTCGTGGACGAATAGCGCGAGCTGGGTTTCACACGATCGTCTTTTTCGAAACCCATGCTGATTCCTACAGAGTAGATTTCTAATCTCCAGAAAAGTCATTATACTCGAACATAATACGTGTTCCAAAATTCTACAACTGATCGACGTTAGAGATATAGGTCTATAGTTCTGCACATCTGTTCGACGTCCCTTCTTGAAAACGGGGATGACTTGTGCCCTTTTCCAATCCTTTGGTACGCTACGCTCTTCTAGGGACCTACGGTACACCGCTGCAAGAATGAGGGCAAGTTCCTTCGCGTACTCTGTGTAAAATCGAACTAGTATCCCATCAGAACGAGCGGCCTTTTCTCTTTTGAGCGATTTTAATTGTTTCTCTATCCCTCTGTCGTCTATTTCGATATCTACCATTTTGTCATCTGTGCGACAATCTAGAGAAGGAACTACAGTGCAGTCTTCCTCTGTGAAACAGCTTTGAAAAAAGACGTTTAGTATTTCGGCCTTTAGTCTGTCATCCTCTGTTTCAGTACCATTTTGGTCACAGAGTGTCTAGACATTTTGTTTTGTCAGTACATAGAACTTTACTTTCGAATTCATTCAACGCCTCTCGCATAGCCCTCCTCACACTACATTTCACTTCGCGTAATTTTTGTTTGTCTGCAAGGCTTTGGCTATATTTATGTTTGCTGTGAAGTTCCCTTTGCTTCCGCAGCAGTTTTCTAACTCGGTTGTTGTACCACGGTGGCTCTTTTCCATGTCTTACGATCTTGCTTGGCACATACTCACCCAACACATATTGTACGATGGTTTTGAACTTTGTCCACTGATCCTCAACAGTATCTGTACTTGAGACAAAAATACTGCAGCTGTAGGAGCAGCATGGTCCAATATTTCTGCAGGAGACTGCCATCGACTTGTTGAGTCCATGCCAAGTCTATCTGCTGCACTAGGCCGGCCAAAAGGAGGTCAAACACTGAGAGAATGAAATTAGGGGACACTTAAAGCAGTCGATGAGTTTTGCTATCTGTTCGGCAGAATAACTGACGATTGCCGAAGTAGAGGTGAAACAAGATACGGCCTGACAAAAGCGGGAAAAGCGTATCTGAAGAAGTGAAGTTTGTGAACATCTATTGTAAATTTAAGTGTTAGGAAGTCTTTCCTGTAAGTACACGGCGGTGTAAAAGTCCTTGGACACTTGGTTAAAAGAAAACAAAAGCAACAACAAGACGTAGTTCTGTTGGAAGATAGAAACCGTTAAGTTTTTATTACCAAACGGTGACAATTATGCCTTACCAAACTGGTATACAATGCAATGACAAACAAAAGAAACACAATAATCAAACTGTGAAATGTGTTCACAGCTACAATTTTCCGAATTATAAAGATGTTAACGGAAGAAGAAAGAATTTTAGCGTTAAAAACATTTCGTAAAAATGTTGCAAATGGAGTTGTTAAAGAAAGGGGAAGACACTTTAGGTCAAAACCATACGACATACATTTGAAAAACATGGATTTTTTATGAATGCACTTAGATCTGGCCGCCCAACAACACTCAGACTGAGTGAAATGTCTTGTGGGTATGTTTAGCTGCAACCCAAAGTCAGCGAAAATATACCAGATGATCAGCAACTGAGCTAGATTTATCACGAAGGTCAGTGCAAAGAACGAGCCACAACCAAAAGATAGAAGTTTACATTCCAAGTTAACGACGTGGGCTACTTGAAGACGATCCAGATCGACCTCATCAGTCTTGTGCATTGACGCTTGATTTACAGGAACATGATCCTAACCTATTCAATAAAATTGTTTGGTCTGACGAGGCCAATTTTAATTTAAGTGGACAAGTTAACAGACATAATTCCACTCACTGGCACATTGACAATCAAAACCTTTGTTAGAACAACCACTAAATCAAGCTGGTCTGTGTTTTGGGGAGCAGTATCGTCATTTGGCGCACTTGGACCACATTTTTTGAAAGAATAGTGACAGGAGATAACTGTTTAGATATGCTTCAGAATTATGTGGAACCAGGAATTATGAATTTTGCTCAAAGCTTTCAAGAAATTTACTTTCAACGCGATGGTGCTCCACCACATTATGCCACAGCTGTCCACGGTTATTCAAAAGAAACAAAATGGTTCAAATGGCTCTGAGCACTATGGGACTTAACTTCTGAGGGCATCAGTCGCCTAGAACTTAGAACTAATTAAACCTAACTAACCTAAGGACATCACACACATCCATGCCCGAGGCAGGATTCGAACTTGCGACCGTAGCGGTCACTCGGCTCCAGGCTGTAGCGCCTAGAACCGCGCGGCCACTCCGGCCGGCTTAAAAGAAACTTCCCAAAGAAAAGTGACTGGTGGAAGGGCAGATTTTGACATGCCATCACGTTCCCCAGACATCGCGCCCATAGGTTTTTTTCCTATGGGTTGTCTTCAAGAACTCTGTTTATTCTCAAAAGCCTGAGACCATTGCTGAACTGAAAGAATACATACACGGCGCATTTCATGATTTGGACAGCTGTACCACACTATGCCATAGAGTATATAACAGTGTTCCAAAAAGAATTCAAAGATGTATTAAAATAGAAAAAGGTCTGAAAATAGAAATAATTGTAAGTATGTATTGGTAATGAAACAAAAGTTCAATCTTTTGTTTAAATCAAAGCCCGGTGTCCAGAGACTTTTTGCGCCACCCTGTGTTTGTATGGAGTGCAGTATTGTGCAGAAGTGAAGTGTGGTTGATAAGCAGTTCACTGAAGAAGAATACAGAAATATGATGCTATAGAAAAATGCTGAAGATTAGACGGGTATATCGAGTAACGTATGACCATGGAAAGGTGAATTAAATCAGTCTTCGTGCTGAAAACCACGACAATAGATCAAACATATGGTTTCCATGATTTCATATATTTATGTAAAACGTGTCATATTGTAAATCTGTTTGCTTTGGAAATTCTGGCTGCGATTGTGATGTTGCCACTGGTACTGTACTGTTTTCAGGCTAGGTAGGTCGACGGTTGGATTGTATAGTTAATATCTTAGAGAGAGCAGGCAGACAGGGGAGCACGTACCTGAGGAAAGAATGGCGAGGTGCGGTAAGCAGGGGGAATGAGAGAGAGAGAGAGAGAGAGAGAGAGAGAGAGAGAGAGCATATGTCAATGGCATGGTTATGTGCACCAACGCTTCTGTGACGGATCTGAGGTGAAGTGGTGCAAGATATTAGCTACACAGGTGCACAGTATTTCGAATGACGCTGCCGCTATGGAAATGTAACATTTCCTTACCGCGTCTGTGTGCTAGTCCTTTAGATATTATGTCCAGTTTGCTGTTGTAAGGGGAAGAAAGTTTTTGTTCTGTCTGAAAAGGAAGGGCCAGTTTTTCCCTAATGCTCCTGAATGGGTAGTGGTTGGAGCCGACAAAGCGGATTTCAAGACTTGCTGATTTTTCCGCGATGGCGCACTTTTTTCAGGACCCGCTGCTGATAAATTTCCTTTACATCACGTCTATGGTCACAATTTTTTTTTGTCATCAGACTACCGGTTTCGTTCTATAATGACCATCTTCAGATCTGTTTGATAAAAACAGGTCGTAATATAGTGGAGCAATAGTGGCATCGTCAGATGTTAAACACAAAATCGATACCAGCATCGTCAAATATATTCAAATAACAGCATGTGCCAGAGTCAGTCTTGTCAACAGCTAACTATTTGTTTGAGACTTCCTGGCAGAGTAAAACTGTGTGCCCGACAGAGACTCGAACTCGGGACCTTTGCCTTTCGCGGGCAAGTCCTCTACCATCTGAGCTACCGACGCACGACTCACGCCCGGTACTCACAGCTTTACTTCTGCCAGTATCTCGTCTCGTGAGTCGTGAGTCGTGCTTCGGTAGCTCAGATGGTAGAGCACTTGCCCGCGAAAGGCAAAGGTCCCGAGTTCGATTCTCGGTCGGGCACACAGTTTTAGTCTGCCAGGAAGTTTCATATCAGCGCACACTCCGCTGCAGAGTGAAAATCTCATTCTGGAAACTATTTGTTTGCTAATACGTAAGTTGTATTTTCATGCATACTATATCATTTTAATGTACATCTTACTTAAATAAGCATTTTTATGATGATCATATATCTTCCACTAGGCAATAACGAGAATAATTTGCCGAATTATGATTAGGAAGAAAACTGCTCCCATGTTGTTAAGTGACACATAGAGGATGCGCAATGTAACACTATGAGAGAAAGGAGAAACTTTATACAACTTAAGTCACGTATTTAGATGCATTTGTGTCGCCATTTAATTAGTATGTTAAAACGTCTTATGTGTACCAATGCAAATCTACAGGTATGGACAAAATTTAATTTATATTTATCTTAATGTATGTGTGGCTTTGAAGCCACATCGCTGGCCATGATTTACTATATTGTACTAGGTCTACAACTTTGCTTCCGCCGTTTTTTTCTCGAAGTTCGGGGCTTTATTGCGAAAAACTTACAAAAAAAATTATGATTCATAGTACTGCCCATCGTTGGCCACTACACTCTCCCATCTTTTGGATAGCGTACGAATCCCATGGCGGAAGAACTGTGCGTCTTTTGTGGGGATCCATGAATCGATTCAATTTTGCACTTGTTCATATGATCGGAAGTGCTGGTCAGCCAGACTGCATGTCACTGATCGAAAAAGGTGGTAGTCAGAGAGAGCAACGTACGGAGAATACGGCAGGAGGGACAGAACTTCTCATTCCAACGTTTCCATGTATATTTTGACCGGTTTTGCGACATGGGGTCGAGCACTGACCTGCTGCAAAATTACCTTTCCGTGTCTATCGCTGTATTGTGGCCGTTTGAGTTTCAGTGCTGGGCTCGGACGCATCAATTGCTTTCGATAATGATGTCCTGTGACTGTCCTCGTCTGTTTCAGTAGCTACGAAAACGTTCTGTCTTCCACTGCCATGCCGGTCTTCGACATCAGAATCACCGTTCTTAAGGCGTTGAAAACATTCTCTGCACGTTCTTACACTAATAGTTCCCTCACCATTGGTCTTCCCAGCATTTTAAGAGCCCAGCCGCAGATATCTTCATGTTGAAGCAGAAAATTAAAATTTCCCGCAAATGGTGAGAAATTGGTACTTAAGTTGCGTACTTAATCGAGAATAACCTTATGATGCAATCACAAATCGACTAATATTTTTATGGCATTATGTTTACGGATGCCTAAGCTTATTGTATTACACCTATGACCAACCACCCGAATCCCACTTGCCTCTAGTGCCGTCTATTGCAGAATGGCGGAAGCAAATTTGTTGACCTAATATCTAAATGCTAATGCTTCTGTAGCCGTGCGAGGCGGCAGGAAGGAGGGCTTACCCACTCCACATGTAACAGGTGATCATGCCATATGGAAAAGAACTGTGGGAAAACTGTGACGATGGACCACATTGTCCTGGAGCTTCGATATAATGGGGAATCCTATGTTAGATTTGGCACCAAGATAAATAACTACTAGTGCTTGTATTTAATGCTTAACTAATGTGTCTATATAACTACAACTATTCAAAATTGGCACTGCAAATCTTAATAACAAAATTAATTTAATATTATAAAAAACTGGAAAAATTTACTCACCGATCACCAAAGGGCTCTATGCATAGGACACCCCACACAGAATTTAACATTTTTACAGGCAACATGTATGCACTACGAATGATTAATTAAAAGTGAGTTGAAGTTCAGCTTTGTTTCAGCAAAAGCATTAGTACTAGTACTGCCATCAAGATTGTGAATACTTGTAAATCGTGCATGTTGATTTGAACTTAAGGAAATAACTTGAAGTTTTATGCCGACTAATGCAGCAGTTAGAACTGAGGAAACAAGGAGGTGGATACCATGTATTGTTTTGTAAATACTACGGTGCTCAAAATGCTATAATCGGACTCCACGATTTAAAGAGTTCAGACTAGCTCTCAGATGGGATTGAGTATGAAAATTCATTTTCCTTATTGTGGTTTGAGTTAATGGATTAGCTGGTACCCCATGTGTTGAAACTTCAGCATTGTAGTGGCATTCCTGAAAGACACTCCAGAATTCACTGTCGCATGTTAGAAGCCATGGCATTCTGAGAAGATATTCATTGGGGATATCGAGACAACTTTAGAGGTAAGCAAGCTTCCTGCTAATCATTGAGGAAAGAAGCACGGCAGGTGAAATTTGCTAGACGTTTCAGGAATTACTGCAACCAATCGCCGTTTTTTCTTCAATTTTTATTTATTCATGACCGGTTTCGAATCGCCTGGCGATTCATCATCAGATTCGAAACCGGTCATGAATAAATAAAAATTGAAGAAAAAACGGCGATTTGTGGCAGTAGTTCCTGAAACCTTTAACAAGACAGTCGCAGTGTTACAAATCCAGAATGGATAAAAGTTGAAATTTGCTAGAATGAACCCACGCAACTTAGCCCTCCACATGTAACCTTTTGCAAACTACAGCTTGTGTGGTTAGTGTGTCCAGTGTAGTAATACATCACAGGAGGAACATTTCTCCTCGTTAATTTATTGGATAATAGAGGAGACGCTACACTTGACATCCCTTGCAAGGTAACTGCGATTAGGCAGTGACTAATTGGCGTAGTAAAAAATCATTTTGAACAGTGAATGGTAGATTATGTTGAACAGTCTGTAATAGGAGACAGCGTTGATTTTGAACAGTGATTTTAAAACAGTGTGGAATATGTTCTTATGAACAGTGACCATGAAATTCCTGTGAATGGTAAATGTAAATGCTATTTTTGGATGTGAAGTAATGTTTTAATGTGGGACCTATTATGGACTGAAGTGCCATGTTACAGGGACATTAAAGGAAATGGTGAAAGGGTCCTGCAGCCACCTTTCATTAGTCAGGTAGCCCATTTTCACTAGCATTTCTCTTTCTTTTCCTTGTTTATCTGTTCTCATAACTCTCATAGTGGTGTGATTGAATGAATGTGGTTGTGTGCCACTTGCTAGATGGTGGCATAGTCTGCTGCAGAAAGTCTGCGATAGTCATACAGATTCAGCAGCAGTTGTACAGAATAGCCAACTCTGGTAGTGATCAAGAGGCAAAGAGGTTTGCGCTACTTGTGAGAAATCCACCTGCGTTAGGTTGGTGGCGGAAATGGCACGTTTGGGCTTTACGGGCCACACGGCGAGTGGGGGAGGCTGGAGATGAAAAAGGGAGGCAGTCTGCCGCCGGTACGGGAAGCGTCCACAGCTGTGCTCCAGTCGAAGAAGGGTGAGTTAGACAGACCGCGTGGCGCGTTGTTACTTGACGAGAGGAGAGCTGTTAGCTTTTGGTCTCGCTTTTCAACTCCGAAAGGTTGCTTTGTCTTGTCGCAGCAAGGAATGCAAAACTTTGGCAGATTTTTCTTTTAGTAAATTTCTATAGCAGACATGGATCCGCCGGAAGAGCGTCACACAAAGGTGTCGATAAGAAGTGAGCACTCGCTCCTGTATGAATGTTTGTTTGCCTTCAGCTGTGCCTGTATAAGCTTTTATTTTCCTAAATATTAAGAGCTTTGCCTTCTCGTAAATTTTCCTTGCTTTATGTATCTTTCGTCCATGGGGAGCCAATCACGTGGTTGAACATGAGAGTTTGTTGGGCTACAGTCATCACTAATTGTCCGGTCTCATGTTTGTTTTAAAGAATGTTAACTGTTCATGATTGTGTGATGTGACATTGTTGCAACTTGGCCACGATAACTAGAAATTGCGTCTCCACAAACCACGTGGGCAGGTGGGTGTACTGCGAAACATGTACCGTTACACGAGTGATTTGCGATCAGTTATCAGGCAACAGCAGATGTATGAATGATTCACACCAATGATTTTAGGTGTAAATTATAACGGTGAATGTATCGATGCTTTTCTTTAATGTTTTAGGAATTAATGCTATCAGGAATTGTGTACATGCCTCACATCCATATCTTAGGAATAAATGATTTTATCTACAATTTTATCTTGTGTTCCGAGGTTACATTTTTGTACCTAAGCCACTCACCTCGTAGCTTTCCCGTTAATACATCCAACGCGTTTCCTTACGCACAGGTCCAGTGATTAGTTTCCCTTTTATTTTAAAACGAATGCTTTAGATTAAGTCTTATTTTCAGGTGTGTTGCTGGGAGCTGATCTTACTCACAGTGTTCATGCATTTTATACTTTATTTTAAATGTTTGATTCTCGTGAACAGTGCACGGGCAATACTATTAATTACATCGCATCCTCTATGAGCGATATCACGACGTATGCATTTTTATGAGATTTTGGTCTGTGATCAAATTAATTCATTTTCCGACTCGGCCAAACCTTTGACTAGTTGTATGGTTAGAGTCGGTGGCGACCCTAATCTTCTCACGTTAATTTCACAAGCAATAAGTATTTCCATTCCGAATAATCTTAACGTAATAGCCGGTAGAAACAGGTTAGTTACAATGACATAACAATGCTACTGGCAGCATAGGTCTTCAGGCTGCGTTTGTGGAATATTAAGACTTCTTGCCAAGTGTGGTTGGATGTCAGTTAGCATGCTGTTGACGTGCTAGGTGCGTATAGTGGAACTGCCAATGTACGGGCAGTGCGAACACAAATGGAACTGAGTGCGGCCACTAGAGGAAGCACTGTACTGCAGCCGGCAGTGGTTTGGCTGGCAAATCGTCTTGGCATGTGTGGCTTCAACCTCACTCCAACAGAGAGACACACACACTGGATGGTGTGAGTGGCTTGGAGTGCAGCGACTGGAGGAGGCACGGTATCTGCATTTGAGGAGGTCTGGCCAGTTGATTGTGTGGCTTGAATCTCGTGGTAGAGTGATGGCAGCGCATGACGTTGCAGAGGGTAGTGACATTATATTGATTAAGTAAAGGACTTTTGCTACGATTTTTTTATAATTCAGATTGTGTTCTTAAAATGTGAGATTTAGGTGTTTCATGAACTGTTGCTGCAGTAAGTACAGGAAGATGATTTGCGATAATAGTAATATTTATAATGAGACCACCAATCAAGAATATATTTTTAATGATGCAGAAAACATTAATGAATTGTTCAGCAATGACAATGATAATTTATTTCCAATGTGGAAATTTCATAATGTAGAGTGTGACTTGCTGTTAAGAAAATGAGGAAGATGTAAATGATAGCTGCACCATCAGAATGATCAGGGTTTTCAAAGAAATTAATCTTAGAGAATTATTACATACATCGAAGCAGCTGTCAAAAGAATTGCACAAGCAAATAGAAAAAACTAACTCTAAGACTGAACAAACTACTAAAGAATTTAAGGAAGAGTTATGAAATCAGACTCAAAAAACTAACAATGAAATTGAACAAAATAACAAAGCAACAGATGAACTAGTTGAACACCTGATCAAATCTTGCAAACTCCAGATCGCGAAATTAAAAATGAATTTATAAAAATGAATTATAAATTGATAAATATGAAAAATTTTACGAGTGATGGGTGCTTAAATATTGGAAATGACCAAATAAATAATGAAAAGGAGATGTTAGCAAAGATAATTGGAGATAAAAGTAAATTAAGTGAATGCAGTGATGAAATGGTGAAGACTGAAGCTCAGCGTTGCAAATTAAAATCGAATGTATAGGTCGTAAAGGAAACCATTATAATAAAGTAATAAAGATGAATGAAGTGGAAATAGAGGTGAAACCTAAGGAAAAAGTGATTATAAGGACCAGTGTTAATGTCAAAATATTGGAGGAAAAATTTAATAGAGCTAGTATCAAAGTGCAGGTAAGGCACAGAAGGAGTATATAAATGAACTGATATCCGAGAATAGTAACACCTTCTTGTGACATTGTAAATAAAACGTGAATGTAAAATTTGCACAATAAAGTTGAGCTTTGTTAAATCAAATAATAATATTGACGGCGTATTTAATCATGAAATATGCCACATGACACGATGTATCGGAAAAGAAGCCCTAAGGAAATGATTGACAAAACATCAGAAAATATTTTCTGATAGACTTTTTCCTAGGAAGGGCTGTTTTAACGGTTTGTGGTAAAAGAGCCTATCTCTTTCAGACGGTGCAATTATGTCATGTCCGTAGTACAAATCGAAAGCTGTAGCTAATAATGTTAAGTATTTATTGATGAAGTTAAATGCTTGTTAATATTAGTATTCAGTTAATAACTTTTAATGTGCTATGTGTACTGTAAAATTATTTCATATTATGTAATGCTTTGCTAATGGTGTGTGCAATTGGCCATGTATGATTTATATTTCATGAATCAGATTAAGCTGAGTGCTTTCGCGCGCACCATTGGGTGTGTTGCGAGTAAATAAGTCGTGATGCAAGGGGCAGTGAAGTGAACAGCATGAGCTACAGCGGTCAAGTACGCATTAGCGGTTTCCCGAAACCAAAGAGGTGGAGCAACTCCAATTGGTGTGAAAAAAACGAAATGAGGTACGGCATTGTGGGTCGGGAATCCCCCATTCGGGGAAGTTCTGCCACAGAGGGCAAATACTTATTGCATTCGACGCCACGTTGGGCGACTTGCGCGTCGGAGATGGGGATGAAATGATGATGAGGACAACACAACACCCAGTCCCTGAGCGGAGAAAATCTCCTGCCCCAGCCGGGAATCGAACCCGGGCCTCTTGGCGTGGCATCCCTCCGCGCTGACCACTCATCTAACGGGGGCGGACTCCCAATTGGTGTGTACCATAGCGACGTAAGGTTTCACGCTTATTTTGACGGTGCGTAAGGCAACAGTTCACATACTGTGTCGACTGTAATGAGATGTTTTTGCTTAGATGATTAGATTATTGTTGGACATAATATTAATACGCCGACTTCCTTTTCAGGAATTAATAGTGCTGTAAATAATATTAATATGATGACTTTATTTTAAGGACGATAACGTTACTGCATGTACCTAACGTGCGTCCTTTTGATATAACTTTAGTGTGAAATGTGTATTTCATATAAGCAAAGCTGGACGACTATATCTGAATGCAATAACTATCCCGCGGATCACTGGTAGATTCTGCACATCCAACAAGAACATGTGCACATGGAAGCTGTACCATGAAGTGATGACGTGGCTGTTTTGTGAGCAAACAAAACTGAAATGACACAGACTCGTTATCCTATATAGATGAATCAGACTCATTGACGTAACTATGAAGTGATACTATTATTGTGAAATTAGTTTCGCTTACGATAAGCAAAGAAAAAACTGAAGAGCCAGATAATCAGAGCTGACAATACTTTATATTGTTTGTAAATGCTTTCCTACAGTAGGGACGAACACGTTAAGAATTCGAATTATGTAGGAAATTTCGGAATGTGTTCAGTAAAAATAGTGTAGAAACTTTCACTGTATTGGATAACTGAAATTTTCAGTTTGTCATAAAAATGGGAAATGGTAAAAACAATGTGGTTAGGTGGATATGTGGCGTTTATGCATCAGGGGCCAAGATTTATTACAGCGTATTTAACTCCTTACTCTGTTGTAGCTATGTGAACCAGTAGGAGCGAGATGTTATCCAGTTCTCAAGTAACAGATGTCATGCCACATGGACAAGGAAAGGGGGGAGGGGGGGGGGGGGAACTGTGAGAGTAGGTTATGTTGTCTTGGGCAGCCGACAGATAGGAGGGAGTCAGATTTGGGCCTAGACCAATAACTTCTGGTATTGACGTTTAAATGATTAAGAAACTATTCTGACAGTGCTAAGGACTTTATCCACACTGATTCAAAACTGACTTGTAAAGGCTAATAAGAGAATTAATTTAATGTTGCGAGTGATTGGTGGACTTAAGCGACCAATCACGAAAGCGCCCTATACGGGCAACGGGGAAAGACATAGGGCGGCCAAGTACCGAGTCCAAGACTAGCTTTCATACAGCTAACATGTCTGCGCTATGAGTGGTTACTTCGTTTAATTAAAAGTGAGGTAGAGTTTAACATGTATGCAATCAAGATCGTGAACAAGTACAGATTGCGAGCGCTAATTCTCACATAAGAAAATAACTTGAAGTTTTATTCTGACTAATGCGACAACTAGCACTCCCATTTATGGTCTAGGAGAGATAACGTGAAATGTTCCAGAGTTTACCTTCGTCGCTCACTTAACTATACCTTCCACATTTAGCCTTGAGCGAACTACAGCTTGCGTAGTTAGTGTGTTCAACGTAGTATTGTGCCGTGGCAGCAACATTTCTTCTCAGTTATGCAGTGCAGAGGAAACGCTGCACTGGCATTATCAAGATTAAGAGATGCTATTTTTCAGTTGCGTGTTTGTAATTCGGTTTTTATGTTGTCCACTATGGTTGATTCAGATCCGATCGTAATCGAAAAATTTATGATTGCGTTCGAAAAAATATTTCCTATCATTTTTGACGGTAAAAGTTTTGTTTTTACAGTTTTTGTTCGAGCACCACGAGTGCTTCTGATTAGTACATAACATAAGGGGCCGGCCGCTGTGGTCGTGCGGTTCTAGGCGCTTCAGTCCAGAACCGCGCTGGTGCTACGGTCGCAGGTTCGAATCCTGCCTTGGGCGTGGATGTATGTGAGGTCCTTAGGTTAGTCAGGTTTAAGTAGTTCTAAGTCTAGGGGACTCATAACCTCAGATGTTACGTCCCATGGTGCCTAAGAGCCATTTGAACCACATAAGGGCACTAGGCTCTTCTACCTGCCGAAGAAGCTCCAGAGTTTGAACAGGAGGATTTGCGGCCTCTTTTTGACGTATCCTGTGCACAAATTTCTGTGAGTTTTTATTTCACTTGGCGCACTTTACAGGACGTCGGTTGTGTCGTATGTCTATGGGAAGCAGAAAATGATATAAAATGTGCTTCTGACTGATCAACAAAAGTAACTTTTCGAGCACGGAGGACCGACAAGAACCGAAAGTTCTGCCCCTTGCGACAGCCTGATATTCAGCAGAGGCACTTGCTGGTTTTCCGGGTAAGTGTTACTTTTAACAACACAGGCTACCTCTGAATCATGGTAAAATCGAATTATTTATTACTTTGTTAAACTTACATTCATACATATTTTATTGGGTTTAGAATGAAAATGACCGCTGTATTCTAAATTTTAAAGTCGTAGTTGTCTATGCTGCCACGCTCCAATTATTAAAATTATGGAAAACTATTAGTATTTCGCGAAACAATCGGAATATTTTTGCTTCCAGCGATTCTGTTTTGCGTATATTGCATATGTTGGTAACATTGCTGCTTTCCAGCATCTGTAAATGGTTATCTTTGATCTTGTTTATTTTCACTTTGTTAAAATGTTTTGTTTACGTCCTACTGAAAGTTTTTTGCCTAATTGATACAGATATTTGTGATTCTAGAAGTTCATTAGTGTGCAATAAATGTTAACACTGCCACACGTCAATTGTATAAAAGTTCAGGGGAACTAGTTTACAAGCTGTCCACTCTATTGAGAAAACCTTTGTGTCAGTTCTCCAGGAATAATACAAATCTCTTGCTGTTTGTAGCGGATGCTAAACCTTTCATACTAGCTGTTGTTCAGAATACACCATCACAATAGTTACATTACACCACATCATTTATCAAAGAGAATGCTCCGATAATCAGTAACTGATAGCAAAATTACCGTTCCCCGCAGAATTATGCTAGTAATGATGAATTAAATGTAGAATTCTTTTGCTAGGCAGAATATTTTCTTTTAACTAATGACATATTCATTTGTGTAAAATGTATTTATCTGCCTAGTACAACCACAGCTACTTTCGCTGATGTATGTAGACACAAAAATAATTAGTACACATTTATCAATGAAGCAATAAGTGCCAGAAAGGAAGCCAAGAGAAAACTATAAGATGAATAACTGCAGCAGGATGAAGACTACGCTTAAGTAATTTTCCGAGGCACAATTTAATACGTATCAAATCTTAATTCGCAATTTCCTGCAAGTTATACTTTTCGGAATGTAGGCAAACATATCTCCTTAAGTTTATAAAGTATTGCACTAATTTTTTTGTACTGCCCATAGCTATGTGGTAACCTAAACGTTTTTGCTGGTACACTTAAACTTCATTGCAAGTTCAATTACATTATAGGGAAATAAAATTTTAATCAGGAAAAACATTCAAAAAATTGAAATCTAAGATGCAAAAGCGGTTAGGAGTCAATTGGAGGCGGTTTAGGAACTGTAAATGGTGAAAACATTCCAGACCAGTGGTGGAATCTTTATGAAAGTGGTTGAAGTGCTTAAGGACTTTTATTATTGACACTGGAGTGGTGAGAATTTGTCTTGGGGGACGTAGCTCAGGAAACCCTTACATACAAGGTTTCATACACAGTGGCGGTGTCCACTTTTTAAAACCATTTATACTGTTGATAGGTTACTGTTCCAAGAATCACACCATGGCACCATCCACTCTGGGGGGCGGTTGTATGCGAGTAATCGAACAATAACAAATATTTGAATTTCACGTGATCCTCTGTAAAGCTTTAAAACATGAGTGTTAAGCAGAGTGGTTGTGTCCTGTAAATATTAGGGTACAGTCCTCATATGTAAAGGCTTGTGGGTTTGAATCGTATTAAGTAGTTTAAAATTTTTTAAATCTGAAACCTTTATCGAAATACCTATGATCATTATTCTTATTCAGTTCATAGCTTTAAATGTATTTACTTTAGTTCTCTCCATTTGTCAGACAGACAGTCGCATAGTAAATGACAAAAATACTTCTTCGCGTGATATAATTACAAATTAACAATTTTAGTATTTTCTCCTGAACTTGTAATGTCAAAGCTAAAGGACTTGCTTGCTTCTTGCCAAATTTCAACATCCTAGATCAATGGGAAGTACCCTTTTGGTTTTGACTGATTTTGCGGGAGTGTGTGACATAAATGGCCATATCTTTTGATTGCATTGATTTGGAAGGTTAATTTTTGACACCGGGAAGGGACTGTAGACCAAAGTGCGTGGCATAAACTTGAAGTTGATACGTGTACCCGTTCCTGTGAAAGAAGCCAAAAAAGGATTTTTTCGCATGATATAATAACAAATTAACAATGTTCTGTTTTTTCCCTTTATTTTTAATGTGAAACCTTGCTTCGTAGCGCATTTCATGATTCTAGGTTAAAGGGAAGTATCTTATACGTTTCGATAGGTGAGTTTACATCAAGATATGTGACATAAATGGCGGTACCTTTTAATTTCACCGACTTGTAAGCTTACATTTTTTTCCATCGCCAAGGGATGATTTGCTTTAGTAAGTGACATGAATGTGATCTTGATACGACTACCCATTCCTGAGAAAAAAGAGTATTATAAGATGGACAGACAGTCGGGTAACAAACAGCAAATAATATTTTTTCTGGTGATCCAAATACAAATTTCGGATATTTTGCTTTAATTTTTCCGTGGTAACTTGTCTGTTACCGAATTTCGTGGTCCTAGATCAACGGGAAGTACTCTATAGGTTTTGATGAGTGAGTCTACCACTAACAAAGTATGTGACATACATGGCCCTGTATATTAATTTCATCGACTTAGAAGTTCAAATTTTTTACACCACCAAGGGACCATAGACTCCAGTGTGTGACATAAATTGGTACTGGATACGTCTGCTCATTCCTGTTCTTAACGGTCGGATAGACAGACTGACAGACCGACGAACAGGAAAGTGGTGTTATAAGGTCCCGTCTTTACCGACTGAGGTACGAAATTTTGCCTACGGCTATTCTGGCAATGTTTGAATCTTCGTGTATAAGCACATCAACGACCACGTTGCGTTCCTTTGTTAACCTAGTCCTCGCTGAACAGTTATGATTAACTCAATGGCAAACAGTCTCCCCATACGGAATCATAATGTTAGCCTTCTATACAGGTTAAATGTTAACTGAGGTTGAGGAATATGTTCCATTTCGTGAAGTACATAGCAGCATGCCATCCCATCTCTTGTGGTCATTAGCCTCATGTAGCCTGTAACAGAGAGATAATAGGAAGGATTTAGTGAAATTCAATCCCTATCTGTCTCATATCCGGTAATTAGATTTCCACTGTGGTGTTTCTTGCGAGAGAACATAGAGCTAAATTCGATTAACATTTGCGTGAATTCAGACGACTTGGGATTCAGGTTAAGTTAGAGAACTATAAGCTCTGATTTGCTCAATAGAAAGCTCGCGGCCATTAAGAAGTCCATAATGTATGGCGAAAATGCGTACCACTGAACAACCAATTAGCGATGCTGGGAAATTTTTCTATGTTTTATAAACAGTGGGCTGCTTTTAATTACACACTTAAATTTAGTAAAAGTTTTTTTCCAGAGATTGTGTGCTGCATATAACTGACTGCTGGTCTTCGATATTTCTGCTTCGCTGTAATATTGTTCAAGCCTTGTCCTCAGGTGAAATTTCTGTTAAACATCGACAGGGTCAGGTCATACATATTAGATAGGGGTTCAAGTTCCTCCAATACTGTTTTTAAGGCGGGAGGATTCTAAAGTCATCCATGTCTAGAACTTCACGCTACAGCATACCGTGTCTCCACTCTTTTGTCTTTACGGAGCACACCCACGACAGGTCTTAAGAGCACAAGATCCAGCGGCAGAGTGCTGAAACATAGCTGTTCTTCAGGCCCTCTCACACCCCTGTCGAAGTGGGGGAGCACCTTGCTACCTTATTGGTCAGCCACATTTCAGGCGCTCAAAGCTCAGGTAAATTTCATCTCTTTGGTCCCACCAAAGGTGGCCAAAGGATCGTCTCAAAGATGATCATATATTCACATTCACTATCTGTGGTTAGCAGACGACCATACATTCATTCATTTTACAGATCTCACCAAACTGGATGTAGGGATTTATTTTGAGGGAGTGCACATGTGATCAATTAAATAAATAAATTGTCATTCTTTCCCACACTGGTATCTGGCTTCGCTGTATTAATTGAAATTGAGTTGTTTTACAAAAAAATGTGTTGTTCTGACAAAAATAATGAAGTATGTTGTACCTATTTTCAATGTCGGGAGGTACTGTACCCTTTCAACATATCTTTGTATTTTACTACGCATGTATTTTAGTACCTGCTTAGTTAAATTATGTAACTATTTACAAATATATAGTTCCGTTTTTATTATGACAACATTCATTTTCAAGTCCTTTTCAAGTATGTTGTATTGTGTGTATTAATCACAGTACAGACTTCCATTTGATATATCACATTTAAACCTGTCGCTGCACGTATGCTATCGTGTAGGACACTGCTTGTGGTCTTGTTCACATGTTGCAGGGCTGAGTGAGGGATCGCGGGGCCGGCCGTAGTCGCCGAGCGTCTCCAGGCGCTTCAGTCGGGAACCGCGATGCTGCTACGGTCGCAGGTTCGAACCCAGCCTCAGGCATGGATGTGTGATGTCCTTAGGTTAGTTAGGTTTAAATAGTTCTAAGTCTAGGGGACTGATGACCTCAGATGTTAAGTCCCATAGTGCTTAGAGCCATTTGAACCATTTTTTTAATTTTTTTTTTTTTTTTTTTTTTTTTTTTTTTTATCGTGGGAGCTGTAGAGCGTACGAGTTGGTTGCGGTATCGGGGTGAGGATGAAGGTGTAGGTGCTGACACTGTGTAAGGATGTTTCCAGAATGAGAATTTCACTCTGCAGCGGAGTGTGCGCTGATATGAAACTTCCTGGCAGATTAAAACTGTGTGCCGGACCGAGACTCGAACTCGGGACCTTTGCATTTCGCGAACCATGCAGAACTAGCACTCCTGAAAGAAAGGATATTGCGGAGACATGGCTTAGCCACAGCCTGGGGGATGGGTGGGGTGGGGGATGGTTCGCAGGAGAGCTTGTGTAAAGTTTGGAATGTAGAAGACGAGATACTGGCAGAAGTGGGGCTGTGAGGACGGGGTGTGAGTCGTGCTTGGGTAGCTCAGATCGTAGAGCACTTGCCCGCGAAAGGCTAAGGTCCCGAGTGTTTCCCCTTTGGATACCACTTTACTCAGCAAACAACAGCTGACAAGTGATACACTCGTTAATATTTCTGTCAAACTGACTTCATGTCTATTGCATATCCCACTAAGGTCTCGTCTTCCAAGACCCAACGTAAGATGCCCACCCCCCCTTTTTTTGTTTTCTAACACAAGATATAATAAGAAGATAGTAATAATTCAACATTATTTTAAAATGAATACAGCACATCCACAACTCAAGATATATATATATATATATATATCAGCCAATTCAATCATTAAATGATGTGGCCTCTTTGAGTCGTGGATTCAGGTAGGCTTTCAGCAGTCTTCTCCAAGTGGGACGGTCTTGGGCAGTTCTCTGCCAGGTGTTACCAGCGATCTTCTTGATGTCTTTGTCCCATCTGTCTGGTGGTCTTCCTCTAGGCCTCCGGTGCTCCCTCGGACTCCGCTCCAGTACTAGCTTCGTCCATCTGTTGTCTTTTCTTCTTGCGACGTGGCCAGCCAACTGCCATTTCAAGGAACCTACTGTCTCTAAGATGTCATTAACCTTCGTCACAGACCGGATGTCATCTGCCCTTTTCCTGTCCTTTCTTGTATAGCCCAGCATTGATCTCTCCATGGCTCTCTGTGCTGTCCTAAGTTTCCCTTTTGTAAATGAGTTGAGTGTCCATGTCTCGCAGCCATACATCATCACAGGAAGAATGCATTGATCAAATACAGCTTTCTTCAAATTTACTGGCATTTTTGATCTGAACACTTTTGAAGGGAGACCTAAGGCCAGAAATCTATCGACGCATCAAGCTTGGCTGGCAAGCATTTGGGATATATATTTCCTCTACCTGGGAAGCATACTGTCATCCAACTGCTTATCTGGAAAAGATGTGGAGAATAGATTACGTGCTGCACATGTAGCATTTGGTCGTCTTACAAAGCGTGTCTTCCTGAATAAAGACCTAACACTGTACACCAAACTGATGGTGTACAAAGCTGTAGTCATTTCCACCCTGCTATATGGTTGCGAAACCTGGACTTTATATCACTGCGATCTGAAGAAACTAGAACGCTTCAACCAACAGAAGCTAAGATTTATCATGAACCTGAAGTGGGATGACTTCATATCCAACACGGCTGTTCTAGAGAAAGCAAAAATGCATAGCATGGAAGCTCTTATCATTGGGCATCAACTCAGATGGGTCGGACATGTCCAGCGGGTGAAAAATGACAGACTTCCACGCCAAATGCTGTACAGCGAAGTGAGCACAGGTAAAAGGCCACGAGGTGCCCCTCTCAAACGTTGTAAGGATCAGTACAAGAAAAATCTGAAAAACTTGAACATCGATCCGAGTAACTGGTCCACAATAGCAGAAGACCGAAGTCGCTGGCGCTCAGTTACCTCAAATGCCCTTCAAAACTTTGAGCTGGAACGTCGAAGAATGGAGAATGACAAACGCCAGAGACGTAAACTCCTCCAGGCTCAGCCACGTCCTCCACCTTCCATCAGCTGTAATGTCTGTGGCCGCCTGTTCCACGCTAGGATTGGATTGCTAAGCCATCAACGACACTTCCACGCGTGAACCGTGACAAAGGAAATCTCAGCAGAGAAATGAAAACTCGGATACGAGTATCAGCCGACGACGACGATATATATATAACAATAGTAATAATAGCACAACTAGTAATAAGTAAAATTTCCATAAGATAACGTTTATTAATTAATTATTCTGTGGAAATAGCTAGATCGTACAATCATTGCATATTCCAAATTCCTTCTGCCACACGTACAAATGTAGTGTACAAAGACTCAGAAAAAGCTAAACTGCAACAATAAACAGTGCAAGAAACCACTAACGAACTCAGACTGACACTCTCGAAAAATATTTGAAAAAAAGGCACCAAATGAAATAATTACCTGGACAGTACCTGAAAAATAAAAGCAAAGAATGGATTATCTCGCCTTTACAAGTAAAATGCAAATTGTATTTGTAAAACGAAAATTGTTATTTTGTAAATAAAAGTCTATATACGTTAAAAAAAAAGTTCGAGTCTCGGTCCGGCACACAGTTTTAATCTGCCAGGAAGTTTCACTGTGTAAGGATTTTTGTTTTTTTGTTTTTACTGTAAAAGTGAACATAAATAAAAAACACACACACAACAGTATATTTGTAAATAGATCTGTAATATAAGTGAGCTGCCTAGATTCACTACAGATCTTGTGTCGGAATATGTATAATTAAATAATTATCTGTTATTATAGACAGCCGACATATCTAGTATGTACATACGAAACACGTTTTTCAGACAAATATAAATCAATCAGTAGCAAACCATGGGATTTTTATTATATATGTGGTAGAGATAAATTATGATATATCGTAATTATAGTCCTTCGTCGAATTCTTTTATTCAGTTTCGAACGAAAATGCTGCAATTAACTAGGCAATGTTTATCGTTATTACTGGAATAGCGTAGGAGTAAATTCATCACGAGATAAACAGCTTCCTGCAGTGTGCAGAACAAATTCCGCAGCGCAGCGCTTGGCTGGCACGTTTTTACAGCTATCCCCACGGGAGCAGTTGCCCCGCGGCGGACACAGCTCCTTAGCGCTGGCCACATCTCCTGCCCCCACCCGGACGCCGGCATGCCGCAGGTGGCGGACTACACCAGCACAGCTGCCCCCCCCCCCCCCCAGCCCCCCACTGAGGCGGGCAGTGATTAGCAGGCAGTGGTAATTACGGCCTGTTTACGGCGCCGCGCGGCTGTTTTCGGCTCAACCTCCGTCCCTCCCACCGCCCTGGGACAGCCGCAGCCCCAGGGGATGACGGCGGCCGCCTGCCGGGACTTAAACCCCTGCTTTAACGGGCTACGTGGCTCAGACTAAGTGCATTAACTTCACGCCGCCAGGAACTGACGCGATTTCCGGAAACACTTGACCGCCAATAAAAGCACCGGCGGAACGCGTCACCATTTAGACGCTCACAGAAGGTCTTTCCAGATCCTGATTACACACTGCGAGGGCTTGTACTGGGAACAGAGCGACTGTTAACTTGAATTGGATCTTGTGACTACATCTACGTACATGCTCTGCAAGAAGCCACACAGTGGATAGCGGAGGGTACCTTGTCAGGGCCGGTTCGAGAACGTTTTTTCACACTTCCACATCATTTACTCTTCCCTGCCCTTACTCTCCCTCCCACCCTTCCCCACGTCTCCCACTTCCGCAGACATTTGCCGTCTTACTTTGAGCTCTTAGTGAGACCTTTAAAAATAAGTCTAGTGATGGTGGATTTTTTTTTTTTTTGTTTCCCTGCCTCACTCTATAGAAATGGAACCCTTGTATGATCGCTTTGTTGTCTGGGGTCCGACTGTTAAGAAATCTTTGTCTCAGGAACGGGTAAACGTATCAAGTTCATATTTATGTCGCATATTAAGGATCCCTTGGCGGTTTAAAAATTGTAAGCTTCTAATTCACTTCAATCAAAAGACGTGGCCACTTACGTCACACATTTTCATGCTCGAATACTCACTCCCCAAAACCTATAAGATGCTTCCCGTTCACCTAAAATAATTCAATTTTGCAAGAAGCAAGGTTTCACAGTACAAAAAAGGAAAAACGATCCGAAATTTGTTAATTTGTAATAATATAAAACGAAAAAATAATTTTGTCACTTTTTTATCCGTTTGTCTGTACGTCCGTTAAGACCCTTTTTCTCTGGAAGAGTTTGACGTATCAAGTTCAAGTTTATGTCAGATACTAAAGCCTATGGTCTCTTGGCGGCGTAAAATATTTATGCTTCTCAGTCAATGCAATCAAAAGAATCGGTCATTTGTGGTCACATTTTTGATACTCGCAAACTCACTCATCGTGGTCTGTAGTATGCTTCCTGTTTGACATAGAACTGTGAAATTTGGCACGAAGTAACGTTGTACAGTACAAGTAAAGCAAAAAATCTGAAACTTGTTAAATTGTAATGATACCACAATAAAATTAACTTAAGTATTTGAACATACATTGCATTCATCATCCGTCGATAGCATTGTGGTGTCACCGCCAGACACCACACTTGCTAGGTGGTAGCCTTTAAATCGGCCGCGGTCCATTAGTATACGTCGGACCCGCGTGTCGCCACTGTCAGTGATAGCAGACCGAGCGCCACCACACGGCAGGTCTAGAGAGACGTCCTGGCACTCGCCCCAGTTGTACAGCCGACGTTCATAGCAATGGTTCACTGACAAATACGCTCTCATTTGCCGAGACGATAGTTAGCATAGCCTTCAGCTACATTTGCTACGACCTAGCAAGGCACCGTATTCAATTGATATTGAGATTCTATTAATGTATCATCAAGAGCGATGTTCTACAAATGTGGATTAAAGTTAAGTATTCCAGAAGCTACGTACTTTTCTTTATAGCATTCATTACGTATCCTGTTTCAGACCTCACGCCAGCCTGCGTGAGTTTAAGCGCGTGCCTTTCGGCTTCCTCTCATTGTGTCTAGGCTGTCTTGTCTAGACACATCAAGCATAATAGACGTACATTAGTGCACCCAAACATAAAATGTAAGTTTTCGTCATGTTTTCGTAAATAAATCTGATGTCCCCTGCTCGCTCCTTTTTGTATGTCGGATCCAGTCTGAGAAACTAATGTAGAGATTTTGATATAACCTTGGTAACCTTGGAACTTCTGGGACCAGTATCTTTCCAGTATAGATATCGGTAACAGAGAAAAAATTGTTGAGATTCTCGACTCTTGGTATGGATGAACTATATATATAAATAATTAGATTTTTATTGAACCCTTAGAGCGTGGATTTGGCGAACTTCTTTTCTTTTAAAATTATAGTGCATAGACATTCCTTTGTAACAAATAAATGTTAAATGTTGTTGCAGTGCTAAATATTAAAAGAAGAAACATTTGATTTCCATTTAAGGTAATGCTTGAGAGCTTTAAAAGCTTTAGTGAAAGCAAAACGCATTAGTCCTTTTGTATTTTACTAGCTTTAATAAAAATGTGGCATTTCTCATTCGGAGTAGAGAGATTAATAATATAAATTATCTGTTAATTTTTATTTTAGTAATGGAACTATTTATCTCTATAATTGACGTATTATTTCACTTTCAATCCAAAAAATTGGGACAGTAATACAAAAAAAGTCTGATTTTATACCGATGCCTTAAACATGTTACAAAACTTACCAGTAAGCAGTTTCATTTTAGGAAATTTCCCCTGAAATTATCAGAAAACTGATTGATGTGGGCAAAATTTATATGTATGCAACTGAAAAAGTAACACAAATTCGATTTGTGAGCGGCCCAGTCACGCATTGGACCTGAGTTCGGCTGTTTATGGTCGCACCAGATTAAACTGTCACGCCCGCCACTCAAATTGCGTCCTTTGTATTTGCACCTGAATCACGAGACATTTATTATTAATTTAGCCATTAAAATTATAATAAAAATGTTTTATTGCATACCGGGATACAGAGTGGATCACAGCTAGTAGCAGAAACTCTCACGCGAGAAAATTTAAAGTAGTAGAAGCGAAAAGTCACACGGGTGAAAGTATACCGTAAGAGAATACATGCCTATATGCCCCATCAAAAGATGGATCCGCGAACTACCCGTTTGCAACACTCGCTCATGTATGGTTATGCGACATCCCCGTCTTCAGGATGAAATATTGTCCCAGTTAGTAGAAATGTATTTCAGAAGTAGGCTATTCTGTTACGTCCCCATCTAATTCGACCAGTTCTAACTAGCGCAGTAAGTCAGTGGCAACTCACAATCAGTCATTTGCAAATGTCTCGCGGACTGTTCGTCTGTGGGTCCATGTTTGTTTGTACGTTTTTCTTCTATTAACTTTCACATGTTTCATTTTCCGTTATTAATTATCCCATACGCTGCAAAAAGATTTTCCGTTCGGCGCCCAAGCGGCTACTTATGTCGCTTGAGCCTTACAGCGGCAGCGTAGTTTATACTTGTGACCGTCACTTTATTTCGTTCCCCTCGCAGAGTCTTCTGCATGAGCCATGAGTTCTATTCTGTCTTCGTGTTTACTCCGCGAGATGTGTGTGTTGGCAATAGGATCGATCTGCAGTCTGTTGCAATGCGATTCTCTAAACCTTCCCAATAGCGTTTCGCGAAAGGAACGTCTTCTTTCGTACAGGGATCCTCATTTATGTTCACTAATACTTCCGTATTGATGAACGTTTTGATTACAAGCACAGCACCATGCTTCTAAAAAATTTCGATCTCTTTCTTTAATTTAAGATTCTGGAGAACCCAAGCACTCGAGCAGCACTCTAAAATAGACTGCACAAGCATCGTACGTGGTCTTCGTCATAGATGCGCTATTCTTTCCTACAATTCTCCCATTATAGCGAAACGACTAATCGGTATTCGTACAACTGACCTAAAGTGCTCGTACTTTATGGATTGTTCCAGCATTATACTTAGATATTTAATAGACGTGACAGTGTCAATCAGCACACCACTGTGACTGTATTCGAACATTGTAGTATTTCTTTTCCGACTCATCTGCATTAACTTACTATTCTCACGTTTAGAGAGATAGCTGTTCTATATGTTGTTGTTGTTGTGGTCTTCAGTACTGAGACTGGTTTGATGCAGCTCTCCATGCTACTCTATCCTGTGCAAGCTTTTTCATCTCCCAGTACCTACTGCAACCTACATCCTTCTGAATCTGCTTAGTGTATTCATCTCTTGGCCTCCCTCTACGGTTTTTACCCTCCACGCTGCCCTCCAATACTAAATTGGTGATCCCTTGATGCCTCAGAACATGTCCTACCAACCGATCCCTTCTTCTGGTCAAGTTGTGCCACAAACTTCTCTTCTCCCCAATCCTATTCAATACTTCCTCATTAGTTATGTGATCTACCCATCTAATCTTCAGCATTCTTCTGTAGCACCACATTTCGAAAGCTTCTATTCTCTTCTTGTCCAAACTATTTATCGTCCATGTTTCACTTCCATACATGGCTACACTCCATACGAATACTTTCAGAAATGACTTCCTGACACTTAAATCAATACTGGATGTTAACAAATTTCTCTTCTTCAGAAACGCTTTCCTTGCCATTGCCAGCCTACATTTTATATCCTCTCTACTTCGACCATCATCAGTTATTTTGCTCCCCAAATAGCAAAACTCCTTTACTACTTTAAGTGCCTCATTTCCTAATCTAATTCCCTCAGCATCACCCGACTTAATTAGACTACATTCCATTATCCTTGTTTTGCTTTTGTTGATGTTCATCTTATATCCTCCTTTCAAGACACTGTCCATTCCATTCAACTGCTCTTCCAAGTCCTTTGCTGTCTCTGACAGAATTACAATGTCATCGGCGAACCTCAAAGTTTTTATTTCTTCTCCATGAATTTTAATACCTACTCCGAATTTTTCTTTTGTTTCCTTTACTGCTTGCTCAATATACAGATTGAACAACATCTGGGAGAGGCTACAACCCTGTCTTACTCCCTTCCCAACCACTGCTTCCCTTTCATGTCCCTCAACTCTTATAACTGCCATCTGGTTTCTGTACAAATGGTAAATAGCCTTTCGCTCCCTGTATTTTACCCCTGCCACCTTTAGAATTTGAAAGAGAGTATTCCAGTCAACATTGTCAAAAGCTTTCTCTAAGTCTACAAATGCTAGAAACGTAGGTTTGCCTTTCCTTAATCTTTCTTCTAAGATAAGTCGTAAGGTCAGTATTGCCTCACGTGTTCCAGTGTTTCTACGGAATCCAAACTGATCTTCCCCGAGGTTGGCTTCTACTAGTTTTTCCATTCGTCTGTAAAGAATTCGTGTTAGTATTTTGCAGCTGTGGCTTATTAAGCTGATAGTTCGGTAATTTTCACATCTGTCAACACCTGCTTTCTTTGGGATTGGAATTATTATATTCTTCTTGAAGTCTGAGGGTATTTCGCCTGTTTCATACATCTTGCTCACCAGATGGTAGAGTTTTGTCAGGACTGGCTCTCCCACGGCCGTCAGTAGTTCCAATGGAATATTGTCTACTCCGGGGGCCTTGTTTCGACTCAGGTCTTTCAGTGCTCTGTCAAACTCTTCACGCAGTATCATATCTCCCATTTCATCTTCATTTACATCCTCTTCCATTTCCATAATATTGTCCTCAAGTACATCGCCCTTGTATAGACCCTCTATATACTCCTTCCACCTTTCTGCTTTCCCTTCTTTGCTTAGAACTGGGTTTCCATCCGAGCTCTTGATATTCATACAAGTCATTCTCTTATCTCCAAAGGTCTCTCTAATTTTCCTGTAGGCGGTATCTATCTTACCCCTAGTGAGATAGGCCTCTACATCCTTACATTTGTCCTCTAGCCATCCCTGCTTAGCCATTTTGCACTTCCTGTCGATCTCATTTTTGAGACGTTTGTATTCCTTTTCGCCTATTTCACTTACTGCATTTTTATATTTTCTCCTTTCATCAATTAAATTCAATATTTCTTCTGTTACCCAAGGATTTCTAGCAGCCCTCGTCTTTTTACCTACTTGATCCTCTGCTGCCTTCACTACTTCATCCCTCAAAGCTACCCATTCTTCTTCTACTGTATTTATTTCCCCCATTCCTGTCAATTGCTCCCTTATGCTCTCCCTGAATCTCTGTACAACCTCTGGTTCTTTTAGTTTATCCAGGTCCCATCTCCTTAAATTCCCACCTTTTTGCAGTTTCTTCAGTTTTAATCTACAGGTCATAACCAATAGATTGTGGTCAGAGTCCACATCTGCCCCTAGAAATGTCTTACAATTTAAAACCTGGTTCCTAAATCTCTGTCTTACCATTATATAATCTATCTGATACCTTTTAGTATCTCCAGGGTTCTTCCATGTATACAACCTTCTTTCATGATTCTTAAACCAAGTGTTAGTTATGATTATGTTGTGCTCTGTGCAAAATTCGACCAGGCGGCTTCCTCTTTCATTTCTGTCCCCCAATCCATATTCACCTACTATGTTTCCTTCTCTCCCTTTTCCTACACTCGAATTCCAGTCACCCATGACTATTAAATTTTCGTCTCCCTTCACAATCTGAATAATTTCTTTTATTTCATCATACATTTCTTCAATTTCTTCGTCATCTGCAGAGCTAGTTGGCATATAAACTTGTACTACTGTAGTAGGCGTGGGCTTCGTATCTATCTTGGCCACAATAATGCGTTCACTATGCTGTTTGTAGTAGCTTACCAGCATTCCTATTTTCCTATTCATTATTAAACCTACTCCTGCATTACCCCTATTTGATTTTGTGTTTATAACCCTGTAGTCACCTGACCAGAAGTCTTGTTCCTCCTGCCACCGAACTTCACTAATTCCCACTATATCTAACTTCAACCTATCCATTTCCCTTTTTAAATTTTCTAACCTACCTGCCCGATTAAGGGATCTGACATTCCACGCTCCGATCCGTAGAACGCCAGTTTTCTTTCTCCTGATAACGACATCCTCTTGAGTAGTCCCCGCCCGGAGATCCGAATGGGGGACTATTTTACCTCCGGAATATTTTACCCAAGAGGACGCCATCATCATGTAATCATACAGTAAAGCTGCATGCCCTCGGGAAAAATTACGGCTGTAGTTTCCCCTTGCTTTCAGCCGTTCGCAGTACCAGCACAGCAAGGCCGTTTTGGTTATTGTTACAAAGCCAGATCAGTCAATCATCCAGACTGTTGCCCTTGCAACTACTGAAAAGGCTGCTGCCCCTCTTCAGGAACCACACGTTTGTCTGGCCTCTCAACAGATACCCCTCCGTTGTGGTTGCACCTACGGTACGGTTATCTGTATCGCTGAGGCACGCAAGCCTCCCCACCAACGGCAAGGTCCATGGTTCATGGGGGGGAGCTGTTCTATATATCACAACAGAAAGAAATTCTGTTCAAGTCGCCCTGTAACTTATTCCACTTAAAGACGACAATGTTCTACACACGACAGTATCATCATTGTTGCTGACCCTATCAGTCCTATCGTTTGTACACAAACAACATCCCATCGGAATTAATAAAATCATTGGGGGAAGTGGCAAAAAAAAAAAACGGTTATTCACCTTGGTTTGTAGAATGCATGAGACTGGCGATATACCATAAGACTTACGGAAGAACATCATCCACACAATTCCGTAGATAGCAAGAGCCAACAAGTGCGAGAATTTACGCACAGTCAGCTTAACACCTCATACATCCAAGTTTCTGATAAGTATAATATACGTGGAAAAGAATTCGACAGTTAAAAACAGTGCAAGTTGTTCGAAATACTGAGAAGAATAGAGGAAAGCTGTAGGGAAAGACAGGTAATGTACAGTACGTACAAGAAGCAGTGAGACTGGAAGACGAAGAACATAAGTGCTCGGATTAGAAAAATATGTAAGACAGGGATAAAGTCTTTCGCCACTACTGCCGGCCGGAGTGGCCGAGCGGTTCTAGGCGCTACAGTCTGGAAGCCCGCGACCGCTACGGTAGCAGGTTCGAATCCTGCCTCGGGCATGGATGTGTGTGATGTCCTTAGGTTAGTTAGGTTTAAGTAGTTCTAAGTTCTAGGGGACTGATGACCTCAGATGTTAAGTCCCATAGTGCTGAGAGCCATTTGAACCATTTTTTTTCTCACCACTACTGTACACTCTACACATCTTACAACCAATGACCGAAATAAAAGAAAGGTTCAAGAATGGGATTAAAATTCAAGATGAAAGGATATCAATGATGAGATTCGACGACGATATTGCAGTTCTCAGTAAAAGTAAAGAAGAATTGCAGGACCTGCCGAAAGGAATGAACGGTCTAATGAGTATAGAATATGAATTGAGAGTAAATCGAAGAAAGACGACAGTAATGAGAATTAGAAGAAGTGAGAACAGCGAGGAACTTAACATCAGAATTTGGGATCACGAAGTAGACGAAATGAAGGAGAATTTTGCTATCTAGGCAACAAAATAATCCATGATGGACGGTGCTAGGAGGACATAAAAAGCAGACTATCACTGACAAAAAGAGCATTTCTGGCCAAGGGAATTGTGCTAGTATTAAACACAGATATAACACAGATATTAATTTAAGGGAGAAATATCTGAGAATGTACGTTTGGAGCACAGCCTTGTATGGGAGTGAGTCATGGGCTCTAGAGAAACCGGAACGGAAAAGAATCGAAGTCTTTGAGATGTGGTACATTAAAAATTAGGTGGAATGATAAATAAAGAATGAGAAGGTTCTCTGCAGAGTCGGCGACGAAAGGAATGTATGAAAAACACTGACACGAAAAAGGGACAGGATTATAGGACATCTGTTAAGACATCAGGGAATAACTGCCATGGTATTATATGGTAAAAACTATAGAGGAAGACAGAGATTGGAATTCGTCCAGCTAATAATGGAAGTTGTAGGTTGCTGCTGCTACTCTGAGATGAAAATGTTGTCACAGGAAAAGGAATTTGTGGCAGACCACATTAAATCAGAGTACTGATGGCTATATATATATATATATATATATATATATATATATATATATATATATATGTGTGTGTGTGTGTGTGTGTGTGTGTGTGTGTATGTTTTGCAGAGTGGTCTTGTAATACATTTCTGTGGCACTTTTAACAAATAAAAATAAAATAAAAAATATATATAATAATAATAAATTGTAAAAATAATAATAATAATTGTTGTTTGGATAAGTTATTGAGAGATCAATGTTTGTTTCGCCTTTAAGATTGGAATTGAATTTCTTAATTTTTCATAAAGTCTTACGTAGCATTATTCATTGAGGTCACACAATAAAGTAAATGCAATTTACGCCGTGAACTTATCGAGCTTCGCACGTCCGAAAATGTACGGAACGTAGCCAGGGCTCATTATATATTTTTTATAGACAAAGTCTGCTATCTGACCTCAGCTTCAATCATGACAATGGAGTGAATAAAACTACTAAGACAGAGAAAAGCATACTATTAAATAAAACATGTATTCATTTCAACATACACATTACAATATGAATGACACCTACGTAAAATTCTAGGTAAATAATTGCAGATAATTCACAAATGAGAGCGACTTATTAATTCTGCGCCTCTTTTCTGCAAAAAAGTATCAGTATGGCTAATTGTGGAGCCACACAAAATATTACGTCCTTCTAGGACAACGAATGACATAAGAGTGTGCGGATGCCTACTGGCTGCGACAAGAGAGCGGTGTCTGGAAGAGCATTGTTCTTTTGGTAAATGGCACCATCACATTGTCAGATGAGAGGTAATGCTTGAAGAAGCAGAGTGCCTGTGACATGCCGTTGTGCCATCAGAGGTCCTTCAATCAACATCTGTCATCACCTGTCGTTATACCTGATGGCTTCCCTGCACAATTACGTTTGGAATAATAGCACTGAGCCTTTCAAAAACGTCGGAAGAGTAAGGCCACTCCCCTTTCGCCACCATAATCATTGACTATGGTCATCCTAAATAGTGCAGAGTTGTGATTCATCACTGAACACAATGTGACACCAGTCAATAGCAGACCATGCTTTGCAGCGCAGTACCACTCCAAATGCAACCATTTACACTGTTGTGTTAACGTCTAAGGCGCTGCAGTCATGGACGGTGCGGCTGGTCCCGGTGGAGGTTCGAGTCCTCCCTCGGGCATGGGTGTGTGTGTTTGTCCTTAGGATAATTTAGGTTAAGTAGTGTGTAAGCTTAGGGACTGATGACCTTAGCAGTTAAGTCCCATAAGATTTCACACACATTTGAACATTTTTTTGTTGTGTTAACGGCAGGCAATGCATGGGGCAGTAATTCCCTAATCTGGGTGCTGCTAGTCTCTAACCAATATTGTAGGGTAGCACAGAACACAGCAGGAAGTGCATTACTTGTTCTCAGGTGGCAAACACAAACGTGAAGGGGTTAGATGTGTGGGAATCGTCCAGTGTGGTGATCAGACATGGTTAGCTGGAAACTTAATGAGTATACCTGCCCTCACATTCCCATACAGTTCAACAATGGATCACTGTCACAACCGAAGGCCTCACAATTCTGGATATTGCGCGAATCGACCAGCCGAACAATTGCAGATGAACAATGAGGCGACTTTCAAATTCTTTCAGGTGTTGGTAATGCTATCTCATATGGGTACACACTATTTCCATTGTCTTTCACAGTGATAAATCAATATATGACGCCTCTAATAAACCCTACCAGACTGACAGCAACACTAAATACAAAAAACAGCAATGTGTCTCTGGTAGCTGTTCTACATGTCACAGAGAATTGCAGCTTTAATCATTCAGATACTGGCCAATGGTGTCTACGTGTATGAAGTTGGATTGACATCTGACCATATACTATGGGTGCTACACTTTCTTGTCAGGCAGAATACTTAAAATGACTCCAAGCTATATCCGTGTGCTTGGACATTGGTTAGCAATCTGTAGTGTGGCACTATATCAAATTTTTCTGGAAACCTACCAGTATGGAACCTCGCTGTTGCTCTTCATCCTATCTGGTACCCTAATTTTGCTTTGTAATTGCGACATTCATTACTATCTTATGGACTAGAACACTGTGGGAAACATTTGTGGTTATGGCATGTTTCATTAACATGTCCATGTCACAAGCAAGTGTATTTGGTTGGTAGCTGACTTAAGTACATAAGAAGGAGCAATGTATATCCTGACACAGCCTGCATTGTTTCTAGATTTTAGTACAATATGCATGGTTGCCAGATCTCCTCCCTCTCCACCTTCTCCCTTCTTTCTAGGCTTATAGGGTGACATACAAACTCTTGAAAATTAAAAAAAAAAATTGAAATGGGGCTTTATCCCACTGGTCAACAGAGATGTGCAGTCTGCTAGGTTGCCAGATTTACCATGTATGTTTAGACCTAATTTATTACATAGTTATATTTATGGCTGTAATTTATGAGCCAAAATCTCCAACACTATCAAAACACGGCTGTCTCTATTTTCAAAAACACCCTTACAATTAATAACCCACTACGTTATTCCCTAGTCTTCATTAGTATAATTCATGACCCAGAATGGCTGGGGATATTTGGATTATGCTCTGTCATTATAGTAGATATGTAAAATGTTGGAAAATTAAAAAAAAGCCAGAGTTAGATAACATAAGAAGGACATGTGTACATTAAAAAGAACATGCTGCAAGCATCACCATCACAGTGCTAAGTAAAAATGCAAGCTAGGTGATAAATACTGTTGTACTATAACATTTTAGCCGTGAATCTTTTAAAAATCAGCCTGCTGTAAGGAGCTTGTGCTGAAAAGATTACGAATACTAGAGACACTTCTGCCAGCTAACTACAGCACATCGTCAGCAGCCATCTCATGTTTATACAGCGGAGACCGCCATGCCGGGTGTATAGACAACTGCTTCTCTGATCAGCTGATTGTTGCTTCCTTAAGCACCACTATCTGCTCATTCACTGCAGGAGGTGAAGTTGCATAACTAAGTATTAAGTTTAAAGTATGCTAAAGGTCACACACGAAACATTGCAAAATTACACTGTTGATTGCATTTTAACAATTACCACAGATGCTTTCTTATACTTTACACTCAGTGAAGTATGAAAGGAATGGAACAATACTGCATTTATTTAAAACAAGATAACTGCAGAATGGTATCTTCAATGGTCCACATGGTGTATTTCTCACTGTATCCATCTGCACCGTGAAAGTGCTGGAGACCCAAGGTACCACTGCTGTGTCTGCAGGAGTTGAGGCTCCAATCTGGAATGTTAATACTAACGCTGCTGCCAGATCCCATCCACTACAACGATAAGAAGCTATTAATGCTTGAGAAAACAAAGTAATACTCCACTCATACCGCAACAACAGTAGATAAGTATGCCAGCCATTGGACTTCTAGGTCCACCACAGCAGACTGGATGTTTCCCCACCTCTGCATTATAATCTGTATTATGTGCATTTTATATGATCCATTTTCACAGAAGTGTAGTGTAATACTTTTGTTGTTGCCCCTGGAGCCATGTCACAATATATCAGTACTATTCCATTAGATGGATTTCCATCACAACCACAACCTATGGCTGACTATCACAATGAGATAGTAAATCATTAGAGCTCCATGCAAAATTTAAAGTGACGTGAAATTTGTGGCAATTAGGAACTAAATTAATATGCGTATTATAACATTCGAAGCTCAATGCGGCTTCCACATTCAATGCTGTGTTCTGTTTGAAGACTGTATCGAAAATCAGCTGTATATTTTGTACGTTACATTAAGAGTATACCCCCCTCATCGGTAGCGCATTCCATAGTACTCTCACTCGTTTTACGGTAGTAGTAACTATACATTTCTAAATAACATAAAATACCGTGATTACTCCATACACTACTCCTAAAGTCATGCGGAAGGACAAACTAAAGACTATGTTTTGTTGCCCAAACATATAAAATATTGCTTACAGTCACATGTCGCTCATCTTTTAGACTATTGTTGCATGGTACTGCTTTTCCCTGTAATCTCACCATTAACAAGTGTTCCACTACAACTACCGTCTTTGATATAAGCAGCTTGCGCATCCCTAACTTTCATCTTCTTGGTTCTGAATTGGAATTTGCTTGTTGTCGTCAGAACTTCTCTTTTAACTTCACTTTCTGTAGCTGTTACATCACAGTTTGGCGGCTGTTCAACAGTGTACTCATTCTTTGTTATTTCTATAGTGGTAAACTCCTTCCACGACTACGAAATTGGCTGTTTCCTATTACTTCTGAGTGACGATGGCAGTATTGTATTTGAGACGAGTCCAATTCTATTTTTATGGATTTCACATGAAAAATTACCTTTAAAAATCTATATGCCTTTGTACATGAGCTAATCTCTTTTCCACAGAGCGAGGTGGCGCTGTGGTTAGTACATAGGACTGGCATTCGAGAGGACGACGGTTCAAACATGCATCCACCCATCCTGATTTAGGTTTTGCGTGATTTCCCTAAATCGTTTCAGGCAAATTCCGGGATGATTCCTGTGAAAGGGCTTGGCCAACTACCTTTTCCATCTTTTCCTAATCCAATGGGACCAATGACCTCACTGTTTTGTCCCTTCCCTCAAATCAGTCAGCCAACCAACCAACTAATCTCTTTTCTCTTAATCTTATGACTGCTGCACCAGATATATACCATGGATGTGACATAATGGACTCAGTCTTCACTGAACAGAGTTCCTCCAAAATTTGTCCAATAACATTTCATACTGCATACATAATCTTTCTTCCAGAGATTCCCATTTATGTTACCTGAGTTTTTCTGTTGAATTTTTTGAATGGGCTATACCGATCTGGTTGATCCAATCAACGTCACAGTGCTATCGACTGGGTCATTCACATGGGTGCAATTGCTTCATGGCTCAGCCACAACCATTCAATCATGTAACACATTCATCAGCAATATTGCCAATATGGGGTACATGCATAATTTTTCCTGCTACAGAACAAATAAACTACAATAATAATGCCAGTTGTGTTGTGTATTTGATATATTATGTATTTTGATAAATAAGAATACAGATTATTTTACTTTGACACAAAATCGAAATATTTTCCATTCATGATCAGAGATATGTAGTCATATTTGTCTATTACGATGAGCACCCTGCATACGTTTAGTACGCCTGCAATTTCCCTCCACCAGAAAACAGCTACTTTGGAACGAAATTTAGTAGCTTATATGTATTAAAGCGACACATTATATCATGACAGCTATATTGCGTCGTTATGCAGTAAAGCGATACATACCGCAAAACCCCAGTCCGTTTGCAATGTTTTCGATGATTGTGACCCCACACAGGAATCACAGACGGACTGATAAACTGCCTCATCGCAGAAGCACATCCTGGCCTGTCTCCAGATTTAACACAAGCTGCTGCCTGGGGCACCAAGGTGAGATTAGGGCCACAGGTACTGGAAATATGGCTGTCTGAGCTGCTACGCTGAGAGAGGCCATGGGTTTGGGGTACTAATCTGAGAGGGACACCAGGGGTGCCCAGAAGTCAGATTTGTATACAGCGTGTATCACAATTAGAAGCGAAAAGCAACAAAGGTAAATGTGTACGAATGAAAAGAGGGGAGGGGAAGGCCCAAAATGATAAGTCGCTTGTGTAGAAAAATGTTCCTGACTGGCTCTGCATATTCCACTCAGGCACTGCGTAAAAACTGTTTAACATCGACAAGCTACAATTGTACACAAAGGCTGCGTAACAAATTTATGTCAACTCACAAGTCCAGGAGTGAACTGTCGATAACGCTTTTTCCAATTTTTTGAAGTGTTCTGATTCGTGTCTACTAGAACCTTTTACACATCCTTTGGCTGAAGAACGTGGTATTACCATGTTAGAAGCTATGATTTATTATTATAAAGTGGATGAAACTTTTGAACCTCTGTGTACGAAAGTCACTGCGTCTTCTGTATGTTTGGGAATTAAAAAGTAGGCTTTGGCTTGCCCTGTCACACGGTCTTAGCGCTGTTTTGCAGGTTAATTACATTGTTTTGTCTCTTTATTGCCTGTGAACAGATTTTATTTGTGCCTCATTTTTGCTAACTTAAAATGAGGAAGATAACTATACACCGCGCGACTGCTACGGTCGCAGGTACGCATCCTGCCTCGGGCATGGATGTGTGTGTTGTCCTTAGGTTAGTTAGGTTTAAGTAGGTCTAAGTCTAGGGGACTGATGACCTCAGATGTTAAGTCCCATAGTGCTGAGAGCCATAACTATACAATACACCATTGATGAGGGGATACACTCTTAATGTAATGGACAAAATCTGTGTTTGGTTCTGGATACAGTCTTCCTGTAGACCAAGGCATTGCCTGGGAAAGCGGCAGGGGGCTTCTAGTGTTATAATAAGCATATCCGTTTAGTTTCCAGTTACCATAAAATATACATTATAGGAATTCTCATGTGGTTGTAAATTTTATACGTAGTTTTAGCTACTTATTTTCTGGTTATGACAGTCAGCGACAGATGGGGTGGGATAGCATTCCGTCTAATGGATTGATACTGTTGCATTTTGGTGTGACTCCAGGAGAAACACCAAGAATATTATGCAATGCTACACTTCTGAAAAAATGAAACACTTAAAATGCACATAAATTCAGTTATCATGTACAGCTGAAAAAAGAGCCAGGCTGCTACTTTGACCTATACAGGGTTATTACAAATGATTGAAGCGATTTCACAGTTCTACAATCACTTTATTATTTGAGATATTTTCACAATGCTTTGCACACACATACAAAAACTCAAAACGTTTTTTTATGCATTCACAAATGTTCGATATGTGCCCCTTTAGTGATTCGGCAGACATCAAGCCGATAAGCAAGTTCCTCCCACACTCGGCGCAGCATGTCCCCATCAATGAGTTCGAAAGCATCGTTGATGCGAGCTCGCAGTACTGGCACGTTTCTTGGTAGAGGAGGTTTAAACACTGAATCTTTCACATAACCCCACAGAAAGAAATCGCATGGGGTTAAGTCGGGAGAGCGTGGAGGCCATGACATGAATAGCTGATCATGATCTCCACCACGACCGATCCATCGGTTTTCCAATCTCCTGTTTAAGAAATGCCAAACATCATGATGGAAGTGTGGTGGAGCACCGTCCTGTTGAAAGATGAAGTCGGCGCTGTCGGTCTCCAGTTGTGGCACGAGCCAATTTTCCAGCATGCCCAGATACACGTGTCCTGTAACATTTTTTTCGCAGAAGAAAAAGGGGCCGTAAACTTTAAACCGTGAGATTGCACAAAACACGTTAACTTTTGGTGAATTGCGAATTTGCTGCACGAATGCGTGAGGATTCTCTACCGCCCAGATTCGCACATTGTGTCTGTTCACTTCACCATTAAGAAAAAATGTTGCTTCCTCACTGAAAACAAGTTTCGCACTGAACGCATCCTCTTCCATGAGCTGTTGCAACCGCGCCGAAAATTCAAAGCGTTTGACTTTGTCATCGGGTGTCAGGGCTTGTAGCAATTGTAAACGGTAAGGCTTCTGCTTTAGCCTTTTCTGTAAGATTTTCCAAACCGTCGGCTGTGGTACGTTTAGCTCCCTGCTTGCTTTATTCGTCGACTTCCGCGGGCTACGCGTGAAACTTGCCCGCACGCGTTCAACCGTTTCTTCGCTCACTGCAGGCCGACCCCTTGATTTCCCATTACAGAGGCATCCAGAAGCTTTAAACTGCGCATACCATCGCCGAATGGCGTTAGCAGTTGGTGGATCTTTGTTGAACTTCGTCCTGAAGTGTCGTTGGACTGTTATGACTGACTGATGTGAGTGCATTTCAAGCACGACATACGCTTTCTCGGCTCCTGTCGCCATTTTGTCTCACTGCGCTGTCGAGCTCTCTGGCGGCAGAAACCTGAAGTGCGGCTTCAGCCGAACATAACTTTATGAGTTTTTCTACGTATCTGTAGTGTGTCGTGACCATATGTCAATGAATGGAGCTACAGTGAATTTATGAAATCGCTTCAATCATTTGTAATAGCCCTGTACTATGTGCTCAAAAGTATCTGGACATCTGGCTGAATATGAATTACAAGTTCATGGCGCTCCCCATCGGTAACGCTGGAATTCAGTATGGTGTTGGCCCACTCTTAGCCTTGATAACAGCTTCCACTCTCGCAGGAATACGTTCAGTCAGGTGCTGGAAGGTTTCTTGGGGAATGGCAGCTCATTCTTCACTCAGTGCTGCACTAGGGAGAGGTATCAACGTCGGTCGGTAAGGCATGGCACGAAGTTGGCGTTCCAAAATATCCCAAAGGTATTCTATAGGATTCAGGTCAGGACTCTGTGCAATCCAGTCCATTACAGGGATGTTATTCTCGTGTAACCACTCCCCCACAGGCCTTGCATTATGAACAGGTGGTCGATGGTGTTGAAAGATGCACTCGCCATTCCCGAATTGCTCTTCATCAGTGGGAAGCAAGAAGGTGCTTAAAACATCAGTGTAGGGCTGTGCTGTGATAGTGCCATGCAAAATAACAAGGGGTGCAAACCCCTCCATGAAAAACACGACCACACCCTAACACCACCGCTTCCGAACTTTACTGTTGGCACTACACACGCTGGAAGATGACGTTCACAAGGCATTCACCATACCCACACCCTGCCATCAGATCGCCACATTGTGTACCGTGATTTGTCACTCCACACAACGTTCTTCCACTGTTCAATCGTCAAATGTTTACCCTCCTTACACCAAGCGAGTCGTCGCATGGCATTTACTGGCGTGATATGTGGATTTGTAAGTAGGCTGTTTATGTAGCTATGTAGCACTTTGCATTAATAACTCTGACAGTGCTGTGCGCGCCCTGCAGGAGACTCTGTTGTTGGTCGGACTAGCAGTTGGAGGTGAACAGCCAGCAGTGAAGGAAGCTGGGAGTGAGTAGTCAGCAGTGATGGAGGTTAGAGGTTAATAATTAGCCGTATTGTAGGTCTGCAGTATTAGTGCGAGCGGATGATCTGGACGTGTCCAACTTGGATATTGAATGTTATTCATGATTATATAATTTTTGGAAGTGGATGTCATTCACGATTATATAATTTTTGAACTGGTTGTCACATTGTTAAGGTAAAAAATATGTTGTTTGCTTTGCAACAAAATCTTTCCTTTGCTAACCATATAGTGGTTAGAGTCTGTTTAGAATCTTTTATTTATCTGGCTGTATTGGCACTTGCTGACCTGACCATGTTCGAAGTCCGTGAGTTCCACGGAGCGCCCCATTCTGCTCTCTCACAATGTGTAATGACTACTGAGGTCACTGATATGGAGTACCTGGCAGTAGGTGGCAGCAAAATGCACCTAATACGAAAAACGTATTGTTTTTGGGGATGTCCAGATACTTTTGATCACATAGTGTAAGAATTTGCAAGCTCGCACAGTTATTCTGATGCTGCTGTGTTAGGAGAGTGTGTGTTTTCTCAGGTGTGCTGATAACAAGCAACTGCATGTGGCGATGGAGTTCTGTGAGGTACTACTTCTTATCGTTTTTCGGTATTAGACTTAAATATTTCAACAACATGACATGCTACACATGTTCTCCATGAATGTTGTAATGCATTATATTGTATTTATCCAGATTTAGAGACAAGTGGCATCCTTTACTGCAAACCTTGTTCAAGTATTGCTCACAACCATCCAATGAGGATACCTTCCTGTTGACTACAGCATATCATCGACTTTTCTGTCACTGCTGGTGACCCTATGTGAAAAATAGTGTATGTATTTTTTGTTCTAAGTAATTTGATAGCAACACTTAATTGCTTTTTATGTATTTATATTTTGTCCTTCACAACAACTTTCACTGTCATAGCACGATTCTCAATTGCTCCTTAATACTTAATGAGCGAGTCCGATCATAAAAAGTACTAAACTTTGTAAACTGCAATGTAGCAGCCTTAAACCGTCATTAATATGTGCAATACTGTGTAGAAATGTTGTTTAGAGGACAAATTGATAAGTGATCTGCAATTAAATAGGTGTATTTGAGAGATTGCAGGGCACTCTCACTTCTGATTCGGTGTAGGGAATACGATCTATGGCGATTTGACTTCATACATTGTGATGAAATGGTGGGCAGCAGTTTATCGTCTTGTTTGCATGCTCTAGGGAAAGAAATATGGTAAGCTTTACCTGCATTCAAAGGAACAGGATGCCGACTTAAACGACTGCAGTAAAAGCACGACGTTGGTGGGGTGACAAAGCGCATTTTTTCTGGAGAACGATGAAGAGTCATTTCCAGACAGCCCCGTGCCGCGATCGTATAGTGCAGAAACACATTAGCTTGGCGCCACGGACGGGGACAGACATCCAGGTATATGGCCTAGCACCGAAAAGTCGCCGACAGGGCATTGTAGGCCGTGTTAGCGAGCAAGCCACCAAAAGAAATGTAAACGTTCCGCAAATGTCCGTGGGACAGGAAAACAGGCGCCCAGACGTGCAAACTCTGTTTCAATACATCTTTTGTCAATGTGAGTTTATGGCTGTTCCTTGCAAACTCTGAAATGGATGCAACAGGGGAGATAACAGGCTGTTTATGGAGGGCTGTGCTTCCACCCAGTATTTTGTTAGCAAAAGACATGGCAAACACGTGGGAAAGAGGCCGCGAAGCTGAATTTTTTTCCGTTTTCTGCCAATTAACTGTAAGTCTCTGATTGGTCAAATCGTTTTGCAGTGCAAAGACCATTCACCGAGCTTAGAATGCTGGGCTCCAGCTCGTGATTGGCTTATGTGAAAATGGGGGAAGTCAAAAAAGAGTCGAGGAAAGAGCTGACGAGGAAATGTAGAGAAAGGGAGATCGATACTCTGATACAAGACTCTGGTACAAGTCTCTTGTACTGGCGCTTCGCTAGTAAAGAACTGCAGATCGCAGGTCTCCACCTAAACGGTGAGACTTGTATCCTTTGCTAGGGCGTGACTTAGAGCCTGTGCCAGTCACCTTCTGAACTGTCAGAGGTACTGCTTATATCATCACAGTCACAACGAGTGACGCGTGGGTGTACTTATTTGCCTTGAGTCGGCCGTCTAAACATTTGACTTATTCTGACACGCACAGTCGTGGCACGGAGTCAAATTGGTTTGGCAGACCAGCAAACGGGTCCACCTGCACACTGGAATCTTTTGGGGTTTCAGAGGCTCTTAGGGAAGTACCTGCATTCTGAATTAACCGAATGCGAGACCGCGTACTTGCATTTTTCGGGTACGCGCACTTAATAACAGGTTGCCAACGTCCATTACTTCAGTCGCCGAACGCATCGTAGCGTAGCGCCTTGACCAGTAGGATGGTAAAGTATTCGCTGCTGTGAAGTAGGGGTATTATATCTATTTCTCAGCACCCTGTACTTTCGAACCATATTTTTCCCTTTTTTTTTTTGTAGGGTAGAATAAAGATGCTTGGTGGTGGCGTAGTTTGATGCCATAACCTGGATTCACGTGTGTGAAGTGAGATAGGGCGAGTAGTGTTGTGGTTAGTGTCGCGTGTCGATCCCCAGCAGATCACTTTGTCCACCATAGATCCCATTTTAGTAAGGCTTTTGTTAAATAAATATTTTTGTATGATGTTTCTTTAATAATTTTGTTGTCTTGTCTTGTTTAAGATCAATAAATCGATTGTGAATTAGACTACAACTTCTTCCTGAGTTCTGATTAACAGTTGCTTCGCATTTTTATGGCAGTCTAGATCAGAAAAATAAGGAGCAGCTTTTTCATTTGGTGTCCACTGCGTGGACTTTTACTTCATTAACAGTAATCTTCTTTCATCCTTTGTCATAGACATATCATATGTAAGGTGCTTTTAAAGGTGGTAAAACTGCCTAGACTGATTAATAATTATAAACCATACAATCCAAATAAACACAAAATCAGTATTTCTTACTGAGGTCAGAAATTATCTCAAGGGCATCTGTTTGTTACAACTGCAAAAACTGCAGAATGCCTCTTAGATCCAGGCTTCAAGTCAAGTATGAGATGGAACAGCCCGGAAAGCAACGTGTCATACAATGCACTAAGAATGAGACGTCAATGTGGAACAATAGTGGCGAATATTGAACCTCATATAAAATCGTCAAAATTGTGTGAGTCACCGGACAAATCAGAATGAAGAAAAAGATCAGCAAGTATACTGAGAACATCAAATATTCTGTTTCACTATACAGGTACATCAGATGTTGTTTTTGTCGTTCAGTATGACGTACTGCATTCGCTCTTCAGATATTCATCCAGCCAGTGTGATATTATACCGTAATCAATTATCGAAGCAAAGTCGATTGTGACAGATAATCGCAAACACTTGGAACATAACCAATTTACATCCATATGTACGGTGCGTGGCAGAAGGTATCCTGTACCACTACTAGTCATTTCTGTTCCTATTCCACTTGCAAACTGAAAGAGAGAACAACAACTGCTATGTGACCCCGTATGAGGCATATTTTCTAAAATCTTATCTTCGTGGGATTTTCCGGTACGACCATTTCATGAGTGAACTGTGAATATCAGGAACCTGGTAGAACATCAAATCGCCGATATTTCTGCAGCCAGAAATAGGATCCTGCAAGAACGGGACCAACGACAACTGAAGAGAATCGTTCGACATGACAGAAGGGCAACCTTTCCGCAAATTGCTGCAGATTTCAGTGCTAGGCCAACAAGTGCCAGGGTGCGAACCATTCAACGAAACATCATCGACATGGTCTTTCGGAGCCGAAGACCCACTCGTGTACCCTTGATGACTGCACGACACAAAGCTTTACGCCTCGCCTGGCCCCGTCAACACAGACGTTGGACTGTTGATGACTGCAGACATGTTGCCTGGTCGGACGGGTCTTGTTTCAGATTGTATCTAGAGGATAGACGTGTACGGGTAAGGAGAAAACCTCATGAATCCTTGGTCTCTGCATGTCAGCAGAGAACTGTTCAAGCCGGTGGAGCTTCTGTATTGGTTTGGGGCGTGTGCAGTTGAAGGAGTGATATGGGACCCCTGATAGGTCTAGGTGCGACTCTGACGGGTGACACGCACGTAAGCATCCTGTCTGATCACTTGCATCCTTTCATATCCATTGTGCATTCCGACGGACTTTGGCAATTCCAGCAGGTCAATGCGACATCTCAGAATTGCTGCAGAGTGTATCCAGGAATACTCTTCTGAGTTCAAACACTTCCGCTGGCCACCAAACTCACTAGACAAGAACATTATGGGGCATATCTGGGATACCTTACGAGCTGTTCAGAAGAGATCTCCACCCCCTCATACTCTAACAGAGTTATGGATAGATCTGCAGCACTACTTGAGACATTAGTCGAATCGATGCCATGTCGTGCTACTAAAATATAAATAAGAATAATAAATGCTCCATAACTTTGGAATGTTGCAGTCTCACAATATCTAACAGCAGTTTTGGAACTGCCAGGCGGGGTGGCCGTGCGGTTCTAGGCGCCACAGTATGGAACCGCGTGACCGCTACGGTCGCAGGTTCGAATCCTGCCTCGGGCATGGATGTGTGTGATGTCCTTAGGTTAGTTAGGTTTAGGTAGTTCTAAGTTCTCGGGGACTGATGACCACAGATGTTAAGTCCCATCGTGCTCAGAGCCTTTTGAACCATTTGAAGTTTTGGAACTAGCATGACTATTCCTTCCAGGAGAGACACTTCATATATAATACTGAGTCGCTTTTAATTCCTTAATAAAAGCACTTATTTTATTTATTTAAGCTGGCAAGCTAGTTTGAGGATATGACAGTTGACTCAAGTATGGTTTTTATAGTATTAGGATACCCTCAAAATTGTAATATGGAAAATTCTTTGAAGTTAATGTGAATATAATTGAAACCAGAGCTACCCTCCAGGCAGTTTAATTCTATTATCAATAATTTAGTACCCGAGTAATTTTAATTCTTTAAATTTGTTACTTTCACTTTATTTTATTACAACGAAGAGGAAGAATTCAAAGTGAAAAAGCAATTTTTACCTCGTGCTCCTTGAGGCTTTCCAAGCGTAAATTGCTTCTCAGGCGAGACTTCGGATGTCGTTGTGAAAACTCCACAATGTTTCGTCGGCGTAACTAACCGACCTCTTCAGGTGCAACGAACAGCGTGTTCACAGCACGTGAAGATGTTGGTCAGTAGCGCCGTTCAAATATTCTGGAGTTTTCACAATGATATCCAGTGTCTCTCCTGAGGCGATATTTACAAGTTTTTAACTTTCTCTTTTTGGTATAATATACTGTAACATATATATTACACAAAGCAGTATTGAGGGTAAAAGATGTATGTATATGCAATGGTTAGATATCCTTGTACTGAAAGAAATAAATTACATAAATAAAGCATGTGCGAAAATTACAAATCAAAAATAGTGAAATTACGTGATATGATATGCAACAAAACACCAATACACAATCCCACATTACATATCTTGCTCCAACACACAATCTTTTTTGTCGGTTTTGACGGGCTGAGGCGAGGCGCAAAGGTTTGTGTCGTGCAGTCATCAAGGGTACACGAGTGAGTCTTCGGCTCCGAAAACCCATATGGACCATGTTGAATTGTTTCCACGCGGACACTTTTTGATGACCCAGCATTCTCTTCAGTCGTCGTTGGTCCTGTTCTTCTAGAATCTTTTTCCGGCCGCAGCGATGTCGGAGATGTGATGTTTTACCGGATTTCTGATGTTCACGGTACACCCGTGAAATGGTAGCACGGGAAACTCTCCACTTCATCGCTTACTCGGAGATGCTGTGTCCCATCGCTCATAAGCCGACTATAACACCCACTCAGTTAAATATTTATAACTTGACATTGTAGCAGCAGTAGCTGATGTAACAACTGCGCCAGACACTTGTTGTCTTACATAGACAATGACGACAGCAGCGCCGTGTTCTGCCTGTTTACATTGTGTTTGAACACGCATGTCTATACAAGTTTCTTTGGCGCTTCGGAGTATAGCAGCTCACTATGAAAGGACTTGTTAACAGACGATGTGGAGAGCCTTTCAGAATCTGAAGTCCTTAATGTAGTGAGCGGTGGCTGTTCGCAGCTCGCTCTCGTGTTATGTCTAGCGACCGCCGTCAAGTATGCAGACTGGAGTGACCGCCTAGAGACTCCAGGCGGCTGGGCTGAGTCCCTGGAGACGCATTAATTGGGTGGCGGCGCGGCCAGCCGCTGCTGAATATGCATGGCTACCCTGCGCCCAGCCGTGCCGGCCGACCGGCGTGAACCACTCTCCGTCCATTAAACAAAGTGGCGAGCGGCAGGTGGGTGGGGAAGGCTACTGCCTGGCCTGTGGCGCAGTCACTTCCGGCCGCTCCTGGACGTTTGTTTACGCGACGCCCGCCGTCTGGGGGTTTTGTGTGCGAGGCGGAAAGTTGAAGGCGGCAGGGGCGCGCACCTGGGTCAGCGCCGGCGTTTTACGGGCGCCCGCAGGACTGCTCCGAACGAGGAGCTCTCTGTGAAGAGTAAGCACAGCAGCGGGAACTGAAACAGTGCATCGGCACGCGTGACTGGCTGATGGAGAGGGGAGAATTACCTCTTCACCTACATTACTAAAGGGCAAAACAGCTGGTACGTTATTTCTATTTTGAAGTGCAATTTCCTTAATCTTTAATATAAAGGAAGTGGAAGGACTTGACCCATACAGTGGCCATTTCGTTTCAACATATTTGTTTATATCATAGATAAATCATTAAGAGAATTACAATCATAAATCAGATAATACACTACTGGTCGTTAAAGTTGCTACACCAAGAAGAAATGCAGATGATAAACGGGTGTTCATTGAACAAATATATTATACTACAACTGACATGTGATTGCATTTTCACGCGATTTGGGTGCATACATCCTGAGAAATCAGTACCCAGAACAACCACCTCTGGCCGTAATAGCGGCCTTGATACGCCTGGGCATTGAGTCAAACAGAGCTGCCAGTGCAGCTTCAACACGATACCACAGTTCATCAAGAGTAGTGCCTAGCGTATTGTGAAGAGCCAGTTGCTCGGCCACCATTGACCAGACGTTTTCAGTTCGTGAGAGATCTGGAGAATGTGCTGGCCAGGGCAGCAGTCGAACATTTTCTATATCCAGAAAGGCCCGTACAGGACCTGCATTATCCTGCGGAAAAGTAGGGTTTCGCAGGGATCGAATGAAGGGTAGAGCCACGGGTCGTAACACATCTGAAATGTAACGTCCACTGTTCAAAGTGCCGTCAAGGCGAACAAGAGGTGACCGAGACGTGTAACCAATGGCACCCCATACCATCACGCCGGGTGATACGCCAGTATGGCGATGACGAATACACGTTTCCAATGTGCGTTCACCGCGATGTCGCCAAACACGGATGCGACCATCACGATGCTATAAACAGAACCTGGATTCATCCGAGAAAATGACGTTTTGCCATTCGTGCACCCACGTTCGTGTTTGAGTACACCATCGCAGGCACTCCTGTCTGTGATGCAGCGTCAAGGCTAACCGCAGCCACGGTCTCCGAGTTGATAGTCTGTGCTGCTGCAAACGTCGTCGAACTGTTCGTGCAGATGGTTGTTGTCTTACAAACGTCCCCATCTGTTGACTCAGGGATCGAGACATGGCTACACGATCCGTTACAGCCATGCGGATAAGATGCCTGTCATCTCGACTGCTAGTGATACGAGGCCGTTGGGATCCAGCACGGCGTTCCGTATTACCCTCCTGAACCCACCGATTCCATATTCTGCTGACAGTCATTGCATCTCGACCAACGTAAGCAGCAATGTTGCGGTACGATAAACCGCAATCGCGATAGGCTACAATGCGACCTTTATCAAAGGTTGGGTCGCTTGCGGAGTATAAATGTGGATGTAGATGTAAAGTGATAAATGTGATGGTACACATTTCTCCTCCTTACAGGAGGCATCACAACAACGTTTCACCAGGCAACGCCGGTCAACTGGTGTTGGTGTGTGAGAAATCGGTTGGAAACTTTCCTCATGTCAGCACGCTGTAGGTGTCGCCACCGGCTCTAACCTTGTGTGAATGCTGTGAAAAGCTAATCATTTGCATGTCACAGCATCTTCTTCCTGTCCGTTAAATTTCGAGTCTGTAGCACGTCTTCTTCGTGGTGTAGCAATTTTAATGGCCAGTAGTGTACTTTCTTTAAGTAAAGCCGTTCAGGCAAACTTCACAAACTGCTTGTTATATAAAACCACAAATGAATTAATCTCTTTAAAAACATTTAAAAACCCACCACTCAGGCCAATTTTACAAACTTCTTGTTATATGAAACCACAAGCGAATTAATCTATTTGCAAACATTTAAAAAAACCGCCACTCGGGCCAAGTAAATCATTTAAAATAAACTTTACATCAAATAACCAGGAAATCAATAATTATTTCCACATAGATTAAAAATCACCCCTCCCGAGCGAGATATTACCAAACAACTTCACAAGGTTATAGACACTTTGGTCAATAATAACCAAGTTATTTCCCCATCAAAATTGACATACTCCACTAAGGCTGAATAGCACCGCAGTTTTAGAAAACGATTTCAATGAAGACACATTCTTCTAGAAATCCATCAGAATTGTTAAGACGAATATTTAAAACATTTAACCCGGGCAACCTTGCAGAGCCAGCACGAGTTTTAGAAAACTGCGGCTTGTACAACAACTGAGGCCCGAGATTGTGAGTGCGCGAGTTGGTCACGAACGGTGGAGGCGTCTGAGTACTTATCTTCTAATTAAGATGTGGACTCCGTTTGTACTTCCACCCCGTTCAGAACACCGAAATCGGAACCAAACAGCACACGCGAGCTCAGGCGAAGTCAACCGTCCGTACGCCCACTAGTAATTTAAAAGGGGAGGCTCTGCACTTCGGTGGCCCACTGCTTCCGATCTCAGGAACATATATCAGAAGCGACAACAGGGAACCAAACAACCCTCCCTTCACCTTAATACTCAAACTTATACAGAAAACTACTTCGATAAAATTGACAATAATATAACTGATTTCATTCCTTTAAGCAGAACCACGTGCACGAATGATGCAAACGGAACTGGCTCATTAAAACGCAAGCATCACATGGAGCACCTTATTTAGGCCTGTAAGGTACCACAAGGCAATCTTTAGACACGGAATATAGATCGTTCGGTAAGGCTGCGCACACGTATCAATGTTTTAGACACTTGCCAGCTGAAGTAAGGACAATAGTATCAAGGAGCGAAACACACACTTAATAAGAGGCAAGAAATATCACATCACAGTCCTTGCAACACTTTGCTGCCTCAAGAGCAATCATCATTATATTTCACTAATCGTTGGTAGGACTTTGAATTACTTAACTTGATGCCAGCTGCTGGCTCGATGTGGCGAAGACGCCACACGTTGCTTAGTCCGATAGTAACAGCGTGTTTCTTCACGGAAGCGAGCACATGCCTAGCTTCACGAGGCTGCCAAGAAGCCACAGCGCCGGCCCGCTGTTACTGACCTCCAGTACGATCAAGCGCCAACTGCCGCCAGTACTCAGGCACACCGCGCTCGCTGTCGTCTCTCCAACGTCTCGCTAATCCGCGCACTTCCGCGTGCCGTGCCGAACGTCGTTCCACCTTTCCACTCCGTACTGCCCGCTATATCCTGAGCCGGCCCAGGCTCCAAAGGGAAACTTCTGCCAGAGGGAATCGATAGCGCCTAACCAAAGATAGCCCTGGCACCAGTCCCGCCACGGCTAAACAGCTGCATGATTCCAACCGAGGGCTGCCTATCTAATTGCTTCCGTGTTCAAGAGAAATTTGATTTTCAGTATTCCATGTAATTACTGATCGAGTTTAAAAATTAAAAATGCTATCATAATCGAGTCATGAGGAGCTGTAATCTTACGTTAACGGTTCAAGGGCCTCCCTATCAGCTGAAATCTTGAAATTTTCCATTTTTTTCATTGATCTTAATCTACAGAATTTCCCATTTCTGACGATGTATAATGCACATATATAGGGTTACTGTTATTGAACAATAAAATCGTCATAACTTCTGAACGGTTTGCGATAGGACGTTCAGACTGAACTGTTAACCGCGGGGCATGATGGAAATTAATTTGCGCACGCACCTTGTCGTTGTCGGCCATTTTCATGTGGTAAGTACGTTTCAGTAAGCAACAGTATCGGTGTTATGCATTGTGTACTGTGCCCATATTAAACGACAGGACATTGTTGATTTACTAGCTGCAGTAGAAGCAGCTTCAGCACACAAGCTCTCCACATATTCAGAGAGTTTAATTTAAAGCGACAGGCTGCTGATGGGAAATACAGGAGAAATAAAATCAGTAAACGATGGTTCCCTACGCAGTCCTTCTCCCAGCTACGCGTAACATAAAACAAACAGCATATGAGTGATTTGCTAGATTAATCGAAAATGAATTAAGTGTTCGAGATAAAAATTATATGAAAGAGGCTGAGACAGGACCCTTTCAACGTGTACACTGCTCGGTCTGTGACCATGGCTCGAAAGGTCAGCATTCGGGAGGACGACGGTCTAAATCTGAGTCCGGCCATCCTGATTTAAGTTTCCCGGGATTTTCCTAAATCGCTTAAGGTAAATGCCGTGATGGTTCCTTCGAAATGACACGGCCACTTTCCTTCTCCATCCTACCCTAACCCGAGCTTGTGTTACGTCTGTAATGACGTCGTCGTCGACGAGACGTTAAACACTAATCTCCTCTTCCTCCTCGAAAGGTAATTTGAAACTGGCACCGCCAGTTTACAGCAAGAAGGATTGTCGGCGTGGATATTGCCTGGAGAACTTGCGTCCTCCACAGAGACGTCACTGAGGCACTGAGCAGCTACCATGAGATACAAAACGTTGAAGACTCGTCTAGTAATGGTCGTCCACGATCGGCACCAACAGCTAAATGACTGCTTTCTACAAAATATGCCTCAAAGGCATACCACATGCAACACAACTGAGGCAACAGGGAAAGGTATGTTGATCCAGACAGCACGCAACCATTTCCACATGCTCAATGTGACCGCTAGGCATATATTACAAACAACGGCCGAACCTTTCCAACACAGTGGCATGCTGAAAAGGTGTGCAAGGTAATAACTGGAACAGAACTTTGATCGCCAGCGCCCGGTTCTCCTCACAGAGTATAAGATTTTTGTGACGACTGGTATCGTAGGAGTGTGGAGGTAGGCAGGATCAATACACTTCTGGCTCTGAGCACTATGGGACTTAACATCTGAGGTCATCAGTCCCCTAGAACTTAAAACTACTTAAACCTAACTAACCTAAGGACATCACACACATCCATGTCCGAGGCAGGATTCGAACCTGCGATCGTAGCGGTCGCGCGGTTCCAGACTGAAGCGCCTTTAACCGCGTCAATACACTTCTGAAGCATGCAGTTTCACTGCTTTAGCAGGAAGGTGCATCAGTCGTGCATTGTGTTACAATAATGTACGGATATCGGACACTCCATCACTATCAAGGTAATCTGAGGGCTGTTATCAGTCAAGATAATACAGTATATTCGACCTGTTTGTATAAAGCGTTTATTTTGCATTTTGTTTACGACCTTCCACTAAGGAAGGGGTTCTATTTGTGTTTATCTGCTCTGCATAGTAACTAACAGTTCTTGATAAAACTTTACGTAGTTTTCGTGTTAGATTTCTTAGTGTTTTCTTGATCGTTTAGAACAGAAAGCGCCCTAAAACCGTCTTTTGTTTGTTTCGCGGCCGTTAGCCACTAGTCACCTGAATCAGCAGTTGTCTTGTGACAGCCAGAGCGACAGCACCAGCAGCAGCGAGTACTGTTTGTATAAAGCGTTCATTTTGCATTTTGTTTACGACCTTCCACTAAGGAAGGGGTTCTATTTGTGTTTATCTGCTCTGCATAGTAACTAACAGTTCTTGATAAAACTTTACGTAGTTTTCGTGTTAGATTTCTTAGTGTTTTCTTGATCGTTTAGAACAGAAAGCGCCCTAAAACCGTCTTTTGTTTGTTTCGCGGCCGTTAGCCACTAGTCACCTGAATCAGCAGTTGTCTTGTGACAGCCAGAGCGACAGCAGCAGCGAGTACTGTTTGTATAAAGCGTTTATTTTGCATTTTGTTTACGACCTTCCACTAAGGAAGGGGTTCTATTTGTGTTTATCTGCTCTGCATAGTAACTAACAGTTCTTGATAAAACTTTACGTAGTTTTCGTGTTAGATTTCTTAGTGTTTTCTTGATCGTTTAGAACAGAAAGCGCCCTAAAACCGTCTTTTGTTTGTTTCGCGGCCGTTAGCCACTAGTCACTTGAATCAGCAGTTGTGTTGTGACAGCCAGAGCGACAGCACCAGCAGCAGCGAGTACTGTTTGTATAAAGCGTTTTTGTACTTATTTGCTGCGCTTAGCTTTTAAATAGTTTTTCTGGGAAAACCTAGCGTAGTTTTCGCGTCTCGTATTTCAGTGAGTGTTTCTTGATTATCAGAGTAGCTCATCAGAAGATTATCTTGGGAATTTGTCACCGTATAGAGTAGGGTAAACATAGTCATGTGTAGGGGCTGTGGTTGTTGTGAGCGGACGCAAGGAGAATTGGCCACTCTTCGGGGGCAGGTGGAGGCTTTGTCTGTTAGGCTCATCGAGCTCGAGGCGCAGGCGTCGGCTCGTAGTGGCGTTGGGGCAACTGTGGTGAGACCTATGCCTACTTCGGTGGCCTTGGAATCACATGGAACCCCTGATGTCGCTGCGTCTTCCGGCAGTGAGCATCTTACCGGTCAGCCATCACTCCAGGGTGAATGGCGGACAGTGGTGGGCTCGCGCGTGCCTGGCCGAAAGGCGAAGGTGGGATCTGGCCGCGTGGCAGCTGCCTTACCCCTTTCCAACAGGTACGGGGTGCTTCCTAGTGGTGATGACATCGTTTCCGAGCCACCACAGGGTGCCTCGCCTGTTGGGCCAGTGGCCGATTCTCCGGCAAGGTCCCGACAGTCACAGAGGTCGGGCCTATTAGTTATAGGGAGCTCCAACGTTAGGCGGGTTATGGAGCCCCTCAGGAAAATAGCGGGTAGGTCGGGGAAGAATGCCAGTGTGCACTCGGTGTGCTTGCCGGGGGGTCTCGTCCGTAATGTGGAGGAGGCCCTTCCGGCAGCTATTGAACGCACTGGGTGTGACCGGCTGCAGATAGTAGCACATGTCGGAACGAATGACGCCTGCCGCTTGGGTTCTGAGGCCATCCTTGGTTCCTTCCGGCGGCTGGCTGATTTGGTGAAGACAACCAGCATCGCACGCGGAGTGCAAGCTGAGCTTAATATCTGCAGCATAGTGCCCAGAGTCGATCGCGGTCCTCTGGTTTGGAGCCGTGTGGAGGGTCTAAACCAGAGGCTCAGACGACTCTGCGACTATAATGGTTGCAAATTCATCGACCTCCGTTATTGGGTGGAGAACTGTAGGGCCCCCCTAGACAGGTCAGGCGTGCACTACACACCGGAAGCAGCTACTAGGGTAGCAGAGTACGTGTGGCGTGCACACGGGGGTTTTTTAGGTTAGAGGGACCCCCCCTTGGGCGAAACGGTAAAACACCTGACGGCTTACCAGAGAGGACATTATCATCGTTGATAAAGAATGTCCGTCCTCAGAGACCAAAAACAGGAAAAGTTAACGTAATATTGGTAAACTGCAGGAGTATCCAGGGCAAGGTTCCTGAATTAGTATCTCTTATTGAAGGAAATAGTGCGCATATAGTATTAGGAACGGAAAGTTGGTTAAAACCGGAAGTTAACAGTAACGAAATCCTAGACACAGAATGGAATATATACCGCAAGGATAGGATAAACGCCAATGGTGGAGGAGTATTTATAGCAGTAAAGAATTCAATAATATCCAGTGAAGTTATTAGCGAATGCGAATGTGAAATAATCTGGGTTAAGTTAAGTATCAAAGGTGGGTCAGATATGATAGTCGGATGCTTCTATAGACCACCTGCATCAGGAACCGTAGTAGTTGAGCGCCTCAGAGAGAACCTGCAGAACGTCGTGAAGAAGTTTCGTGATCATACTATTGTAATAGGGGGAGACTTCAATCTACCAGGTATAGAATGGGATAGTCACACAATCAGAACTGGAGCCAGGGACAGAGACTCTTGTGACATTATCCTGACTGCCTTGTCCGAGAATTACTTCTAGCAGATAGTTAGAGAACCAACTAGTGAAGCTAACGTTTTAGACCTCATAGCAACAAATAGACCGGAACTTTTCGACTCCGTGAATGTAGAAGAGGGTATCAGTGATCATAAGTCAGTGGTTGCATCAATGACTACAAGTGTAATAAGAAATGCCAAGAAAGGAAGGAAAATATATTTGCTTAACAAGAGTGATAGGGCACAAATCGCAGAATATCTGAGTGACCACCATCAAACGTTCATTTCTGAGGAAGAGGATGTGGAACAAAAATGGAAAAAATTCAGAAACATCGTCCAGTACGCCTTAGATAAGTTCGTACCGACTAAGGTCCAAAGCGAGGGGAAAGATCCACCGTGGTATAACAATCATGTACGAAAGGTACTACGGAAACAAAGAAAGCTTCATCATAGGTTTAAGAGTAGTCGAATCATAGCTGATAAGGAAAAGCTGAACGAAGCGAAAAAGAGTGTAAAGAGAGCAATGAGAGAAGCATTCAACGAATTCGAACATAAAACATTGGCAAACAATCTAAACAAGAACCCTAAAAAGTTTTGGTCATATGTAAAATCGGTAAGCGGATCTAAATCCCCTATTCAGTCACTCGTTGACCACGATGGAACCGAAACAGAGGACGACCGAAGAAAGGCAGAAATACTGAATTCAGTGTTCCGAAACTGTTTCACTGCGGAAAATCGTAACACGGTCCCCGACTTCAGCCGTCGCACGGACGCCAAAATGGAAAATATTGAAATAAACGATATCGGAATTGAAAAACAACTGCTATCACTTAGTAGCGGAAAAGCATCCGGACCAGACGAGATACCCTTAAGATTCTACAGTGATTATGCTAAAGAACTTGCCCCCTTTCTATCAGCAATTTATCGTAGATCGCTGGAAGAACGTAAAGTACCTAGCGACTGGAAGAAAGCGCAGGTCGTTCCCATTTTCAAGAAGGGTCATAAATCAGATGCGAATAATTATAGGCCTATTTCGCTTACGTCAATCTGTTGTAGAATAATGGAACATGTTTTGTGTTCTCGTATTATGACGTTCTTAGATAATACAAATCTCCTTCATCATAACCAACATGGATTCCGCAAACAGAGATCATGTGAAACTCAGCTCGCCCTATTTGCCCAAGAAATTCACAGTGCCGTAGACACTGGCGAGCAGATTGATGCCGTATTCCTGGACTTCAGGAAGGCATTTGATACGGTTCCGCACTTACGTTTAGTGAAAAAAATACGAGCTTACGGAATATCGGACCAGGTTTGTGATTGGATTCAGGATTTCCTAGAAGAAAGAACACAACATGTCATTCTTAACGGTTCAAAATCTGCAGATGTAGAGGTAATTTCGGGAGTACCGCAGGGAAGCGTGATAGGACCTTTATTGTTTACAATATACATAAATGACTTAGTTGACAACATCGGTAGCTCCGTGAGGCTATTTGCAGATGACACGGTTGTCTACAAGAAAGTAGCAACATCAGAAGACTCGTACGTACTCCAGGAGGACCTGCAGAGGATTAATGCATGGTGCGACAGCTGGCAGCTTTCCCTAAACGTAGATAAATGTAATATAATGCGCATACATAGGGGCAGAAATCCATTCCAGTACGATTATGCCATAGGTGGTAAATCATTGGAAGCGGTAACGACCGTAAAATACTTAGGAGTTACTATCCGGAGCGATCTGAAGTGGAATGATCACATAAAACAAATAGTGGGAAAAGCAGGCGCCAGGTTGAGATTCATAGGAAGAATTCTAAGAAAATGTGACTCATCGACGAAAGAAGTAGCTTACAAAACGCTTGTTCGTCCGATTCTTGAGTATTGCTCATCAGTATGGGACCCTTACCAGGTTGGATTAATAGAAGAGATAGACATGATCCAGCGAAAAGCAGCGCGATTCGTCATGGGGACATTTAGTCAGCGCGAGAGCGTTACGGAGATGCTGAACAAGCTCCAGTGGCGGACACTTCAAGAAAGGCGTTACGCAATACGGAGAGGTTTATTATCGAAATTACGAGAGAGCACATTCCGGGAAGAGATGGGCAACATATTACTACCGCCCACATATATCTCGCGTAATGATCACAACGAAAAGATCCGAGAAATTAGAGCAAATACGGAGAGTTACAAGCAGTCGTTCTTTCCACGCACAATTCGTGAATGGAACAGGGAAGGGGGGATCAGATAGTGGTACAATAAGTACCCTCCGCCACACACCGTAAGGTGGCTCGCGGAGTATAGATGTAGATGTAGATGTAGATTGTCCAGCCATATAGTCAGCATTTCGGCGGTGGGTCCGTCTTTATTCATCGTAATATCCGAGCAGACTGTATTGTAATCAGTGGTACTGTAGTATATCTGTCCTTGTCTCGACGACAAATGTAAAGCTCCTTTCTGGCTATCTTCGTTATTTTTGCGGCTATCGGACTCAAATGCATAGCGAACATGTTTTTTTACAAAATACCGTAACTTGACCAGATGCCTAAGACCACGCGGCTACGCAGCGCGGCACGTGTTACAATGCACGGGATGGAGAAACACGTTGTCTAACGTCACGAAGGAGCAGATTTTGATTTCGCTGACCGAAAAAGATGTGCTGCTTCGAACCAACTGACTTTATCTCGTTTATTTCCGTTTCAGTTTCACAGTACAGTTTGTAACGGATCGCCCACCGCTACCGTCCTGATTTCTTCTGACAGCTCACCTCGCGATCTAGTTCCCAGGTTGTTTCGAATAAAAAAAAACTGCTGAGAAAACTACACACTGCCAGTTTGCCGGACTTTCTCCGTATTAACTGAGTTGAAAATGTCACAGAATACTTTCACCGCCGGCCGAAGTGGCCGTGCGGTTAAAGGCGCTGCAGTCTGGAACCGCAAGACCGCAACGGTCGCAGCTTCGAATCCTGCCTCGGGCATGGATGTTTGTGATGTCCTTAGGTTAGTTAGGTTTAACTAGTTCTAAGGTCTAGGGGACTAATGACCTCAGCAGTTGAGTCCCATAGTGCTCAGAGCCATTTGAACCATTTTTGAACCAATACTTTCACCGACTGAGCTCCCCTGCCACTGCTACGACTGATGGATTGGTAGTAGTCGGCCACGGGTAGCGAAAATTCGACAGCATGGCGATAATGCGGCAGAAGTCGAAGAATACCCGACTGTGCCGGCTGCAGATTGAAAAAAATATATTTGTATTGTTAATTAACAGTCCTATTTGCTATGGCGTACTGTGAAGCACACAGCCCCTAGCCACACTTAATTAGTAATACTTTAGAATGCACTTACGTGATTTAATGATAGTCAAGAACTCAAGTGGCGTTATACATGTACGGAACTGAAAGAGTATACTTCATTGTGGTGCGACTTATGATTTCTAGATTGCCTTTATTGGACCTTATTATTGCGCACGCTGTGTGGAAGTTTAGAGCTGGGCAGTTTTAGTTCATTTGTGATTTAGAATCCTTACGAAGAATTGACAGTTTACTTTTAGGAAAGGTTAGATACTCGGTCTAAGTTACGAATTTTTGGAATACTTATAGCTGCCATTTCTCTCCACACTGTTTTTCGTAAAAAGATACTTATACAATTCCGGGTTTATCAGCTGTTTTAGAATAGCGATTTCTAAAGCGATTTAATTAAGTCTCGTCTAATGTGCCTGAGCCATGCGCGGCTCGTCTTCATGCCGTTTATTGCTTGTCATCTTGTCTTTACCGTTCTGTCGCCTAATTTCTTATTCGATTTACTGGCGTCACTAAGTTACTGCCTTGCCTGCCCGTGAGTGGCAGCAGCAGCGCTTATCGATAAGAGCACTGTCGTATTATCTTTGGAGCGACATCTAGTATTTCTGGGTCGGCGTGTGTCGGCGGTTCAGTCGGGATGGAGTTCCAGTGAAGTCCGCACAGCCAGTACTTCCCGGACCGCTGGGGACACACATCCACTGTTCGACGAAAGGAGACTTGAGCGGGGACGACCGTTGGTTGGTCGTTCGGTCGGTCGTCTCATCGGGCGACATGTATTTGGTCTTCGGATCGCTTCTGGGCCCCTTCAATTGATCATCTTGTGGGACTGTTCGGTTCCTTCCTCGCACAGAAATGTTGGGTGGCCAATGGGCCAGTGTTCCCTCTGCATGGTTGGGTCCGTCCGCCCCGATAGCTGAGTTGTCAGAGTGACGGATTGCCGGCCTACGGGCCTGGGTTCGGTTCCCAGCTGGGTTGGAGATTTTCTCCACTCAGGGACTGGGTGCTATGTTGTCTTCATCATCATTTCATCCCCATCCAGCGCGCAGCAACGTCAGGCGCGTAATGGGGCCCCTTAGGGAAATGGCAGCAAGAGAGGGGAAGAAAACCAATGTGCACTCCGTGTGCATACCGGGGGGAGTCATTCCAGATGAGGAAAGGGTCCTTCCGGATGCCATGAAGGGTACAGGGTGCACCCATCTGCAGGTGGTCGCTCATGTCGGCACCAATGATGTGTGTCGCTATGGATCGGAGGAAATCCTCTCTGGCTTCCGACGGCTATCTGATTTGGTGAAGACTGCCAGTCTCGCTAGCGGGATGAAAGCAGAGCTCACCATCTGCAGCATCGTCGACAGGACTGACTGCGGACCTTTGGTACAGAGCCGAGTGGAGGGTCTGAATCAGAGGCCGAGACGGTTCTGCGACCGTGTGGGCTGCAGATTCCTCGACTTGCGCCATAGGGTGGTGGGGTTTCGGGTTCCGCTGGATAGGTCAGGAGTCCACTACACGCAACAAGCGGCTACACGGGTTGCAGGGGTTGTGTGGCGTGGGCTGGGCGGTTTTTTAGGTTAGATGGCCTTGGGCAAGTACAGAAAGGGCAACAGCCTCAACGGGTGCGGGGCAAAGTCAGGACATGCGGGGACCAAGCAACAATCGGTATTGTAATTGTCAACTGTCGAAGCTGCGTTGGTAAAGTACCAGAACTTCAAACGCTGATAGAAAGCACCGGAGCTGAAATCGTTATAGGTACAGAAAGCTGGCTTAAGCCAGAGATAAATTCTGCCGAAATTTTTACAAAGGTACAGACGGTGTTTAAAATGGATAGCGTTACGGAGATGTTTAATAAACTCAAGTGGCAGACTCTGCAAGAGAGGCGCTCTGCATCGCGGTGTGGATTGCTCGCCAGGTTTCGAGAGGGTGCGTTTCTGGATGAGGTATCGAATATATTGGTTCCCCCTACTTATACCTCCCGAGGAGATCACGAATGTAAAATTAGAGAGATTAGAGCGCGCACGGAGGCTTTCAGACAGTCGTTCTTCCCGCGAACCATACGCGACTGGAACAGGAAAGGGAGGTAATGACAGTGGCACGTAAAGTGCCCTCCGCCACACACCGTTGGGTGGCTTGCGGAGTATAAATGTAGATGTAGATGTAGATGTAGGTCGCCCAATGTGGCGTCGAATGTAATAAGACCTGTAGCCGGACTTGCCCCGCAAGGCGACTCCCAGCCAATAACGCCAAACGGTAATATCCATTTCCATGGATGGGTCCGAGCCAGTGTCCCCGGGACATCGTCAGTCCGAAAGGAGTGGGGACAGAGCGGCAGTGAGGTCTGGATAGCCATGACTCGACCAAACGTTGCCGGCGCACACGACTTCAGTGGGGACGACCTAGGTTGGTCGTTCGGTCAGTCGACTCATCGGACGACGTTTGTCTGACCGCCGACCGCTTCTGGGTTCTCTGTGTGTGTCGTCCTGTGATTCGTCCTTGTTGTTCCACAGTGACCGCTTTAGTATTGTTTGAGTTGTTTGTGGAAGTGTTTTCGCGCAACCGTGTGTAGCTTGTGTGGTTTTGCCTGAGCAGTTATTTTAATGCTGTCTGCGTGCTGGACTGAGTCAGTCTGTTGGGACGGAGCAGTGAGGAACTCTCCGCGGCTCGTGGCCAGGCCAGCACCGCTGGTGGCGTGCATGTGCTCTTGCATTGTAAGGCGCTAGCTGCGAGAGTGAAGACATCGAAAAAGATATGATTGTCGGAAGGACAGACTCAGCATACAGGAAAGTCAAAACAACCTTTGGTGACATTAAAAGCAACGGTAGTAACATTAAGAGTGCAACGGGAATTCAACTGTTAAATGCAGAGGAGAGAGCAGATAGGTGGAAAGAATACATTGAAAGCCTCTATGAGGGTGAAGATTTGTCTGATGTGATAGAAGAAGAAATAGGAGTCGATTTAGATGAGATAGGGGATCCAGTATTAGAAGAGCTTTGGAGGACTTACGGTCAAATAAGGCAGAAGGGATAGAAAACATTCCATCAGAATTACTAAAATCATTGGGGGAAGTGGCAACAAAACGACTATTCACATTGGTGTGTAGAATACATGAGTCTGAGTAGTAGAAATGAGAACAGCGAGAAGCTTAACATCAGGATTGGTGGTCACGAAGTCAATGAAGTTAAGGAATTCTGCTACCTAGGCAGTAAAATAACCAATGACGGACGGAGCAAGGAGGACATCAAAAGCAGACTCGCTATGGCAAAAAAGGCATTTCTGGCCAAGAGAAGTCTACTAATATCAAATACCGGCCTTAATTTGAGGAAGAAATTTCTGAGGATGTACGTCTGGAGTACAGCATTGTATGGTAGTGGAACATGGACTGTGGGAAAACCGGAACAGAAGAGAATCGAAGCATTTGAGATGTGGTGCTATAGACGAATGTTGAAAATTAGGTGGACTGATAAGGTAAGGAATGAGGAGGTTCTACGCAGAATCGGAGAGGAAAGGAATATGTGGAAAACACTGATAAGGAGAAGGGACAGGATGATAGGACATCTGCTAAGACATGAGCGAATGACTTCCATGGTACTAGAGGGAGCTGTAGAGGGCAAAAACTGTAGAGGAAGACAGAGATTGGAATACGTCAAGCAAATAATTGAGGACGTAGGTTCCAAGTGCTACTCTGAGATGAAGAGGTTAGCACAGGAAAGGAATTCGTGGCGGGCCGCATCAAACCAGTCAGTAGGCTGCTGACCAAAAAAAAAAAAAGAACTGCGAGAGCGACGAAGTTCGTTGCCCACCGAAACAGGACGCTGAAGTTGAGTGATCAGTTAAGCTGCTATGAAGTCTCAACTATTGTGACAACTCTGCATTCATTTGTGGGTTGTTGCTCCCTGGGCCGTTCGGGCTCGCAGCAACATATGATGTGTTGGGGTTCGCGAAATCTTGCGGCTGTCTTCCTACATTGCAATAAATTATTAAATCGACTGTTACTTATTAGTGACGTGCACCAGCGGTATTTTCTGCCCTGTGGCCGTTAACGCTCCAGTTACCTGCTCTGGTCATTAGCGTGGTTTGTAGGCAGTGTGCCTTTTCCTCGTCGTGTTGTTGCTGTCCAGCACGGCGTGTATGTCGACAGCCTTTTAAGTTGTTAGGTTCATATTTTCTTCGAGTCGTTATTGTTCCCCTGGCTGTTTTTAGACAACAATTTCTCGAGTTGTAGTGCTGTTCGTATTCTCGTCCGCCGCCAATATTCTCTATCGTTGTGCTGTTGGTCGGACGGAAGGGATTTCGTTAAATTGTTGGTCGGTCCTTGGGCCGTCCCTAGTTTGGGTTGCCACACGATTACCTAACTTCAACTCTTGGCTGCCTGTCACACCTCACCTAACGTTTGAACTACCTTCCCACGCCGACACTTGGAACACTTCTGAGCACCACTTGTTCTGTTTGCTTTAAATTGTGATTTTCATTTTAGTTGAAGTATTGTGCGAGGTCTTTTTCCGTGTATGAATTTAGTTTCTTTTTTTAAATTTTATATAAAGGCCTTCAGCAGGGTAAAATTAAAATTTTGAGTATTGCTTGTTTTATTAAAAAAATGTATTCTTAGAAATTTTATTCTAAATTATTTTTTTACTTGTTTTTCAGGCCTTGAGCCGTTGTTTCAAATTTGTTTGTGGCCCTCAGCTGTGCAATAAGTTAATCAGGTTTCTGCTATTCTGTTGTAAGTTTAAAAGGAAATTTTCTTGCTAAAAGAATTGTTTATTAATGTCGCTCAGTTATAGTTGTCCTTCAGACGTATAGTGCAGGCCTTCAGCCATTAATTGTTTTCATTGCATGTTTTTTAAAAGATTTTTTTACCTATTTTTAATTGCTTTGATTTCTAAGCCGGGCCTTCAGCCGTTCTTGTGTTTGCTGTGTGGTTTTGGGTCTTCAGCCCAGAAAGCATTTCAAGTTTCTTTAACTAGGCCTTCAGCCGTATTGTTTATCTACATCTACATCCATGCTCCGCAAGCCACCTGACGGTCTGTGGCGGAGGGTATCTTGAGTACCTCTATCGGTTCTCCCTTCTATTCCAGTCTCGCATTGTTCGTGGAAAGAAGGATTGTCGGTATGCCTCTGTGTGGACTCTAATCTCTCTGATTTTATCCTAATGGTCTCTTCGCGAGGTATACGTAGGAGGGAGCAATATACTGCTTGACTCATCGGTGAAGGTATGTTCTCGAAACTTCACCAAAAGCCCGTACCGAGCTACTGAGCGTCTCTCCTGCAGAGTCTTCCACTGGAGTTTATCTGTCATCTCCGTAACGCTTTCGCGATTACTAAATGATCCTGTAACGAAGCGCGCTGCTCTCCGTTGGATCTTCTCTATCTCTTCTATCAACCCTATCTGGTACGGATCCCACACTGGTGAGCAGTATTCAAACAGTGGGCTAACAAGGATACTGTAACCTACTTCCTTCGTTTTCGGCCTGCATTTCCTTAGGATTCTTCCAATGAATCACAGTCTGGCATCTGCTTTACCGACGATCAACTTTATATGATCATTCCATTTAAAATCACTCCTAATGCGTACTCCCAGATAATTTATGGAATTAACTGCTTCCAGTTGCTGACCTGCTATATAGTAGCTAAATGATAAGGGACTTTTCTTTCTATGTATTCGCAGCACATTAATTGTGATCTTTTAAGCCAAGGTGTAAGTAAGTGGTTCGTAGAAAAATGAAGTTGTGTGTTTGATTGTGTAGCTCACAGCAACTGTTTGCGCCCCCATCCATAACATTATCTCATCCTGTGCGCTCTCCGACTACCTACCAACCAGGTCTCAGTGCCATTTTCTTGGATCGGTGACAACACTTGAGTGCATCCGTGTTCGGGTAGGCCTTTTGGTGGACTTAAGTTCAATCACCCAAGGTTAGTGAGAACCACCTGATAGAAGATTCTTGTGAAGCTGCTTACCTATTCTTTCATTCCTTGTTATCCTTGAATCTAAGCCGACAAACGTTCGCAGATTTGCAGGAAGTGCAAAAGCTACTTTCGAATTGTTGATATGTACAAAAAAGGGTCTTTCCAAAACGTAGAAACCTGACTGCTGTTATAAGATTTGATGTTCTGGGAGACGAGATGAAAGATGACATTAGAATTCTGTTAGAAACAAGAGAGGAGCAGGAAGACAATTTGACGAGAACGGATATCAACAAAATTAAGACGAGGTGTCCCCTTTTACTCAAATTTGCTACTCTTACCGTCATCTAATGTTGAATTACGGAAACTGGCTAGCCCAATTTCTCCAGGATAACTTACTCCCTGTAAGTGAATGTAACTTGTTGGATGCGTTAACGGAATTATACGTCCCTATGCTCACAGCACGGATAAGTTGAAGACACCCGACTAGAGCGGTCGCATTCTGAGACAGCCAAGCGCTACAGCGAGGAGGAGCCTTGTGTTCCTTGTAAAGTATTACGAGACGAAACGGAGCTGAGAAACGCGGGTATTTATTTATTCCAGTCTTCTATTAGTTGATCTCGTCCGATCTCCTCCTTCCCCTCCCTCTGTTCATCCCCACCACCCCCCTCTACGACCACCTTCTCCTCCTCCCCCACTCTCTATCCATATCATCTCGCCCCCCCCCTCCCTGTCTGTTCATCTCCTCCTGTCCCTTTGTTCATTTCCTCTTCCCCTCTCTCTGTCAGTCTCCTCCTTCCCTCTTTGTACACCTTTTCCCTCCCCCTCTGTCTGTCTCCTCCCCCTCTAATTCCATCTCCTCTTCTCCCTCTCTTTGTCAATCTCGTCCTACCCCTCTCCCTCTCTCTCTGTCCATCTCCTCTTCCCCTCTCCATGTTCACCTTCTCCCCTTTCCTTTCTGTGTTCATCTCCTCCCCTCCCCTCTCTCTGTACATTTCTCCCTTCCCGATCTCTGTCCGTCTCCTCCTCATGCTATCTGCGCCTATCTCCTCCTCACCTCTCAGTGTCTGTCCATCTCCACGTACTGTCTTCTTTATCCACGTTATCACATTCACCCCAACAGAAAGCTGGTCGTTCTTACGCCTGTAGTTTTTCTTTCTATGTTAGTTACAAAATTTCATTTGAATCGTTCAAGGGGTTAGAATGAGCTTCTTTCTCGTGGCTTAGCTCCCATACGCAAGTATCAAATACATTTCACACATACGTAATGTATTGAACCCGTATTTGTACACATATTTCACCTGTATGTCTAGCGAATTTTGTCCTGCAATTTAATTTTCATGCAGGTTAATGTTTACGATTTATCTACTGAACTATGTGGTGTGCAATGGTATTATTTTGCAGGTACATCCAGTGGTATATGTGCCAATTGTCTGCGAAATGTGTTGCAATTCGGCGTAGAAGTAAGGAAGTAATTAATCAACACATTATGCACGATGCGGCAGTTTTTCACACATCTTAGCGTTCATGACTTCATATCTCCTGCACTATGGGTCGTCAAATGATATATTTTTATAGGTACTTTCAGGGGCGTAAGTGAATGTTGGCTGTGAAACGTGTTAGGAATAGACTTAATACCAAAGAAGTAATCCATTAATGTGACAGTTTAATGTGGCAACTTTTCACGGATCTCAGTATTTGACGTCATACTTCCTGAACTATATATGTCGTACAGTGATATATTTTCCTACATATCGTCTACGAAATGTGTTGTGAATAGAGTTAGTAGTAAATAGGTAATAAATTAAAAGTCGTGCATGATGTGGTAGTTTTTTCTCGCATCTCAGTATTTACGACATCATATCTCTTGAATTAAGTGTCGTACAATGATATAATTTTCCTGGTATATTTAATGGTATATGTGAGTACTGTGTGTAAAATGTGTCACGAATACAGTTAATAGTAAAGAAGTTATAGATTAAAACGTCGTGCTTCATGTGACAAATTTAATGTATGAACAGCCAGAATGTAGTAAGCGTCAAACTTCGTTCCTTTTATCATTTTGTGGGTGTCGTCAGCGAGAAAAAGTTTTGTTGCAAATTTCTAAGTGGTCTCATTCTCTAACTCTGGAACCGAGCGAGGTGGCGCAGTGGTTAGCACACTGGACTCGCATTCGTGAGGACGACGGTTCAATCCCGTCTCCGGCCATCCTGATTTAGGTCTTCCGTGATTTCCCTAAATCGCTTCAGGCAAATGCCGGGATGGTTCCTTTGAAAGGGCACGGCCGATTTCCTTCCCCATCCTTCCCTCACCCGAGCTTGCGCTCCGTCTCTAAGGACCTCGTTGTCGACGGGACGTTAAACAATAATCTCCTCCTCCTCTCTAACTCTGGGTAGCTGAAGTATGGGTATTCTCGCGTTGTGGCCCACACTGCTTTTCCGTTCCCATCCCCACCCCATTTATAGCCAGATTGTTCTTACCTACACACTGATTCTTTCCAGACCGTAAGCGATATGTGTACCATGTCTGGCTGAATTAAGTCCAATGCTTTAGCAGGAGACGTGGAACGTACATACATCATCCATACATACATACACCGATTTTTGTAATTTGTGTGGATGTTGTGTGCTTGTATTTGATTTTTAGTGGAAACAAGAGTGTGTCCTCTAGCACTATATGCTCTACAACTTAAGCAATGTAGGATCAGAGACCCGTAAGTGAAATTGTGCGCTCGAGGATAATGGATGGTAGTGCAATTACATTATGTGGTGCTTGAGAGAATTAGGTTAGCAAATGAGACGGTAAAAGTAGTAGATGAGTTTTTCTATTTGGACAGGAAAATAACTAGTGATGGCAGCAATAGCATGGTAAGGCAGTCGGAAAAGGAAATATTTAATGAACAGATAAATCCACCGTAGGTCGCGTATTATTTGATTTATAAATAGTTTCGCCCATGAGACGAGAGCTTGAAACTTTTGACGTGTTGTCATTAGAACAGCGTGTACCTCAAGATGCTGTACCCCCTGCAAGCAGAGCCTGTGTTTGCTAACAAAAAAAAAAGTTCCCTTTTTTTGAGGGGGGGGGGGGGGGGGGGGAATTGCTTGTGCCATGTAACATTATACGGAAATCAAGAGTAGGCGATAACAGTTGATACAAAAGAGAAACAGGAGGTAATGAGACGTACATTTACAGAATATTGTTGAAAATTATATGGGTATACCGAGTATCTAATGAAGAGGTACAAAATCGGATCGGGAAGGAAAGAAATTTGTGGTACAGCTAGACTAAAAGAAGGCACAGATTGACAATGCACATCCTGAGGATCAAGGTACATCTAATTTGGTAATTGTGTGGGAAAGAGTGGGGATGCAAAAAACTTGGACGGAAACCAAAGCGTGACTACAATAAGGAGGATCAGGTGGATGTAGATTTTATTAGTTATGCAGTGATGAAGAGCCTTACATAGAGCAGAATATCGTGCATAGCTGCATGAAACAGTTCTTCAGATTAGAGACTACTACAACAATACTGCTCATAGTCGAGTCCCTCCCGCATCACTTATCGCAGAATAACAGGTAAGACACTTTTGCTCCTAGCGCACGCAATCTTCAGTTCTGTCTCTCTACTCTAGTCTATCAGCACACGTTCCAACTCTGAATATTCTCAAGATGTGCTTCAGCGTTTTTTACAAACTGGATGGACAAATATAGCGCGAATATACTCGCATCTCACGGACTGTACACCAGATACTTTCACTGTATTAACGAAAGGTAATCACTGCACCAACTTTCAGTGTCAGCAATCTTCCGTTCTGTCTCTCCACTCTACTCTATCAGCACACGTTCCAACTCTGAATATTCTCAAGATGTGCTTCAACGTTTTTTACTAACTGGATGGGCAAATATAGTGCGAATATACTTGCATCTCACGGACTGTACACCAGATACTCACTGTATTAACGAAAGGTAATCACTGAACCAACTTTCAGTGTCAGCACCTCTCAAAGATACTAAATTTCGGGCCGCAAATGTCTCGATTACTGTATAAACCTCCTGCAGAACATCTGCAGATATCCGTCGATTTTCGCTTCACAAGCAGCGTTCTTCGGAGGAGAAATGACGCAGCCCAAAATCTGCAAGTGGAGTGAATCGTAGTTTGAATAATGAGGACAAGCAGAGAAGATGGTACCGATAGCAGTGGATAATAAATCTGGAACTGAGAAATCCATCAAAGTGTTATAGAAATACAGTACACAACTCTCATCCAAAGTTCGAGACGGTGATCTTTATCAAAGTCAGAGAAAAGAAAAAGACTTACAAGAGCAGCTCACACAACATTATGTGCTTCATACACTGAAAATTAATTTCATGAATGTTAAAACAATAAAGACTTTGCATAAGGAGGAAAGAGACGAGGCACATACACAAAATTAGTTGGAGTAGTAGCTCAGACAACAAAGCATGTGTAATATAGGAGGGACAATTTTACAGTGTCGGCCTCGATGAGTTAGTTTTCGAAATTAGAAGAAGCCTTTAACAAATGCAGGAAAAAGAGAGGATTTGGATGCAGATATCACTGGTGACCCTTTAAAAATATGGTTAATTAGAAACGAAACGTACGTTTCTGGATATTCTGAATCAGAAATGGTTGCAGTATAGAATATCAGGAGAACGAAACGTAGCTCTAATTATTTCCACCTGTAACAAAGTATTGTGAGAAAATTACAGACAATTAAGCAAGCTGAATATGGAATACAAATAGTATTTATTATGCGAATGATCGTATTGAGGAACAATGGAAAACATTATTTTCAAAGAGACATTCGTTTTCTGCATAGATTATTTCGGCGCTTTTGATTACGTTAATAGATAACAACTATGGAAATTTATTAGTGTGAGATTGTATTTGACTAATGGATGAAAGGGCGTATTGTACGCTGCGAACAGCTCTATTTGCATTGGAACTACGACGTGTTTGCCATCGACATATTTTTAGTTTATTTGTTGACAGTGATATTACAGAATGGAAGGTCAAATTCAAATGCTTAGTTTTTTCAAATGTAGTAGAAGCCGTGCATGGCACCCACCAAAAACTGTTTTCATGACAAAAATCATAGGACCGACGTTTCTGTTCATATGAAACATGTTGTGGATGCCATTTCCAGCTGTCGTCGCAATAACATAGAAGTATGGTATTCTACATTAGGTAGTTGACCTTTTCTTATCAACTACTGGAACGGTTATGTATTATTTTATTTCCGATTGTTTATTTACATTAATCAGCCCATGAAGAAAAACATTTACGAGTGCCATGGGAATCACACTACGTTATAAAACATATAATTTCAAAAAGTATTCATCTATAAACCATATTAACATTGTTCATAGTACCCTATGCAGTGCTATATAAGCAGCACTTAAGTGCCAGTACTAATGAAATTTTAACCGAGTGAAGTTTCTGAACTAACGCTAGTTTTTTATTCAAGGAACAGACGTTGATTGTAAGCTAAAAGCTGGTACTTTATGAGTCGGAAAGTTAGCAGAATATTAACCTCAATATTTGAGAAAGGTACGATAGTAAAATTTTACCGTACAGTGATTGTAATGAGCTTTCTGTACGTCAGTAGTAATGGGTAATGAGAAAAGAGCAACGAAAGTAAATTAAAACAGAAAAAGTGAGATTTTAGTGATCTGTTGAAAGTGGCGTGTGCAGTTAAGAAGGAGTAATGTGAAGTGCAGCATTGTTTAATATCTCGAACTAAGAAGGTAATATTGTTGGAGTTTGTAATGAATAGTGGAACGAAATAACGCCGTATAAATGATTGCGTGAAAGAATGCTACATTGCCAACCAGAAAGAAGAAGAACTGTTAGCCAATCAAACAGAAGAGGAGTTAAAAAGTTGCTGCACTGACCATTCAGTCGCGAGATTAACTGCATGGTGGCAGAATAAGAAAGCAAAAGCTGTGTGAATGAAGAATTTTGGAACACGTATTGTGTTCGAGTATAATGACTTTCTGGAGACTAGAAATCTAATCTGTAGGAATCAGAATGGGTTTCGAAAACGACGATAGTGTGAAACCCAGCTCGCGCTATTCGTCCACGAGACTCAGAGAGCCATAGACACGGGTTCCCAGGTAGATGCCGTGTTTCTTGACTTCCGCAAGGCGTTTGCTACATTTCCCCACAGTCGTTTAATGAACAAAGTAAGAGCATATGGACTATCAGACCAATTGTGTGACTGGATTGAAGAGTTCCTACATAACAGAACGCAGCATGTCATTCTCAATGGAGAGAAGTCTTCCGAAGTAAGAGAGATTTCAGTTGTGGCGCAGGGAAGTGTCGTAGGACCGTTGCTATTCACAATATATATATATAGATGACCTTGTGGGTAACATCGGAAGTTCACTGAGGTTTTTTGCGGATGATGCTGTGGTATATCGAGAGGTTGTAACAATGGAAAATTGTACTGAAATGCAGGAGGATCTGCAGCGAATTGACGCATGGTGCAGGGAATGGCAATTGAATCTCAGTGTAGACCAATGTAATGTGCTGCGAATACATAGAAAGAAAGATCCTTTATCATTTAGCTGCAATATAGCAGATCAGCGACTGGAAGCAGTTAATTCCATAAATTATCCGAGAGTAGGCATTAGGAGTGATTTAGAATGGAATGATCATATAAAATTAATCGTCGATAAAGCAGATGTCGGACTGAGATTCATTGGAAGAATCCTAAGGAAATGCAGTCCGAAAACAAAGGAAGTAGGTTACAGTACACTTGTTCGCCCACTGCTTGAATACTGCTCCTCAGTGTGGGATCCGTGTCAGATGGGGTTGATAGAAGAGATAGAGAAGATCCAACGGAGAGCAGTGAGCGTCGTTACACGATCATTTAGTAATCGCGAAAGCGTTGCGGAGATGACAGATAAACTCCAGTGGAAGACTCTGCAGGAGAGACGCTCAGTAGCTCGGTACGGGCTTTTGTTGAAGTTTCGAGAACATACCATCACCGAGGAGTCAAGCAGTATATTGCTCCCTCCTACCTATATCTCGCGAAGAGACCATGAGGATAAAACCAGAGAGATTGGAGCCCACACAGAGGCTTACCAACAATCCTTCTTTCCACGAACTATACGAGACTGGAATAGAAGAGAGAACCGATAGAAGTACTCAAGGTACCCTCCGCCACACAGAGTCAGGTGGTTTGTGGTGCATGGATGTAGATGTAGAGGCATAAATCGAGTTACTCGCGCAGTGGATATCACCAAACTTCAGGAAGGTTGCAGGCACACAGGGAGACGAGCACTTGGCGAGTATACAAGTACGTATATACCGCTCAGCGCAGCGTCTCGCATCGGATGCCCGTGTCTCCGCCTTCATTCAGTGTGGCCTTCCATCTCTTTAGCATACGGATGTTGCGTCCCGTCTGGGGTTCGGAGCGCCCTGCGGCGGTGCAAAGACAAACCGAACTCGCCGTCTGTGGGAGCAGAAGAAGGTCGCCGGGCATGCATTAACCACAGCCAGATGCAATATTTATATCCACATCTGCATGATAGGCTCTTCATGAATGCCTTTGATATTCAAATTCATTCTCTTCTTTGCTGTTCTTTGAACGTAACGACTGTCTGACTTCCTACCAACGAACTGACTTGGAAAAGAGTTCCTTTAAATTTTGCTGAGTTTTGTTCCGCACAGCTGCGAAACATGTTTCTTTGTGCGCTCATTTTCCACAAAAATGTTATTTTACCACCTCAGGTGTCTGTCTCTTCATCTAGAAGTAAATACATTTCCTGGGGACCTAGTTTCTTAATGCTGCCTTGTGAAACAGCTATTGCCCGTCAATTTTATAATATATCGGGTGATCAAAAAGTCAGTATAAATTTGAAAACTTAATAAACCACGGAATAATATGGATAGAGAGGTAAAAATTGACACAAATGCTTGGAATGACATGGGGGTTTATTAGAACCAAAAAAAAAAGCTCACAAATGTCCGACAGATGGCGCTGATGGACAGCAAAACGTCAGTGACTGCGCATAAGAATCGTGTATAAAAGGAGCTGTAATGAGAGAGAGAATCAGATGCGCCAGCAGTCGCAGTATGTTGACGTTACCTGAAAAGGCGCTTTTAGTGAAGCTGTATTATCAGAATGGGGAATGTGCTAGTTCAGCATTACGATCCTATCGTCATAGTGAAAGGTCTCTGTTGGATTCCTTTCATGTTTAATTTCTTAAATCTGTTGTCATTTATGGAGTAAATTCCTCTCCTAAATTTACTGTGGCGTTTCTGACTATCTGGGAGGAGACTGAGTAGTGGAACGTGTTACTTTTACACATAAACAAGAACGATCTGTCACACTACTACACTTTAAAACACAGTTTATATGAAATTCATGTCACACAGTCTCATACGGAACCTACATCCGCTTTCTTTTATATTCTGTATATGATAAGATACTGTTATCTCCGTTCCCTTCTGTGTGAGAGTATGAAAGAGCAAATGTATTTGTAGTTGCATGCTTGAGGGTAGCAGACAAGCCTGTCTGCTAGAGAACAGTACGACCAACGTCGGAACAGGTAGCTACGCTTCCTAAAAGCAAAGAGGTTTCTATCCCTAGTATGGTTCTGTCCGTCCGTTGTCATGTTGGTATAGGAAGCTGCCCCTCTGGCCACTTCCGTTTGTCTTTGTGAGCCACCCTCAGGAAGCACGTTGGGTAGTAGGCAGTTGCAGTCTGGCAGTGGCGAGCGTCTGAAGTGGTAAGATCTCCGGCTAAGCGCGTGTCTGCTAAGTCCGTAGGACAATGGATTTGTTAAGTTCAGCCTAACTGAAAATTTAATCACCCTTATTTCGGGTTTAGGTCTAAAATATCAGATGTTATCTTAAATTGCAGCGCAGTATTATTCTCGTGTGAAGTTCAGATTATTTTGCGGTAGTTGCTTTGTCATTACTTTGTGAGTAAAGTGGAACCACGTGTTGATCAGTAACTCTAACTAAGTTCATCAATCTTAAATGTGAATGCTTGTGTGATTATAACGTCTTGTCTTGACAATATTTTACAATATAGCAACTTTTCTTTATGCTTTTCTTTATGTTCAACCCACGTGGAGTGTACTTTGCGAGACCAGTACCACGTGCTTATATAACTGTTTGACCCATCAGGTTAATAGTAAGACGTTAGTAACCAGTTCAAGGTTTTTCTTTTGTCAATTGCTTTTCGATCGAATTTATTTTAATTATCAAAATTACTGTGGAGTTATACGCTTTCTGTAAACCAAGTTGACCACGTGGAGCATGTGGTGTAATCATCAAAGTAGCCTTCAGCTATTCTTTTTGGGAAGATTTCACAAAGAGTTAATATGAATTTAGTATACCAGTGTGTGGTAATTACATGACGGACAGGATTGTGTTACGAACGTAATTTCTTTGGGTGAAAACTGAATCTGTTGGTTGTGGTTAATTTCTTCTTGCTTATGTTTCAACGTTCTGTGGGTGTTGTTTTGTGAATGCAGGGTTGTATGCAGTCTCCCAATCTTGGCTCCATATTTGATGTGTTCCGTAAGATTAAAATCTCACATTTTTACAATCCTTAAACAAGGCACCAGCTCAGTTATAACTCACGTATAATATGCTGAAATTTCAATGAACAATCTGAAAATAAAAGTCCAAATATAAACTGATTTCTTTCTTTTTATTTAAATTCTCCCTTTATATATATAGATATATTACCGGTTGTTGTATGACTGTAAAAGATTGTAATCCATGTTAGTGTGATTGGTAATGTGGTAAACCTAGACTAGTTACCTGGTGAAACAGTTGCGCAGTAATGCACGGTTAACTTCTCCCCAGACAGCTCACAGCTTTTAACCCGGTTTTATTGTCAGTCAGTACCGCTTTCATCATAGCAAATTTAAAGTAGCAACGTTACAATAGGAAGGGGGTTCGAACGGGTAAAGGTCCGCTGACAAATGCAGCTGTGGCGAGAATGATTTCGAAATTCGAAGCCATGGGTTGTTTAGACGATAGACCCCGTAGTGGCTGACCGAGCACAAGGCGTAATGCTGCTGAGACAGTTCAGGAAGATATGGAGACTGTTGCGGGTTCGTCTATGCACGGGGAAGTCAGCGCTCGTGCAGTCGCACGTCGCACCGGCGTTCCATACACTACTGTTTCGTTGGCACTGAGGCGTACCCTCCGATGTTATCCATATGAAATCCATCGGCATCATGAACTGTTACCTGGCGATTTAGTGAAGCGGAGGGCATTTGCGGTGTGGGCGTTTCAAAAGACGACGGAAGATGACGATTGGTTGAGTAATGTGTTGTGGACCGACGAAGCTCATTTCACGCCCCGAGAGTCTGTCAACGCCCACAACTGCAGAATTTGGGCTACTGAAAATCCTAGAACTGTCGTGGAAACTCCACTGCACGACGAGAAAGTCACGGTATGTGTTGGATTTACCACATCTACCGTTATCGGGCCTTTTGTCTACGAGGAAATGCGTGATTCTGGTTTTGTAACTGCTACTGTGACGGGTGAGAGGTATGCCGATATGTTACAGAATCGCATCATCCCCAGCCTGGCTGATAAACACCTGCTGGAACGTACGATGTTTATGCAGGATGGCGCTCCATCCCATATTGCTAAACAAGTGAAAGATCTCTTGCGTGCGTTGTTTGGTGATGATCGTGTGCTCAACCGCAACTTTCGTCATGCTTGACCTCCCAGGTCCCCAGACCTCAGTCCGAGCGATTATTGGCTTTGGGGTTACCTGAAGTCGCAAGTGTATCGTGATCGACCGACAAATCTAGGCAAGCTGAAAGACAACATCCGACGCCAATACCTCACCATAACTACGGACATGCTTTACAGTGCTGTTCACAACATTATTCCTCGACTACAGCTATTGTTGAGGAATGATGGTGGACATATTGAGCATTTCCTGTATAGAACATCATCTTTGCCATGTCTTACTTTGTTATGCTAATTATCGCTATTCTGATCAGATGAAACGCCATCTGTCTGACATTTTTTGAACTTTCGTATTATTTTTTTTTTGTTCTAATAAAACCCCATGTCATTCCAAGCACGTGTGTCAATTTGTACCTGTCTGTCTACATTATTCCGTGGTTTATTCAGTTTTCAAATTTATACTGACTTTTTGATCACCCGGTATTTAGCTTACCTTTTATTTATTCTGCATGAATTCCCTCGAAATACTCTCCTGGCAGGGGCCAGGTCTGAAGAGAAGAGAGTATGAGGCAGCACAGTGATTTCGTTTTTCGTGCAACAGTCACGCACCAAAACGGGTGCATGTGCGAGTGCGTTATCGTGATGCGAGAGCCATGAATTGTATCGCCACATTTCACTCCGTACAGTACCATCGATTAACAGTTTGTCTCCGTGCTACGAATTCATGACGAACTAATCCTTCAAAGGCAAAGAGCACTGTCAGCATCTGACCTGATGAACTTTTTTCAGTCTTGAGGAACCTTTCCCGACCCATTGTGAAGACTGGACCTTGGTCTCAACAACATAACTGTAGGCCCTCGTCCTTTCACCACTCACGATTCTCTTAATAAACATCACATTCTCATTTGCGCGATCCAGTCGTTCTTCACAGGTTGCGAGGCGAAGGTCTTTCTGGCCTTGACTCATGAACCGTGGGATGAACGCAGAAAAACGGTGCAGTCCAAGATGCTTGTGTCAGGATTTCATGACATGATTAAAATGAAATATTAAATTGTTCCGCAATCTCTCCGAATAAGAGAAAAGCGAAAGACCTTAAGACTTCAAGAAAAATACAGGTGCTGAAGGGTGAATATATTGGAAACATCGGTCTTACAGTAGGAATGGAGACGCGGATGACTTCTTACGTTGAAAATAATTTATTATTTGGCACAATCACAACAATATTGCAAAATGAAATTACCATTATCGACCTCGATGACCGTCTTCAGACCATAAGACACATGTCATGTTTTGCTACAACCACTGAGGAAACTACATTGTCAGCACAGGGATTTCCTCAGTTGTGGAAGTAAATCGAGGCTTCAGCGTTCAGTTTACCAAAATGCCACTGGATGCCTAGTACTATATAGCGCACTAGACTCGCATTCTGGAGGACGACGGTTCAAATGCAGATGGCTGCGTTAAATTCGAAGTGCGTCACTGACATGATTCAAGGAGCCATCCTTGAAAACGAGCGTCGCTCACTCTCGTAACTTCATAGGGTTCGGACGTTGGAAACTTATGTGTTGAGCGAAACCGGTTTTGCTGCCCAAATTTTTCCCCTTCCTGCGATGATGTCCCGCAAGCTACAACAATTATTGGGCAACGTATCTGTCTAAACTCTATTTTTCTGGTACGCTATTAGGTTATGGCGCCAATGGCCTTGCCGCAATAGTAACACCAGTTCCCGTTAGATCACCGAAGTTAAGGGCTGTCGGGCTGTGCTAGCACATGGATGGGTGACCATTTTGTCTGCCTAGCGCTGCTGGCAAGCGGAGAGCGCTCAGCCGTTGTGAGGCAAACTGACGAGCTACTTAGTTGAGAAGTAGTGGTCCCGGTCTCGTAAACTGACATACGGCCGGGAGAGCGGTGTGCTGACCACACGGCCCTCCATACCCTCATACAGCGATGCCTATGGCCTGAGGATGACATGGCGGTAGGTCGGTCCCGTTGGGCCTTCATGGCCTATTCGGGCTGAGTTTATTTTGGTTTTTATGAGGTCATGGCGACACCCCAGTAAATGGGAAGTTTGGCCCTCCCTGATGTTCGCTTCTCCTTTATTTGGAAAAACTGGAATTTTGTGGTAAGGTCTAATGGGACCAAACTGCTGCAATCGCCGGTCACTAAGCTTACACTCTATTTAATCAAACTTAAACTAGCTTAAGCTGAAGACGACACACACACCCATGCCCGAACCCAGGACTCGAACCTCCGACGGTGGAACCAACGCTGACCGTGACTAGACAACTTAGACCGCGCGCTGCTTTATTTGTTCGACACACTGTTTTAACGTGTCTTCACGTCCACCAGTCACATATAGCTCGCCTTTCTATCTGTCTCCGACCTGTGAGCTTAATGTCTCCAATAGGTGTTGGTAGAACAAATACACTACTGGCCATTAAAATTGCTACACCAAGAAGAAATGCAGATGATAAACGGGTATTCATTGGACAAATATATATACTAGAACTGACATGCGATTACAATTTCACGCAATTTGGGTGCATAGATCCTGAGAAATCAGTACCCAGAACAACAACCTCTGGCCGTAATAACGGCCGTGATACGCCTACTCATTGAGTCAAACAGAGCTTGGATGGCGTGTACAGGTACAGCTACCCATGCAGCTTCGACACGATACCACAGTTCATCAAGAGTAGTGACGGGCATATTGTGACGAGCAAGTTGCTCGGCCACCATTGACCAGACATTTACAATTGGTGAGAGATCTGGAGAATGTGCTGGCCAGGGCAGCAGTCGAACATTTTCTGTATCCAGAAAGGTCCGTACAGGACCTGCAACATGCGGTCGTGCATTATCCTGCTGAAATGTAGGGTTTCTCAGGGATCGAATGAAGGGTAGAGCCACGGGTCGTAACACATCTGAAATGTAACGTCCACTGTCCAAAGTGCCGTCAATGCGAACAAGAGGTGACCGAGACTTGTAACCAGTGGCACCCCATACCATCACGCCGGGTGATATGCCAGTATGGCGATGACGAATACACGCTTCCAACGTGCGTTCACTGCGATGTCGCCAAACACGGATGCGACCATCATGATGCTGTAAACAGAACCTGGATTCATCCGAAAAAATGACGTTTTGTCATTCGTGCACCCAGGTTCGTCTTTGAGTACACCATCGCAGGCGCTCCTGTCCATGATGCAGCGTCAAGGGTAACCGCAGCCACGGCCTCCGAGCTGATAGTCCATCTGCTGCAAACGTCGTCGAACAGTTCGTGCAGATGGATGTTGTCTTGCAAACGTCCCCATCTGTTAATTCAGGGATCGAGACGTGGCCGCACGATTCGTTACAGCCATGCGGATAAGATGCCTGTCATCTCGACTGCTAGTGATACGAAGCCGTTGGGATCCAGCACGGCGTTCCGTATTACCCTCCTGAACCTACCGATTCCATATTCTGCTAACAGTCATTGGATCTCGACCAGTACGAGGAGCAATGTCGCGATACGATAAACTGCAATGGCGACAGGCTACAATCCGACTTTTGTCAAAGTCGGAAACGTGATGGTACGCATTTCTCCTCCTTACACGCATCACAACGTTTCACCAAGCAACGCCGGTCAACTGCTGTTTGTGTATGAGAAATTGGTTGGAAACTTTCCTTATGTCAGCACGCTGTAGGTGTCGCCACCGGTGCCAACCTTGTGTGAATGCTCTGAAAATCTAATCATTCGCATATCACAGCATCTTCTTCCTGTCGGTCAAATTTCGCGTCTGTAGCACGTCATCTTCGTGGTGTAGAAATTTTAATGGCCAGTAGTGTAATAAATTAAGGCTTATTCGTGATTTTTTCTTGATGTCAGTTATTTGGGGATTGATATTCTTTCCCAGTCGCATCTCTCTGTCAAAATTCTGTTATGTCGCTCGACGTTTCCAAACCGCTCTTCCTCTTTGGACTCCCAATAGCCAGAGGCAGATTGAAAGGTTGTTTGCTCCAATGTCAGTCTGCCTATTTTTCCGAAGGAAGCGGCGTCCTCTTTGTACGAAGAAGTTCATAACCTTGTCCCCAGCGTTCGACTTTTTCGCTCTGGTCTTCGTGAGAAACACGCAGTCATTGCCAGGAAACGGATACATTACGTCATCGGTTGGTCGCCTGCGGTAACAGACACTGGAGTTTGCTTTGCCGGCAGATGGTCTTTTTTGCCAAGACGACAGAGGTGGCAGTCTCCAGTGAGATTCTCCTGCGTCCCAATTCAGCCTTCTTCCCCAGAGTATGGTCATGTAGCTTGTAGGCAGCGAGTTCATTAGACAGTGGGGAGCCTTTTACCAATGCATGGTTGCGGCCCATTGAACATGGCAAAGGATGCCACGCTATCGTGAGCTTTTTGCGATTGTGCTGTACCTGGTATTCAATCGTCAATAAGTTAGATCAGGTGCGGAGTCCTTTTCCTGTTCGTATGTTTCATTCTTGTTGCCTAGTGCCGGCCGCGGCGGCCGAGCGGTTCTAGGCGCTCAGTGCGGAACCGCGCGACTGCTACGGTCGCAGGTTCGAATCCTGCCTCGGGCATGGATGTGTGTTATGTCCTTAGGTTAGTTGGGCTTAAGTAGTTTTAAGTTCTAGGGGACTGATGACCACAGCTGTTAAGTCCCATAGTGCTCAGAGCCATTTGAACCATTTTTTGTTGCCTAGCTTTTGGTACACTTGATCGAAAAAAATGCGTTAATTAACAGGTCCTCTTGGTCCGTATTCAGGTGATTTGTTAGAGAGTTTACTTCATTTTTGTGACCCTGCTTGTCTAGTTTTTTTGTTTAATTAATAAAAAAATAAAATATCTTGCAGACCACGACTGGAATTGAATTTTTTTCTTTTTTCAGACTCCGTTTGGGGTTAATCCTGTTTTGTTTCTTTCCTTTTGAGAACCAAGTTGATAGGTTTGAAAGATGAAAAGTAAAAGAAGTCCAGTACTATGTGTAGGGCCAACACAGTGACAGGCAGTGGGAGGGAGCGGGGGGGGGGGGGGGGGAGGGGGGGAAGGTGGGGGGCAAGTCCTCGGCATTCGACATTTTTGTTGGCATTTCAGTTCTTTTCTTAATGAGCTAAAGCTACCAGTAACCTGTAGATCAAAAGGTCAAAAATTTAAGAAAATGTGACCTTGCACCATTGTTAAAACTTATATTTTCATGTTTATACTGATATACATTTTAATTTCTCTTACCAAATTCAACTGATAATGTGCGGCATCGAACAATTTGATAACTGAGTTCAGTTTTGGGTCTACTCTCACTGCAGGACTTACAGATTTCCGTGGTGATCCCGAAATGCTTCTTGGCTAGGTTCAATGGTTCAAATGGCTCTGAGCACTATGGGACTTAACTGCTGTGGTCATCAGTCCCCTAGAACTTAGAACTACTTAAACCTAACTAACCTAAGGACATCACATATATCCATGCCCGAGGCAGGATTCGAACCTGCGACCGTAGCGGTCACGCGGTTCCAGACTGAAGCGCCTTTAACCGCACGGCCACACCGGCCAGCTTCTTGGCTAGGACACAGGACTTCACGTGTATACAGACCATATTGGTGTCAAAAATGTGTAATATCTTCTAATGCGCGATGTTTCGGACAGGCTATAGCCCAAGTTTAAAGCGTATTTTCGTCAACAAAGCAATTGCCCTATTGGTTGTTTGATAAGGAGCGAGAAAGACAACCGCTTGAGGGCGATAAATCTGAAGAAGTAGTACGGTAGGGATTGCTTTCCAGCCAAACTGCACAACAGTTTCTTTTGTGAATACATTAGAGTGTAGAGGGACGTTCTCGTACAGTAGCGACATTAGTCGTAGTTTCCTTGGTCTCTTCACGTATCTTGCGATTACAAGGGGCGTCAGTTGTTGAAAATAGATCACAACTGGGATGGACACATCCCTGAGATGCAGTTAACACCAATCGCCTATCTGAACATTTTGAGGACTCACACTGGCCTTTACTTCGGACAGAAGGAAAAGTAGGACGAGGTAGTGCCATGGGGAACAGATATGTAGACGCGCAGATGTTCGATTAGCGTTCACACTAAACTTTTTTTTCCAGTTAAAACATCAAATTGTATCCAATTTACACCTCCACAATGAAGTATCTTGTGTATTTCTTTCTGTTACCTTTATTAAAACATTATGACATAATATGAACGTCTAACAGGAGTAAACGATCACCTTGTTTCGCCCATGACACAAATAAAGCTAATAGGAAATAACAATGGATACAGTAACATCGCTTGTATCCAATAAGGTACAAGAAACATAATGGTAGGCTATACTAGACTGCACATTATGCAACGCGCAGTAATTCCATTCTATACGTTTGAGGTCTAGCCTTACCTTCACAGACCCGGTACTTACACGTATGAGCAACGTTCACTATAGAGAAGATGTTAAAAGCAACCATCTTCTATTTACAAACACTTCGTCACTACTTGTGTCATTCTCCACTAACGACGCGGCATGCACACGAACTATTAGATCGCGTACATCCGTGGGTGGAGTGCTATAAACTTGTTTCTTTAAGTAGCCCTACGAGTAAAAGTGTAGTGGATTAAGATCCGAGGAACGTGGACGCCGGAACATTGGACCTCCACGACCAGTCCATTTTCCCGCAAACGCTTCATTTAAATAGTTACGTACATTCATTCCAAAGTGTGACGGAGCAAATGGCGGTGGCAAGAGGCTGTTGGTGCCATCAGTCCGACCTAGGTCGCAATGGCGTAGATAATGGTGATCGGGAAGGATGTCCATCGACATCGACCACAAACACGGGCAATCGAGGAGCTGAATCGAAGATATCGCAGATTTTGCGTTTAGGAGAACTTCACGCAGCGGTTCTCGAATGGCTTCGTGGGCAAAGAGCTGCTTTCTATCGTCGAGGGACCGAACGATTGGTAGAACTTTTCGGCCGTCGTATTTAGAGACTTGGTGAGTGTGCTAAGAAACTGTATCATATATATGGGACACTCTGAAATGTGATGCAGCATTCATTTAAATTTACTTGGCCTGCCATAAAACTTACTTTTGCGGATTCCCCTCGTAGTAGGACTGTTCATATTTTTAAAAATACCGGCAATCCGATGTATCGATATTTAAAAAAATAGCTGTAATAGTTCTCGATGTATCGCATAAGACGTCGATGTATCGGCGGAAAAAACATCGTCGCTCCTGCCTATAAAAATATCGGCTGCACATTATAAATATACTGCCAGTTTTAGATATGCATATTTAAGTATTGATTTATTACTAGATTTTCTGTAAATCAACAGACTAGCAGCCTGCCTATCTCCCTTAGAGGAAGAGTTGAAAGGAAAGCGATGCACGTTCAAGCTCGGCGATAACCACTTTGATAACAGTTGGTAACTGTAGGTAACTGGCACAATAAAGTGCCCTATGGGTCCGTCGTTCGGTTTCGTCACATATCGGATTTGTGTGAAAAACTTCACGTCGACTTCCTTTTTCTTTTCTTTTCTGCAAACCCCAGTGACGTAGTAGTAGTAGTGACAAAACTGAATGGCGAAGTAAAATGTAAATGCCGATCGTTCACTGGGTGCAAGTTTTTCGATTTGACGCCACTTCGGCGACTTGCTCGTCAATGGGAATGAAATGATGATGATTGGTACAACACGACACCCACTCCCTGAGCTGAGAAAATCTCCGAACCCGGGACCTTAGGACTGACATTCTGTCGGGCTGACCACTCAGCTACCGGGCACGGACAGTGGTGAAGTTAAACGTGGCAGCTACTGTTGCTAAAGCGGAGCGGCGATTACGTCGGCATTTCCCCCCACACGTGTCCGCCCACCCCAACGACCAGTATTGTCATTCAGACTTTTGTTCAATTTCAGCAACTGTTTTTGAAGAATGACGATGTGAAGAAATAGCTCACTAGCTGCGCCAAAAATAGTTTTTTTAACGCAACTGGTGTGCTGTTTCTGCACGTCGGAAATCTTGTTATTATTCCATTCATACCATCACCCCCCCCCCCCCCCCCCAGTGCAAACGTTCTTCTTTTGTGCCACCTATAAGTTCTTCACACAATCAAAGAGAAAGACTGAAAATGATGAAAGCTTAAAAAATTAGCAAGACTTCTTGACACAGTGAAAGCAAAATTATGTCCTACTGCAACTTCCAAAGAACGACGTCAAATAATTTCCAAAAATTGTGAAAGAAATAGAATATAAAATATCACACGCGGTAATACTGTGTTGATATCGGTACGCCGGCGATCAGCGGATAGGTTTCACCTATATATATCGACAACTCGGAAAATTATCGATATATCGATATCTTATCGGCAGATCTACCTCGTAGCTTGATGTAGGTTGTATAATCTACTCATGTGACCTTTGGCATGCAATGGAACATTTTCATCTGGAACGCCTTCTTCATGCTCATGGGTTCCATTGGTCCAAGTCTCAATACCACAACAGCAAAACTGATGACACGTTTCATTTCACAATTTGCCAGAGCAGGATCCAACTACACGTGAGATATTTAAGATTTAAGATTTTGAAACCGTGCCCGTACTCTGTAAATTCTAATTTTTATTTCCTCAACTTGATCTCACGTTTTTTGTTACCTAGAATGCTGAGTTATGCTGACTCAGTAATGTTCTCATCCAAGTAGTATGTTCTCTTCTTCCTAACGACCACGATGTTTATACTGGGTTAGTGCATCAGTTCGTAGAGTCTTTCCATAAGTTTAAACAGACACACGTAACAGAAACATTATTAATCGATAATATACACTGCTTCACTATTTACAACAATATATCAACGGTGGGGCAACTTTTCAATACCGTGACTGTAGAAATCACGTGGTTTTGAGGCGAAGAACTCGTCGAACCGTATTCGGAGCCCATTTTCATCCGGAGTGGAAATTCTGTGAGGGTTATTCGACAGATGAAAATCTGAGGGTGCAAGATCATGTGAACAAGGTGGTTTCGGAATGACTATGTAACCCAACTCCTGTGTAGTGTTTTTGTCAGTGGAGCAGAATGTGGGCGGCCGTTATCGAAGAGTAGCATGACTTAAGGCAGTCTTCCCGGACGTTAATCTTGGACTGTGTCTGCAAGACGTCTCATTTGTTGACAATAAATGTCAGCAATGATGGTTGCAACTCGGGAGAGCAATTCGTAATACACACTACCTTCGCTGTTAAACCAGATGCATAACATTGTCTTTTGTTGATGCACTCAAGTCCTTGTACAGGGAGTTGCTGCTTCGTCTGATGTTATCCACCATTTTCGTTTCCTTATTTTAGCATAAAGACACCATTTGTCTTCATCAATAACGATGTAGGTTGGTAATGTCGCCGGCCGCGGTGGCCGTGCGGTTCTAGGCGCTCAGTCCGGAGCCGCGCTGCTGCTACGGTCGCAGGTTCGAATCCTGCTTCGGGCATGGTTGTGTGTAATGTCCTTAGGTTAGTTAGGTTTACGTAGTTCTAAGTTCTAGGGGACTAATGACCACAGCAGTTGAGTCCCATAGTGCTCAGAGCCATTTGAACCATTTTTTTGGTAATGTCGGTGTTGTTCACGAGCCAATTGATGACGAGCAAACAGAGATGCACGTCTGGCCAACTACTGACTTCTGTAATTTTGCCCTACAACATGCGGTAACAGTTCATATGGTTTTTGCAACTTCCTGGTTTCATCCAGTCATCGCATGGCGGTTGAATGATCAGAGCTAATCACATCTGCATGTTCTCGAGTACACTGACGTGGATTATTGTAGATTAATGCGTTCAAACGATGTTCATCAAACCCCGAAACCCAAAGGCCTTCCTGAAATTGGAAAGCCACTAATGTCAAAACTATCCTCCTTAAAACTGCATCAAAAAAGGAGAAAGATGTCCTGGGCAGAGTTAGGGACGTAAACGAAGGAAACTACGTTTTCGACGAATCTGGTAACTTCATAGACATTTAAATCAGAATATCCTAACGTATTCGCGCGGTTTTTACTTGTTAGCGTTACGACCATGTTTTGTAATAATGCAGTATCTCAACATGATGCATGATGTCATGTCATGTAACATGACACATGCCATCATGTCATCCAACATGGCATGTGTCATGTTGTGCAATATGATAAAATATGCCATTAAATCCCTTCCCACACATGTAACAAGGGATGGGTCTGGGGTAGCAAGCATAAATGGACGTCTGGCCACCAACTGGCTTTTGCGATTTTGGCTTACAGTAAGTGGTATCAGTAGATACGGTTTTTGAACCTTCCCCATTGCATCCAATCAGCGCACGATGGTGAAATGGTCGCAGTTCATCACCACTGCCAGCTCTCGAATACACTGACTGGGATTATTGTAGATTATTGAGTTTAAACGATCTTCATCAAACCCCAAAGGCCCTCCTGGTCGTGAAGAGTGCATAAACGATCCTCCTTAAAAAGAGATAACTATTTTCTTGGGGTTCTCTGTCCAATGACCTTATGCCCATACACGGCGCAAATATTTGTGGATGCCTCCGCTGCTGTCACCCTTACACTGACCTCAAACAGGAAAAAATTTCGGTTATTTTCCAGTTCCTCCCATTGGCACTCTATGTTCTAGAATCCACAGCTCCAATCACTATTTCCAAGTGACGAAATGACGGTATGTAAACTCAAATAGCAACAGTGAGCTAAAAATAAAAAAGGACTATCGATAAATAAACCTTTTGTGTTAGCAGAAAAGCCAACACCGTGTTACTAGTGGAGGCCGAAATGCACGCGTTTTAGCTCACCCAGGCTGGCGTGAGGATGAAAGGACTATACTGACATGAGGTCTGGAACATGCCAAGGAATGAGAAATTCAGAAAGCGGACGTAATTAGTTTGATACTCAACTTTAATCCATTAAGGATGAACGTCGCTCTTGACGGTACACGATTCACAATATTATCTGTTCAGAATACGTTCTTGAAGTAATTATAGTTACTGAATATGGCGCCTTGCTAGGTCGTAGCAAATGACGTAGCTGAAGGCTATACTAAACTGTCGTCTCTGCAAATGAGAGCCCATGTAGACAGTGAACCATCGCTATCAAAGTCGGCTGTACAACTGCGGCGAGTGCTAGCGAGTCTCTCTAGACTAGACCTGCCGTGTGGCGGCGCTCGGTCTGCAATCACTGATAGTGGCGACACGCGGGTCCGACGTATACTAACGGACCGCGGCAGATTTAAAGGCTACCACCTAGCAAGTGTGGTGTCTGGCTGTGACACCACAAAACCCATACCAACCGGAATACTAAAATGCAAAGTAAAAACGCTGTGAACGCATACACCAACCTAATAGTTTGGAATTCGGCATTAAGTCCAATATTTTTTAGTAATAATACTTGTCATTGTAGCCTCGGCCGGCAGTAACCCATATCCAGACAAAAGAAAGACGAGCCCAGACAGAGAAGAGATCTCTGCAGGCGCTCCCCGTGCTTTGTAGATTTGATGCTTGGCACAGTAGCTGTGCCACGTAATCGATTCAATTACGAATCGCCGCAAAATATTGTTATGGCATGAAATATATTACGCTGTACTCATGACGTCATTTCACCGCACTCCTTAAGTCCCACCCCCGGGGTTGCGCTCCCGGGGCCAGGTGAGGCTTTCACTGCTTGTGAAGATTAATCGCCGTCGCGAAAATACCAAAGGTGATTTATTGTCCGTTGTTAGCTGTTGCCCATCTGAATTGATAAATGTTTTTTACCAAAGAAAGAGATGAATTTCACACTCAGCTCGTAACCCTTTTGGCGTCACTACTTTTCAAGTCTTTGAATATTGCGACACCTGTAATTAATTAAAAATGCAATGGAGATGTCATTCTTCAATTGGAAACAAAAACCTGCAATATCCATCACACAGTCATAGCACAGCGGATGTATATACAATAGAAAACAATATTTTATGAACCACACTTTTCAACGGCAAAGTAGTTTCACAGGGTAGCAATGAAAATGTAAATATAATATCGTATCGCTGGTTGCGACGTTTCCTAGCAATTCATACGCCAGAGTCGAGAAGACAGTCTACGGGACGGATTATGTCCTAATCTTACTTGTATATTTTAAGGTACATCGCTGGTAAGCTTTATAAGACTCCACTTTAGTCGTAACCGTACAGATTTCCCTTCTCTGACTTTTTTCTTTCTATCTTTGTAAAGGTGAAAAGGATATTGAGCAAGCAGTGCAGGAAACAAAAGAAAAATTCGGAGTAGGTATTAAAATCCACGGAGAAGAAATAAAAACTTTGAGGTTTCCCGATGACATTGTAATTCTGTCAGAGACAGCAAAGGACTTGGAAAAGCAGTTGAACGGAATGGACAGTGTCTTGAAAGGAGGATATAAGATGAACATCAACAAAAGCAAATCGAGGATAATGGAATGTAGTCGAATAAAGTCGGGTCATGCTAAGGGAATTAGATTAGGAAATGAGACACTTAAAGTAGTAAAGGAGTTTTGCTGTTTGGGGAGCAAAATAAGAGATGATAGTCGAAGTAGAGAGGATATAAAATGTAGACTGCCAATGGCAAGGAAAGCGTTTCTGAAGAAGAGAAATTTGTTAACATCGAGTGTAGATTTAAGTGTCAGGAAGTCATTTATGAAAGTATTTGTTTGGAGTGCAGCCATATATGGAAGTGAAACATGGATGATAAATAGTTTGGACAAGAAGAGATTAGAAGCTTTCGAAATGTGATGCTACAGCAGAATGCTGAAGATTAGATGGGTAGATCACATAACTAATGAGGAGGTACTGAATAGGATTGGGGAGAAGAGAAGTTTGTGGCACAACTTGACTAGAAGAAGGGATCGGTTGGTAGGACATGTTCTGAGGTATCAAGGGATCACCAATTTAGTATTGGAGGGCAGCGTGGAGGGTAAAAATCGTTGAGGGAGACCAAGAGTGAATACACTAAGCAGATTCAGAAGGATGTAGGTTGCAGTATGTACTGGGAGATGAAGAAGCTTGAACAGGATAGAGTAGCATGGAGAGCTGCATCAAACCAGTCTCAGGACTGAGGACCCCAACAACAACAACAACAACAACAACTGTAATATTGTTTTCATATTATTTTTCTTGAAGTGACAAAAGTAATGGGATATCTCTCATTATCGTGTCGGGCTCCTTTTGTAGGGAGTAATGCGCAACTATACGTTTCATGGTCTCACCGGGTCCTTGAAAGTCTCCTGCAGATCCACGCAGCCTTTGTAGCCGTCCACAATTGCGAAAGCATTGCCTGTGCAGGATTCTGTGCACGAACTGACCTCTCCATTGCGTCCCATAAATGTTCGATGGGATTCATGACAGGTGATCTGGGTGGCAAGATCATTCGCTCGAATTGTCCAGAATGTTTTACAAACCAATCGCGAACATGTGGACATGGCGAACAGTGACACTACGCTTGTCATCCATAAAAATCACTGAGCCGTGGTACTACTCATTTCTTTAGAAAATCAAAAATTACAATCTCATCACAGTTATTTAAAGGAAATACGAAGCCCGGGATCACTAGTGATGGACAAGCTTGTGATTGTTTTACAGTTTTAATTTGAGTCAAAACAGACTTTATAATAAACTTCAATTCGGACATTTTCAATATTCAAATCTTCACTTTAATTGAATTACATAAACACCAAAATCATAGATAGTAAGCACGGTGAAACAATCATTCATAAACAATAGTTCTCGTTTAACAATATCTCAAAAGACTAGTAACACTGTACACTTCCAAATCAAAGTTACACAGCCACATAGTACCACAACTTCATCAAAAAACAAAGTTCTTGAAGCTTAATGAAACTGAACTGCCCACATAAAGGTCCTCAGTGAAAAATACTTGTACTAAAAATTTCAAAGTGGGCCAACCGAGGTGGCAAAACTGGCAGACAGGAAAAATAACAAGTTGCACATTCATTGAAGATACACAAATGATTAACATAAGTGTTAAATAAGAATGGCTCGTAATAACTCAACCAGTAAAATCATTTACAGAAACGCTAACATTAAGAAAGTGGCCTCACTTAACTAACGGACATAATGACTCAGAATGATTCCCAAATTGCACTTAATTTTAGAGATCAGCATTAAGGTCCACAGCAGTGTTTGGAAGCAAGAACGCTACGGCCGGCAGGCGATACTAGCGTTCACTCCACACGGCTAGTACACTGGCTCACTAGCAGGCGGTATATACACTCCTGGAAATGGAAAAAAGAACACATTGACACCGGTGTGTCAGACCCACCATACTTGCTCCGGACACTGCGAGAGGGCTGTACAAGCAATGATCACACGCACGGCACAGCGGACACACCAGGAACCGCGGTGTTGTCCGTCGAATGGCGCTAGCTGCGCAGCATTTGTGCACCGCCGCCGTCAGTGTCAGCCAGTTTGCCGTGGCATACGGAGCTCCATCGCAGTCTTTAACACTGGTAGCATGCCGCGACAGCGTGGACGTGAACCGTATGTCAGTTGACGGACTTCGAGCGAGGGCGTATAGTGGGCATGCGGGAGGCCGGGTGGACGTACCGCCGAATTGCTCAACACGTGGGGCGTGAGGTCTCCACAGTACATCGATGTTGTCGCCAGTGGTCGGCGGAAGGTGCACGTGCCCGTCGACCTGGGACCGGACCGCAGCGACACACGGATGCACGCCAAGACCGTAGGATCCTACGCAGTGCCGTAGGGGACCACACCGCCACTTCCCAGCAAATTAGGGACACTGTTGCTCCTGGGGTATCGGCGAGGACCATTCGCAACCGTCTCCATGAAGCTGGGCTACGGTCCCGCACACCGTTAGGCCGTCTTCCGCTCACGCCCCAACATCGTGCAGCCCGCCTCCAGTGGTGTCGCGACAGGCGTGAATGGAGGGACGAATGGAGACGTGTCGTCTTCAGCGATGAGAGTCGCTTCTGCCTTGGTGCCAATGATGGTCGTATGCGTGTTTGGCGCCGTGCAGGTGAGCGCCACAATCAGGACTGCATACGACCGAGTCACACAGGGCCAACACCCGGCATCATAGTGTGGGGAGCGATCTCCTACACTGGCCGTACACCACTGGTGATCGTCGAGGGGACACTGAATAGTGCACGGTACATCCAAACCGTCATCGAACCCATCGTTCTACCATTCCTAGACCGGCAAGGGAACTTGCTGTTCCAACAGGACAATGCACGTCCGCATGTATCCCGTGCCACCCAACGTGCTTCAGAAGGTATAAGTCAACTACCCTGGCCAGCAAGATCTCCGGATCCGTCCCCCATTGAGCATGTTTGGGACTGAATGAAGCGTCGTCTCACGCGGTCTGCACGTCCAGCACGAACGCTGGTCCAACTGAGGCGCCAGGTGGAAATGGCATGGCAAGCCGTTCCACAGGACTACATCCAGCTTCTCTACGATCGTCTCCATGGGAGAATAGCAGCCTGCATTGCTGCGAAAGGTGGATATACACTGTACTAGTGCCGACATTGTGCATGCTCTGTTGCCTGTGTCTATGTGCCTGTGGTTCTGTCAGTGTGATCATGTGATGTATCTGACCCCAGGAATGTGTCAATAAAGTTTCCCCTTCCTGGGACAATGAATTCACGGTGTTCTTATTTCAATTTCCAGGAGTGTATTTATATATAGTCCGACCGGCCTCACAATGAGCGGTCCTGACAAGAGTCCATAACTGCACCGACGCCAGGAAACGAGCAGACTTAACAAACAGCCTGCAGCACAAATAGACTGCAATGAAAACAAGATAAAATCACAGCCACACTGGAATATGTAATAAGCATGCCCCCAAATTCTTATGGAGCAATACTCTAACATTACCTGTCTCCCTGTAAATTAGCAGGAAACTTAGAGATCACTTCCAGTTGTCTTAAGGCACTTTCAACATTAAATAAACATACCAAATCCTGACGTAACAAATGTTAAACCATTAACTCTACGGCTGTCGGGCGCGTACACAACCGCAACCAGTCCCGAAGCGGTCACTATGTCCTAAAACAAGTTGAAATTTGCATGAAAACCACTTAAAACACACACACCACAGATGATGAGAAACGAAATGAGAAACATCGGCCTCCTTAAAATAGCCACTGTGGAACCAAGTTCAGAACCATCTCCGGCAGCTACCCATGCCAAATAAGTTTCAACAATCTTCTTAGTTAAACACAGAATAAAAGTCATACGTAACGCGGAGCTTGCAAATTACGAGCTGGGAAGCTGTTCAGCGTGAGACGACGAACCCACCACAATTTTGCACGTCAAGGCGCCCAATGATCGGCACCGTACACCCGGCGCGAAAAAAAGACAAGGGCGGCGAGCACGGCGAGGGCCATGCACCACGGTCAGGGACGCGGGCTTGTTTTCAACACAAGTTGGCTCGTTGAACGCCTACCGGAGACTCTGCCGTCATACGTTCACCCGGAAAACCCGCCGGGGGGAGCAGTCAGTGATAGCAAGATAGCCGAATATCGATATCAGCGATGCAAGTAGAACACCCTTCCGCCAGTCGCCACGGCTCAATTCCATCGTTGAGAACATGACGTCCATGAATGGCTTGAAATGAAGTAGCCGAACACCCAGAGGACACAGTCTCTTCTATGTAAACACAGCCCGCACAATTATGGAGCCACGACCATCTTGCACAGTGCCTTGTCGACAACCTGAGTCCATGGCTTCGAGGGGTCTGTAACACACTGTAACCCTACCATCAGCTGTTACCTAGTGAAATCGAGACTCGCCTGGCCATGCCATGGTTTACCAGTCATGTAGAGTCCACCTATACGACCACAAGCCCGGGAGAGCAGCTGCAGGCGATGTCGTGCTGCTAGCAACGGCACGTTCGTCATACGTCCAACACTGATTTCTCCGGTTACTTCATGCAGTGTCTCTTAGCACTTTCATCTCTACGCAAACATCTCTGCTCTCGGTCATTAAATGGAGACCATCGGCCACTTCGTTGTACGTGATGAGAAGTAACGCCTGAAATTTGGTATTCTCGGCACACTCTTGACACTGTGTATCACGGAATATTGAACTTCCTAACGATTTCCGAAATGGAATGTCCCATACGTATAGCTCCAACTGTCCGACTACCATACCGCGTTGAAAGCCTGTTAATTCCCTTCGTGAGTACATAATCAGGCCAGAAACCTTTTAAACATGAATCAACCGAGTACAAACGACACCTCCGCCCTTTTATGCCCTGCGTACGCGATATTGTCGGTCGCCTTCCCCATTAGTGCACACCGCTATCCCACGACTTCCGTCACCTCAGTGTAATTCAAGGAGGTAAATTTGATTTAAATTGTCATATCATCCATACTGTTGATGTCTACAATCTGCTTTAGTTCCACATACAAAATGCGTTCTGCCAATACAGGAATGTGAAAGAAAAATGTATAACAGATAGGGTAGACGCCTGTACTGTACGAGTGGAGTTTATTTTCGTCATCGTATTATTGATCACGTTGAAAGAGTGGGGAGGAATTTAAACCTACTTTCAGAACGTAGTCTACTCGTAACGAATAGCACAAAGGGTGCTGGAGAACCAGATGTCCCAATCTGTCGGATGGGTCACCGTCGGACATATCACGTTCCCGCACTGCATGGAACACTGTGAAGAGCTTTCGAATTGGTGGGAAGGCTGGTGATCCTTATCCCCGAGAGTCCTGCTATTTACTGCTGCCTGGGACAAAGATCGGTGCTGCAAAAATGTCCAGGGCTTTAGAAATTTATTACTGGCATAGTTCTTTTTCTGCCTTCTTTTTTTAACTTTAGACCTATTGTAAGTAGGATGTTTATGTTTTCTCTATGTAAGTAGGCTGTTTATGTTTTCTTATTGGCAACGTTACGTAGCGCTCAATATGAAAATCACTGGCTGTGCTGTGTGCAGTCTGTGGCTAGTTTGCATTGTTGTCTGCCATTGTAGTGTTGGGCAGCGGCAGCTGGATGTGAACAGCGCGTAGCGTTGCGCAGTTGGAGGTGAGCCGCCAGCAGTGGTGGATGTGGGGAGAGAGATGGCGGAGATTTGTAATTTGTCATGAACTGCTATATTTATACATGATGATATCAAGGTAAATACATTGTTTGTTCTCTATTAATATCTTTCATTTGCTAACTACCCCTATCAGTAGTTAGTGCCTTCCATAGTTTGAATCTTTTATTTAGCTGGCAGTAGTGGCGCTCGCTGTATTGCAGTAGCTTGAGCAGCGTTAATATCTTTCATTTGCTAACTATCCCTATCAGTAGTTAGTGCCTTCCATAGTTTGAATCTTTTATTTAGCTGGCAGTAGTGGCGCTCGCTGTATTGCAGTAGCTTGAGCAGCGAAGATTTTTGTGAGGTAAGTGATTTGTGAAAGGTATAGTTTAATGTTAGTCAGGGCCATTCTTTTGTAGGGAATTTTGAAAGTCAGATTGCGTTGCGCTAACAAAATATTGTGTGTCAGTTTAAGCACAGTCATATATAAATTGTTTAAAGGGGACGTCTCACTATATGCTAGATATTGCGTTCTCTTATGCCCGTGCCTCTCTCCGCCGATCCTGGAGCAAGAGCTGACTACGAGTGGTAGGCGTGGCCACCGATTCTATCACAATTTTACACCTAATTATATGGTAATATAACAGAGGCAGTGTGCGTATGTATTTTCGTGTTCCAATTAACTGGTCTACATATTTTATATCATTCTATCTCTATTCGACTTTTTGCCTCATCGTTAAGCAATGGGCGAAAGACACCATGTATTTAATGTTAACCTACAAGATCAATACAAATTTTTGTAATTTTGTAATGGCAATAACATTAGATCATGTTTGCTGCACTGGAGAATTTTCTGTTGCACGCAATGGAAAGAGTATATTGAAGACGACATGAGAAAACCTAAACATAGGAGTACAAGATACCAACTCAGTTTCGAAACATCAGGCTGCACATCTAAACAGGTTAAAAAGTTGTATGGCCTGAAACTTTCATGTGCTAGAACCAAAATCGAGGCAATTTTTGTTATGTGTAGTGAAAAACGCAACTGAACGAATGAAGTTCAGTGTTTGAGTAAACTGTTAAGCCTTTTAAGGAATTTCAAAACTACCTGTACGTCCTGAGTTGGACCCAAAAAGACATGGTGATATCTCCTGGGGTGGGTCCAAAAAATATGGTAACCTTAGTGATGGTGTCCGTGGAGTATGTAACATCTTCGATCCTACATGAAGTAGCAGAAGAGGTTCGCCGCAAAACCTGCAGAGCGTTTACCAAAACGCCAATGTTTAGATCCGGCATCTCCAAGAAAGAAATGTATTACCGATACATCTACGGGAGTACAGAGCAACTGTGTTCCATTCAGGCGACAGTGGCCACATTACCGTCCTAACGTTGCGTGTGCGCTTTAGAAGAGACATTTTCGATTTTTTGAAAACTATGCCTATAGTTAAATAGATCTCATGAGGAACACAGCGAGGTGAGAAATGACATATAGTGACGTTAATGGTCTTAGAAAACGAGCATTTACGAGGCTGTACCTAATTGAAACCAAACTAATTTGTTTGCTGGGAGGAGGTTTTGTAGTACCACGTCTTGCCATTAGGAGCGCATAGAGCGAACATTCCAGAGTCAGTAACCCGAGTGCCGTCGCTGAAGAAGGTAAGGACTAGTTTCGGCAGCAGCCCCGTATCAACGATATTTCCGAACCGGGGCAAAAACTTAATAGTGGCCCACTCACTCCCGCCCCCCTTCCGCGCGAGCTTTTGAGATAGGACATTAAAAAAAAAGGATTTTTTGAAAAATGGTCGTTTTGTAGAGCACATCTTTCTGAAGAATTTGATATATAAAACACATACGTTAGAAGAAATGTAAAACGTATTATTTGGTATTAAGTGTGCCAAAGTGCAGTGCCAGGCCTATTCACATAGCATTCTCCTATGGCACGTCACTGTATTCCGCTCTGTGGAATTGAGACTTGTATATTTTGCAATGGAAGCCACCAAACCTATATTCACGACAGTGAAAATTAAAATGTGCTGTGATGCCTCTCCTGCTGCCAGTCGGTCAGTTTGGCATCTTACCCCCATTAAAAAAGAACTCACAGTTAATACTGGGGGAATTATTTGTGACCTGGAGAATAAGAACTCTTCAGAAAATTTGCACTCTTTATCTCCTATTAGCTAATAACTTTCTCTTTTGTGTAACATAAAATTAATATAGGAAACGTAAAAGCAGTAAATACAAGAGACAAGCAAGACAGTACACATTTCTTCGTTCTTAGGTCCCACCATTTCTTTCTCTCTAATCTTGCTACAATTTTACACTGGATACTTTCCTTTCTGCGTAAGAATGTATTACCTCATTAAAGTTTGCCAACGTTTTGCTGCATGAAAAGTCAAAATGTGTGTAATTCTGAAAAAGCTGTTAATACGAATAGTTCTCAAGACTGGTGTGGTTTCTCGATTTTATTACGTCTATTTTGTCATTGTCTCCTTTTAATACTGCAGCCACTGTAACACGCACCAAATAAGCGAGACTGTTTTGGCACAAATTGTCATTTTCACCTACCTCGTTTACATAAATAACGCGACAGAAAATAATTCACGACGTACCGGTATCAGATGCCTATTGGTCCTACTACAAGCAAAAAGTTTTATGTTACGAAATAGTTTCTCATTTCTTTCTTATGCTCCAGTTTCTAAAGCATGAGATCGAACAGTAGTAATACCGTAGTATGAAATTTTTGTATAAAATTGGGATCGTCATATTCTTCCGTATTCCAAGATGCTACTCCAGGTGGGTGTAAAATGCACGTGCGCAACGGCAAATATTAAACGCTAAAATTATGATTTGGCCCTGTCTGACTACCCCCTGAAGCAGATCTTAGCATCTCTTAATGCACTTTAACATATAAATTTCAACCTCAACATAAATGTACGATTAAGGCAACTAATACCACTAAATGGTAAACGTTGTTTCTTATTGTAAATTTTATTGCAGATTAAAAAACAACCCTTTATATTACAATTATCTATATTTCCTGACTAAAAATTGCTGATCAATTGCCCAGCTCTGCCCCTTTTTATGGCCACGTGATCTAACATAAATAACGCGAAATGACTGACATCATCTACGTACCAAACACTAGAAGACGCTACTTTCAAAGATGGTCGGCGGTGATGTGGAACCTCAGTGGAAATAAACTAGCGTCACTGCTGTTTAACTTTATAGCCTAATAAGCCTAAGCAATTAGCAAATCACAGTATGTACGGCGTCTGGTTCGTCGGAGTGATGGTTCTCATACATGTCTGCGACGATGGAAGAATTCCAGCCACAAAATAAAACTCTTTCAAACACTAGGACAGCAGAGGGTGGTCCTCTGACTAATACTCTCCTCTCTGTGTCCTATACACGTGAAACGCGAACTCCCAGCCACAAGGACGGAGTTCGTCTCAACGTAAGTATAGGCAGAAGAAGTGCCCTCAGTCACTGAACTCTGCATACTCAACGACGACTTCCAACCCGGAGCAAAAGTCCAGAATGGTATAAGTTCACAACAGTACAGTGTCTAACCGTTCTAACTATAAACTCTCCTGAGAGCAAAGACAGAAAGTCCGCCTGTACTAACAAAGCTGATACTGAGTGACCCTGACACACGGGTGCTCAACAATGGAAGACCTCTTCCTCTCCACCGCTGGCTTCCCAACGAGACTCTGCTCCCCTCCCTGGTAACTGCAGAAGGCGAATCATATTCTCGAAATCCCAGAATATACTCCATCTCTACAGATTCTTCCGAACGCCGACCAACCATATTTTAGTCTTTTGTCGTCCAGCAGGGAAAGTTTGCAAGGGAATACCTATACTCGTACAATGGTACGCTTCTTAGTAAAAATCCTTGAAAATAACCCAGCCTGCGTGATTTCTGAGGTGACACTTCCTCGTTCCTTTCAGTTGCGTCCAAGATTTGCAGAATTCCCAGTTATCTTTCTGGTCTGATACAATACTAGCCGGCCGTGACTCTATTGTGCTCCAGCACTGAGGTACCCTAATGTCCGCCTTGATACTTCCTGTGTTTAAGCAGGACCAACACACCAGTGCTGGCCTTCCACCCAGGGCTTGAGTTCTGCCTGCCGTTTCATCTCCACTGGCATTCCAACCTGTACTAGTATAGGCAATCATTCATTACGCCGGTTTGGTAATAAAGACACTCTGTCACCTTCCATGCAATACGCGTCAGTAATTACTTACAAGGCATACGTGTCAATGTCAGTCTCCTTTATATATTCATATACACGATGTACAACCTATCACATGATACCTAATTGTGTTTTTAGATCACGGCAAAGTATGTGGATGAGTGCTTGTAAGGTGCGAAATTATAGCCACCTTACAATATAATTTGTGAGATATCCCCGTTTCTTCTCCTTCGTCGTTCTAACAAACAATCTTGTATGTCAGTGTGCTACTAGCTATCGATGTGAACCTGCTTCTTGACGAAAATTGTCGTACATAGTTATTATTGTAAGAGATTTTTTACATATTAATTTTAAATTAACTACAGCCTCAGTTGCAATGTATACCTAGATTTACCTAGGTTTCAGTTTATTTATACAGTTGCTGACAGGGCCGCGAAATGTTGAAAATGTAAAATTTTTTTACGTTCTATAGTGGGCTTACAAGATCAAATTACTTTTCCAAATATACATAAATTTTGTCATCACTAATTCTGTAACTATTCCTGCCATTGTGAAAACGAAATCACCGGTTGACTTCAGTAACCCTGCCAGAATCACCGGTTTACTTATCAGGTGTTTATTCTCCAGTTACGCTTTATTACGTTTCCGTGCAACGCGTTCTCTGCGCCATTCCAAGAATACAATTAAGCAGCTGCTAACCGGGAACTGTACAACTGCCCTTAGCAATGTAGTGATTTAGTAAAAATTTTCTGTCAAAATTTCGTTTTCTTGGATACACCAAGAAGATAATATGTAATCTTTCTTACCTGTTTTCCCGTTAATCGTTTATTTCCACTCTGATAGTGTGAATCTATTGATTTTTCTAATAATTACAACAATGCATATCATTCGCAAATCTAGTCAGCTACATAAGTAAACAACGATTGGCATTCACCCGTTCGGTTTATTCGGCTCAGTTAGTATTGCCCCGTCCCATCTTATCTGCGTTTTTTATTTCTAGATGCGACGGGGATTCCTCTGGCAGGGGCAACACGTACACTATGCACGCATTCAAAAACATGATTCCTTAAGGTTCAAAATTTGCGCCTACTGCGCCCCCTCCCTCCCCCCCCCCCCCCCCTGATCCGGGCCTGTTGGGCTGAGTTTATAGAGACAACTGATTTGTGTCATTGTCTCTTTGCGGTGTCTGATTTTCGTAAACAGCATGCGGCTGTGAATTTCTGTGGAACAGTAACAGGACGATGCTATGGGGAAAAGTCAAGTTTTTGAGTGTTTTTCCCTTTTAAAAAATGGTGAAATGTGAAGTGATAACAAACCTCTTTCTCGTCGTCCTTCCACGGCCCGAGCACATGAAAATGTTGCAAACATTCATGTAGTCATCAACGAAGATTCACGACCTCTGAAGAAATTGGGGAGTTGTCGGGAGTGGTCTGGATTCAGTGTAGGGAATTGTGACAAATAGTTTGAGAATAAAAGAGGTGGCTGCGAAATTCGTATCACGACTGCTGAGTGCCGAACAAAAATAAGGTCGCTTGGATGTATGGGTGTGCTTTGAAAGAATCCAAACTTTTTTTCAAAAATTATCACAGGTGATGAAAGTTCGTCTATGCTTACTCGTATGCCAACACGGCGATGTGCTCTTCATGAGGTACAGAAGGAAGACTTTCCTCTGAGACCGGCTGTTGGTAATGTTGGTACACCTTACGTATCAACTGTCAAAATCTCCAAAAACAACGTTTTCATGGAATTGTGGGGAAATGCGAACATTACTTTCTAAACTCTGCTCCCTTTTCCCAATTTCAGAGTTAATTTTGGCTCCATGATACGGATGTTATGGCTGGTTTGGATGTGGTCTCCATCTTTACGGAAGTCAACACAATCTGATCCTTGGAACTAATGACGGAAAAGTTCGAGGATTGTCCTCTGAAATCTATAAGCCCCTTCTCATTTCAATTTATTTCCTCTGTGATGAAAAATATTATAAACAAACCGATGGCGTGACTATGGGTTGTCCTTTGTCGCCTCTTTTGGCGAAATTATACACGAAACACGATGACACTAGAATCTGCCACGTTCAGTCGAAAGCATTTATATCGATACACGGAAGACACGCTTGTGATGTGGTCACGTGGAAGGAAAATACGTGAAGAGGTTCGTAAACTTCCACTCTCTATCCGTCCTAATATGAAGTTCGTAACGTAACTTGAAAATATGGACTCGCTACTTATTTCTGTGGATCCCTGTATATCAGTACATACATAACACCGACGCACCTCTTTCTTCACGTCTTGAGCCATCACCATCAGTCACAAACATATGTCGTTCTAAGGGCTCTGGTCCATAGATCCCGAGCGCTGTTAGACAAAAAAAGCCTCGCCGAAGAATCATAACAACTATGACAACTGTTCTGAAGAAACAGGTTCTCAGAAAGACAAACTGAGCGAGAGTTTCAGTAGGAACCAACAATGTGTGAGGAAGAGATTGAGAACGAGAAAGGAAAAAAAGTCAAGAATCGTTTATCTGTCTTATGCTAGACCGTGCTCCGGGAAAGATCGGTTGGCTCCTGTGTCCTATGACAACATGGCATCCAGCCGACTGCTCACCCGTCAACAAAGATAAAAGGACGGCCTGTGTCTCCGATAGTCGGGTGTGCGTCGCGTTTCATGCGACTGTGGCCTGTATCTTACGCGTTGCACGAATAGACCAGTGGAGAAGAAATGCAAGGAACATGAGCTACACACCCGACTAAAACAACGAAGCAATCAGCTGTCCCCGAGCATTTCTTGAGGTATGAAAGAAAACGAGGTACGACGAGGCCATCATCGCAGTGCAGTCGTGTTTCCTCGGACAGCGTAACTAAAGACTCTATTGAAAGAAAGGCGTCGGAAAGCCTAATGAAAAGGAAAAGAGGCTTAAGATGCACTCATTTTATTAAGAGCTGGAATCCACTTCATCCCAGAGCTGGCAAACGCTAAGAATGTGTATGAAATCTTATGGGACTTAACTGCTGAGGTTATCAGTCCCTAAGCTTACACACTACTTAACCTAAATTATCCTAAGGACAAACACACACACCCATGCCAGTGGGACGACTCGAACCTTCGCCGGAACCAGCCGCTCAGTCCATGACTGCAGCGCCTAAGACCGCTCGGCTAATCCCGCGCGGCAAAAAGGTAAGATAATGTGCCCTTCACAGAATAACAGAGGGGGCTTCTGAAAACAAATGAGCATCACACGGGTGCTAGAAGCGTTATACATACGAAAAAAAAAGGCGCTGCACCAAGAAGGAGTTGTGCGGCATAAAAGAAAGTTTCTAGGCGTGTTTCTCTATCTGAAAGATGGTGTTTATTAGAATTTCCCACCAGTTGCATAAGAGTGGGGCTAGTGGCGCCAGTATGAGGATGCAGATTAGGTTTGTTTTAAATACCACGCTGTAACAGGCGTGAGCGTTAGTTACCTTTGAGATTGGACCTGGTGAGTTGATGTTAGTCAAGAATGCCTTTAAGGCGACAAAGACACCGTTGTCAACACCTCACTGATTTTGAGCGAGACTGTGTAATAGAGCTACAAAAAACTCGATGTTCCTTCTGCGATATTGTAGAAACACTTGGCAGGAATGTAACCTCTGTACATGATTGTTGGCACCGGTGATTGCGAGAGTGTACAGTCGCAGGAAGACTGGGCTCCTGGCGTATGGCTCTGGTGCATCTGAAGTATCTGAAGCAGCGAAGTGACCAGTGGTTGGCACCACAGCGACACTAGGAACTGTTACCAATCGGTCACTTCAAGGACAGCTCCGAGCGAGACGACCTTTAGTGTGCATTCTACTGTCCCCAAACCACTGCTATTGGAGGGCAGGGTGCGATTTGTGGTGTTTTCTGATGAAAGTTGGTCTGCCTCGGTGCCAGTGATGGCCGTGTGTTGGTTAGAAGGAGGCCAGCTGAGGGCCTGCAACCATCCTGTCTGCGATCTAGAAACACTGGACCTACACCTGGTGATGGGGGTAGGGCTGTGACTTCACTTGATAGCAGGAACACTGACTGCAAATTTGAACAATCTGGTAATTCGACCTGTCGTGCTGCCATTCATGAATAGCATTCCAGGGGTGTTTTCCAACAGGATAACGCTGGCCCATATAGCGCTGTTGTAATCCAATATGATGTACAAAGTGTCGGCGTGTTGCCTTGGCCTGCTCACTCACCGGATCTGTCTGCAAAAGTGGTTCAAATGGCTCTGAGCACTATGGGACTTAACATCTGTGGTCACTAGTCCCCTAGAACTTAGAACTACTTAAACCTAACCAACCTAAGGACATCACACACATCCATGCACCAGGCAGGATTCGAACCTGCGACCGTAGTGTTCGCGCGGTTCCAGACTGTAGCGCCTAGAACTGCTCCGCCACACCGGTCGGCAATCTGTCTGCAATCGAGCACATTTCGGACATCATCGGACGACAACTCCAGCGTCATCCACAAACAGCGTTAAGCGCCACTGTATTGACCGATGACGTGCAACAGGCATGGAACTCCATCCCAAAAACTGACATCCGGTACATGTACAACAGAATTCACGCTCCTTTGCATGCTTACATTCAGCATTCAGCCAGCTACACCGGCTATTAATGTATCAGCATTTCGCATTTGCGATGGCTTATCTCGCTCTTACTTGTAATATTGCAATGTTAACACATTGACTGCCATGATGAAATTTGGACCATGCGTTGCTATGCCACACTGAAATCACGAATATTACTTCTGATGCCAAATTGATTTTTTGCACCAGATGTCTTCTTTTGAACTTGTAGAATTAAGTTACTTGATAAATGTAATTTATGACTGATCTGGACGGATAACAAACGTGGGTCATATATTGCTAGCATGGCCCAACAGCAACATTTTAACACAATTATAATCTGTGGCCACTGAGCCACGTGTCGTTCACATGATTTTAAACCACAATAGGTATAAAAAATCGTTTTTCAATAAATGATTCAAACACTTAGTTTATTTGATTATACACACATCAAAAAAAGGTTTGCATCACCCCTGTTCCCAGAACTCTTGAAGACAGACGTTGACTGTGGATATTCTATCACAGACACAGTCCCTTTCACTTTTCAGAGATGTCACTAAACCCGCCAAAAGATGTAAACAACCATGCATGAGCAGCGCCTATTAGACTGAGGGAGTCCGGCAGATGATCAATTACACTCATTCCACCAGCAGGGAGGTACACGCCTCGTATTGTCTGCAGTTCCACCATGCCTAGACGGTCGATACAGCGGTTCGATGGCGTCCACACTGTTACTTTGTGCCTGGAGGGGCTCTCAACCAGGGAAGTGTCCGGGCCTCTCGGAGTGAACCTAAGCGATGTCGTTCGGACATGGAGGAGATACAGAGAGGCAGAAACTGTCGATGAGATGCCTCGCTCAGGCCGCCCAAGGCCGCGCTACCTACGGATTATGGCTCGGAGGAACCCTGGCGGCAACGCCACCATGTTGAATAATGCTTTTCGTGCAGCCACACGACGTCGTGTTACGACTCAAACAGTGCGCAATAGGCTGCATGATGCCTAACTTCACTCCCGACGTCCATGGCGAGGTTCGTCTTTGCAACCAAGACACCATGCAGCGCGGCACAGATGGGCCCAACAACATGCCGAATGGACCGCTCAGGATTGGCATCACGTTCTTCTGACCGATGAATGTCACATGTTCCTTCAACCAGACAACCAGACAACCCGATCAGGCTGAACGCCTTAGACACACTGTCCAGCGAGTGCAGCAAGATGTAGGTTCCTTGCTGTTTTGAGGTGACATTATGTGGGGCCGACATACGACGCTGGTGATCATGGAAGGCGCCATAATGGCTGTACGATACGTGAATGCCAACCTCTGACCGATAGTGCAACCATATCGGCAGCATATTGGCGAGGCATTCGTCTTCATGGACGACAATTCGCGCCCCCCATCGTGCACATCTTGTGAATGACTTCCTTCAGGATAACTACATCGCTCGACTAGACTGGTCAGCATGTTCTCCAGACATGAACCCTATCGTACATGCCTGGGATAGATTGAAAAGGGCTGTTTCTGGACGACGTGACCCACCAACCACTCTGAGGGACCTACGCCGAATCGCCATTGTGGGACAATCTGGACCAGCAGTGCCTTGATGAACTTGGGGATAGTATGCCACTACGAATACAGGCATGCATCAATGCAAGAGAACATGCTACTGGGTATTAGAGATACCGGGGTGTACAGCAGTCTGGACCACCACCTCTGAAGCTCTCGCTGTATGGTGGTAGAACAAATAATATGTGGTTTTCAAGAGCAATTAAATGGGCGGAAATGATGTTTATGATGATTTCTATTCCAATTTTCTGTATAGGTTCCAGAACTGTCGGAACCGAGGTGATGCAAAACTTTTTTTGATTTGTGTATTGGCTACATATACACCCCTGGAAATTGAAATAAGAACACCGTGAATTCATTGTCCCAGGAAGGGGAAACTTTATTGACACATTCCTGGGGTCAGATACATCACATGATCACACTGACAGAACCACAGGCACATAGACACAGGCAACAGAGCATGCACAATGTCGGCACTAGTACAGTGTATATCCACCTTTCGCAGCAATGCAGGCTGCTATTCTCCCATGGAGACGATCGTAGAGATGCTGGATGTAGTCCTGTGGAACGACTTGCCATGCCATTTCCACCTAGCGCCTCAGTTGGACCAGCGTTCGTGCTGGACGTGCAGACCGCGTGAGATGACGCTTCATCCAGTCCCAAACATGCTCAATGGGGGACAGATCCGGAGATCTTGCTGGCCAGGGTAGTTGACTTACACCTTCTAGAGCACGTTGGGTGGCACGGGATACATGCGGACGTGCATTGTCCTGTTGGAACAGCAAGTTCCCTTGCCGGTCTAGGAATGGTAGAACGATGGGTTCGATGACGGTTTGGATGTACCGTGCACTATTCAGTGTCCCCTCGACGATCACCAGTGGTGTACGGCCAGTGTAGGAGATCGCTCCCCACACCATGATGCCGGGTGTTGGCCCTGTGTGCCTCGGTCGTATGCAGTCCTGATTGTGGCGCTCACCTGCACGGCGCCAAACACGCATACGACCATCATTGGCACCAAGGCAGAAGCGACTCTCATCGCTGAAGACGACACGTCTCCATTCGTCCCTCCATTCACGCCTGTCGCGACACCACTGGAGGCGGGCTGCACGATGTTGGGGCGTGAGCGGAAGACGGCCTAACGGTGTGCGGGACCGTAGCCCAGCTTCATGGAGACGGTTGCGAATGGTCCTCGCCGATACCCCAGGAGCAACAGTGTCCCTAATTTGCTGGGAAGTGGCGGTGCGGTCCCCTACGGCACTGCGTAGGATCCTACGGTCTTGGCGTGCATCCGTGCGTCGCTGCGGTGCGGTCCCAGGTCGACGGGCACGTGCACCTTCCGCCGACCACTGGCGACAACATCGATGTACTGTGGAGACCTCACGCCCCACGTGTTGAGCAATTCGGCGGTACGTCCACCCGGCATCCCGCATGCCCACTATACGCCCTCGCTCAAAGTCCGTCAACTGCACATACGGTTCACGTCCACGCTGTCGCGGCATGCTACCAGTGTTAAAGACTGCGATGGAGCTCCGTATGCCACGGCAAACTGGCTGACACCGACGGCGGCGGTGCACAAATGCTGCGCAGCTAGCGCCATTCGACGGCCAACACCGCGGTTCCTGGTGTGTCCGCTGTGCCGTGCGTGTGATCATTGCTTGTACAGCCCTCTCGCAGTGTCCGGAGCAAGTATGGTGGGTCTGACACACCGGTGTCAATGTGTTCTTTTTTCCATTTCCAGGAGTGTAATAGTATTTACAATTTTTTTACTTGGTCTGACAATGTTCATGAACAAAGATTTTAGAATATTCTACTTCTTCAGCACGTCATTGTGAAAGTCACTGAAACACTTATTGAACATAAAACTGTCACGTTTATTGCATTTAGTGCACACCCTCTTCACTTTCGTAGCAGCGTCCTTTATTTCTTCTGATCTTCACAGGCTCTTATAACAGCCCGAACATCTTCTTCGGATCTCTGCTTTGGCCCCTCTACGTTCACAAGGCGACGGCTGTTCTCTTCGTGGAACGCTTGTAGTGTTCTCGTTGTTGTGGATCTTTGGCTTCAGTAGCAGTAGAGTCAAGTGCTCCCTGAAAGGAATTATTTGCATGTGAGACTTGGATCCTTTGTTTGGCAAGTTGTACAGCACTTGAGCATTTACAACAGATGTTCCAAAAAGGATTTCGAAAACGATCTTTCTGTACCATTTAACCGTACGCCGAAATTAGGAATCATCATGGCTACCAATCGCAAAAATATCGAGTGCTACAAACATGAGAGTGTTCAGTGGAGCCGCCATTTTTAAACCCATTAAACCCATAGTTGAAACGCATTATCAGTGAACCCTAAGAGGTTCACGAGGCCTCGGAACACAACTTTGCATGCGAGCCAGTCATGGCTCACGCGGCCCACAGTACAATGTATACGTGACCCAAACATGGCTCACGTGGCGTCACAAACCGTGTAACTGCGAGCCACCATTGGGTCACGTGGCAGTCAATGTGTTAATCACTTTTATGTGTTACTTTCACGTGTTACCTAGACAAATGTATTCCCGAAATTTCGTTACTCTACATTAACTATTTCTTGATGTTGTTGACTCCAATGTCACTGAAAGTGAATTATCAATTATTTTGGGAGACCATGTAATTCATCATTTGCTTGTTGTCCACACTTCATTGTCTGAAGCCGTTCTCACTGGCTCTTTATTATAAAGATCGATGGCCATGGTATGTGATCAGAGAATGAATATCCATTAACTCGTGATCATTGACCAGTTGTCTTTTGTTAATTATTTATATAGTACCAACCGTAAAGCGTTCCACGAACTAGCCTGTTACCTCGACGAAATGATTGGTGCAAAGTCTGAAGACATTAATTATTGAGATGCTTACAAAGTTCCTCCACACACCATCTCGCATTCTTGAGCAAGTGTGATAATGCAAGTTGCCACTGCACACAAAATCGATGTTAATGATATTGGCTGAAACAAACTGACATAGATTCAGATCATTTGCTTATCCATTTGACTCACACAAATTCATTCATGTGCAAATAGCCTGGTGTGAATGTTCATTAATTGGTGATCTCCATTAATATCGTATTGCACCTTGAATAACTCCACTCTTGTTAACAACACAGAGTTAAAGTCGATTAAACGATGCTCCCCCTCCCTTTATGAGACGACCCTGTCAGTATCACCATGAGCATGGCAATTTTCTGAAAGGCAGACTGATGGTAAGATGTAAAATAATTATGTTTTTTTTCCAGAAGTCACAAATTTTGTTTGTGTTCATATTCAGCGTACATTAATGACATTGTTTCCCCACTGCAATCATATATATATATATATATATATATATATATATATATATATATATATATATATATATATTTATATATATATATATATATATATATATATATATATATATTGTATCTCTTGAGGGAAATTGCTTTGTTTATATGTGTGTGTATGTGAACAAATTCTGGAGAGTTTGTAAGGTTTTATTTCTGTATTTTGTAATATGCCTGAATACTTTTACTTGATGTTTCATGGAGATAAGCGCACTTGTGTAGTGCTTAGTAAATACGAGGGATGGACATCCACTCGAAATCAACAATTTTTAATAGTGTTTTTCTTGCGTTATCTAGGCACGGACTCGTGTTTCAGTAACTGTTGTTCAACATCCATTAGAATGGACAGGGACTGTTATTGCTGTGTTCGGATGAGGGCTGAGTTGGCGTGCCTTCGCTCACAGCTGCAAGCGGCGCTGACTTCGGTCGCGCAGCTTGAGGCTGTTGCTAACGGGCAGCACTGTGGGGAGCCGGACTTGGGTATCACGGGGATGTCAACCTCGTCCCGTCTGTCCCCAGATCGGTCTGCCGCTGTGGTTGCCCCGGTTGCTGCCCGCAGTGGGGCTGAGCCCTCGCCTGTGGTTGATTGGGAGGTCGTTCCAAGGCGTGGCAGGCAGCGAAAGACGTCCCCGGTTCGTCTGACAAACAGGTTTCAGGCACTGTCTCTGGCTGAGCCAGATGCAGCTGCCTGCCCTGTTTCAGAGGATGATTCTCAGCCTTCAAGGTCCGGGCAATCACAGAGGGTGGGCTTATTGGTAGTTGGGAGCTCCAATGTTAGGCGCGTAATGGGGCCCCTTAGGGATATGGCGGCTAAGGAGGGGAAGAAATCCAGTGTGCACTCCGTGTGCATTCCGGGTGGAGTCATTCCTGATGTGGAAAGGGTCCTTCCGGATGCCATGAAGAGCACAGGGTGCAGCCAGCTGCAGGTGATGGCACATGTCGGTACTAATGACGTGTGTCGCTTTGGATCTGAGGAAATTCTCTCTGGATTCCAGCGGCTATCTGTTTGGGCGAAGGCTGCCGGTATTGCTTACGAGATGAAGGCAGAGCTCACCATCTGCAGCATCGTTGACAGAACCGACTGCAGACCTTTGGCGCAGAGCCGGGTGGAGGGTCTGAATCAGAGGCTCAGACGGTTTTGCGACCGTGTTGGCTGCAGATTCCTTGACTTGCGCCCTAGGGTGGTGGGGTGTCGGGTTCCGCTGAATAGGTCAGGAGTTCACTACACTCAGTTGGCGGCTACACGAGTAGCGGAGGCTGTGTGGCGTGGACTGGGCGGTTTTTTAGGTTAGAGGGCCTCGGGAAAGTACGGGGTGGGCTGCAATCTCAATGGGTGCATGGCAAATACAAGACGTGCTTGGATCAAGGAACAGTCGGAATTGTGGTTGTAAATTGTTGTAGTTGTGCTGGGAAAGTCCCTGAGCTTCAAGCGCTAATAGAAAGCACAGAAGCTGAAATCGTTATAGGTACAGAAAGCTGGCTAAAGCCTGAAATAAGTTCTGCAGAAATTTTTACGAAGTCTCAGGCGGTGTTCAGGAAAGATAGATTAGGCAGAATTGGTGGTGGAGTGTTTGTGTCTGTCAGTAGTGGTTTATCTTGTAGTGAAGTCGAAGTAGATACTCCTTGCGAATTGGAATGGGTGGAGGTTATACTCAACAGCCGAACTAAGTTAATAATTGGCTCCTTCTACCGACCCCCAGACTCCGATGATATAGTTGCTGAACCGTTCAGAGAAAATTTGAGTCTCGTAACAAATAAATACCCCACTCAGACGGTTATAGTTGGTGGGGACTTCAACCTTCCCTCAATATGTTGGCAAAAGTACTTGTTCAAAGCCGATGGTAGGCAGAAAACATCTTCCGAGATTGTCCTAAATGCTTTCTCCGAAAATTATTTCGAGCAGTTAGTCCACGAACCCACGCGAATTGTAAATGGTTAATAGGCTCCACAACGAAACATTGTCTCGAAATTTGGTAGAAAATCCGAAGAAATTCTGGTCGTATGTAAAGTACACAAGCGGCAAGACGCAGTCAATACCTTCGCTGCGCAGTGCCGATGGTACTGTTACCGACGACTGTGCCGCTAAAGCGGAGTTATTGAACGCAGCTTTCCGAAATTCCTTCACCAGGGAAGACGAATGGAATATTCCAGAATTTGAAACACGAACAGCTGCTAGCATGAGCTTCTTAGAAGTAGATACCTTAGGGGTTGCGAAGCAACTCAAATCGCATGATACGGGCAAGTCTTAAGATCCAGATTGTATACCGATTAGGTTCCTTTCAGATTACGCTGATACAATAGCTCCCTACTTAGCAATCATATACAACAGCTCGCTCACCGATAGATCTGTACCTACAGGTTGGAAAATTGCGCAGGTCGCACCAGTGTTTAAGAAGGGTAGTAGGAGTAATCCATCGAACTACAGACCTATATCATAGACGTCGGTTTGCAGTAGGGTTTTGGAGCATATACTGTATTCAAACATTATGAATCACCTCGAAGGGAACGATCTATTGATAGTAATCAGCATGGTTTCAGAAAGCATCGTTCTTTATTCGCACGAAGTAATGGCCGCTATCGACAGGGGATCTCAAGTTGATTCCGTATTTCTAGATTTCCGGAAAGCTTTTGACACCGTTCCTCACAAGCGACTTCTAATCAAGCTGCGGGCGACTGGATTCGTGATTTCCTGTCAGGAAGGTCGCAGTTCGTAGTAATAGACGGCAAATCATCGAGTAAAACTGAAGTGATATCAGGTGTTCCCCAGGGAGGCGTCCTGGGACCTCTGCTGTTCCTGATCTATATAAATGACCTGGGTGACAATCTGAGCAATTCTCTTGGGTTGTTCGCAGATGATGCTGTAATTTACCGTCTAGTAAGGTTATCCGAAGACCAGTATCAGTTGCAAAGCCATTCAGAAAAGATTGCTGTATGGTGTGGCAGGTGGCAGTTGACGCTAAATAACGAAATGTGTGAGGTGATCCACATGAGTTCCAAAAGAAATCCGTTGGAATTCGATTACCCGATAAACAGTACAATTCTCAAGGCTGTCAATTCAACTAAGTTCCTGGGTGTTAAAATTACGAACAACTTCAGTTGGAAAGACCACATAGAAAATATTGTGGGGAAGGCGAGCCAAAGGTTGCGTTTCATTGGCAGGATACTTAGAAGATGCAACAAGTCTACTAAAGGGACAGCTTACACTACACTCGTCCGTCCTCTGTTAGAATATTGCTGCGCGGTGTGGGATCCATACCAGGTGGGATTGACGGAGGACATCGAAAGGGTGCAAAAAAGGGCAGCTCGTTTTGTATTATCACGTAATAGGGGAGAGAGTGTGGCAGATATGATACGCGAGTTGGGATGGAAGTCATTAAAGCAAAGACGTTTTTCGTCGCGGCGAGATCTATTTAAGAAATTTCAGTCAACAACTTTCTCTTCCGAATGCGAAAATATTTTGTTGAGCCCAACCTACATAGGTAGGAATGATCATCAAAATAAAATAAGAGAAATCAGAGCTCTAACAGAAAGGTTTAGATGTTCGTTTTTCCCGCGCGCTGTTCGCGAGTGGAATGGTAGAGAGATAGTATGATTTTGGTTCGATGAACCCTCTGCCAGGCACTTAAATGTGAATTGCAGAGTTGACATGTAGATGTAGATGTAGATGTAAAAGACAATCTATTTGAAGAAAGCATGCAGAATGCCAAACCAGTGTGAACTAGAGCCAGCGAGGGAGACAGCCTTTATGAGGACTGTAGTTTCAGTCAGTGTGGTCGTTTCTCAAGGCCTATGCAGGCCAATTTAGTAGGTCACTAAATACGGTCGGAATGCACATAAATGCATTAGAAACACTGAGGGGAAACTGCTGCAATGGCATCGCTAGTTGAAGCTGATACAATAAAGACAAGGGCTGACGAGACAGAACAACAATGTGTTACACACATTGCAACCTCCCCACAAAAATGAAAGATAAAATTATTTAAATGTGAATAGTCATCGTAGTAAGTGTAACCTCACCGTAATTATTTTTAGATGATATGAATTGAATAAAAAATGCAAATAGTGCCAAATGTTAGCTTCCCACAGTATTAAAAGTCAATGATAATAAAAATGTGCAAAAATGTTAAGTCCCCACAAAATTAACGTTAAGATCTACCTGATAAATTTTATAAGGTCATCTGCGCTGACTTTAGGCCCTGTGCAATAATCAACCTGATAAAAATTGAACATTTCTGTACCATGTATGTAGTATTACAGAAATATGTTCTTTAATTGTTTTACATAGAATATTTGCACCCATTCTCTAATTACAAATCATCAGAAGTCATTACTTAAAACAGGAGGTAGTCAATAATAATGTTGATACTCAATCATTGGTCATCCCAATACAGTCATCATTTCTCAGTTACAAAGCATTATTAATTAATAGTATTCATTTTCCAGTTACAAAGCATTATTAATTAATCATTTGTCATTTCAATATAGTAATAATCAGTAGCCTTCTATTCCTAGTTACAAAGCATTATTAACTAATCGCATTCTTTTCCCAGTTACAAAGCATAATGAATAGCATTCATTTTCTAGTTACAAAGCATAATTAGTAGAATTCTTTTCCTAGTTACAAAGCATTATTAGTAGCATTCATTTTCCAGTTACAAAGCATTATTAATTAATAGTATTCATTTTCCAGTTACAAAGCATTATTAATTAATCATTTGTCATTTCAATATAGTAATAATCAGTAGCCTTCTATTCCTAGTTACAAAGCATTATTAAATAATCGCATTCTTTTCCCAGTTACAAAGCATAATGAATAGCATTCATTTTCTAGTTACAAAGCATAATTAGTAGCATTCTTTTCCTAGTTACAAAGCATTATTAGTGGCATTCATTTCCTAGTTACAAAGCATTGGTCATCTCAATACAGTAATTAGTAGTATTCATTTTTCAGGTGACATATTGTTCATAGCTGATAAGCATTACTCAGAACTCTCTTAAACTGGTATCATTATTTGAGACTGGTAATACATTTTTTTTGTTAGCAATGCATTGCGTTGGGTAATTATAGGGGAAAGCAAGAGAGAAAAATTTGCTTCTGGGTTGTTGGTGTAAATGAAAATGTGTAACGTCATTCGTCATAAGTCAGCTGTGGCAAGATTATGAAACAAGTAGAGTATGTATAATCACATTCATAGATGACATAGATTTAATGAACAACTGCTTATAGCACATTAATTTCATAAATAATTTCTCCTGCAAAAATATATAAAAAAATGGATTATTAAGCTGAAAGAAGAAGCGCATTTTATGCTGAAAAGTAGTGAACTTAGAATTAACAGGTAGTGAAATGTGTATAAAAATGTGTTCCATAGCTGTCCTTTCCAAAACCTTCCGTCATTATACTATGCAATAGAACACCCGCTGTCAAAGCGAACTGCAACAAATACTTAAATAACTACATAGCATAAATACATAACTTCAACAATATCCTCATCTGTAAAGAAAAAACTTCATTATCCATCACTTCATTACTTATATTATCATAACTCCATTATTATCATCACCTGTAAAGAAAAACTTCATTATCCATAGTAGCATATTCTTCATCATTATTCATCAGCATTCATTATCATCTGCAAAAAAATCACTTCATTACTCATTACATAACTATTCCTTATCTCTAGCATATTTCATCACTAAAACTAAGATGTGTAGTTCTGTCTGACAGCCTGCATCAATCGCTTCGTATTCTGAAAGAAAAAATTAGTGCAGACTGCTATTCTACGATGTTTATTGTATATTCTTGTTAATGCTTGTTAATTCTGATCCATTTACTCTTCCTCATAAGATTTTTGCATCTTCTTTCGTTTATTCCATAGGTGAAATTCCCATTTCTATTTAATTTATTTCCTTTACTCGTTATTTCCTTCTGAAAATGATGAACAAAGATTAATGTCGTGCATTTACATCATATACTCACTAAATAATGACTGGTTTATAGTAACATAATTTGAGCATACAGCATACCATGACAGAAAACGTAATATGTCAAAGACATTGACAGTGTTCAGATGCAAAAATGTACACAGAATATCACAATGCAGCAGCAAAAAATGTAAAACAGTCACGATCTTGAGATGTCATAGGGCAAAAAAAAAATGTCAACTGGTGTGTGTTATATCTTAACTATTTCACAGTGCATACAAACAAAACATGAAAACAATCGTACATACATTAAAAAAAAAGGAAAATGTGCACGGTCTGATGTGTAACGACAAGAAAAGCGACCTGCTAACCTTACCTTGCCGGGCACTTGCCAAGAAAAAATACGACAATCATCAGTAAATAGTCACATAAATATAATTGCATAAGTGGTCATAAAATGTGTAAGTTCATCTGAAAAAATATGCACGGTCTGATGTGTAACGACAAGAAGAGCGACCTGCTAACCTTACCTTGCCGGGCACTTACCAAGAAAAAATACGATAATCATCAATAAGTAGTCATGTGAATATAATTGCAGAAATAGTCATAAAATGTGTAACTTCATCTGGAAAAATATGCATGGTCTGATATGTAACGACAAGAAGAGCGACCTGCTAACCTTACCTTGCCGGGCACTTGCCAAGAAAAAATACGATAATCATTGGTAATTAGTCATGTGAATATAATTGCATAAGTGATCATAAAAGTAGCAAAATGGCATTAGAGCATGTTAAATCATAAAGTGTCTTCATTCAATAAAAGGTTTGATGTTTGACCAATGGTGGTTGCCTTGGGATTTTATGGTTCTCAAAGTTTCGACGTGTACAACATTGGGGTGAGGAATGATGCGAATCCGATATGGACCTGCGTATAGAAGTTCAAATTTACTGCACCTACCTTTTCCTTTGTTGGATAAATAGTGTGTACGTACTAATATTTTCTGTCCAATGTGAAAGTCACGGCGTGTACAAACCTGTTTTTGCTGTCTTCTCTGGCGCTCTGCGGCACGTTTGATGTTGTTCAGCGCAATGTCGATTATTTCGCGGTGTCGTAATCGACGAGATGTAGGAAAGTTTACTAATTCTGTAATTTTGTTAGGTTGTTCAACATTTTTGAGTATAACAGACGGAGATAGCATAGTGGATTCATTTGGTATGGAATTAATTACATCTTGGAATGAGAATATATGTATGTCCCAATCAATATGTCTTTTGTGGCAGTATATTCTACACAGTTTACCAATTTCTTTCATTAATCGGTCACAAGGGTTCGAAGAAGCATGGTACTAGGATATATAGATCGGAGAAAAGTTTCTAGCTCGCAACATACGCGTCCATATAGCAGATCGAAATTGTGATCCATTATCGGAAATTACTTTCAACACATGCCCTACATGAAATAGAAAATGCTTTACAAATGCTTTCGAAACAGTTTTAGCAGTAGCTTTGCGTAACGGAGTGAAAGTAACAAAGTTTGAAGTGAGTTCAACAGCGACAAAAATATAGCAAAAACCTCTATTAGTTCTGGGAATCGGACCAAAAATGTCTACAGCGGCCATATGTCTCAATTTAACAGGTACAATTGGATATAATGGAGGAATATGTGAAGTTGTGTCTGACTTAGCTTTCTGGCAAATTTTACATGACGCTAAAAATCGTCAAATACGCTTCTCCATGTTGGTAAAATAACAGTTCTGTCTCAGTATAAGAAAACATTTTCTGGCTCCGTAATGTGCGTAACTAAAATGAGTATACCAGATCAATTTGTTAACCAGTTCGTCAGGAATGCATAATAACCAATTATTGCTGTCAGGATGAGAGCGGCGAAACAGAATGTCATTGAGTACAGTGTAATGGTTCCTAATCGTAACATTATTCTTATCTTGCCAAAGGTGTTTAATTTCTTTTCACACATTGTCTTTACTTTGCTCTTGTGCTATGTCCTGTAATGACGACGAAATAAAAATTTTCAAATGCAACTTGTTGGATGTACATCACGCTGAAATTTGCTTTGCAGAAGTTGGTTGCGACGTCTTGTTGATTGTTGCTAAGAGAACGAGATAGTGCGTCTGCTACAACATTTTGTGTGCCGGGAATGTGAACAATTGTAAAATTAAATTCCTGTAAATAAAGCTTCCATCTACTTAATCTGTCGTGTGTGAATTTAGCTGAAACTAAAAATTGTATCGCTCTGTGATCTGTGTAAACGGTGGTATGTCTGCCATAAAGAAAGTGCCGAAATCTCGTAAAAGCCCATACAACACATAATGTTTCCAGTTCTGTAACGGAGTAATTTCGTTCAGCAGGTGACAGAATGCGACTTGCAAATGCGATGTTTTTAATTACTGTAGAGCCATCTTCTTCAATTTCCTGAAAAATATGTACGCCTAAAGCGGTGTTAGAACTGTCGGTGGCAATGGAAAAATTTCTGGTAAGATCTGGGTGCGATAAAAGTGGTGCATTCAACAAAGCATGTTTCAGGTTCATGAATTCAGAATGTGCTTGCTTATCCCAGGACCAAATACTGTTTTTACCTGTTAATTGGCATAATCTAGGTGTGTCTAAAGCAGAATGATGAATAAATTTACGAAAAAAGCTCCGTAATTGCTTCTTCGTTGTAGGAACGGTAATGTCACGTAGAGCTTGAAGTTTTTCCGGATCAGGCGTAATGCCTTCTGCTGAAATTACGTGTCCAAGAAATTTTATAGAAGTTTTGCCAAAGTGCGATTTACTGAGATTAACTGTGAGTCCTTGTGTATGAAAGGTTTGCAACAGTTGTTCTAGGATCAGATTGTGTTCAGACCAGTTAGCTTCTGCAATAAGAACGTCGTGATTCTGTCTTTAAGTTCTGTCGGAAGTATTGTGTTCAAACCGCTAATAAAAGCTGCAGAAGAAATAGTTAAGCCGAATGGTAAGTTGCAAAATTGATAACAGTCACCAAAACAGAGAAAAGCTGTATACTTTCTGCAATTCGGATGAAGTTGAATTTGCCAAAATCCCGATTTCAAATCTAATGTGGAATAAATAGCAGTACCATGAAATTTCTGTAGTAGTTCTTCTAATGGCTGTGGTCGACCTGTTTCATTAATAATTATGTCATTAATGTGACGTGAATCAAGTACAAGGCGAAGTGAGCCATCTTTTTTCTTAACAATATGTAGCGGGTTTATGTACGGACTAACTGCTGGTTCAATAATTCCTTGGTCAAGCATATCCTGCAATTCTTTTTTAACCTGTTCTCTATGAATATACGGAATGGGATAATGCTTGGCTTTAAATGTGTCGTGCTGTTTGACTTGAAATTCATACATAAATCCGGACATAGTACCAGGAATGTTGTCAAAAACTGGAGCTTGCTGTAAAAGCATTTTGTGTAGTTGCGTGCGTTCGTCGTCTGTATTAACACTACTTTGTTTAACTTTGTCAGAAATCATCTGCATTACGTCGTAGTCAGCTTCGTCTGGAGTGTTATAGTTATGTACGTACGTATCCGTGAATAATATGGAATTACAGTCTATGTTACGTGATACGGAAATGACCTCTGTACGATTAATTGTCTGTTCTTCCGCAGATAAAGAATGCTGAAATTCTAAAGCCAATTGCACATTTTCATCCTTCAACATTAAATAAGAATTTTGAAAATCAATAACTGCGTCGTGTTGTATGAGAAAATTAGTACCTAAAATAACGTCTGTTGTCAATAAAGGAACAATCCAAAAATTTGAGTGAAATGTGTGACCTGCAATACAAAATGATAAATGCGTCTGTAATTTAAATCTACTCCTTTATTCGATACTGCTCCTTTCACTTTCGTTTTGCCTAATGGTAATGTAGGATAGGTATTCTCTTTGTTACACTCGTTGAAAGTTTCTTCATTTATTGCTGACATAGGTGATCCGGAATCGATTACTGCTGAAAATTTCAATGAACCAATTTTAATTTCGATGACAGGGTGTGAAATAGTTTTCTGAACAACTGGTCTTTCCTGCAAGAGAGTGTCTCGGATGTCCTCAAAAGTAGTAACATTTTCGTGAACAACGTTCTGCGTGTCTAAAGTAGTGCTTGTATTACTGGAAGATGCGACCTGTACAGTATCTAGTCAGATTCTATCTGACATGTTATTATTATCAGGAGGATTCTGTGGCATTTCTACTATTTGTACGGTTCTGTTATTTCTTCCAGACGTATTACGCTCTGGATGATACCTACTATCTGGTTCATTCATCAAAATATGTTGTTGCTGATCATTTTGCCGCTGGTAGGACCGACTGTTATTAAATGTACGCTGATAATTGTGCTCATCGTTTTTACGTCTGTCGTGATAGTCATTCCTATACGGTGCATTGCGATAGGAATTGAAGTATTGTGTTTTCTGCACGTAATTATTTCCTTGCCGGCGTGCGTTACTATTTGTTGCAGTTGGGACATTAAAGTTAGGTTGACCTTGTGCATTACATTGTTGGTTAGGTATGTTAACCGGCTGGTTTTGTTGCTGTTGTTGTGAAAAACCTCTATTGTTACTAAAATGTGGTTCCTGTTGCTGAAAATTTTGACGATATTGATAATCAAAATTTTGTCTGCTATTAAAGTTCTGGTGGTTGTCGTTCCTAAAGCGTCTGTTACCTTTCCTATTGAAATTACGTGTCTGATCATAATTGCTGTATGTTTGTTGACCTTGGTTATTATACGAAAAGATTTTGTTTACGAAGGAATAATCTGATTGCTGCACTTCTAAAAGCTGCAACAGATCTCTGAATACTGAAATGTTTTCCTTCTGCTGACCCGTTAGAAGTGACACTCTTAATGACCGTGGTAATTTAGAAATGCATAATTGTATGAGTGCAGATTCACTGTACGGTTCACTTAGGTACTGGTTTTGTTGCACCATGTGCTCAAAAAATTGCGTGACACCGGAAAAATTTGAGTTCTCATAATTTGGTAAACTAATTAACTGATCTTTAATTCCACGCTGTGTCGTCTTCGACCAATACGCTGACAGAAAAGCATTCTGAAATTCCTCTACCGAGTAGCATTGCCTCGCGATCGGTCTCATACGAGTTGCCGGTTCGCCTTCCAAAAAACTGCAAATAAATTCAAGTTTATGTGTTACAGGCCAAGTCGGTGGAAAAGCAAAACTACGTCATAAACATATATGAACTGAGGAACAATGGCTTCAAAATGGCTTCAAGTATTCACAACATTAATACTACCTGCCAGGTACACTATTTCTATTGCACATCTATCACATATTCAAGAAGGCCCTCATCCTACTCTACTGGACAAGAAACAATCTGAAATTTGACAAAATGTGCAATTAGTATAATGTGATTAAAAATACAGACATTAAGGTAGTCATAACAGAAACAGAAAATATTTGTAGCACACGAAGGAAAGAAAAAACACAAAGACGTAAATACAGGACCAATTATAGGAATGATAGCATAACAAGTAAATAGCTTAATCAAAAATAAGAACACAAACAATTAAGTCAATAAAAAAAAAATACAGGAAAAGATGGCAAGAGCTACAGTGAAACTGAGCAACTCATTAAAAATGTCAGAAACCTATTCACAGAAACAAAACAGTACAGAACTAAGCAGCACTATTGCTCAGGAGCCAGTCCAAAATACATTAAGATAAGAGCCTCATGAGGCCAATTAGCAGTTTCAAGAATGCGCTGAACATTACGAACTAGAGAACAAAAGAAGTACATAACACTCCTTAGCACCAATACAAAAAATTAAAAAATACAATAAAAGATGCACAAAGCCCATAACTGCAAAAAGGATTCACTTTGATACCAAAACATGTACAGTTTAATCCTACTCAGTGGCACATCATAAAAGAACTAAAAAAAACTAAACTAAACTCCGTCCGTACAGGACTTGGAAGGCCCAACGGTACCGACCAGTCGCCGTGTTATTGTCAGCCCACCAGCGTCGCTGGATGCGGTTATGGAGGGGCATGTGGTCAGCACACCGCTCTCCTGGCCGTATGTCAGTTTACGAGACCGGAGCCGCTACTTCTCAATCAAGTAGCTCCTCAGTTTGCCTCGCAAGGGCTGAGTGCACCCCCGCTTGCCAATAGCCCTAGACAGACTGGATGGTCACCCATATCATAAAAGAACAACTGCCAGAAAGCCCCAAATACCACTACAAAAGAACTGATACAAATCATAAAAGTAATCACCAGGCAAATGTATAATCAATTTAACAAGTCATCTACCTAGAAAGGAAAGCTTCCGACTGGAATCCCAGTCATATGGGGAGAAGTAGGGAGGGGGCGGGGCGCATTGGTTTAAGAAGGGTATACGGATTTTTAGAGGGGAGGTGCATGATGACATCATGTTTTTGTCCCTAAAGCAGGAAGCCCAATTATCAAATGTCAGATGTAGCCCACAGAGTATAACGCTTCCTCCCATGGACGCTAACAAATCATATATCTCCTACTAATCACATTTCAGCTTTTCTGAAGAACTCACATTTTAACGTGACAGCTGAATTTTAGAGGCACTTGGGGTGAATTCCATCCTCAACAAATTCTTTGTTAATACGTACCATACATATCTGCAAGCCAAATGTACAGTATTTACAAACAACAACTACATACCCAGTATGTCAGTCACAGAAAATTTTGGCCAACGTCCATTTTCACCACTTGGCATACCTAATTTTGTTGAAACTTAATCCACAAAAGATCTATTGTGGCAGGGGCGCATGGCGTCCAAGTTGTGGAATATTAGAGGAGAAACGTGATCTGATCTCAGTGTGAGGGAGATCACTCCAACTCATTGCCAAATACAAATACAGAAGTTCAATGGTGTAGTGAATGAACGGTAACAAACTAGAAACAGTTAGTATGATAAAATGTTATTCTCGTGAAAAAGAGGTTAGGAAAATGAAAAAAGTGTCATGTTTTTGTTTGAGGCAACTTTACACGGATACTGGCAGTGTGATGCGATATACAGAAATTAGGCGATACAAATTGAAAAACTGTGAGACTAAACCGCAATTCAGAAAAAGCTTTCAAAATAAGAGCTAAATGCAAATCCATTCCAGTTGATAAATAAAATTTATCACGTTATAAACTAACAGAGAAAAGCTAAGCAAAGACTGATTTCCTGAAACGTAGAGAAATTACGCGTTATCTCAGAATTGCAATCAGAAATCTGCCAACAGCTAGAGAGCTATTCTAAATCCTCATACATATTCAGAGGTAACGTTGGCATGAAAGAGAGTGCTAAACCGAAATGAGCCTTTCGTTCAAAATTGCATCATAGATGACGTTGAAGCTATCATAATGGAGGCTCCCACTGTGAACCATGACCTTTGACAAAGCTTCGTGGTTTGTGATCCTGTAAGATACAGACAGCCATGCTGTCGGGGCGACCACAACAGGAGGTAACTGTAGAGACGCCAGACAAACCTGCTGAGGCGTAGCAGCCAGTTCAGTAATTGCGAGGGCAAGAGTACTGATGTTGACTTATCTGGCCTTGTACCAATAGCCAACATGGCTTCCCTATTTTGGTACAGCAAACGGCTAAAGTCAATGGGAAACGATAGCTGTAATTTTCTGCGAGGGCATGCACTCTATTATATGGCTTAATAGTGATTGTATCCTCATTGGTAAAATATTACGGAGGTAAAATGATCCATTATTCGGCTTTCCAGGGGTAGACTGCTCAAGAGGATGTTGTCATGTGGACCAGGGGGAGACTGCTCAAGAGGATGTTGTCATGTAGAAAAAGATAACTGGCCCTATATGGGTCGGAGCGTTGCTCCCTTAAACCGCTAACTAGGTTCGAAAATTTAAAAATGGATATGATATGGGAAGTGGTTATTAGCGAAGTTTGATGGCGGGAAGAATAAGACTTTTAGTATGGTGAGTCAGGATTGTCGACACAAATCGGGTAATGCAAGACTGTAATGGTGAGAAAGAAAGCTTGAATTCAGGGAAGCTGGAATGATCAATGTAGTGAACACTTTATTGTTGGCAGGATAAACAAGAAGCCAACATCCACCACGGTAATACAAGTTAACTATCTACTGCCTACGCAAATGATAGAATGAAACTTATATGAAGGCCTTATTTCAATAGTGGTACAAGTCCATTTTTGTTCATTTTGAGATACAGAGTCCTAAAGTTAAATGAGCGCTGAAAAATCTGCAGTTGAGATACCATAAATATTCAGGCATGTGGCTTCTTGCTAGAGATGAAACTTTATTTCTGTTTATTTGGATCATTAATTTCAGAAGCACTATAGGCAGCAAAGTGGAGGTAATGGACTTGTACCACTATTGAAATAAGCCATTCATATGATGAGATAAACGAAGTGGGACACGAAAAATTAAATGCAATGGGAGACTCAAATTCGACAACAGAAAACGGAAGAGAAGGAAACACTGAAGCGAAATGACAATACTCCAGGTAGAATTTGGCACATGTAATTACATCATCGCTACCACTTGTTTTGAAAATCATGAAAGCCTGAAAGAAGTCTGTATACGTCGAAGATTTCAAGTAAGTTATATGATGCCAAGACAGAGACTCCGAAAAGAGATTTTAAACTGCAAAAAATTTCCAGGGATAGACCATGACGATAGGTCATTCACTATGAACTACGGATTGACACTGATAAAACTGTGAGAAAGGTATGATACTGAGGAGATATTTGTAAGAACCTGAGGTTGTTGACGATTCCAAAATGAGCATTGAATAAAACAGGAGAAAGGAATACACTAGAAGATGAACTTCGACAAATGGGTAAGCGAAAAGCCAAGGACGATTAGGAATCCTCGGATAGTAAACTGGATTTAAGTGACGAAAAGGGAAAATATGTAAGAGCAGCGAACGAAGCAGGCAAAAGGAAGTATAGACAGCTTTAAAATGGGAGTGGCATCAAGTGTAAAATGAAGCAAATATCTCTAGAGAAGAAAAGCATGCATGACCAGGGAAAAAAATATGTCCTAAACAAATGTCCGGGACCGCGGGACTGCTACGGTCGCAGGTTCGAATCCTGCCTCGGGCATGGATGTGTGTGATGTCCTTAGGTTAGTTAGGTTTAAGTAGTTCTAAGTTCTAGGGGACTGATGACCACAGAAGTTAAGTCCCATGGTGCTCAGAGCCATTTGAACCATTTGAACCTAAACAAATGGAAGGTAGAACTCAATGCGTTGCTCATAATGGAACGAAATTGAGAGATGTAAGGGTAATTTCAGTAGTACCCAAACGAAGTATATATTATAACTAGAGAGCAAATACACAAAATAATATTACACTTGGCAAATGATTCGCCTTAGTATCTCAGGGAAGCATCTGTCAAGGGGGAGGGACCCATGAGAAAGAGCATAATAACCTAAGAAAGGATAACGTTTTGCGAGTTGGGGCGTGGAATGTCAGTAGTCTGAACGTGGTAGGGAAGCTAAAAAATCTGAAAAGGGAAATCCAAACGCTCACTCTTGATATCATAGGGGTCAGTGAAATGAGATGGAAAGAACGGAAGGATTTCTGGTCAGATGAGTTAAGGGCGTATCAGCAACAGCCCAAAATGGTGTAACGGGAGTAGTATTCGTTACGAAAAGGAAGGTAAGGCAGAGAGTCTGCTATTGTGAACGGTTCAGTGATAGAATTGTTCTTTTCAGAATCGATAAGAAACCCAACACCGACAACAATAGTTCAGTTACACACGCCGACATCGCAGGCTGAAAATAAAGAGAGAGAGGAAATATTTGATGATATTGGAAGGGTAATACAGTACGTAAAGGGAGATGAAAATCTAATAGGCAAGGGGGACTGGAATGCTGTTGTAGGGGAAGGATCAGAAGAAAAGATTGCAGGAGAATATGGGCTTGTGACAAGGAATGAGAGAGGAGAAAGACTAATTGAGTTGTGTGGTAAACTTAAGCTAGTAATCGTGAACACTCTGTTCAAGAATCACAAGAGTAGGAGGTATACTTGGAAAAGGTCGGGTGATATGGGAAGGTTTAAGTTAGTTTACATTATGGTCAGACAGAATTCCGAAATCAGATACTGGATTGTAAGACGTACACGGGAGCAGATACAGACTCAGATCATAATGTGGCAGTGATGAGCAGTAGGCTGACGTTTAAGAGACTAGTCAGGAAGAATAAATACGCAAAAAAGTGGGATATAGGAGTAGTGGGGGATGACGAGACACGCTTTAAGTTCTCTAAGGCTGTAGACACAGCAATAAAGAATAGCCCAGCAGGCAGTACAGTTGAAGAGAAATGTACATTTCTAAAAAGGGCAATCGCAGAAGTTGGAAAGAAAATCGTAAGTACAAAGAAGGTATCTGCGAAGAAGTCATAGATAGCAGAGGATATACTTCTGTTGATCGATGAAAGAAGGAAGTACAAGAATGTTTCATGAAAATTAGGAAAACAGAAATAGAAGTCGCTGAGGAATGGGATAAGCAGGAAACGTAGGGAAGCTAAGATGAAATGGCTGCATGAAAAATGTGAAGAAATCGAAAAACAAATTATTGCTGGAAGGACAGACTCAGCGTACAAGAAAGTCAAAACAATCTTCGGTGACATTAAAAGCAAGGGTTGTAGCATTAAGAGTGCGACGGGAATTCCACTGTTAAATGCAGCGGAGAGAGCAGATAGGAAGAAAGAATACACTGAAAGCCCCTTTGAGACGGAAGATTTGTCTACATCTACATCTACATTTATACTCCGCAAGCCACCCAACGGTGTGTGGCGGAGGGCACATTACGTGCCACTGTCATTACCTCCCTTTTCTGTTCCAGTCGCGTATGGTTCGCGGGAAGAACGACTGTCTCAAAGCCTCCGTGCGCGCTCGAATCTCTCTGATTTTACATTCGTGATCTCCTCGAGAGGTATAAGCAGGGGGAAGCAATATATTCGATACCTCAGCCAGAAACGCACCCTCTCGAAACCTGGCGAGCAAGCTACACCGCGATGCAGAGCGCCTCTCTTGCAGAGTCTGCCACTTGAGTTTGCTAAACATCTCCGTAACGCTATCACGGTTACCAAATAACCCTGTGACGAAACGCGCCGCTCTTCTTTGGATCTTCTCTATCTCTTCCGTCAACCCGATCTGGTACGGATCCCACACTGATTAACAATACTCAAGTATAGGTCGAACGAGTGTTTTGTAAGCCACCTCCTTTGTTGATGGACTACATTTTGTAAGGACTCTCCCAATGAATCTCAACCTGGTACCCGCCTTACCAACAATTAATTTTATATGATCATTCCACTTCAAATCGTTCCGCACCCATACTCCCAGATATTTTACAGAAGTAACTGCTACCAGTGTTTGTTCCGCTATCATGTAATGATACAATAAAGGGTCCTTCTTTCTATGTATTCGCAATACATTACATTTGATGTGATAGAAGAAGAAACGGAAGCCTATTTAGAAGATACAGGGGACCCAGTATTAGAATCAGAATTTAAAAGAGCTTTGGAGGACTTAAGATCAAATAAGGCAGAAGAGATAGATTATATTCGATCAGAATTTCTAAGATCATTGGGGGAAGTGGCAACAAAATTCACGTTTGTATGTAGAATGCGTGGGTATGGCGACATACCATCCGACTTTCAGAAAAATATCATCCACACAATTCCGAAGACTGCAAGAGTCGACAAGTGCGAGAGCTATAGATAATCAGCTTAACACCTCATGCATCCAAGTTGCTGGCAAGAATAATATACAGAAGAATGGAAAAGAAAATTGAGGATGTGATAGATGACGATCAGTTTGGCTTTAGGAAAGGTAAACACACCAGAGAGGCAATTATCGCGTAGCGATTGATAATGGAAGCAGGGCAAAAGAAAAATCAAGACACGTTCATAGAATTTGTCGACCTGGAAAAAGCGTTCGACAATGTAAAATGGAGCCAGATGTTCGAAATTCTGGGAAAAAGGGGGCTAAGCGATAGGGAGAGACGGGTAGTATACAATATGTACAAGAGCTAGAGAGATAATTAGACCAAGAACTAAGTGCTCGGATTAAAAAAGGTGAAAAACAAGGATGTAGTCTTTCGCCCGTACTGTTCAATTTGTACATCGAAGAAACAATGACGGAAGTAAAAGAAAGGTACAGGAGTGGAAGTAAAATTCAAGGAGAAAAAATATCAGTGATACGACTCGCTGATGACATTGCTTTCCTGAGCGAAAGTGAAGAAGAATTACGTGATTTGCTGAATGGAATGAACAGCCTAATGAGTACAGAATATGGCCTGAGAGTAAATCAAAGAAATACGAAAGTAACGAGAAGTATCAGAAATGAAAACTGCGAATAGCTTAACATCAGGACTGATGGTCACAAGTAGATGAAGTTAAGGAATTCTGCCAACTAGGCAGCAAAATAACCAATGACGGATGGAGCAACGAGGACCTAATAAGCAGACTAGCACTGGCAAAAAGGGCCTTCCTGGCCAAGAGAAGTCTACTAGTATTCTAACACAAGCCTTCATCACAGGAAGAAATATCTGAAAAAAATGGTTCAAATGGCTCTGAGCACTATGGGACTTAACATCTGAGGTCATCAGTCCCCTAGAACTTAGAACTACTTAAATCTAACTAACCTAAGGACATCACACATCCATGCCCGAGGTAGGATTCGAACCTGGGACCGTAGCAGTCGCACGGTTCCGGACTGAAGCCCCTAGAACCGCTCGACGACAACGGCCGGCGAAATTTCTAAGAATGTACGTTTGGAGCACGGCATTGTATGGTAGTGAAACATGGACTGTGGGAAACCGGAACAGAAGAGAATAGAAGCATTTGAGACGTGGTGCTACAGACGATTGTTGAAAATTAGGTGGACTGATAAGGTAAGGAATCAGGAGGTTCTGTGCAGAATCAGAGAAGAAATAATACCACAACGTTGGGTACTTAGCCAGTTTAGCTGATAAGGCACCCCTGTATGCAAGGACGTAGATACTGGTCCAAGTGTGCGTGCAGACGACATGCAGTATCGTAACAATGTAACGCATTCATTAGCGTGTGTCACAAAAATACACCGGGCGACCAAGAATTCGCGCACTCGGAAGCCATAGTGGAATTCCTTGCATACTAACAGTACTAAAATGTCTGTAACAAAATTTCCTGCTGTACATGTTTTCGGTAGCAAATGTACCTCAAAGAAACGAAATTTGGCGCGCAGCAGTCACGTGAATGACAAAGATAAAAATACGTTAGTGCTGCTTGGAGAGTTTGTGTTAGACTACTCGAGTTTCAGAACTCGGTTACGGGTCCATTTTAATGTTTTGTTTTCTAAGTTTAACCTGTGTGATACGCTATTTGGCTCGTTATGCGGTAATTACATCGTATCTTAGACAGGCCAAGTGTAATTATTTAATACTAGGAGTACAACAGTTTCTACCATTCTGCTTTTAAAGTGTATCTTGCCTTTATACGTTTACTCCGTTCTCCTCCACGTACTGCACTCTCCCCAGCTTTCCAGTCCAGTGATAAATTGTCACTGACAGTGTCTTTAAGATATTACAAGTGAATGCTCTTGCTGAATCTAGTATGTGTGTCTAACATCGTCAGAGTGATAAGTTTTGCAATTATTTTTCCTGCTCTATGAGAGACAATGTATATTTAACTGTTATTACTCTTTGTGAATATTTCAGCCATGATAATTACTATGTTGAATATTGAAAACGATTTTAGTTGTAGCACATGTATCGTTTAAGAACCAATGTATACAACAAAATTATTGCGCAGATCTAAATTACAATGCTGCCGTACTGCCTTTCTTTAACATCCATCATGTACCAAAAATACGAATGGGACGAAATTTTGTCGCACACATTTTCGTACTGTTTGTGTGTAAGGAATGGCACTGTGGTAGCCAAGTGTGACAAGTTTGGATCACCCTGCATAGAATCAGGCATGTTTACGGAGGCAGCTGAAAGTGGTTGACCAACGTGCTGCAGAGAATGGAGAAGGCACACGGGAGAGAGAGAGAGAGAGAGAGAGAGAGAGAGAGAGAGAGAGAGGGAGAGAGAGAGAGAACAAAGGAGGTTACCGTTTCGATGCAGAAAGCGAAGAAGAAGCCATGACAATATTTTTAAGGAGTGGGAAGAAGACGCGTCTTGGCGGTCGAGAGTAGTGATGCGTGGAGCCAGAGGAGTTGTTTCCTCGTCTCCCTCTTGTCCCCTCCCCCCCCCCCCCCCCCCCCCCCCCGCACACACACTCCTGCGGCCTATTGCACACACAAATACACACACACACCCGACGAACCCTCACTGAGAGGCATGCCTCTGAGCAGAATTAACTTTAGCTAACACAGTACCACTCATTAATTTCGGTAAACCATTACTTGTTTTTATCCAGCTATATACATTTAAAAATATATAACAAAAAAATTATATATTACTTTCATCAATGTACCCTCTCTCGGATTTAATGACTTCCTCAAAAACTGGAGAAGGGCAGTCAATAAGTTTTTGTAAGTATTGCGCATCTATACGATTCCACACAACCTTAGCGACATTCCAGAAATGTTTCGCGCTTGCTATGTGAAGTTTCAGGAAATCACTTCATCCCGGACCATTTCATTAGGCTTACAGTCAGGGCTATGGGACGATCACACCATACTTTCAGTACCTCTTGTTTTTTCTTCAATGCAATGTAGTTCTCACAGAAAGCCGACCAATGTTTTCGATCATTATCCTTCTATAATGCGAACTCTTCCCCTAGTAAGCGCAATCTGCATAATATCAGTACACTCTAGGTGCCTATTTGCTTCCACCGCCCTGACTGGAATGCGTAACTTCTAATAAACGTTCACCAGCCTGCAGTCTTCTACAGTTGTTGTCCCCTGCGCCGAAAACAGCACATAGGTCGTGAATCCGTTATCTTGAGGCAGTAAGAAACTGTTAGCGAGAAATCGATATTATGTGAATAATTAAATTTCCAGTCAGTTTGTTTATATGAGATACCACTCGCTTTTTATTGGCAGAACACGCGAAACTGTTCAATTACATTCCACTTAAGAGTCTCAAATAATTCCCATTCTTTAAAAAAATAAAGACTGCCTGTTTCCGTAATTGCTATCACACTGTTCTCAATTACGTATCCAAATAATCATACATTGTTACTAAAGTCTTAACCAATATGTCTGTTCTCCGACACTGCCGAATCAGCTCTGATCTTACAGCCGGATCACTTCGCCCGCCGTACAAGTTATATCCGAATATCACCGAAGTGCCTCGTCTGCATTTCATTTAGCAGTTGCTTATTATTCTGCTGGTTATTAATACTTGTGAAGTAATGGAATGATTGCACGCTGTTGAGAGATACTTTACTTTGAAATGCAAGTAAATACACTGTTTAAGTTTGTCTGATACTAATAACAGGAGATTATCATTTTGGGGAGTAACTTCCTATCGCAGCAGTCAATCGCGGAGAAGTACCACAGTTTAGGAGGTCTTTCCCACGACACCCATACCGAACAAACCAACTGTCATCGGTGCCTCACACCACATTACTTCATCTTGACACTGCTGCCTTCTCAACTGCTCTAAGAAGAGCTTCTTGTACCTGAATATGATGACTGTAAAGCCAGAAATATTAAATGCGGTGGTAGCGCATCTGGTCCACAGCTGTTCTATTTTCATAATGCTGCCAACTCTGTCTACTGCAAAACAGCCCCAACCACAATAGAACCGCCATTGTGTTTAACGTAAATAGGATGCATTACCGAGCCATACTTTCTACTTCAGATCTACGAACAGCTTCTGGCACCAAAAATCGCGAATTTCTATGTGGCAGCGAATAACAGTTTCTATATGTGTTTACCTACTATATTTTCTAACCCATTCGAGTCTCTTCTTTTTATTTACGAGCTTCACAAGGGGCTTCATCGCTGTCACACGTGTTTTCAAGCCGGCATGAATGAGTCTCCTTTCTACTGTTGCGAAATATAGGTTCTTCTTCTTTATTTGTAACACTTCAAATGGTTCAAATGGCTCTGAGTACTATGGGACTTAACTTCTGAGGTCATCAGTCCCCTAGAACTTAGAACTACTTAAACCTAACTAACATAAGGACATCACACATATCCATGCCCGACGCAGGATTCGAACCTGCGACCGTAGCTGTCGCGCGGTTCCAGACTGTAGCGCCTAGAACCGCTCGGCCACTGCGACCGGCGTTTAACACTTCTGAGGGAATTTGTGCTGCTGTTTTGCACCCGTTTTCTTACTAGTAATTCTGATGAGTTGTCACCATTTTTAGTTGTCTTAAGAGGCTGTCTCGATCGTGGTGGGTACTGTTGTTTTCTGGGGGCTAAGAGTACATTGCACTTCCCCTAAAGATATACCTCATTGTTTCGCGATTCGTGGCATAGATAAACCCGTTTGCGACACGTTTTTCTATGGATGTCTCCACTCTTGGAGCCATATGGTGAACCACTGCTCGAAGTACACTCCAGACATCACACCACAACAGAGAACAACAGGGCAGTATGGAATGGGCATTTCATTCGTCACGTAGGTAAACATACGTACCTATTCCAGTAACTAGGATGTATGCACACAACATTCTTTTGCACGTAGATGAAAAAGAAAACACATGAAACTGACATGCTTACCAAAAATGTTATATTATTCCTTTGCTTACTCAATCGCACCAGTGAGATTTCGTAGGATCCACAGAGAATTACACTGAAGTGACAAAATTCATGGGACACCTCCTAACATCGGGTCGGACCTCCTTTTTCCCGGCGTAGTGTAGCAATTCGGTGTGACATAGGCTCAACAAGCCGTTGGAAACCCTCAGCATGCTGTTTCTATAGCCGTCCACAATTGCGAAAGTGTTGCCGGTGCAGGATTTTGTGCACGATCTAACCTCTCGATTATACCTTTAAATGTTTGGTGGATCGCCAAATAATTCGCTCGATTTGTCCCGAATGATCTTCAAACCAATCGCCAAAAATTGCAGCCCAGTGAAGTGGCGCACTGTCATCCATAAAAATTCCGTCGTTGTTTGGGAACATGAAGTCCATTAATAACTGCAAATGGTCTCCAAGTAGCCGAGCATAAGCATTTCTAGCCAACGATCGGTTCACACCACACCACTTCATTATGGAGCCACCACCAGCTTGCACAGTACCTTGTTGACAACTTGGGTATATGCACTCGTCGTGTATGCGCCACACTCGAACCACACCATCAGCTCTTACCTACTGAAATCGGGTCTCATCTGACCAGGCCACGGTTTTCCAGTAGTCTAGGGGCCAACCTATATGGTCACGAGCTCAGGAGAGGCACCGCAGACGATGTCGTGCTGTTAACAAAGGCACTCTCGTCAGTTGTCTGCCGCGATAGCCCATTAAGGCCAAATTTCGCAGCAATTTCCTAACTCATAAACGCTTACATTCTCTCACGTTGATTTCTGCGGTTATTTCACGCAGTCTTGCGTGTCTGTTAGCGGTGACAACTCTATGCAAATGCCGCTGCCTTCGGTCGTTAAGTGAAAAAGCCGTCGACCACTACGTTGTCCATAGTGAGAGGTAATGTCTGAAATTTGGTATTCTTGACACATTGTTGACACTATGGATCTTGGAATATTGAATTCCCTAACGATTTCCGAAATGTAATGTCCCATGCGTCCAGCTCCTACTTCTGTTCCACTTCAGTCTTTTAATTCCCTACGTGCGGCCATAATAACCACGTCGCAAACCTTTCCACATCAATCACCTGAGACTAATGACAGCTCCGCCAATGCACTGCCTTTTTTACCTCGTGTACGCCGTACTGCCGCCATCTGTGTACTCGTATGTGCACATCGCTACCAAAAAATGTTTCAAATGGCTCTGAGTACTATGGGACTTAACATCTGAGGTCATCAGCCCCTAGAAGTACTTAAACCTAACTCACCTAAGGACACCACATACACCTATGTCCGAGGCAGGATTCGAACCTGCGACCGTAGCAGCAGCGCGGTTCCGCTTAGAACCGCTCGGTCACACCGCTAGGTCACATCGGCCGGAAATCGCTACCCTATGACTTTTGTCACCTCAGTGTGTGTTGTGGAATGGCAAGACAGCCAACCCACTATGAGAGGAAGCCGAAAGGCACGCGTTTTAGCTCACGCAGGCTGGCGTGAGGTCTGGAACAGGTCAAGGAAATGAGACTAACAAAAAACGTACGTAGCTGCTGGAATACTTAACTTTAATCCATAGTTGGTGAACATCGCTCTTGACGGTACATGTTTTACAGCATCAATAGTAACTGGTAATGGCGCCTTGCTAGGTCGTAGCAAATGACGTAGCTGAAGGCTATGCTAACTATCGTCTCGGCAAATGAGAGCGTATTTTGTCAGTGAACCATCGCTAGCAAAGTCGGCTGTACAACTGGGCGAGTGCTAGGAAGTCTCTCTAGACCTGCCGTGTGGCGGCGCTCGGTCTGCAATCACTGACAGTGGCGACATGCGGGTCCGACGTATACTAACGGACCGCGGCCGATTTAAAGGCTACCACCTAGCAAGTGTGGTTGTCTGGCGGTGACACCACAGTGTGGATGTCAGTTATTAGGTTTATTCAAATTTCTGAGCTGTAGTGTACGTATTTTGATGAGTGAACTGTTTGTTAGTTGCAGGTTTCTGTAATGATAACAGCAGACAAACTTCGTGCACAGAGAATACAAGGGTTGCCCAGAAAGTGATGCCCAACATTTTATTTCTCAGCCGGAAACAATACTATGAACGCGAAACGTGACGTATGTGTTATCTGAAGCCGACATAAAGCGTAGCTGCTGGACAGTTTCAAAATGGCGTCTGTAGGTGATATACATTACAAGTAACGTGCCGTCATTGAATTTCTGTGGGGAACATTCACAAACGCTTGTGCAAAGTCTACGGAGCATTTGCTGTCGACAGAAGTACAGTTAGTCGCTGGGCTTGGGGGGTGTGTCGTCATCAGAGGGCGGTTCGGCGGAGCTCCACTATTTGCAGCGGTCGGGGAGACCATCCACGGCTGTCACACCTGACACACCTGACCTAACCCTCTCGGACTTCCATTTATTTGGGCTATTAAAGGATGTCAATCGTGAAAGATATTTTGAGGAGGATCAGGATGTGATTCACACAGTGAAGCACTGGCTCCGCCACCACGACATGGATTGGTGCCAACTGGGCATACACAGCCTTTTTTCACGCTGGAGGAAGGCCGTAGAAAGGGATGGAGATCACGTGGAAAAATAGGATGTGTAGATAAAACAACATTCTTTCGAGTGTGTAACTCTCATTATGTACAATAAAGAATTATTGAACAAAAAAGAACGGTGTGTTACTTTCTGGGCAACACTCGTGTTTTCTATCTTTAAATACAATTTTTTATGTATTTTACTAATTTTACCTAATATTAATAGCCCAAAAACAACAACTTGCCCCGAATTACTGCATCGTCGGCGGATCACACAAAATCAAGGGTATTAACAACCTCGAAGGTCGAAAATAATTGAGCGCCTTGTAAAGGACCAGGTGCATAGGTTTTCTTAACCACCCACTAAAACATCAATTTTGAACATAAGGCTAGGAAAACGAATACCAATTTGTTACTGAGTGCCGGAAAAAATCCCATCGTGAATAATTTTCGAATTTTTTTTTCATGTCCGAGTCTAAGAACATTCGAGCCACCAGCTTCGCGTCCCGGGGAATGTAGTACCCTGTGAACAATAGTCTAAGCTGCACGGCTTCCATAACCCACCACAGCCTTACAAGAAACAGGAAAATCGTGAGATCGTATGAGTCTGTCAGAGCGTTGTATTCGTTCTAGGATGATGTGTATTACACCCCGAAGCGCTAAAGCAACTGGTATAGACATGTGTATTCAAATACAGACATGTAAACACGTGGAATACGACACTGCGGTTTGCCAACGCCTATGCAACGCAAAACGTATCTGGCGCAGTTGTTAGATCGGATACTGCTGCTACAATGGCATCAAGATGTAAGTGATTTTGAACGTGCTGTTATGGTCGGCGCACGAGCGATGGTACACAGCATCTCCGAGGTAGTGATAAAGTTGGGGCTTTTCCGTATGACAATTTCACGACTGTACCGTGAATTTCAGGAATCCCGTGAAACATCAAATCTCCGACATCGCTGCGGCCGGAGAAAGACCCTGCGGGAACGGGACCAACGACGACATAAGTGCAACCTTTCCGCAAATTGCTGCATATTGTAATGCTGGGCCATCAACAAGTGTCAGCGTGCGGACCATTCAACGGAACATCATCATTATGGGCTTTCGGAACCCTTGATGACTGCACTACACGAAGCTTTATGCCTCGCCTGGGCCCGTCCTCGACGACATTGGACTGTTGATGACTGGAAACATGTTGCCCGGTCGGACGAATCTTGTTTCAAATTGTATCGAGCAGATGGACGTGTACGTGTACAGAGAAAACCTCATGAACGCATGGACCCTGCATGCCAGCAGGAGACTGTTCAAGCTGGTGGAGGCTCTGTAATGGTGTGGGGCGTGTGCAGTTGGAGTCATATGGGACTCCTGATGTGTCTAGATACGACTCTGACAGGTGACAAGTGCATAAGTATCCTGCCTGATCACTTGCATCCATTCATGTCCATAGTGCATTCCGACGGACTTGGGGAATTCCAGCAGGACAATACGACACCCCACACGTCCAGAATTGCTACAGAATGGCTCCAGGAACACTGTTCTGAGTTTAAACACTTCCGCTGGTCCCCAAACTCCCTAGACACGAACATTATTGGGCGTATTTGGGATGCATTGCGACGTGCTGTTCAGAAGAGATCTCGACCCCTTCGTACTCTTACGGATTTATGGACAGCCCTGCAGGTTTCTTGGTTCAGTTGCCTCCAGCACTAATTCAGACATTAGTCGAGTGGATTCCACCACGTGTTGCAGCACTTCTGCGTGCCCTGCGGGGTCCCTACAAGATATTAGGCGGGTGTGCCAGTTTCTTTGGCTCTTCAGTGCAGTTGCGCCAGGCTAGGCCGAATACGGTTATCATTAATATTGTTAAAGACGGTTAGGAATTTCAATACTATGGGAGACAGTGGCTCTCATAATATTCAAAAATTATATATTGCCTTTTTAATTAAGTGGACAATGGTTTTATTTTACACGGTGAGGCGAAATTGAAGTATTCTTACTCTACTTTCGTTAATTCAGTGCACTGTGCAGGTCTTTCTATTCATTGCTGTGTGGAACAGACGCAAATATTAACTCTCTCATTTATCATTTGGTATTCTTTGGCTTTGTAAGCGATGCCTGCAGCGGTGGAACGTTATTGAAGCCAGTCGGGTATGAATTCTGGGGCCCGCAGTCATCATTTTTGTTCTTGTAAATTAATTTTCTCTTGGTATTGTTATTTTACATCGCCTCCAGTGGTCGTTCATCCGAGTCACATCATATGAAATATTCCGCTGGAGATCTGAGGACATTGAATAACATTTAATTATATTCGAACCTCACTTATAAGAAAGGGAGCTGCTACAGCCACCTACAAAATTATTTCACAATTTGAGCGATATATGACATGAAAAAAAAATCTCTCCGCTATAAAATCTGTATAGCGATGATAAATCGAGGTAGAGAAAAAGACCTCAGTATAATTTCTTTATTCGTGCAAGATAAGCTACACGACAGAAATCTTGAATGCACATTTAATTGCCACAAATTTCTTATTTAGTTATTTCCTTACACGTCTCGGCTGTTCGCCATTGGCAGAAACGCCGAATACCGTTGATGCAGGTACGGTCTCACAGTATTCTGCGCGTTTGACAGTGGCAAAATGACGAAACGCGTAAGGAAATTATAAAATAAAGGTTTTGTGGTCAAGACGAGAGTTTCATAACAAGCATAGAAACCACACCTCCATTTTGCATCATTGTCCCCACTGTCATTCACGCACAATCTGTTTCACACCGACACAACTCAAAAGTGTGTCTCAAAGGCAGTACAAATCTCGTTTTTATTTTGTGAATGAACACACCGCCATTTAGCTATATTGTTGTATAATTATGACTCAGCTTTCGGGGTTTTATGCCATGTTCAAGAAAATGAGTTTATATCTTTAACAGTTTGTGTGTCATAAACATGACATAAACTCAGTCATCTGAAACTGGCACATAAGACCGAAACCTGGGTCGTAATTAAACAACAGTACAGTCAAATGGCGGTGTGTTCATTTAAAAATAATTGTATGACTGTTGCTCAGCAAGATCAAAAACTGTTCACTCACTGTTATTTTTTATATTTCTTTTTTTCTTTTGGCCTGGAAATCGATTTTCTCTTTTGCATTAGGAGAAGTGATTATCTCCTACTGTTACTCCATCGCACTCTCAGTAAGGATTATCTGCAACACTTATTCTGTGTGCATGGTTGGAGAATGGTCTGAGATTAAATCTCATGGGAATTATGAAACTCCCTGAACTTTTTTATTTGCGTTAATCATATGGAAACAGGGGTTCGAGTCAATGTGTGGAAGTATTTGTGCTTAACAGTCTCAATATTCGTCTTTCCAATGGCGTTTTCATCTTTCCTATAATGTAGTCTTCAGGTCTGATTACCGTAATCAGAAATGTGCTATTTTCAGTGGCGGTTTCCACTAAGTCGTAACTGTTTCTTTATATTTAATGTTACCGCCTCTTTGATTCATTTAATTTTATCTTCTTCCAGAAATTTTCGTTTTCCTTACTGATTTTGATGATGTCCACTGCTTGTAGACAAGTTTTCCTGAAAAAGGATAGTGTCCTTATATCTTGGTATTCGCGTTTGAATCTGATACCTAGCTTTTTTTAATCTTACTTTCAGGGCTTTCGAGAACTTTTGAGTGATAATGCACGTCTACACATCGCAAGCCATAGTGTTGTGCATGACGGAAGGTACCTTGTACTGCTACTATTCATTTCCTTTCCTGTTTCACTCACTAACAGAGCGAGGGAAAAAGCCTCTGAACGAACCCTAATTTTTCATAGCTTGGTGATAATTACGTGAAATGTACGTTGGCGGCAGAAGAATCGTTCTGCAGTTAGCTTCAGAGGCTGTTCCTCGAGAAAGACGTACCAACCCTCCAGGGATTCCCATTCGAGTTCCTGAAGCATGACCGTAACACTTGCTTGGTGATCGAACCTACCGGCAACAAATCTGGCAGCACGCTTCTGAATTGCTTCGATGTCTGTCTTTAATCGGAGTGGTTGGGGGATGCCAAACACTCGAGCAACACTCAACGATGTGTCGCATTGGTATTCGATATCTTCTTTACGGATGAACAACACTTCGTCAAAATTCTCCCAATAAACCGAAGTCGACAATTCGCCTTCTCTACTAAAACCCTTACATGTTCGTTCGATTTCTTATCGCTTTGCACCCTTACACCTAGATACTTAATCTAAGCCACTCTTTTGAGCAGAACACTACTAACGTTATATTAGAACGTTACGGGATCTTTCTTCGTACTTATCCGCATTAACTTACATTTTTCTACATTAAGAGCAAGCCGCCGTCATCACGCCAACTAGCAATTCTGTCATGTTGCATCCTCCTACAGCCACTCAACGACGACACCTCACCGTACACCACAGCATTATGAGCAAACATCCGCAGGATTGCTGCTCACCCGGTTCGTCAGATCATTTATGTATACAGAGAATATGAGAGGTACTTCCGCACTTCCCTGGGCTACTGCTGACGAGACTCTTGTCTCTGATAACACCCGCCGTCGAAGATAAAGTACTGGTTTCTATTCGAGCCACACACACATCTGGGAATCTATTCTGTATGCTCGTACCTTCGTTAATAGTCTGCAGTGGTGCACCGTGTCAAACTTTGTAACACCACAACTCCATAGCTCTACCGACATTTTTTTTTCTGTTCTACCTTCTGTTATTTGGAGGGAACAAAACTTGCTGTATATAATTGTAATTTTGTTTAAATAAGATTTTATAGAAATACCAATACGTGCAAATGTTTTGCTTAAAGTAACTACTTGCTGTTATGTAAAGACTGATCTTCACTAAGGGCTTTTAGTTATTCTGTATGTAAAAGGTGGTGTGGTTCCCCTCCGGAACGGAACTTAGCACCGCACGCAAATTGTGGTTGGCACAGGTAGAAGAGGTGGATTAAGAGTCATTCGGGGACGAGCTACCAAACTATCAACTGCTCATGCAAAAGTTGTGTATTGTGCTGGTGCCGAGACAGGCTTTTGGTGCCGGATTCCAAGATGCTAATGCCTCGGATGGATGGATAAAGAGCTGCTACTATTCTGGAATTGGTATCTAGCACCACCACCAAGAAATGACCGAGAAACAGCATTTCCGACTGCAAATCCACCCACTGACATGCACTCGCCATTGTAACGGAATAGAAGAATTACAGAAATGTACAGTGAAGGATCAGCTCATTGGATGTTTTAGTGTGCTCAAATATAAGGTAACTTATAACTGAATTTATGTACCTACCTTGATTTTTTCCTTATCACAACATCTCTCAGGTTCCTCTCCGTTTGAACTATGATTACCGAGTGTCTTTGTTGTGGAAAAATTGAAAGCTTCAAAGCCAAACAGTTGATTAAATAATGTTGTTTGATATTTGGTAAGATAAGAGTATTCAGATTTACTGTGGATTCGGTAAAATTGTGGGAGGTAGTAAATGTAGTTTTCTGAAAGCCTCCCAGTGGTTGATACAGTCGAATTTAAAGTTTTATGGACTTACAAAGTAACCTATTTAATCACTGATTTGAAAGTAGAAGACTGTGATAATAAAGACAGACCATAAACCACCTTGAGGTTAGTTCAAAAAGTAAATATTACTAAAATTTGGCTTGAAATGATCTTCTTAGTAAACAACTTGCAGTTACTTTTATAAATTAAAAGTTCTTATGACTGAGGCTTATAAAGATTTGCTTAGTTAATGACCATAGTGCTGCCTGTTGTAATTCGTAAAAGGTGAGTCAGTTTCTTACAAGTATGTCAATATTGTGTCTCATTGCAGTAAAAGTCGTGAACTGCTTTTGTGGAAAGTTATATACTCATGTTTGTTAAGTGCTTATCTCTCTTGTGTATTGGAAGTGCATATTAATAGTGTAACAGGATCCACAGTTCGTCTATTGTGCTTATGCTAGGTAACAAGTAACAGAAAGACCGCTATCTATGAAAACAGTGACTTCTTTTATTCAGAGAACAGTGAGAAATAGTTTGATAGTGAACTATTAATTTCCATGTCAGATAGAAAAGTAATTGGTAAAAGAGAGGCTAAAGCTATGTCCAATTCTACAGTGAATAATAATAGTAATATTATTGAGACCATTCTGTTGACTAAGCCCTGAAGGTAATATTTACGCAGATAGTTTGTTCTGCTCTAACTGTCAGCTCCAACCTTAACGTTAACATATGAAGGTTCTAAATACCCTACCACAACAAAGGTCAAAAATTAATTATGATTGTAGTGTTGCGCACGCTGCTAAATATTGCATTTTCGGGCAACAACAAAGTTATATTATGTGGCAGGTATCATTCGAGCACAGTTAATAAAGTCATTTGTTGAAATAATGGATAAACTAGGCACTCATCTTTTCGTGTTTCCCACGCTGGTCTCGTTGTGAACTCATGGCTCAATCATCGAAAATCTAGGTAGTAATGATTCCAAGCTCGGATCCAAACAGGCCTAGGTGTTATTCTGCGATATTCAAAAGTTTTATAGATGTGTTTTATAAACCATTCTTGAAGATAAAACTTTTGCAAGTTAGGACAATGGTGATGTAAAAATGTAATCAGCACTCCGAATTTAAGTTACACTTCTTTTTTTATTACTTTTGTTGCAATATCACGTAACTCGTTCCAAAACGTCACTTCACAATATAAAACATACTTGAAAATATCTTCCTCACTGTTAAAGTTCACATTTCATAAACTGACTACAATTTGCGTCTTTTTAACATGACGATCAAAGCTTGAGTGTCTAATCACCGCTTACGCACCCAAAAATCAAAGTTACAAGTACGTCAAAGATCATAGTGACAAAAGAAAGAATACACATACCAATAATATAATTGCAGTATATACATATCGATGTATCGAAGTACCTCTACATTAATGAAATCAAATCTGAGTGTTGTCACAGAAATATGTTAACTATTTTACAGAAACACAGTAGAATATTGTTGGTATCAAGAGGTTGAGATCAGGTGCCGTAATGGTTACGTAATTCAAGTACCATTACAACGTGCCAGAGTTCATTTTACTCTCGTGTGACTAAGTATAGGCTGTGTTTGCCCGTTGAAGTTACTTATTTTCAGTTTGTTGAACAAGAATGTTACTCATTCTTATGCCTAGTCAGGCTAGCGACCGTTTTTTATTATCATTTTGACACTGTGGACAGGTATATTCTTGTTTGTTACTGTTTAAATATTTACGTAATTCTGAGTTTCACTTGCGATAAGCCACTTCCGATAGGTACAACACAGTCAACATAACAAAATTCCTTTCAAAGGGTAACACTGCTCTGTTGCTTTATACCATAATTGTTTTAACAAGATAGTTTTACTTCACTACCTGCCTTCAACTTTAAGGTTATTGTATAACAGTAGCAGAAGGTAGTGTTATAACTTCCCGGAAATCTGGGACTATGGCAATTGGCTGTTGCCCTTCATCAACGGTTTCTAGGATTTCATGTGAGATAAGGGGAAGCTGGGTTTCGCACGAGCAATGCTTTCTGAAAATAATTCTGATTTGTGGACAGAAGCTTTACCGTCTGAAGGAAATGTGGCTGACCTGACCAGTTCACACTGACCTGAGAGTCGAAGGCGAACAGTGGCAGAGTTGTGAACCTCTGAGCGCCCGTTGTGACGGGGATAGACCTTCCTGAGAGGTCCGAACAAGTGCAGAGGGCGAATTTTCCGGTTGTTGGGTATTCCAAAGTTGGGTGGAGTCCCTTAGGGAAGTATCGAGAAAGCTGAGATGGAAGGCCAGCAGCAAATCGTGTCCCTTATCGACATAAATGACGCCTACTGCCTGTGTTGAAAGAGCATTCCTCGTTCTTAGCCTCTCCCTACCCTGCGCGTCAAGTGGAAAGTGCAAGTTTCATAGGACCGATAGTGGTCCTCTGGTTTGGTGTGAGTTAAGGCTTAAATCAGAGGACTCAGGTGCATTTGTGATAACCCTGGATGCCGATATCTCGACATCCACTATTGGTTGGAGAATTGTAGGACCATCTTAGTAAACTTCCTGCCGGCCGGGGTGGCCGAGCGGTTCTAGGCGCTACAGTCTAGAACCGCGCGACCGCTACGGTCGCAGGTTCGAATCCTGCCTCGGGCATGGATGGGTGTGATGTCCTTAGATAGTTAGGTTTAAGTAGTTGTAAGTTCTAGGGGACTGATGACCTCACAAGTTAAGTCCCATGGTGCTCAGACCCATTTTTGAAACTTCCTGCCAAATAGAGTAAGGAGGCAACGCAATAAAACTTGACGGGCGGAGAGGGTACGCGACTTTATTTCAGTGATTCGAGCCAAATGAACAAAGAACTAGACAGTATTACCCAACTTAGCAATACGATGTTGTGAGCCGCCTGGCCTGGAAGCGTGCACTGATTCGGTTACTAAGTCTCCTGAGGCAGGTTGGCCCACAACTGTTGCAATACACGAAATGTATTCGCGGTTGCGAATATGGACAACCATCACCTGTATAGTGGAATGACGACAGCGAAAATTTATGCCGGACCCGTACTCGAATTCGGATTTCCCGCTTATGGTGAGCGGCCGCCTTACCGTTAGGCTATCCGAGCAGACCCAAACTTCCATATGTCGTCAACCGTCTGTCTACGACCTGTACTCGAACATCCATTGTGTATATCCTCGTACAGGTGGGACGTTTTACTTGCAGGTCGCTTGTCTAGTGTCAGCGGATAAATAGAACACTGCAGTGCCTGTGTTATTTCAAATTATGGATGCGATGTTCCGTCGCACATACGCGCACGTTCGAAGGAACATTGCATAGTAATTTGCAATAACACAGGCGCTGCAATATCGTACTGTTGTAACTGGCCCTTGATATTGTCACTGGGACAGACTTCTGTGCTGGTCCCACATACAGGGTGGTCCATTGATAGTGACCGGGCCAAATATCTTACGAAATAAGCATCAAACGAAAAAACTACAAATGACGAAACTCATCTAGCTTGAAGGGGGAAACAAGATGGCGCTATGGTTGGCCCGCTAGATGGAGCTACCATAGGTCAAACGGATATCAACTGCCCCCCATTTTTATTACATATTCGTGTAGTACGTAAAGAAACATGAATGTTTTAGTTGGACCACTTTTTTCGCTTTGTGATAAATGGCGCTGTAATAGTCACAAACGTATAAGTACGTGGTATCACGTAATATTCCACCAGTGCAGACGGTATTTGCTTCGTGATACACTACCCGCGTTAAAAGGGACCGTTTACCAATTGCGGAAAGGTCGATGTCGTGTTGATGTATGGCTATTGTAATCAAAATGCCCAACAGGCGTGTGCTACGTATGCTGCTAGGTATCCTGGACGACATCATCCAAGTTTCCGGACCGTTCTCCGGATAGTTACGTTATTTAAGGAAACAGGAAGTGTTCGGCCACATGTGAAACGTCATCCTCGGCCTGCAACAAATGATGATGCCCAAGTAGGTGTTTTAGCTGCTGTCGCGGCTAATCCGCAAATCAGTAGCAGACAAATTGCGCGAGAATCGGGAATCTCAAAAACGTCGGTATTGACAATGCTACATCAACATCGACTGCACCCCTACCATATTTCTATGCACCAGGAAATGCATGGCGACGACTTTTACCGTCGTGTACAGTTCTGCCACTGGGCACAAGAGATATTACGGGGCGATGACAGATTTTTTGCACGCGTTCTATTTAGCGACGAAGCGTCATTCACCAACAGCGGTAACGTAAACCGGCATAATATGCACTATTGGGCAACGGAAAATCCACGATGGCTGCGACAAGTGGAACATCAGCGACCTTGGCGGGTTAATGTATGGTGTTTCATTATGGGAGGAAGGATAATTGACCCCCGGTTTATCGATGGCAATCTAAATGATACAATGTATGCTGATTTCCTACGTAATCTTCTACCGATGTTGCTACAATAAGTTTCACTGTATGACAGAATAGCGATATACTTCCAACATGATGGATGTCCGGCACATAGCCCGCGACCGGTTGAAGCGGTATGGAATAGCATATTTCATGACAGGTGGATTGGTCGTCGAAGCACATTCACCGGATCTGACGTCCCCGGATTTCTGTCTGTGGGGAAAGCTGAAGGATATTTGCTATCGTGATCCACCGACAACGCCTGACAACATGCGTCAGCACATTGTCAATACATGTGCGAACATTACGGAAGGCGAACTATTCGCTGTTGAGAGGAATGTCGTTACACGTATTTCCAAATGCATTGAGGTTGACGGACATCATTTTGAGCATTTATTTCATTAATGTGGTATTTACAGGTAATCACGCTGTAACAGCATGCGTTCTCAGAAATGATAAGTTCACAAAAGTACATGCATCACATTGGAACAACCTAATTAAAATGTTCAAACGTACCTACGTTCTGTATTTTAATTTAAAAAAACCTACCTGTTTGTCTAAAATTGTGAGCCATATATTTGTGACTACTACAGCGCCATCTATTACAAAGCGAAAAAAGTGTTCCAATTAAAACATTCATATTCCTTTACGTACTACACGAATATGTAATAAAAATGTGGGTTCGTCTTTAAAAAAAGGCAGTCGATATCCGTTTGAACTATGGCAGCGCCATCTAGCGGGCCAACCGTAGCGCCATCTGGTTTCCCCCTTCAAGCTACACAAGTTTCGTTGTTTGTGGTTTTTTCGTTTGACGCTTATTTCGTGAGATATTTGGCCCGGTCACGATCAATGGACCATCGTTTATGTACAATCAGAGACAGGTCGGGGGATCTTTCGGCCGGGAATACTTCAGTATCACGCAGAAAGTTCATAGTGACACGTCCCATTTGTGGAGGGGTATTATCCCATTGAAAAATAGCAGCACGAAAATATAGCATAAGAGGTGACACACGAGTACGTATATTTTCTGTGACATTTCGTTCTGCCGTCAAATTTCTCTCATTATACGAATACGTAGTGTGCGAAAGAACAAGCACCACGCTTTCATATAATTTGATTGGCTTAGCTGGGCAATGGATCCAAATTCCTCAGCGCGGATGCACAAATACGTCCGATCTCCTGTGAGAATCTCAGAGAGCGAACACGGAGAAAATGGACAGGGAGTGCGGATAGGTGGCGCTCGTTGGGAATGTGGATCGGATCTGAGGCGTGCGCAGACAGTCCGCCCAGTTGGGATAACGCTGTGTCCTGGATGGCGCAATGGTTAACGCAGCTGCCCAGTATGCAGGAGATCACGGGTTCGAGTCCCAGTACCGCACACATTTTCACTCGTCGCCGCTGATTCCGCATAATGTCCCGATGCAGCTGAAGGCAGTGCTCCCCGCCCTTTCCTTTCCTATCTTCCCCTTTCCACCTTCAATTTACGTATAAAATTTCCCTCACTCAATACCATCCACCATATTACCAGAAGTAGCACCGCTGTACGTCTGCGAAACATTGGAACACACACGCCGGCGATGATCATCCAGTTCAGTGCAGCTAATCCTTGAAAATGCCATTCACCAGCAGTCCGTGCTTCCAGGTCGAAACGCACCTAACTGTGTTTTGATCTCAACGGCCGCACGGTTCTAAGCGCTAAAGTCTGGAACTGCGCGAGCGCTACGGTCGCAGGTTCGAATCCTTTCTCGGGCATGGGTGTGTGTGATCTCCTTAGGTTAGTTAGGTTTAAGTAGTTCTAAGTTCTAGAGAACTGCTGACCATAGCTGGTAAGTCCCATAGTGCTCAGAGCCATTTTTCTAGGGGACTGATGACCTCAGATGTTGAGTTCCATAGTGCTCAGAGCCATTTGAACTACTTTTTTGATTTTAACTGCGGCCTACGCCTGAGACGGGAATTCCCTACTCCGGCTGTTGATAGTCTCCAGCCAATACTGTGAGATGACACAATGTTGCAGGCAGACCATTAACGGTTCTCTTATGGCAGACGCAGGTGTGAATGTATTATTATGTTCTTCGTTCACAATACGGATATCTTCCTTTGCAGAGGTCAGACATGGTCGAACGGAACAATGACTACTGAGATATCGGCCCTCATGTTTCCATGCGGTCCAGCGTTGGGTTACTGTCGCTAACAAATGCCACACAAATGTGGAATTGCCCTATTCGATCAGTCGGCCAAATGGAGACCCGCAATAAGGCCTCTTTCAAACTCTGTCAGGTGCTGACGATGCTGTCTCAGACGAGTACGCTGCATTTCCGTGTCCTTCACGGTCACCACTCGACGTCTGAGGCTGTTCACGCCCCTAATAAGGCCTTGTAGCACCACTATAAACGACTAACACTAATCCCTTTGGTGGCGGTTCTACCTCTCACAGAAAATTGTAACGCTTATCATTTACATACCCATCTATGGTCTGTTCGAGCACGAAGTTACATTGACATTCGACCATGTCTCTGGGTGCTTCACACTTTCTTTGTCAGGCAGTGTATGTCAGCGGTGTACTAACACAGAAAGAAGCTACTAGGTCATCTACATCTATACCTACATTTATATTCCGCAAGACACCCAACAGTGTGTGGCGGAGGGCACTTTACGTGCCACTGTCATTACCTCCCTTTCATGTTCCAGTCGCGTATGGTTCGCGGGATGAACGACTGTCTGAAAGCCTCCGTGCGCGCTCGAATCTCTCTAATTTTACATTCGTGATCTCCTCGGGAGATATAAGTAGGGGGAAGCAATATATTCGATACCTCATCCACAAACGCACCCTCTCGAAACCTGGCGAGCAAGCTACACCGCGATGCAGAGCGCCTCTCCTGCAGAGTCTGCCACTTGGGTTTGCTAAACATCTCCGTAACGCTTACCACATAAACCTGTGACGAAACGCGCCGCTCTTCTCTCGATCTTCTCTATCTCCTCTGTCAACCCGACCTGGTACGGATACCACACTGATGAGCAATACTCAAGTATAAGTCGAACGAGTGTTTTGTAAGCCACCTCCTTTGCTGCTGGACTACATTTTCTAAGGACCCTCCCAATGAATCTCAACGTGGCACCCGCCTTACCAACAATTAAATTTTATATGATCATTCCACTTCAAATCGTTCCGTACGCATACTCCCAGATATTTTACAGAAGTAACTGCTACCAGTGTTTGTTCCGCTATCATATAATCATACAATAAAGGATCCTTCTTTCTATGTATTCGCAATACATTACATTTGACTATGTTAAGGGTCAGTTACTACTCCCTGCACCAAGTGCCTATCCGCTGCAGATCTTGCTGCATTTCGCTGCAATTTTCTAATGCTGCAACTTCTGTGTATACTACAGCATCATCCGCGAAAAGCCGTATGGAACTTACGACACTATCTACTAGGTCATTTATATATATTGTGAAAAGTAATGGTCCCATAACACTCCCTTGTGGCACGGCAGAGGTTACTTTAACGTCTGTAGACGTCTCTCCACTGAGAACTACATGCTGTGTTCTGTTTGCTAAAAACTCTTCAATCCAGGCACACAAGTGGTGTGATATTCCGTAGGCTCTTACTTTATTTATCAGGCGACAGTGCGGAACTGTATCCAACACCTTCCGGAAGTTAAGGAAAATGGCATCTACTTGGGAGCCTGTATCTAATATTTTCTGGGTCTCATGAACAAATAAAGCGAGTTGGGTCTCACACGGTCGCTGTTTCCGGAGTCCATGTTGATTCCTACAGAGTAGATTCTGGTTTTCCAGAAATGACATGATACGCGAGCAAAAAATATGTTCTAAAATTCTACAACAGATCGATGTGAGAGATACAGGCCTATAGTTTTGCGCATCTGCTCGACTACCCTTCTCGAAAACTGGAACTACCATTTGCTCTTTTCCAATCATTCGGAACCTTCCGTTCCTCTAGAGACTTGCGGTACACGTCTGTTAGAAGGGGGGCAAGTTCTTTCGCGTACTCTGTGTAGAATCGAATTGGTATCCCGTCAGGTCCAGTGGACTTTCCTCTGCTGATTGATATAAGTTGCTTTTCTATTCCTTGGACACTTATTCACAGAACGCTTCACGCATAGCCCTCCTTACGCTAACTTTGACATCGTTTAGAATCTGTTTGTATGAGAGCTTTTGGCTGCGTTTAAATTTGCTGTGAAGCTCTCTTTGCTTTCGCAGTAGTTTCCTAATTTTGTTGTTGAACCACGGTGGGTTTTTCCCGTCCCTCACAGTTTTACTCGGAACGTACCTGTCTAAAATGAATTTTACGATTGTCTTGAACTTTTTTCCATAAACACTCAACATTGTTAGTGTCGGAACAGAAATTTTCGTTTTAATCTGTTAGGCAGTCTGAAATCTGCCTCCTATTACTCTTACTAAACAGATAAACCTTCCTTCCTTTTTTTATAATCCTATTTACTTCCATATTCAGGGATGCCGCAACGGCCTTGTGATCACTGATTCCCTGTTCTGCCCCTACAGAGTCGAAAAGTTCGGGTCTCTTTGTTATCAGTAGGTTTTCTGTTTAATTGCTCGAGGTAATTTTTGGTTAGTGCACTCGGAGTATGTGTGGCGTGCATATGTCTCTGTAATGTAATCCTTCCATAATCTTGATAAGTTATATTCTGGTTTCGTAGAGGGAATAATATCAGCTCCACTAATTAGAGAGAGTAACAACCGTTATAGTAGGTCGGAGAAAGAGAATGTAAATACGAGCATAGTATTAGTTAACTGCAAGTCAGTCCATCAGAAGCTTACAGCACTAATCCCGCTTACAAGCGGTAATGATGTCGACACAGTACTAGTGACACAAAGCTGACTAAAAGCAAATATCAACAGCAATGACATTCTATATTCCGATTGTAATGTGTACAAAGGCAGCGAAATTCTATATTCAGATTGTGATGCGTGTAGCAAACATAGATTAAACGTGCCTGGGTCTGGCGTGTTTATACGCATAAATTATACGATGATATCTAGTGAAGTTGGTATAGAATACGAATGCGAATTAATTTAGACGAAAACAAGAGTTAAATTTGCATCAGTCATGGTTATGGGATGCTTTTTTTTACACTTTCTGCGTCAGGAACACTAGTAGCGTAACAGTTCAGGGCAAACGCGGTGAAGGTTGCACGTAAATATTCTGGTCTTGGTGGAGTATCACGGGAAGAATTTAACATTCCAGGTATAGAGTAGGATGCTCAAGTGATCGGGGTGGGCCGTAGGGACAGAGAATCGTTTACCAAATGATGTCTCATCTGAAAAGCATTTTGAGCATTTAATCAGAGAACCGAGTGTTAAGGGTAACACTTTACATGTCCTGGTTACAAAAAGGCTCGAACTTTACGACTCAGACGTTGTAAAGCAGTGAATTAGTGATCACAAGGCCGTTACAGCGTCACTCACTATGAGTGTAAAGAGGAATTTGAAGAAAGTTAGGACGTTATTTTGCTTATTACGCGTGACATCAAACATACACTGAGGTGACAGTTCAAGGGATGCACATAATATACAGATGGTGGCAGTATCACGTACACAATATGTAAAAGGGGAGCGCATTGGTGCAGCTGTCGCGTGAACTCAGGTGATGCACATGAAAAGGCGTCCGACGTACGGCCACACAACGGGAGTTAACAGACTTTGAACGCGGAATCATAGTTGGTGCTAGGTGCGTGAGACATTCCGCTTCGGAAATCGTTAACGAATTCAATATTGTGAAATCCACAGTGTCAAGAGTGTGCCGAGAATACCAAATTTCAGCATAGCCTCCCACCACGGGTAAGCCAGTGACCGACGGTCCTCACTTCACGACCACCAGCTGAGTTGTCAGTGCTAACAGACAAGCAACTCTAAGCGAATCAATCAATGTGGGACGTACGACGAACGTATCCGTGCGGCGAAATTTGGCGTTATGGGCTGTGGCAGCGACCGATACTAGTGCCGTCGCTAACAGCACGACGTCCCCTGCAGCCGCTCTCCTGGGCTCCTGACCGTATCGGTTGGACCCTAGACTGCTCGAAAACCGTGGCCTGATGTGATCAGTCCCGATGTCTGTTGGCAAGAGCTGAGATAGGATCCGAGTGTGGCGGAGACCCCACTAAGCCATGGATCCAGGTAGTCACCAAGGCACATTGCAAGCATGTGGTGGCACCATGATGGTGTGGGCTGTGTTTATGTCGAATGGACTGGGTCCGCTGTTATGTTCTGCTACTTGAAGCCCATCCGCAGCCATTCATGGATTTCATGTTTCCAAACAACGATGGAATTTTTATAGATCACAATGCACCATGTCATCGGGCCACGATCGAGAGGTCGGTTCTTTCACAAAATCCTGCACCAGCAACACTTTCGCAGTTATGAACGCTATCAAGACAGCATGGCTCACTATTTCTGCACGGGATTTCCGACGATTTTTTGAGTCCATTCCACGTCAGGCTGCCTCACTACACCGGGCAAAAGGAGGTATCCCAAGACTTCTGTCAGCTCAATGTAAACGTGCGAAAGCGTCGTACGCAGACAAAAACTGAACAAATCCTAGATCAGGGTAAAAAGTACGATGCTTGAAGTGTTCAACGAATTCGAAAGTAAGTTTCTCTCTACCAATACGAATCAAAATCATCTTTCCAGACACCCTGTGCCTTTTCTGACATCGAAATGGAGTAAGACGAAGAGAAGGAAGATAGTACTGTGGTTCTTCCACTCAGCCGTTGCACAGAAGCCAGAATGACAGACATGGAAGTAAGTGACTGGGGAACAGAAAATCAAAAGCAATAGCTCAGAAGAGGGGAGCCACTGGAGATCGAAATAGCACCCACAGGCTATTCCTGTCTCTGGTAAATAGACGTACACTACTGTAGACCTATATCACAGACGTCAGTCTGTAGAAAAATTTGGAAGAAGTTTTATGTTCGCTTAATACGGCATTTCTGGAGACTTAAAATCTCCTCTGCAGGAACCAATATGGATACAGGATACAATGACCGTGTGAAACTCATATCGCTCTATATGTCCTCAAGACTCAGAAGCCGGTAGATACAGGCAGCGAGTTTGATGGCGTGTTTTTTGACTTCCAGAAGACTTTCGACAGAATTCGCTACTGCCGCCCAATCACAAATATGTGGGCGTACGGAATATCGGACTAACTGCGTGACTGTATTGAATAGTTCTTACCAAATAGAGCAGAGCATGTAATTCTTAATGGAGAGCTATCTTCAGACATAAAAGTTATTTCGGGAGCACCCCAAGAGAGTGTTACGGGAGCAATACTCAGTGTGTCCCAAGTATGTCACACATATATCTTCGAAACGAAACAGAATACGAAAAATGCAATTGGCCAGGTATGCAGCTATGTCAGTGTCTCAGAAAATGGACAGAAATGCACACATCATAAATATAAACAAACATCAAAATGGTTCAAAAGGCTCTAAGCGCTATGGGACTTAACATCTCAGGTCATCAGTCCCTTAGACTTAGAACTACTTAAACCTAACTAACTTAAGGACATCAAACACATCCTCGTCCGAGGCAGGATTCGAACCTACGACCGTAGCAGCAGCGCGGTTCCGGACTGAAGCGCCTAGAACCGCTCGGCCACATGCGCCGATAGTGTTAGTTCGTGTCAAATCGCTAGGGAATCTGTCATGAGCCAGCAGTGTTGTTCGTGTTCTGCATCGTCCTTACCACATCAATCTACACCAAGAATCAACTGGTAAGGACTGTACGCGTCGCACTGAATTCGCATAACATGCATTATTGGGCAACTGAAATTCCTTGTTGGCTGCGGCAAGTTGCAAGAAACATTAGGTCTGTTAGAAATGCATTTAGGAACAAGGAACAGAAACTATCTACACGATGGGTGTCAGGCACATTTTTCGCTGATGGCTAGAAAAAAGTTGCAGAGGCAATTCCCAAATCGTTGGATTGGACACGGAGGAGATGTGTCGTGGCCGGCTCTTTCGCCAGACTTGACGCCTCTGGATTTTTTCTTGTGGGGATTCGTAAAAGACTTTGTTTATAAAGACACCTGAAGATATAAGAGAGAGAACTGTCAGAGCATGTGCTTCGATAAGTGCCGATATGATAAGGAATACCACTCAATTCATGATAAGAAAATTGCAGCACTGCATTGATACCAATGGTGATCACTTCGAACACCTCCTGTAAATGGAGTTTCATGCCACCTTTGTGACCTTAGTTGACCTTCAAAGACCTTACTGTTGGACACACTGGGTTCTTCTCGATAGGCGCTATGAGAAAATGAGTAACAAACTCTAGCATCCCCTTTAAAAAAACAAAGTGGACCTTCATATTTCTGAAGCAACCCCACCTAGTAACAAAAAACCAACGTCATATTATGGCCCCCATTGTCCAATGCAACTTTTGCCCCACAAACTTTTCAGCTCTCATCATACCCTCGGAGTTATTCTTGGCGGTAATAGTTAGTGACTCACGCTGTATGTAGAACAATTGCAACGTTAGAAAATTTTAGTGAGTTGCAGGGTACCCCACAGAGAACTGGCACTTTGTGCAAGGACTGGGAGTTGATCTTCAACATAAATAAATGTAGCGTATTGCCTGTAAATAGGCGGATATAGTCGTTATTGTATGATTCAGATTCATTAAATATCTGCCAGACTGGTTTACAATGGAACCTCCACATAAAAACAATCATAAGAACGGCAGTGGCAAGATGCATTGGAAGAATCTTCGGGAAGCGCAGTCCACCCAAGAAGGAGGAAGACTACAAAAATCTCGATCGACCGACCACTGAGTGTTTTCTGTGAGTCTGGGACGCTTACAACATAGTATTGACAAGGATCATGGACAAGGCGCAAACACGGGCAGCGGGTTCCTTTCCGCCATAGGTTGGTTTAGTAAGCCCGAAAGCGACGTAGCGGTGTTCAGACAACTTAGCGGACGCAGCCGGGCGACGTATCCGACAATTCTTGATGTTTAAACATCGACTATCATTTTCAAGACACGTAAGCAATCAGCGAACTCTGTCTAAGGAAATTTCATACCTCGGTTTGCAGGATATACGGCGGGAAACAACACTTACATACACACATCGTTAACACCAACGCCTTCACACAACCAGAAATGATCAACCTCAGAAACTGCATTTCTAGTGAAGTAGGCTGTTTAGGTTTTTATGTTGGTAACGCCTCGTAGCGCTCTGTATGAAAATTACTGCCTGTGCTGTGTGCAGTCTGTGGCTGGCTGGCATTGTAATATTCGCTATCGTAGTGTTGAGCAGCTGGATGTGAACAGCACGTAGCGTTGGGCAGTTCGAGGTGAGCCGCCAGCAGTGGTGGATGTGGAGAAGTTCGTACAGGGTGGCCCAAAAGTCCCCAAACACCATGATAAAATCCAAATGGATTAGCAAAAAAGGAAACAGAGTCTCTACACACGAGGAACGTAAAGGGGGAAACTTTATAGGCTATGCCATCAACATGGCGGCCATCTTGAAAGCAGCCATATTGGATTTAACTCCAAAATTTAAAAGGGGAATGTGGTCATGTGACACATCAAACAAATAGAGAATTTCATCAGAAAAACAATGCCGCTGTTATTTTAAACATAGCTTTATTCATTCTCGGGTTATAGCCAATTACTTGCGGCAGCAGTGGGGCGCTCGGCAGCGTGAGTATTACGTACTGAGAAGTCATAAATGGAGTCTGTAACGGTGCAAAGTGACTATCCCATGCCTGATATGTTACATGTGTTTAACTGTTAGGTATCATTTATTCATGCTAAAGTTTTAATCATTGTTTCCTTATTTACAGGTTACAAAATGTCCTTAACACATGAAGAACGAAATCATCTTGATATCAGGAGAAAGAAGCACATAGGTCACTGCTGAGGATTTCAACAGTCGTCACCCAACCAGACAGCCCATCACTCACAGCGCAGTTGCCAAGCTTTTGACCATATTCCGAGCAACAGGTTCTGTCGCAGATAAACCTAAGACTGGAAGAACAAAATCCGCCACCAATGAAGCAACAATAGTGAGCGTGTTGACATCATTTAGAAAGAGTCCGCAACGGAGTACTCGTCGCCTGTAACATGATAGTGGGGTTAGCCGTACCTCCATACTGCGAATTTTATCGCAGCACAAATGGCACCCTTACTAAACTCTCCTGCTCCAACATCTGAACAAGGATGACACGGACCGTCGGGTACAGTTCGCAGAAAGGGTGACACAACAGCTGCAGATGAACCCACGTTTCCCCTGCCAGATATTGTTCAGTGATGAAGCCAATTTCTTTATCAATGGTGAAGTGAACATGCAGAATCACAGATACTAGTCCGACACGAATCCGCACTGGATTGATGCTTCCAAAACGGTCGACTCACAAAAAGTGATGGTCTGGTGTGGTGTGTGGGGTACCAAAGTCGTTGGACCGTGTTTGTTGATGGTATGTTAACAGCCAACGGTTAATCTGAGGTTATTGGATGAAGAAGTGTTTCCCTCGTTGTTAACGGTGGACGGGACATCTCCGGAATTCTTCCAGCGTAATGGAGCCCCACCACATTATGGGCACAATGTGCGATCATACCTGGATGTACAGTTCCCTCAAAAGTGGATTGGTCGTAGGCTGGGTTCAAATGGCTCTGAGCACTATGGGACTCAACTGCTGAAGTCATAAGTCCCCTAGAACTTAGAACTACTTAAACCTAACTAACGTAAGGACATCACATACATCCATGCCCGAGGGAGGATTCGAACCTGCGACCGTAGCGGTCGCGCGGTTCCAGACTGTAGCGCCTAGAACCGCTCGGCCACCCAGGCCGGCATTGGTCGTAGGGGTGCTGTGGAGTGGCCACCTAGTTCACTAGGTCTGACTCCTTTGGATTTTTATCTTTGGTGTCATGTCAAACCACTGGTTTATTCTGTGAAAATATGGGATTTGCATAATCGAAAGCAGCGCATTGTTGATGTGTATGGTCAAATTCAGCCAGATGTGTTGATCAAAATTCATCAGGACTGGGTTCGGAGGATAGCATTAACAATCCAACATAATGGACAACATATCGAGCCATTCCTATGACTGTTTGTGGCTTCTCGAGACTGTGTAACATCGGCGTAATGTCTCTTCGGCACATAACACACATGCTGCCAAGCGTCCCGCCGCTGCCACATGTAACTGGCTATAACCCGAGGATGAATAAAGCTATGTTTAAAATAACAACGGCATTGTTTTTCTGGTGAAATTCTCTATCCGTTTGATATGTCACATGACCACATTCCCATTTGAAATTTTGGTGTTGAATCCAAGATCGTGGCTTTCAAGATGGCCGCCATGTTGGTGGCATAGCCTATAAAATTTCCCCCTTCGCGTTCGCGTGTGTAGGGACTCTGTTTCTTTGTTTGGTACTCCATTTGGATTTTATGAGGGTGTTTCCGGACTTTTGCACCACCCTGTATAAGCGAAGGATCTGGACGTGTGTCCGCCAGAAAAAGGAAATTTGTGAAGATAGATGTCATGAACTGATAGGTATTTATATGATGACTTTTGAACACTATTAAGGTAAATAGATTGTTTGGTCTCTATCAAAATTTTTCATTTGCTAACTATGCCTATCAGTAGTTAATGCCTTCAGTAGTTAGAATCTATTATTTAGCTGTCAGTATTGGCGCTCGCTGTATTGCAATAGTTCGAGTAACGAAGATTTTTGTAAGTGATTCATGAAAGGTATATGCTATTGTTAGTCAGGGCCATTATTTTGTAGGGATTATTGAAAGTCAGACTGCGTTGCGCTAAAAAATATTGTATGTCAATTTAGTGATGATCAGAATAAGCAAAGGGAAAACTGTTTGAGTACGTTGAGTTTTGATCAACTGTTTGAAAGTCAAATAACGTAGAAGTTTACCAGCACAGTCATTCATAATTATTCAACGGGGACGTTTGACTAGAACATCTGACTTCGCTCCACCCAAATATTCACTTCACGATGGAGGTGAAAGTTGTTTGAACATTTCACACAGCGGACGAAGCTCAGCTTTCACTTCACGGGAATGCAAATGCAGCTCTAGCAGCAGGCGCTACAGGAGGCGAGCAGTGCATCATCTTGTAATAACCTGTCATGATTCCAAGAGGATACGAGTGTGCAAGAGTCAGCGAACATGTTTCATACTCTTGCTATTTTTCAAGAAGTGGCTATAAAGGATGAATTTCGATTCTGTCTGACACGGAAGCTCACCAATAATTGCTCGTCCCGCGCGTATTACGGGACTCAGATACACCAAGGACAGAGTGACACACGTCACACAGTGCTCACATACCGTAAGACGGCGTGCGGATTATAGAAGTTTATGTAGATGTAGTACGCCAGCACCAAGAAAACAAGTTGTTTATATCTCTTTTTGGGCTTCAAATTTATGGGATTTTTGTTCTTGGTAACATCTAATTTATTAATTACTACTTTAATCTCCGCCCAGAAGTATCGATCATACAAGCTTTCCGCCTCTCGGCTACAAAACGTCTCAGCATACATCTTTCTTCATTGAATTTCTTTCACATTAGCAGCCTCGCTCTCCCTTACGGACCCCAAAATGTCACTTGACGTTGTATCAGTATAAGCAAAACTTAATTCTTGTATCATTCTCCTCTTTCCACTTCAGCGCGGTTTCACTGTACATCTTCGGTGGAAAGGTGGCCACTTGCAATGCTTGAGCTAATTTTCCTAAGACCGTTTGGTTAATTTGGATAACGAGTAACGTCTTGCATGGTTCTGTAATGGGGCGCATTCGTTCGACGTTCCATGTCAATTCTGAACTGAAGTTTGTGGTTCTGCTCTGAAATTTTTAAGCATTTTTTAAGACTACTTAATAATCGGAACATGTTCTTGAAACAATCTCTCATTTCTCACAAATTTATTATCTTGATGACTCAGCATCTTATTCGGCAAATGCCACTGTGATAATCCAAAAAAATCCGTCCGAACATGTCTCGGAAGGCGCAACGGTACCGACCGGCCGCCGTGTCATCGTCCCAGCCGAGTGGCGTCACTGGATGCGGACATGGGGGCCATGTGGTCAGCACGCCCTTCTCCCGGCCGTTGTCAGTTTTTGTGACCGGAGCCGCTACTTCTCAGTGAATAAGCTCCTCAGTTTGCCTGAAAAAGGCTGAGAGCAGCCAGCTTGCCAACAGCGCTCGGCAGGCTGGATGGTCACCCATCCAGGCGCTAACCCAGTCCGACAGCGCTTAACTTTGGTGATATGACGGGAACCGGTGTTACCACTGCGGCAGGGCCGTTGGCAAATAATCCACAAGTCTCCAGTATATTCTTCTTTGTAAACTTAATGGGATCACTGCTGTCAGCTGCAGCGAGACATTTCGTGGAATCAGCAGCGAAGAGTGGAAATGTTTACTGGACCAGGATTCGAACCCACAAGTCTCCAGTATATTCTTCTATGTAAACTTAATGGGATCACTGCTGTCAGCTGCAGCGAGACATTTCGTGGAATCAGCAGCAAAGAGTGGAAATGTTTACCGGACCGGGATTCGAACCCGGGATCTCCAACTTACCAGGCGGCTGCGTTAACAACTGCACCATCCGGGACACAGTGTTATCGCAACTGCGCTGACTATCTCCGCACTCCTCACGACCGATCCACATTCCCACCGAGCGCCACCTATCTGCATTCATATCATATAGTTTATTTATCTGTTATTTATCATTTCTTTTATTTCTGACAATGATTTGGCAAAGCGAGAAGTGCCAAGTAGCACCGTGGTTTTGACTCCGCGTTGTTCTCAGTCCATGCTTAGCTGTACGTTTTCCTATAAACAGTTGGCTAACTCATTTCAAATGTCGGAAGAGTGCAAGGGCATACCAGCTCCAACAGAACCACGCCTAGTAGCGAACTTTGTTAAGGAGAAGTTCACTTTGTTGTTCTCGAGAACTTTAAATATCCAGGCCAGAGAGGCTAAAGGACTGAGAGTAGGTTGCAGCATGTTATGTGGCGATGGCGATAAATTTCTTAGTTCAAAAGCATGTAAAGCTGGTTACAACGAATGTGACCACCATTACATTGGCCGCACAGGGGCGCCCTTTTGAGAGCCTCTTTAAGAAGAACAACTACCTACTCATAGAATAAGAAGGCTTTCGATGTACATATTAATGTAGAAAACATTGTGTTCTAGATCTTAACCACAGTAAGAAAGTGCTACACACTGGGGGTAAGAAGAGTTTACTTGATGTCTTTTTTTTATTGACATTTCAATTCACCACGAAGTGACGGATTGGCAACAGGTAAAACTGATCTTCAGCCTAAGGGTTTGCATATTTAAAAGAAGGTGTGAAACGTCCCCTTAGAACAATTATTCACGACTGTGCTTACACTGACACACAATATTTTTAAGCGCAACGCAATCTGACTTTCAATAATCCCTACAAAAGAATGGCCCCGACTAACATTAACCTATACGAAACTTCCTGGCAGATTAAAACTATACGTTTCACAAATCACTTACCTCACAAAAATCTGGGTTACTCGAACTACTGCAATACAGCGAGCGCCACTACTGCCAGCTAAATAAAAGATTCAAACTACAGAAGGCTCTAACTACTGATAGGCATAGTTAGCAAGTGAAAGATTTTAATACAGAACAAACAATGTATTTACCTTAATAGTCATCAAAAGTCGTAATATATATATATATAGCAGTTCATGACATCCAGTATTACAAATTTCAAAACTCCGCCATTTCTCTCCCCACATCCACCACCGCTGCGCAACGCTACGCGCTGTTAACATCCAGCTGCCGCTGCCCAACACTACAATGGCAGACAACAATGCAAACTAGCCACAGACTGCACACAGCACAGCCAGTGATTTTCATACAATGCGCTACGTAACGTTGCCAATAAGAAAACATAAACAGCCTACTTACATGCTCCCCACAAAAAATTTTACAAATAGTTTTGGGCAGTGGCCAATAATGATTTGATAAAATTTTTCATAATTACAATAACAAAGATATCAAATGCACACACTTATTGATACAATGTTGGTCAACAGCTAAAATTTTCTCACAGTCCATAAAGACAGTCCGGATCATTCATCACAGTAAAATTGCAGTGTTTTTCTCAAAGGCTGAGCAGTAAAAGAAAATGCACATGGAAGTAGTGGATTTCCATGCAGTATTGAAGAAGTAGTGTTGTCCTTCCAACGGAAAGACAGTGCTGACTCTCGACATGCAGACAGGTAATGGGCCACAACAGAGCAAACCCACAGCAGAGTCATTCGAAGTTTTGAAGAATACTGGTAGGTAGGTCATCACAGAACAGACCCACTGTAGTCCTAGTAGAGATTATGATATTGGTGGGCCACCAGAGGTGCAGACCCACTGCAGTCCTTGTAGAAATAATGGTATTGGTGGGTCATCAAAGATGCAGACCCACTGTAGACCTTATAGAGATGGCCAACAGCCATCTGTTGCGACTGTGCAGGTGCACAATCACCATCGAAGAGTCTTGCGGAGTATATAGCATGTCCATAAACCACCACTTGTGCACTCACAAAGTTTTTGAATTGTCCTTAGAACCAGCAATGCTGTTAACCAGTCCCTTGCTGAATTATCAGCACACGGCCAAACACTAACAGTCCTCTTTTTTTTCACATATTGTGCATATACGATGACCAACAGAAATGTGTGCAGTGAAATGAATGCTTACAAGTTACTTAATTTGATAAACTGGTGTCAATTAAAATTTTATAACATGAGAATACAATTACAGAGACACAGAAAACATCATTAAATACATAATAATACAGATAACATTTGTAGTAATACAGGCTTTACAATAGAATAGAAATAAACATGTACATCAGTATTACAAGAATTATGACATAAGTACATACATAAAGATCAGAATAACTTTTGAAACATCGGCTTCACACATGAGCATTAAAACAAAACAGAATAAATAATGTCTAAACATCTTTACAAAGTAAATATCATAGTATTAGAAAAATTCTACAACATAACTCGTATCAGCTAAACACATTAAGACAGGAAAAACACAAATTCACATAGTGTAATAACACAAAAATACAGGACACGGTTTGTTTTCAGTGTGACATTTGGTACTGCAGTCCACCCCAAAACTTCATTCCATATATCTTTCCTCTTATTTCAACATTTCTTTCCACCAAAAAAATTCTATCCAAGCATGCTTTCTGTATTTATATGTTCACACATTTCTTACCTCATTATTTATTTTCCATTATCTTACCTCATCATTTATTTCCAAGAAAATCCTACCTAAACCTGTTGTCCCTAAACCCTACTTTTTTGGTTGATATCCTCTTTCAAAATACTATTTTTGGCCAAACCATTTTCTTATAGCTTCTCAATGCATGTCTTCCAATTCAACACAACTTGTTCTCTTATATGACCTACCCCATCTTAAGCTAAATTAAATCTACTGAGCTCAGATGCTAAACTAAGGGACGAGGCAATGCAGCAGCGCAAAACAATTAACACAAACAGCAATGACAGAAAAATGCAAATTGGCAAAGCAAGCTACAGTAAATCTAAATTACCAAGCAAATGCAACATTACAACTAATATGAGCTAATGTGCAGCAACAAGAAAAATAAATCAGTAGTAAAACTAGCTTAACAGAGTAATACAAAGTGACATTCAGTAGCACTATGCATGGCAAACAGCAGCAGCAAATGCTATAACTTATACCTAAACATGTCCAAAGCTCAAGCAGAAAAAATATTACACTAAAGACAACAATATAGATAAGGGAAATCTCTATTCACATCTTAATGTCTATGTAATTAAAGTGGTGCACCACAATTATTCTACCATAAAAATTACCAAGTACTTGAAAAGAAAATTATGTATGCAGTTCCTTTGAAGGAAATGTCTTTGTGCTCCCTCATTTTTTTGGGAAGTGTATTACAAAATTAGTATTTACTGGATCTGTAGACACAAAATATTTATATTAGTACATCTATAAAATTCTATTTTAACCAATGCTGCAGTGCAGCTAGAAACTAGATATTAAACAAAATGAGCAAATCTCTCAACTAGAAAGACAATAGATGTAAAATGTTTCTCATCATTTCATTAGGCATTTTAGTAAATATATAAATTAAGAGCTCCACAGCGTAATCATATGTTTTCGAGTTTGAGCGTGTCGTGTTTGCGATGCTTTCGACAAAGAAATGTCAATAGCGAGGAAAATGGCCTCTTTTTTTTTTTTTTCTCCACCTAATGGCTTTCTTTTGTCAGACGACTATCTATCAGCTGGGCACCCAAAACGCATTGCGTCAAGGTGACCTACCTTCCTTACCGAAATATTAATGACATCAGTTTCCGCTACAGTGACAGTTTGATACCAATAAAATTTCACAGGTCGAAATATTTACGTTACAAATCTGTAGGAACAAAATCGTATAAATATAACAGTGTCCAAAAAATTTTCGCTGGCATTGTGATACATTCATGCATTTACACACATTTCATAAATCTTAAAGTACGATTCTTGGTTTCCAACATCCTTTTTCACAAGTCAGAGTCCCTAACCACTATTCATTATTCCTTACCTTATTACATATATGCATATTCGTCGACACTTCTTCAATATTTCATCGTAATAAATATATATCATAATAAACATTCCTCAACAGCATAATACACATCGTCGTCGTAAAAATAACATCATAACACCTCAGTCAAATCTCAAAAAGTCGTAGCTTTCTGCAATAATGTGAAAACCTAAAAAAAATTCTCTGCTCATTTCAATAGTGTCATCTACCTCAATCGTACTTTAAAAATCGTGAACCCATACCGAACACATCATTTAAGGCTATCATAGTATCAAAATGGTTCCAAAAAAATATGAACAGTTCACAAAGTACAGACAAAATACAATTTCATAAGTGTGAAGTTACCCAACTGTGTAATTACGTAAACATGTGTCACTGATGTAGTAAAAAAAATGTTTATCTCTCAGTTAAATGATCAGATAGCTGTGTAATTTGTGTGTTAGAGAAATATGGTACCGATGTGTAAAGTTGTATAAGCAAAAACGATATTAGCTAGGGCTCCTTGTGCTTGCCAAACACATGGTACACAAAGTAAATGTGTACCCCCCTGAGGATTAATGTAATTATACCCTCAGGTGTTACAGATTACAGCAATGGAATGAAATGTATCACGGAAAACCTTTGTATCATTGTACTTCAAATATCTTTAAAAATAAATGATTTAAGTGCAAAATTAATCACTCAAATACGTGTCCTGTAGCGCTAAATGTGCGTCTTGCTGTAAGATAATCTCTGTGGAAGTGTCGTAGTTATTGTCCTCTGAAAGCTAAGTTCTGCAGAAGCCAATGTACTTACCTCATGATAAACAAAAGTGAAATGCTTTGCGTGTAGATATCTTAGTTATTACGCTTATTGCCGTGATGAAGAAAGTACTGTGCTGTAACGTATTGTTGCGCTACTGAAAAGGCTGTCTCATTGTAGCTATACCACAAAAGTTACTACTAAAACATGTTTTACTTTCCAGAATAATACAGAAAAACTGTGCAGATATAAAACAGATACAGCGCAAAAGCAATAATATAAATTGTGTCACTCATTAGTAGCGTCGTGATAAAATCATGTAGCTGTCACATAAACTTAATCACTGTGTCATCTGGTATCTCACAGAAAGTACTTTAAATCCAGAATGTATTTTTAAGTAAACCAAAATGTTGCATTAATATCTCATTAACAGTACCAGTATATGTTCTAAGTATGTAAGCCTGATAGTCGTTACGTAATCGTGCAACTAACAAGCAAGAATGTACAAATAACAACACTGTGTCGTCTGTTCACTATAACAATGCATTCGTAATTTCTGTTTAAAAATGTTCCCTAGGTTCTAGACTGGATAGTTAACTTCAAAACATCGTTGCATGTTAACAGTTTCTCTGTGTGACAAATTGTACTAATGCGTGAAGTGAAAGTTTTATGGCAAAGACTAAGTTAAAAGACAGATTATCTTTCAGTAAACGGTTTTACATGAGAAATGTGGTGGAAACCTTTACTCTTCCTAGTACGCACAGTTTCAACTTCAACGCAATTACCGTGCGGTATACGTCGGTAAAGAATACTGGAGTTTTTCTCAAGGTTAGCGTCTATGTTATTTTTCTCTGAGCCAGCCGGCGCACGCGGCTGCCTGCAGTGCAAGTCATTATCTGTCTCTTTGTTGGCGCGCGACGTTATTGGGATTTGGAGACCTAACTTCTACAAATTCACCTTGCCGAGAGGGTCCTGCCCTGTTTGAAACCCACCAGTTCTGATGAAATTCAGGTCTGTCGTTACGATTACATCGTCTGTCGTCATATCGGTAGTTTCTGTAATAAATTTCTTGTCGATCACTTGGTGTAGAACTTCTCCCTGAGTCGTAACTGCGCGGAGGACCGTTGTGTCTAAGTTATTGTGTCTTCCTTGATAATAATTGTTTTGGTTCCCATATTGTCTGTTTCTCTGATTGTCTCTGTGATAGTCATTACCACGGAGAGGTGATCTTTCCCTGTAATTATTACTACTCTGCCAACTGTTGTCATACGGGTGGTGTCTGTTTTGGTCACGATTTATGTTGTAAGAATAGCCTTGTCGTGTATTATTTCTGTCATCGCGGAATTGTGACAGATGTGACCTGTAACTGTTGTGCTCCTGTTTTCGCGTTCCGCGATTGTCAGTGTCAATTTCCAGTTCTTGTGACAGTCCCTGAAAAGCTTCAATGTCGTCTTTGCAACGTCCTGCTAAAATAATATGTTGTAAATGTTCAGGCAGTTTGATTAAGCAAATGCGGATGAGTTCTGATGGGCTGTATGGGTTTGAAAGATACTGATTCTTATGCAACATGTCTTCAAAATATTTGATAAGACTGGAAAATTCAGATTGTGTAAACGTTTCATCATTATGATGCTATGTTTTACTCGGTCTACTGTATCTTGAGACCAATACGCTGAGAGGAATGCATGATAAAATTCTCCTTCACTGTGACAATCGTGAATAACCGATCGCATTCTTACAGCTGGTTCATTCTCCAAGTAGCCGCACATAAATTCTAACCTGTGCTCCAATGACCAGTTGGGAGGAAAACAATGAGAGAATTGATGAAGCTATGCTTGTGGATGAATGTCGTTGTCAGAATTCTTAAATGTTTTGAATTTACGTGTAGTAATGAACAGCTTATAGTCAAAATCATCGTGTCGGCGAGTCGCACATCGCTCATTGTTACTTCGTTTCGGCGGTTCCAACTCAAAATCCAATACGTCTTGCCAATTTCTTTCATAATTTCCGAAGTATCCTGTGTTATTATTTTGTGGTTGTTCCGTATTTCTATGTCCCTCTTCCCGTACTGGAGCGCGAGTGTCCTCTGAAATATGTAATTCTTGTATTACTTGTGCCAACTGATCTTGTACTTCCCGGATTTCTCTTTTGTACTGTGTATTGATTTGATTTTGATTTTGTTTGAATTTTCTAATTTGTTCATACTCTTCAGTGTCCGTGAAGGCTACAGGTCTTGTGTCATTCAGCTCATCATCTACCTTTGTAGATAAATTATTTAGCTGATCCGAAAGTTCGACTACTTTCTCTGATAATGAACTAATTTGCTCCATGTGTCTTTCTGAACCAATTTTCAGAGTATCTACTGTGTCCTTTAAGTTTTCATGAGTTTTTGCAAGTTGCATAACCGAATCGGTAGATGCAACTGAGTCAATTTTAGCTTGCAAGGTCTCATGATTTTCATTAACAATAGTTTGCAGTTCTTTTATGGCTGCTTCGTGATTCTGTAATGCATTTTCATGCCGCGAAAAAATAGGTTGAAAATGCTCACAAATTTGTGTTTTTACGTCATTACAGACTTTTTGACATTTCGATTCAATGTTATGTAACTCAGTAGTTAAATCTTCAAGTGTGGTGTGTAACTTCCGAAGATTTTGTTCCATTGTGTCTAACTTTTGAAGCTTTTGCTGTGTTTGTCTCTGATTTTGTTCCATTGTGTCTAACCTTTGAAGATTTTGTCCCATTTGTTGCATTAATTGTAATAACAATGCATTGGTGTCTGAAACATGTTCCTGAGTGCTTTTCGGCAGTGAATTTGCACCGGTAACATTCACATTTTGACAAGCGGAAAATGTGCCTTGACTCATTTGAGAAAACGGTGAGAACCCAAAACCTGAGTCTACAGTATTTGCAATATTGTGTTCTGTCATTCCCGATTCCTGAGGCGAGCTGTTGGCGACCGATCGATCGATAATGCTTCCCTGTTCACTACCTGTTTCACTGTCTACACCATTATTTGACGCCCGCTCCATTTCCCTATGCACAATTACCAAATTACTACTTTGAATGTCTGTTAATTCATTACACAGTGGTGTTGGTAAGCTACGCTCGTCGTCACTATTATTTCTCAGTTTACTTTGGAGCCTAGTGTTACGTTTTTCACACGCCATTATTTTCACAATATTTCATACGATAACACAGAAAAGCACAATTTGAAGAGCAAAAATAAGAGAACACATTAACACAGCGCTGAAAATAATATCTAGTTAATTGCAAGCGCAGCTGCGAAATACTTGGTGCAAATCTACATGCATGCCACAACTGTTTTACTGTACAACAGTGAAAGACTGCTACTACAAAGGAGATTCTCTCTACAATTACGCGCTAGCAATAAACAAAATCTACACTAATTACACAAACTACAAGAAAAAATCAGAAGATTCCAGTGAGGTATCCTCGGCTAAGGGTCGACATATGAAACGTCCCCTTAGAACAATTATTCACGACTAGGTGGAATGACGAGTATGACTGTGGGGAACTGCAGGTAGCTACAAAAAGTCATCAAGGAGGAGGAAGGTGGAGGCAGGAAAGTGGAAGGATGGGACGTTGCGACTAGGCCTGGATAGGTCTGTCCCGTGACTCACTACATTGTTGGGTAGTGAGAGTCGGTTGACGTTCCAGCAGGAGAGGATGGATAAGACATGAAGGGTCATGGAAGGTGGAGTTTGGTGGTTGTCGTGGCACAGCAAAGTACTTGGAGTGATGATTAACGGTAGGGTATTGGATGCTGCGACTGACGTTTGTAGTTATTGTATTGGATGAAAAGGTGCTACATGAAGAGAGGAAGGCATGAGAATTGGGTGATTTGGTACAGCATGCGAGTTAGGGAGCGTAGGGGGACGCGGAAGGCGGGCCACAGTGCATCTGTTTCTATGATTTCAAGGGACTTGTAGGACACAGCAAAGACAGAGAGCCAGTCGAAGTCAACATATTGTTGTAGCCACATGTAGTAAGCGTTGCTTCACCCAGTAGAGAATGGCAAAGCAGAGGCACGCCGGCGACCGAGGCGTTGCGATGGAGGCAGGCACAGATAGCCTTGCTGACAGCAGCAGTCCACCAACAGACTGACGCAAGGATGCACACAGGCCGAGCGCCGCGCGAAGCCTGGAGAGTGCTGAGTAAGGGGAAGTGAGGCCAGCACGCTAAGTTACGCTGCAATATACTGCGGGAGTAATAACAAAAAGCTACCACCGAGGGTAAAAAACGTCCTCCTGCCGGATATAAATAGTGGAGCTCAGGCAGCAACAGACAGAAGCCATTAGGAAGCAGTTCGGATCTGGGGCGGACGTGGTCCGTGTCTTAATGTTCAATCTTCGTAGGTGACGATTCCGGAAGTCTGTTCCAGCTCACAGGAGTCATCCGTTCGCCGCCAGATGTCAACTTCAGCTCTGGAGGTCGGCCCGAGTTCGGTCGGCACCATGGCTGACTAACTACAGCGAGAACTTCCAGCAGGACCGGCCGCAGCGCGGTCTCGGTCACAGGCGCCGCCGGGGACTGACGCCCGGACTTCACGGCAACCCGCCCACGCCACGTGGTCTGTCCATGACGGGACCTCGTGGACATCGCGACTGACGGCTTCCCAGCCGCCGGTGCAGCAGGCGTCGGCAGCTGACCTCACGGCGACGCGGCTCCGTGGCCGTGGCCGCACTGGGGGCGCCGAGCGGCGACGAGTTCATCTCAACCACAGGGCATCCTGGCTTCAGCGGAGCACTGGTGGCCTGAGGCTCCCGAGTGCGATCAGCGGCGCGCGTTGCGCGCATTGTCGGAGAATCTACACAGCAGCAGCCAGGCGGAGGGATCCACAGGGCTGGGCAGCGAGGACAAGGCAGAAATTGTAAAGAAAGTTCAATAAATAATTGTAAAACTCCACGCCGTCTCAGTCTTTGGCGCAGCCACTGTGTCTTCTGCTAACAAGTGGTGCAGAAGTCGTAACAATATGGTAGTGTGGAGCGGATGATGGTAGTATAAGTACGTAGGCCTCAGATGTGGTCTGTTAGTACCTATAGTCTTTTCTGATTTTGTGTTGTTGGAAAGCACAGGGCGATAAATTATTGAACTACATGAAATAAAAGCGTCATAATTTCTGAACGGTTTGCGTTAGGACGTTCAAACAGCACCATTGGCTGCGGCGCATGATGGGAATTGATATGCGCTGTATGGTTTGGTTTAGTGATGAAGCCCAGTTTTATTTTATGAGTTCCTCAATGAGCGATACTGGCTCATTTGGGGAACTGAGAATGCGCTTTTCGCGATTGAGAATTCTCCTCACCCTCAACAGGCGACTGTGTGGTGTGCAATGTCCAATCACGTTATAATCAGTGCGATATTCCTTGATAGCACGGTGGCTACAGAACAGTACGTGAAGGTTTTGGAAGGTGATTTTATCCCCATTATCCAAAGTGACCCTGATTTCGACAAGATGTCGTTCATGAAAGACGGAGGTCGACCCCATCGAAGCAGGAGAGTCTTTGATGTCCTGGAGGAGCACTTTGCGGACCACAGTGTGGCTCTGGGGTATCCAGAGGCCCCTGGAATGGGCCTCAATTGGCCGCCATATTCTCCGGATCTGGACGCATGTTACTCCGTTTCGTGGAACTATATTAAAGACAGCAATAACCAAAACCGTTGCTGAGCTGAAAACAGCGAGCCAGCCGGAGTGGCCGAGCGGTTCAAGGCGCTACAGTCTGAAACCGCGCGACCGCTACGGTCGCAGGTTCGAATCCTGCCTCGGGCATGCATGTGTGTGATGTCCTTAGGTTAGTTAGGTTTAGGGGACTGATGACCTCAAAAGTTAGACCCATAGTGCTCAGAACCATTTGAACCATTTTTATTTTATTTCATTATATTTTTTTATACTGCCATTCAGAATATCATCAACAGTATCGATTTTCCGACACTTCTGCAGGTAATGCAGAATGTCGCTATTCCTCTGAGCCACATCACCGCCAATGATGGCAGGCATATCGAACATGTCATAACCTAAATCCGAATCTCTGTAGTGACGTCTACATCTACATGTTGAATAAGGTGTGTGCACGCTGTAGTTTGTAACTACTCGTAATTCACTTTTTTCTTCATGAATTTCAACAGTTCTCACCCTGTAGGTGTGCATTGCATGCTAGTTTTCTGTCGATAGTTAGTCTTAAATACTTGAAATACTGTACTGTGTTAGCTAGAGGGATGGGTTGGTTCTGAGTGGAGAGCTGGAGATTGGTCGACAGAAGCGCCAAGTGGCACGACCAAAGATCGTGGCTTGGCTTTTCTGTGGATTTACTTGAATTTTCCACGTGCTACACTACTCGCCCAGGAGATCCAGGTAGTGGTGGAGGGAGGCATGAGAAAGTTGGAGATTTAGGTAGATAGCTAGATAGTCGATGTAAGCATATTGGAGGAGGTACTTAGGAATTGTGGTGTACATATAAAGGAGGGGGGGGGGGATTAGAGGATAGCCCATTGAGGCACACCTGCAGTAGGGTCAAATACAAGTGCGTGCTGAAAAGTGTAGTCTCACAATTTTTATCTGAAAGAACTAAAAGCGTTTTAAATAAGACAAATGTTATTAACAATCCGAATCTTTATTCTTCATATACAAACACCTGCAGCCCTCTATCGTTAGAGAGCTCCGAATTGTAGCGACTAACGTGCCGGTGTGTAACGTAACTATGTCGTTGTTTGAGATTCATCACGCTGTAATCGAGTAGCGAATTGGAAGAGTTCGTCCACACATGAAACACCTTTCCTTCAGCATAACAATGCCACAATACACACGAGCGCTGAGGCATCTGTAACGATCCGAATCCTTGGGCTCACTGTCATACTGTCATCGATCAGCCTCAATACGGTTTAGATTTGGCCTCTTCCGGTTTCCATATGTTTCCAGAACTTAATGGACACCTTCCAGGACTTCGCTTTGATGGCAGCGAAGTGGCGCCAGCAATGAAGTGGTGCCAACAGAGGTGAGGTTGTGGCTCCCCAACAAAGCCAAACATTCTACAGTGACGGTATCAACGGTGTCTCTGTGGGAGAAATGTGTTCATCGCCAGAGTGACTATGCTGAGAAACAAAAATGTAGACGTGAAGAACAAAGATGTGAAATGTTATTAAATTTTGTTTTACTTAAAAAGCATCAAGAGTTTTTACACAAAAAATTGAAGTCATTTTTTTCAACATGCCCTCCTATATGGGCCAGGTGTTGTTTATTATGACATGATGGTGTTAGAGGAAGGAAGTTATAAAGTGGTAAAGTGGACGAAATTAAGGGAGCGCGGTGGGGGGGGGGGGGGGGGGGGGGTGGAGAGACTGCATAGGTTTGTAGTTTGAAGAGCAATCTAAAATGCCATTTTAGAAATGCCAGTTAGAATTTTTCCCTTTCGGTCTACAGAATTACTTGAGTAGAATTATTGGTCACAAGCCGTGTGTGACGGCAAGAGCTTGAAATTCGTATGAATTATTCAGGATTTCACGGTATGATGGCCTCGTCTTGTAGTAAATTTCTTTTCCACATATAGCGAGTGCATTCATAAGAGGACTTTTATCCCATTCTTCTGATGGCACGATCCTTTGCTGCAAGATCTAAGTCTAATGTCTGTGTCTAATAGTGTATTTTAATTACGACAGTATGCCATCTTAGGCACTGTATAACATTAAACCAGTTGATAATGGCACTTTAAAGCCGAAATTATGATCGCGTAGATGTAACACTGCAAATAAAAAACAGTGTAATGGCGGTATTGACTTAAAAGAAATATGTCAAAAGAGTTTATTAAGAACCCACTCTTCATAACGAACCATATTAATAAGATTTTGCTTTATTAAAAGAACACTTCGTACATACTAAATTTCCTCTTTGATAGTACATAGTTCGTTAGTCTTTCCCCCACCTGCATTCCACCACTGCGTTCCACCTCCTGTGATTATTGACAATAGCTGTCCTCCGTGAGAAATGTTTTTTTAAACGATTAATAAAATTATTTTCTTGGTCATCATACGCAAGTCGTTTAGGTAGAAGTTTCCAGTGCCCGCAGTAGATAAATCATTGAACCAAACTGCATTAAATTCTCTTAATGACTTCAGACGACATTGCACTCAGCAGAACTTGCAAATAGAGAGACTATGAATGATGTGATACGAAGCACAGTGGCTTCGCAAAGTCCACGGCATATATGTCGGATTGTTAACGAAATTAAATTCAGAATCAGACAGTAATCAGACGATAGATAGGAGCAAGGCATAAAGTGTATAGAATGGTACTGTTGTAAGAGGTCCGAGCAGATGTAATTTCGATGTATTGCTCATGCGCTGCCTGCAAGGTCTCTGACCAGAAAGCAGTGTTGACTGCAGTAGGAACTGTGTAGCTGTAGCAGTAAGTTGTTGCTAGTCTAAAGTCTGCTCTGGTCTGGTCTGGTGTATCGTGTTGGCTGGCCCGGTCGTGGTGCAACGATGCCGGAGCCTGAGTATTATTGTATAAGGTAAAAAGCAGCCTCGCGCATATGTAGTAATGTTATCTCAAGACGCATGTAAATGTTTTAAAACTCTCGTAATAATAACCTTCCTCATAAAAAGTAACCTTTAACAACCATTCATTTCAGTTTAAAGAATTTACTAATTTCTCCCATCCATGATCATCCCGATTATTGCAATAGAAAAATCAGTTGCTTCCTTTCATAAATGACAGATAGGTCGGCCAGCATTGCACAGAGCTGTGCCGGAAAAATCTATTGTAAGAGCAGATATATCCGGCGACTTCATTGAGGTAAGAATTTTTCCTTTTTTATTCAGAATGATCTTTCAGGGCCATGAAGCAGCACTGCTGTCGTCCAAAATTTACCAGGTTAAATGAACAGTGAATTATTGAAAAGTCATAAGTGAGCGACAGTTTAATTGAGAGGTTAGTTACATTGTTTTATTACCAGGTTACTGAATTTTTTTTTATTGGGACGTTACACTGAATGTGAACGACATAATTATAATTTTTACTGTTGAGAGGTTTAGGAATGTTTCTGTTTTGAAGTTACGCTAAATGTGAACGAATTTTGAGCTTAGATTAAATCAGAAAGAATTTTGTAGGGAGGTTACAAATGAGAAAGAATTTTGTTTTGAGGTTACACTAAATTAGAGTCATACTCATATTATTTATTTTATATATTGTGGGGAGGTTACACTGTAAAGAACGACAAGGATTTCATGGAAGACACTCGGTCATCCCTTGAGATGGCGATGGGTAATCGTGTTGTCACCGGGAGCAGTGTTCCACTTGTAAGTGAATGTTTGCTTTATGCCTTGAGCTGTTACTGGCGTGTTTAGTCCTGTTCACGGAGTGCTGTGTATGCACTGGAAGTTTCAAATGTTCAAATGTGTGCGAAATCTTAGGGGACTTAACTGCTAAGGTCATCAGTCCCCTAAGCTTACACACTCCTTAACCTAAATTATCCTAAGGCCAAACACACACAGCCATGCCCGAGGGAGGCCTCGAACCTCCGCCGGTACCAGCTGCACAGTCCATGACTGCAGCCCCTGAGACCGCTCGGCTAATCCCGCGCGGCTATACTAGAAGTTTCTTGCGAGAGGTGATGTGTTCTTACGTTCATACACATAGGCATCCGTCGTGTTATCAGAGGTTGGCAGGAAGGTGGTTGTTAATGTTTAGGATGGGATAAGTGAGATTTGATTTGTCTCTAATGGACCTGTAGTACTTAGAATTTGTTGGCATTTAGTTTGGGATAGTGTATATCATGTGCGGGTCCTAGCTTGTGAGTAGCTGCGAACATGTCGCTGGAACTGCCGGTGGCGTGAGAACGCTTGTCAGTCACGAGTACTAAGGAATTCTCTCTCGAGATGGCTGTTGGAGCACGTGGAGGGAAAGTGGGACTTCACAGTGGTTCGGAGTGGGATATTATTGGAAATTTGATTTGAGATGGTGTGTTGTCAGAAAACAGCCTCACGTAGGATGTTGTCAGGATATTGGAAGTTGGAGGCATAGCTTTAGAATAGGGTATGGATTTGAACATAGTTTGCTTCCCAGTCTGCATGAGAATAATCGTGGATTTGGCGGGTTGGATGATTAGGAATGGGTTGGGTAGGGACTAGTACACAGTTTGAAATCTGAAAAAGGACTGGTAGATGATCAGTCCGAGACTGAAAGGCGTTCATGGTGCACACTAGGCACGACCTCTTACGGGAATCGACGAAATGCCACGAGTATTGAGGATAAAGGGCAAGGGGCACTACATTTGTAGTGTATTGTTCCAATACTCACGCATTGTTCACTTGCAAACAAGATTTTACGTTCGGTTGGGCTAGTCCATGAATGGCTGAAAATGGTCTCCAGGTAGCCGAACATAACCATTTCCTGTTAGTGATCGGTTCAGTTTCATCAGAATACCCAGTCCATTCCATGTAAACACAGCCCACACCATTATGGAGCCACTACCAGCTTGCGCAGTGCCTTGTTAACGACTTTGGTCCATAGCTTCGTGGCGTCGGCGCCACTCTAGATCCCTACCATCAGCCCTTACCAACTTCAAACGTGACTCATGTGAACAGGTCTCGGTTTTCCAGTCGTCTACAGAGCAAGCTATACGTCACGAGCCCAGAAGAGGCGCTACAGGCGATGTCGTGCTGCTAGCAAAGGCACTCGCGTTGGTCGTCCGCTGCCACAGCCCATTAAAGCCAGATTTCGTCACACTGTCCTAACGTCGACGTCTGACATCGATTTCTGCGGTTACTTCATACACTGTTGCTTGTCTGACAACAGCATGCGAATGCCGCTGCTCCCGGTCGTGAAGTGAAGGCCGTCGGCTACTGCGTGGCTTGTGGTGAGAGGTAATGCCTCAGATGTTCTATCCTCGGCACAGCCTTGGCACTGTGGATCTCGCAATATTGAATTTCCTAACGATTTCCGAAATATTTCAAACATAACTGCATGGTGTCTTGAAGGGAGGATATAAGATGAACATCAACAAAAGCAAAACGAGGATAATGGAATGTAGTCGAGTTAAGTCGGGTGTTGCTGAGGGTATTAGATTAGGAAATGAGACACTTAAAGTAGTAAAGGAGTTTTGCTATTTGGGGAGTAAAATAACTGATGATGGACGAAGTAGAGAGGATATAAAATGTAGACTGGCAGTGGCAAGGAAAGCGTTTCTGAAGAAGAGAAATTTGTTAACATCGAGTATAGATTTAAGTGTCAGGAAGTTATTTCTGAAAGTATTTGTATGGAGTGTAGCCATGTATGGAAGTGAAACATGCATGATAAATAGTTTGGACAAGAAGAGAATAGAAGCTTTTGAAATGTGGTGCTACAGAAGAATGCTGAAGATTAGATGGGTAGATCACATAACTAATGAGGAAGTATTGAATAGGATTGGGGAGAAGAGAAGTTTGTGGCACAACTTGACCAGAAGAAGCGATCGGTTGGTAGGACATGTTCTGAGGCATCAAGGGATCACCAATTTAGTATTTGAGGGCAGCGTGGATGGTAAAAATCATAGGGGTAGACCAAGAGACGAATACACTAAGCAGATTCAGAAGGATGTAGGTTGCAGTAGGTACTGGGAGATGAAGAAGCTTGCACAGGATAGAGTAGCATGGAGAGCTGCATCAAACCAGTCTCAGGACTGAAGACCACAACAACAACAACTGCACTACAGCAACAGTTCCACGTAATAAAATTATAAACATCCGACCAGTTGCAATGGATAAATAATTCTTTACCTAGGTTTCGACAAATATAAATTTGTCTTCTTCAGAAGGTGGCAATTTTACATTAGTAAGGACTAATGTACCATCGCCGTTTTTACAAACTTCAGCATAGATCAATTTGTCAAAAATGAAATATAGCCCTAGAATTAGGGTTTGTCACGTAAATATAAAATAGTACATGGATCTTGCAGAGCTCATAACCTTCTGAAGAAAACAAATTTATATTTGTCGGAACCTAGGTAAAGAATTCTTTATCCATTGCAACTGGTCGGCTGTTTATGATTTCCGAAATGTATTGTCCCATGTCTAGCTCCGCTAACATTCCGCCCTAAAAGTCAGTTAATTCGCGTCGTGCGGCCACAATCATATCGGACATCTTTTCACATGAATCACTTGAGTACGAATGTCACCTCCGCCAATGCACTGCCCTTTTATACCTCGTGTACGCGGTAGCAGCGCTATCTGTATATCTCCATATCGCTCTCCCATGATTTTCGTCACTTCATTGTAATGGTGAGAAAATCTGGTGGCATCAGCTTGTTAGGGTGGCACGGAGTAAATATTTGTTAACGTATCAGTAATTTCACGCTGGCTTTACATGACTAGGCGGACAAGGAAGCAGGATGTAGTGTCATGTTCTCTTTATGGTACGACTGTGTAATCACTGGTTTAGTTTCGCTGTTGTGTTGTGCGATATTAACACTGCAGGTAGCTGATTTGCAAGAACCCCGTTCCCCCGGCGAATTAAGTTTGCCAACCGTACCACTGGTGCTTCCAACTTAGTTTAAAGAATAATTCTTAAGGTTTTTGCTGTGTGTTTCATTAGGGCTCTTGTAGTGTGCGGAGACTAATAATTGAAATAAAGACTGCCATTTATCTGGGCCAAGTTTTTGATTTGTAATTAGTGAATTTCTTTCATGAAGTTAGTTAGCGTAAATTATGAGAATATCGGTGCTGCAATTCAGTGCCAGGGCCTTCCTAAATTACGTTAGTCAGATCGGTTGCACAACTTTTACCAAGCGAGAGATCTGGCGCTCAGCAGGCTCATTCTGATGCAGATCAGGTGAAGACTCACACCATTTTTTCATGCTAAAAGCACTACCCCCTCTCTCTCTCTCTCTCTCTCTTTCTTTCTCTCTCTCTCTCTGTGTGTATGTATGTATGTGTGTGGAGGGGGGAGGGCGGTGTTTAATACTCGTTTCAGTGTCACGACATTATTTTTAGGGAAAAGGGTAGCTCAACTTCCTTCTATACAGCCTCGCATTGCGTTCGCAAAATGTGTTTCCATTGTCCATTGCCTGAGGCTACAGCTAGATGCTTTCCTCGCGGTGTTTATCTCAGTCTTACAAAGTATCCAAACAGAAATCTACTTCTAGACATAGAAGTGAGAGGTGCTTTTCTTCGACATATTCTTCTGTTTGACACGTATTGTCGGACAAGAAAAATACGAATTTATAGCGGAGCACCTTTCACGTAAGGCGGGAAAGAAACCTTCCAATTACATCAAAATACCAAGTGGGCAGAGGCATGAATGGGCATCTGGATTGTGGAGGGAGGCATACTAGGATAGTCCGTGCAACTGTGCAAAGGCACTGTGTCAATATGGCGTAGTGGTTAGCGCATCTTCCTGTTGAGCAAGAGACATGGCTTGGGTATAAATTTTCATTCATCGCTTCAGTCTGCATATATCCTTGTATCAAAAAAGTATTCAGCTTAGAGTCTATATTCGACTGATTCCTGCAAAATGGTATCTCTACCTCAGTAATTAGTGGTAATTAACAGATTGCCAGATATATGAGTAGCTCATAACTTTTAAACTAGTACAACTCAGTACCATGTTCTGGGCTGTGCATGCTCATAAGAGACATAGGTATCGTCGGAGTGCCCCAGGGAAGTGTGATAGGACAGCTCCTGTTATCTATATACATAAACAATACGACGGCCAGGCTAAGAAACAGTCTGATACTGTTTGCTGAGGACGCTGTACTGCAGCAGTAATTACAAGGACTATTGATATTTTTTAAAAATATTGTGACTCCAATATATCGATATCTAAGGAAATCGCGTTTAGGCTCTCAATGTGTCGAAAAAACGTATCTATACATCGATATATCGATAGAAAAAAAAACGACGTACAGGTCCATAAAAACATTGGCTTCACGTTGTAAATATACTGCCCGTTTTAGAGATATGTATTTAAGTATTGATTTATTAATAGATATTCTGTATATCAACAAACTAGCAGCCTGCCTATCTATCTCAGAGCAAGAATTAAAAGGAAAACTATGCACGTTCATGCTTGGTAATAACCACTTTGCTAACAATGGTAACTACATGTAAGTGGCACAACAAAAGGTGTCCGACGGGTCTGTCTGTCGGTTTCGTCACATATCGGATTTCAGAGGAACTTTTCATGGCGACTCCCCCGTTTTTTCATTTCTGCCAACGCCAGCGACCTTGCGGTTGTAGTGTCAAAATTACTCGGTGAAGCTAAACGTTACAGTTTCTATGGTACCGCCAAGCGCCTATTGCGTCAGCATTCCCGGCCACTGCTGACACCAATCTTCTAATTTAGATTTTTGTCCATCATTTTCAGCAACTGTTTCTGAAGAATGCCGATGTAAAGAAGTAACACACTAGTTGCGTTAAAAACTGCTTTTTTTTGTTTAATTTTTTAATTTTTTAACGCAATTGGACTGCTGGTTCTTCACATCGGAAATCTTGTATTTCAAACATTGGAAATCTTGTAACTCCATTCGCACCGCCACCCCATAGTGCAATCGGACCTCTTGTTTTGTGCCATATATACTTGCTTCACACAGTCAAAGAGAAAGATTGGACGTGATAAAAGCTTAGAAATTAGTAGGACTCCTTAATACAGTGAAAGTAAAATTATGCTTTACTACAATTTCAAAAGAACAGATTCAGATATGTACCGAAACTTGTGAAAAAAGATATAAAATTAAATATTGGCGCTCGATATTGCCACTTTGATATCGAGAAATCCCTATATCGGAAACATTGACGTTATACATCTATGTTTCTCGGAAGAGATATCGATATATCGATGTATCGGTGTTTTAACAACAACCCCACTGAGTACCGTCTTTGAGTAACAGTACGGAGATACAGATTACTTGGATAGAATTTCTATTATGGATAACAGTTTCGTTTAAATGTATTAAAGTAAATAGGAGAAATAATCCTGTAATTTTCGAATAGAATATTAATAGTGTTCTGCTTGAGACAGTCAACGCCTGTTAAATACCTAGCCGTATCGTTGGAACATGACATTAAATGGAATCAGCACGTAACGTAGGTTTTACGGAAGGCGAATTATCGACTTCGACCTACTGGGAGAATTCTAGGAAAGCGTAGTTCATCCATAGAGTAGACCGCATGAGGAGCACCAGTGCGACCGATCTTCGACTACTGCTCGAGTGTTTTGGATTGCCACCGGGTCGAATTAAAGGAAGACGTCGGAGAAATTTGGACGCGTCCTGCTAGATTTATTAGCGGTAGGGTCGATAGGCACGCGAACATTACGCAGATGCTCCGTGAACTCAAATGTGTATCCCTGGAGGGAACAAGAAGTTTTATTTTTAGAGAACCGGCATATGTGACAGGCAGCAGGACGATTCTACTGTCACCGACACACATCTCGCCGAAGCACCGTGAACACAAGGCAAGGGAAATCAGGGGAGGTACGGAAAGTCATAGTGAAGCTAAAAAATGGCTCTGAGCACTATGGGACTTAACATCTGAGGTCGTCAGTCCCCTAGAACTTAGAACTACTTAAACCTAACTAACCTAAGGACATCACACACATCCATGCCCGAGGCAGGATTCGAACCTGCGACCGTAGCAGTCGCGCGGTTCCGGACTGCGCGCCTAGAACCGCTAGACCACCGCGGCCGGTTGCCCGCATCTCGTGGTCGTGCGGTAGCGTTCTCGCTTCCCACGCCCGGGTTCCCGGGTTCGATTCCCGGCGGGGTCAGGGATTTTATCTGTCTCGTGATGGCTGGGTGTTGTGTGCTGTCCTTAGGTTAGTTAGGTTTAAGTAGTTCTAAGTTCTAGGGGACTTATGACCACAGTAGTTGAGTCCCATAGTGCTCAGAGCCATTTGAACCATTTTTGAACCACCGCGGCCGGCCATAGTGAAGCTATATTGCTTTTGATTGCTTACTTGGTTTGTGGCCGATAAGGAAGTGAAGTTGTGGTACTTTTACTTGTTAATGTTTCCCAACGATGTTTAGCAATCCATCATATTGAAAAACTACACTACTATCACTTGGTGAGGCCTGTAATGTATGTGCATTAACCGTACTCCTATAGCCCTCAAATCACAGTTTTGAAATGAATTAAGAGTCAATGAACTAACGTAGACTCATCCAGCGACAAACTTACTTCATGTGCCGACGGGACAAATTATATTTGTGCCGCTAGCGTATTAAAGAAAGGCGAAATAGTGAGCACGTGAAAGGTAGCCCGAGCGTTACGAAACATTATTTCAAATAGATATGTATTGACAAGCTAATTGCATACGGACCTCTCTTTGTACATTACATTTTCAATATTTCTCTCTTGTGCATTTTATGTCACTGTTTTACTGGCACTATTTTACATACGGTTGGTTGTATTGTGTTTGTCATTTTTTTTATTTTAAGTACGTCTGTCTGTATGTTACAATTCTCACATTGTTATATGATGTTATTTGCACGTCTGTTCTATCCTCTAGAGTCCTGAAGTTGGTCTGAACTCTCACTTTATTGCAACTGATATTCACAAGCGATAAGGACACAGATAAGTCAAATATACAGAGAAAAATTTTATTTTCGTCAGGTTACCTTCCATTCAGAAGGCTGTTCCACTCAGCGACTGTTATATTGACTTGTAAATTATAGATTGCAGCTGTCAGTCGTCCTTTTTAAATTTTATTGGCAGATTTTCATTTTTAAATATATTAAAAAAAAATGGTTCAAATGGTTCTGAGCACTATGGGACTCAACTGCTGTGGTCATCAGTCCCCTAGAACTTAGAACTACTTAAACCTAACTAACCTAAAGACATCACACACATCCATGCCCGAGGCAGGATTCGAACCTGCGACCGTAGCAGCAGCGCGGCTCCGGACTGGAGCGCCTAGAACCGCACGACCACCGCGGCCGGCTATATATTTTTCAGGTGGTATCAAATGTGATACCTGCGGTCTATGTTAACACAAAGTAATACATATGAGTGTTATAACAAAATTATTCTTAACATATAAAATAATCCTGTTTTTGTGTGAGAAACGTAACATAAGTTCAAATTCATTTATTGAGAAAAAGAGTAAAACAATTTCTTTCAGATGTAAAGCGCAGGAACATTTGACATGTGCTACATCGTACCATGGACCTTGCCGTTGGTGGGGAGGCTTGCGTGCCTCAGCGATACAGATGGCCGTACCGTAGGTGCAACCACAACGGAGGGGTATCTGTTGAGAGGCCAGGCAAACATGTGGTTCCTGAAGAGGGGCAGCAGCCTTTTCAGTAGTTGCAGGGGCAACAGTCTGGGTGATTGACTGATCTGTCCTTGTAACATTAACCAAAACGGCCTTGCTGTGCTGGTACTGCGAACGGCTGAAAGCAAGGGGAAACTACAGCCGTAATTTTTCCCGAGGACATGCAGCTTTACGAGAGCTGCATCAAACCAGTCTCAGGACTGAAGACCACAACAACAACAACAATACATCGTACAAATGTTAGACGTCTACAACCCTCTAACCTGCATTTTGATCTATTTTTCTGTAATTTGCTCATCACCTGAGGCATGTGCTTAGCATTTGAGACACTGAACGACAAAGATGATAAAGCTTTTGGTGCGCTTGCCCGTTTTGGTGGTGGACCTTCATCATCATCACTGCTCGAGTCTGATCTTCGCTCATTTTCTGGCACACCATAATAAACAAGATTTTGTGCAACATGAGGCTTCAAAGCTTGATATTGCATGTTGTCTTTTCTTATAATTTTATTACTTTGCATTGCTTGCCTATATTCTAACCAAGTTGAGGCTGCAGCAAAATCTGTGAAGTGGTGGATCACGCCTACTGTCCATTTCTTAGTTCTGCTTCTCGTTAGGTGTTTTCTCCCTACCCTATCCCGGAGATTCACACCACCCAAATATTTTTTATATTTGGTAACTGCATTTCGCCTACGAATTTGGACATAAACCTTATCTTTCTTTGACCATCGTTGAATTTGGACAGTGGGATGAACACCAAAAGCAGAACATACAACGTAAATAGGTCTATTGTCAGACCATTTCATTGCAGCTACCTTTTTATCACTCTTTACAACCTGATCAAAAGAACCTCTGCCCTCCGTTTTCAAATGTAAATCTTTTTTGAAATTTATAGCTTTTGGAAGACGATTAGCCGTGATAGTCCCAGGTGATACACAGGACATAAAATACCGTCTGAGGCCTGCGATCATTTTTATGTTAATAATTTGCAGACAATGCTGTACAATCGCAATAAAGTCATGAGATGTACAAATGACTATTTTACTAGAACATGTTACGCGTTTCGTGATTACACCCATCTTCACACATCACAAACTTCAACTCCTTCCAAACCAACCAGGCGTACAGCCTTGACAACTCAAAGAAAGTGTCCAATAACCTCTAACATTCTGCGTGGTGTCTGTCTGTTCTAAGTCGTGTCCCCTACCACATTCGCGCAACGATGCTCTGAGCGTGTTTTTTAGGGAATTGACTAGTTTGAACCTGGGACCTGTTGCTGGCAAGGAGACGCCAGACCACACATGACATGTAGAGTTCAGAAGAGTTCAGTGAGACTAGCGATGATATAATCAAATACTTAATGATTTCAGAGTCAGCTCCACTGCACCCCCTATAACAGAATCTTAATACTAACTTAATTTAGTGGAAGGGGTTCAAGGCTTTCCTATTTTTAGTTAGCTGCTAAAATAACGTCGAAAAAGCAGTTAAGTTTACCATTGGAAATTTTATTCTACACACAAAACATTGTTTATAATTTGCACTATTGAAAAAAGGAAATATTTTAATACAGGATGATAAAAACCAACTGCGTTCAACAAAAATGTGAACGAATATTCCCTGAATGGGTTTCCAAGTTCTACAATGTATCGAAGGATGACCTATGCCATATCACATCTATAATCTAGATTTAAGTTTTGTTTCATAAAAGAAAAAACTATCAAAATGGTCTACAGTGACCATAAATTATCTTTAATTACTTATTTAACTTGTCGTAAATTACAGTGGCTGATGTGGCTTCTCAATAAATATATAACAGGAAAATCATCGCGTTTCAGATTTTAACTTCTAGTAGCAAATGTGAATACCACGAAGTTTAATTGACGATCGACACTAGTATTACGTAAAAATGGGGATGTAACAGATGAGACTTCTGCAGTTCTAAGTGAAGCCTTATGGCGGCTCCGCGTGCGTTCATTACCTTGTTGGTGTTTAGGCAGTGTCAGGGGGCAGCGGGCGGCACAGCTCCACGCACCTCGCTGTCTTGGAAGCAACTTTCTCCTAACTTCTCCTTACTACAATTTACCGAAATTGGTTTAAAAAAAAGTATCTGGCTGTGTTTTCAACTGACTAATCAGGTTTTCAATGTTAATCTTAAGGTCTGCCTACAAAAATTCTGTCTATCCAATGAGAAACGTTATACTTTTCGTGGTGGGGCGATTTTTTCAATGTTCGCAACGTAACAGAGATGCGTATAGTCTCACGCTAAAACTTTCAGCTGGTGTGGTTCTTTTAGTGTTATCGTAAGATCTATACTGTTCTTCTGGAGAGCTCTGTCTTTTAACATGGGCTGGGGGGGGGGGGGGGGATGGTCCTGGCGGTCGGCTGGCGACGTGGTTGTCCGTCCCTTATCGTAGGGCCTCCTAGCCTACACGACTCTGCTCTTGGCTTCTGTTCTCGTTTGTTCCCTCGGAACTGCGTCTGTTTCACAGTGGGAAGATATGACATGCATTTAGGCGTTCTTGCGTTAGTCTGTGGTATTCTGTTTGCTCACTCGTTGATCATATTACTTTCGTTAATTTAATGTCAGCATTTATTCGGAGCTATGTGACATACTGCCGGATTTGTTATCATGTCAGGGTTTTCATGGAAGGTGTTGGATTTGCCTGACACCTTACAAACCTATGGCTATAACTGCGACACAAGCAGTCTTAAAGGAGAGCCTATACGCGTTTGTGATGTCTGAAGATGGGTGTAATACCGAAACGCGTAACATGTTCTAATAAAAGAGTCAATTGAACATCTCATGACTTTATTGCGATTGTACAGCATTAGTTGCCAATTATTGACATAGTCCCAGTTGCTAAGATTGGCCCATGAGTTAGGAGACTATCTAGTAAGGAGACAGATGTGAAGTATCTATCAATGTATATTAGTGACCCAGGTGGCAAGGAATCTGAAAGCTTTAGAGCAACATACCCTCCAATATCAAGGTTTTCAGGTACTGGAATTTTTACAGATGTGATATATTTACTCTTTGCTTGGTATAGCAAAATGTCAAGTGGATACCATTGCATGTAGCTCGCACAAAGTTCTTGAAGCCAACTGGGTGAGGTTTATCCCTAACATACTGTCTTGTTCTTACTTGACCTGTAAATGGTATCATTTGTTCATCTATACATGCAAGAGTTGGTCGGGGATGATTTCGAAATGGATTTCTTAGTCTGTCAAGGAGTGATCGTATCTTCCAATAACTGTCACTTTGTTTGGTTTCCTCTAATACAGCATCATCATTAACCAGTTTCACATTATTTCTTATCAGGTAAAACCTGTCCCTGCTAACTGTATCTGCAATCAGTGGATACCGTGTTCGCCTTTCCCAACACATTCTCAATCTAGGGAACCCCAGTAATGCAATCAGCATTATAACCCCCCAAAACTTTCTTAATTCTGCTCCACTACAGTCCATTGACTTTCCTATTAGCGTAACATGACGTGAATTTATATAATAAGCATATCATCAAACAATGTTTAGTCAATATAATGCTTGAAATATTCAAAAGGTGACTTCACAGTTGGAATTTCAGGTGTTGCAAATTCTGGTACTTCGGGATTAAACCTACAAATTAAAGTAAAATAACATAAATCTTTGCAGACTATACTTGAAATATGCCATACAAATTTGTTTCCAGCAACTACTTAGTCTGTCATGTGTCCCCATTTCGCACCTCCTTGTTGGATCTCACTCAAAGGTACCCCATCGACATCTGATTCGGATGATGACTCATCATCTGCTGAAGTTTGTGATCTGACAGCTATAGCAAGCTCATCTTCTTCTTCAGACAGCTCAAATTGAGAAATATTTGGATCTTCCACTGCCATAAGTTCCGCTATTTCTTCATCAGTTAGCCCTACAACAGAGAAAAATGGGATTACTGAGTTCATTATTTTCATTCAAATAATACAAAAAATATCCAATATATTTACATGCAAGAGAAACACGTAATTTAATACAGGATAACGACAGCAAACAGAAGATCATTTAGCAAAAAATGAAGAAACAAACACACGCGCAACTGTAACCAAGTATAAAATGACAGGAGATTTATAGTAATAAAGTCCCGAGCTATCAGGGATGATACCTGCATATAAGTAGAACATTTCGTTCATGAAGAGTAGTTTCTCGGGTATAGATATTTATTTACGGGATAAATGAACCATTTGATAGTATAAATATGCTTCTAAATGTGTGAAATTGCAAAAGATAAGAATATTTATCTTTTTAATTCCCGATATGGTGCATGCCGTCGTAACACTCACTTTCCAGCTGCTGCTGCCACCTGTTGATGGCATGAAGAAGTTTAAACAAATGACGAACAGAATGCGCTGTATGTATACTCTGTGATACCGGCAGGCGCTCTCGCTAAAGCGGCCGAAAAACGCGTAAAATTTTGTAGACTAGAAGTATCACATGTGATACCTACGGACGCTAGAGGCTATACTATTGTTGTACTTACTGTGTGATGTACAGTGTTTGCCCTTTATAGTTTTTTGTCTTTTCTATAAGAGCATATGTATGTTTGTTCAAAAATGTTCAAATGCGTGTCAATTCCTAAGGGACCATACTGCTGAGGTCATCGGTCCCTAGAACTGATGCGTTATGCATGGTTTACTGGCAAACTGTGCAACAAGTGGGAATATTTTATGAATGTAAACCAAGTTTGTTTTGATATAGAAAATTCAAACCCACCATGTAATTGTAACGTGTGCAAGATGGCTAGAGAATAACTACTTCCGCCGATTTTACGATGAATATTATCCCAGAAAGTGTAAATCATCAACTGCACAGTACTAAAGGTGAATCATTTTATACACAAAGTTCACGTGAATGAAAATATTAATAAGAACAATGTATTCAGCGTTATTTCGTTTTATTTTCAGCGTAAGTAAAGTAAGAACTAAAAATAAAAAAAGCTTCTTGATCCGGAATCGAACTGACAATTTTTGGGTACCGTTCGTTACTCATTCCACAGTGCCAGCCGCTTCCTGGAAATTGCGCTAACATAAATATTTGTAGCTCATGCCTCACAAGAAACGCGCCAAAAATTCAATTTTTTGTATACGCGTGGCCATCTGGAGCTCCTAATTCCGCAGTTTCATTTCTGAGTAAGTCCTGCGTACACCGTAAATTTGGACGAGGTCGGTGATGACGGGTAGACGCGTTCCCCTTGTGAGACGAACGTAAACGCAGTTGGGGTTCCAACCACAATGTAAACATACACGTGCCGTGGATACTGAAGACACACAATACGTGACCCTTTGTTACCGAAAACGTAAACCTAGAAAACTCTTGTAATGATTACAAGAAGCGCATTGAAAAACACGTCGATAATTAATATGAGAAAATACGAAGAACGAGTAGCGGAAGTAAGAACTTGCATGGGGGCTTAATTATATATTATGCAAATAATTTTTTTGTAAATTTTTGTCGCTGTATGTCCGATTACGAAGTGTCGTAAACGGTTGGCCCTGACTAGTTTTAGTACGCAATCTGACTGCATAGAATAACAACAAAGAATGAAAGAAAATTTCCGTTAACACAATTAATTAATTAAGTCCCCAGCAACTATAAAACGTACGAAACCAAAGCACAAATGTAACTGTTTTGTGTGTGGAAGTGTGATTCAACGTACACATCTGGCACGGTTCTTCTTCAATAAGACAAGAAATTTTAAATACCATTTATACTGAAGTAATTAAAAAAAATAGAAATACTATAATTGCGCAAGAAAACCAGAATTACACTCTAATACAAGAACACGAGCCAGATGCTTTGTTGACTGAACCTGTAATGATGCATTATTTAAGACACTGAAATAATGAAATAAAGGGAATTTTTTACCTTCATATATATTGACGAAAAGTACTCTGATCATTACAATATCTCCATTCTAACAACATCTGCTGTCTAGCCCATCAAACAACTGCATAAAACATGGAACAGCACTCCTTACTACAACATCTCAACACCGGCTCACTATTACCACATCTCGATAAGCACTCTCCACCACCACTTCTCGACAAGAACTCTTCACTACGACGTCTCAGCAAGCACTGACTACTACGAGTTCTCGACAATTACTGCCAGTGGAGGCGGCTGAATAATTCCCTTTGGCGCAATCTCTGGCGCTGTGGCTCAGTGTAGCCACCTTTCATATGCCCTTCCTCCACGGGCCAGAATTTGATGGTATTTTTGCCAGCATTGGTGGTGAAAATACCACCAAATTCGTGCACAAAAATACAGACAAAAATAAAAGATAATATTAATACGTAAAAACCACATAATTAGATAAAATTTTGGCTTTGCACTGACCTTTCAATAACCTAATATATAAGATACAGTAAGCAATACAAATTCTTTCATACATGTGACTTTACATAATAGTTTACACAATACACAAAAAATCAGTTTATACAAATGTTCACATAAAATGCTTTCAATGATTAAAAAAAAACAAGTAGTTGATAGTTCCAGCAGTAGCACCCAGCAATGGTCAACAGGTGCAAATACCAACAAGTGACATCTTTTTAGTACAAGCAGTTCCAACAGTGGCACCCAGCAATGTTGAACAGGTGCAGACACCAACAAGTGACATTATGTCAGTAGAAGCAGTTCCATCAGTGGCACCCAGCAATGTTGAGCAGGTGCAGACACCAACAAGTGACATTATATCAGTAGAAGCAGTCCATCATTGGCAACTAGTAATGTTCAACAGGTGCAGACACCAACAAGTGACATTATGTCAGTAGAAGCAGTCCATCAGTGGCACCCAGCAATGTTGAACAGGTGCAGACACCAACAAGTGACATTATATCAGTAGAAGCAGTCCACCATTGGCACCTAGTAATGTTGAACAGGTGCAGACACCAACAAGTGATCATCATTTCAGGAGAAGCAGTTCCATTAGTGGCACCCAGCAATGTTGAGTAGGTGCAGACACCAATAAGTGACATTATTTCAATAGATGCAGTCCATCAGTGGCACCCAGCAATGTTGAACAAGTGCAGACACCAACAAGTGACATTATTTCAATAGAAGCAGTCCATCAGTGGCACCTAGCAATGTTGAAGAGGTGCAGACACTAAGGTTATATCAGATAATGGCCACGTTCATGGGGGCTTAATTAAATAAATATGAAATGCAAATACTTTTAATTTTTCGGAGCTGTATGTCCGATTACGAAGTCTCGTAAACGGTTGGCCCTAGTTTTAGTACGCAATCTGACTGCATAGAATAACGACAAAGAATGAAAGAAAATTTTCGTTAACACAATTAATTAAGTCCCCAGCAACTATAAAACCTACGAAACCAAAACACAAGTGTAATTGTTCTGTGTGTGGAAGTGTGATTCAACGTACACATCTGGCACGGTTCTTCTTCAATAAGACAAGAAATTTAAAATACCATTTATACTGAAGTAATTAAAAAAATAGAAATACTATAATTGCGCAAGAAAACCAGAACTACACTCTAATACAAGAACACGAGCCAGATGCTCTGTTGACTGAACCTGTAATGACGCATTATTTAAGACACTGAAATAATGAAAAAAAGGGAATTTTTTACCTTCATATATATTGACGAAAAGCACTCTGATCATTACAATATCTCCATTCTAACAACATCTGCTGTCTAGCCCATCAAACAACTGCATAAAACATGGAACCAGCACTCCTTACTACAACGTCTCAACACCGGCTCACTATTACCACATCTCGATAAGCACTCTCCACCACCACTTCTCGACAAGAACTCTTCACTACGACGTCTCAGCAAGCACTGACTACTACGAGTTCTCGACAATTACTGCCAGTGGAGGCGGCTGAATAATTCCCTTTGGCGCAATCTCTGGCGCTGTGGCTCAGTGTAGCCACCTTTCATATGCCCTTCCTCCACGGGCCAGAATTTGATGGTATTTTTGCCAGCATTGGTGGTGAAAATACCACCAAATTCGTGCACAAAAATACAGACAAAAATAAAAGATAATATTAATACGTAAAAACCACATAATTAGATAAAATTTTGGCTTTGCACTGACCTTCCAATAACCTAATATATAAGATACAGTAAGCAATACAAATTCTTTCATACATGTGACTTTACATAATAGTTTACACAATACACAAAAAATCAGTTTATACAAATGTTCACATAAAATGCTTTCAATGATTAAAAAAAAAACAAGTAGTTGATAGTTCCAGCAGTAGCACCCAGCAATGGTCAACAGGTGCAAATACCAACAAGTGACATCTTTTTAGTACAAGCAGTTCCAACAGTGGCACCCAGCAATGTTGAACAGGTGCAGACACCAACAAGTGACATTATCTCAGTAGAATCAGTTCCATCAGTGGCACCCAGCAATGTTGAACAGGTGCAGACACCAACAAGTGACATTATCTCAGTAGAAGCAGTTCCATCATTGGCACCCAGCAATGTTGAGCAGGTGCAGACACCAACAAGTGACAATATATCAGTAGAAGCAGTCCATCATTGGCTACTAGTAATGTTCAACAGGTGCAGACACCAACAAGTGACATTATGTCAGTAGAAGCAGTCCATCAGTGGCACCCAGCAATGTTGAACAGGTGCTGACACCAACAAGTGACATTATGTCAGTAGAAGCAGTCCACCATTGGCACCTAGTAATGTTGAACAGGTGCAGACACCAACAAGTGACATCATTTCAGGAGAAGCAGTTCCATTAGTGGCACCCAGCAATGTTGAGTAGGTGCAGACACCAATAAGTGACATTATTTCAATAGATGCAGTCCATCAGTGGCACCCAGCAATGTTGAACAAGTGCAGACACCAAGAAGTGACATTATGTCAGTAGAAGCAGTCCATCATTGGCAACTAGTAATGTTCAACAGGTGCAGACACCAACAAGTGACATTATGTCAGTAGAAGCAGTCCATCAGTGGCACCCAGCAATGTTGAACAGGTGCAGACACCAACAAGTGACATTATGTCAGTAGAAGCAGTCCACCATTGGCACCTAGAAATGTTGAACAGGTGCAGACACCAACAAGTGACATCATTTCAGGAGAAGCAGTTCCATTAGTGGCACCCAGCAATGTTGAGTAGGTGCAGACACCAATAAGTGACATTATTTCAATAGATGCAGTCCATCAGTGGCACCCAGCAATGTTGAACAAGTGCAGACACCAAGAAGTGACATTATGTCAGTAGAAGCAGTCCATCATTGGCAACTAGTAATGTTCAACAGGTGCAGACACCAACAAGTGACATTATGTCAGTAGAAGCAGTCCATCAGTGGCACCCAGCAATGTTGAACAGGTGCTGACACCAACAAGTGACATTATGTCAGTAGAAGCAGTTCCATCATTGGCACCCAGCAATGTTGAGCAGGTGCAGACACCAACAAGTGACATTATATCCGTAGAAGCAGTCCATCATTGGCAACTAGTAATGTTCAACAGGTGCAGACACCAACAAGTGACATTATGTCAGTAGAAGCAGTCCATCAGTGGCACCCAGCAATGTTGAACAGGTGCAGACACCAACAAGTGACATTATATCAGTAGAAGCAGTTCCATCATTGGCAACTAGTAATGTTCAACAGGTGCAGACACCAACAAGTGACATTATGTCAGTAGAAGCAGTCCATCAGTGGCACCCAGCAATGTTGAACAGGTGCTGACACCAACAAGTGACATTATGTCAGTAGAAGCAGTCCACCATTGGCACCTAGTAATGTTGAACAGGTGCAGACACCAACAAGTGACATCATTTCAGGAGAAGCAGTTCCATTAGTGGCACCCAGCAATGTTGAGCAGGTGCAGACACCAACAAGTGACATTATATCAGTAGAAGCAGTTCCATCATTGGCAACTAGTAATGTTCAACAGGTGCAGACACCAACAAGTGACATTATGTCAGTAGAAGCAGTCCATCAGTGGCACCCAGCAATGTTGAACAGGTGCTGACACCAACAAGTGACATTATGTCAGTAGAAGCAGTCCACCATTGGCACCTAGTAATGTTGAACAGGTGCAGACACCAACAAGTGACATCATTTCAGGAGAAGCAGTTCCATTAGTGGCACCCAGCAATGTTGAGTAGGTGCAGACACCAATAAGTGACATTATTTCAATAGATGCAGTCCATCAGTGGCACCCAGCAATGTTGAACAAGTGCAGACACCAAGAAGTTACATTATGTCAGTAGAAGCAGTCCATCATTGGCAACTAGTAATGTTCAACAGGTGCAGACACCAACAAGTGACATTATGTCAGTAGAAGCAGTCCATCAGTGGCACCCAGCAATGTTGAACAGGTGCAGACACCAACAAGTGACATTATGTCAGTAGAAGCAGTCCATCAGTGGCACCCAGCAATGTTGAACAGGTGCAGACACCAACAAGTGACATCATTTCAGGAGAAGCAGTTCCATTAGTGGCACCCAGCAATGTTGAGTAGGTGCAGACACCAATAAGTGACATTATTTCAATAGATGCAGTCCATCAGTGGCACCCAGCAATGTTGAACAAGTGCAGACACCAAGAAGTGACATTATGTCAGTAGAAGCAGTCCATCATTGGCAACTAGTAATGTTCAACAGGTGCAGACACCAACAAGTGACATTATGTCAGTAGAAGCAGTCCATCAGTGGCACCCAGCAATGTTGAACAGGTGCAGACACCAACAAGTGACATTATGTCAGTAGAAGCAGTCCATCAGTGGCACCCAGCAATGTTGAACAGGTGCTGACACCAACAAGTGACATTATGTCAGTAGAAGCAGTTCCATCATTGGCACCCAGCAATGTTGAGCAGGTGCAGACACCAACAAGTGACATTATATCAGTAGAAGCAGTCCACCATTGGCACCTAGTAATGTTGAACAGGTGCAGACACCAACAAGTGACATTATTTCAATAGAAGCAGTCCATCAGTGGCACCTAGCAATGTTGAAGAGGTGCAGACACCAAGGTTATATCAGATAATGGCCACGTTCATGGGGGCTTAATTAAATAAATATGAAATGCAAATACTTTTAATTTTTCGTAGCTGTATGTCCGATTACGAAGTCTCGTAAACGGTTGGCCCTAGTTTTAGTACGCAATCTGACTGCATAGAATAACGACAAAGAATGAAAGAGAATTTTCGTTAACACAATTAATTAATTAAGTCCCCAGCAACTATAAAAGCTACGACACCAAAACACAAGTGTAATTGTTCTGTGTGTGGAAGTGTGATTCAACGTACACATCTGGCACGGTTCTTCTTCGATAAGACAAGAAATTTTAAATACCATTTATACTGAAGTAATTAAAAAAAATAGAAATACTATAATTGCGCAAGAAAACCAGAATCACACTGTAATACAAGAGCACGAGCCACATGCTTTGTTGACTGAACCTGTAATGACGCATTATTTAAGACACTGAAATAATGAAAAAAAGGGAATTTTTTACCTTCATATATATTGACGAAAACCACTCTGATCTTTACAATATCTCCATTTGACAACATCTGCTGTCTAGCCCATCAAACAACTGCATAAAACATGGAACCAGCACTCCTTACTACAACATCTCAACACCGACTCACTACTACCACCTCTCGATAAGCACTTCTCGACAAGAACTTTTCACTACGACATCTCAGCAAGCACTGACTACTACGAGTTCTCGACAAGCACCGCCAGTGGAGGCGGCGGAATAAAACTCTTTGGCGCAATCTCTGGCGCTGTGGCTCAGTGTAGCCACCTTTCATAGTTCAACGTTACTAGGTGCCAATGACGGACTGCTTCTACTGATATAATGTCACTTGTTGGTGTCTGCACCTGTTCAACATTGCTGGGTGCCACTGATGGAACTGCTTTTACTAAAATGATGTCACTTGTTGGTATTTGCACCTGTTGACCATTGCTGGGTGCTACTGCTGGAACTATCAACTACTGTTTTTTTTTAATAATTAAATGCATTTTATGTGAACATTTGCATAAACTGATTTTTTTGTGTATTGTGTAAACTATTATGTAGTCACATGTATGAAAGAATTTGTATTGCTTACTGTATTTTATATATTAGGTTATTGAAAGGTCAGTGCAAAGCCAAAATTTTATCTAATTATGTGATATTTACGTATTAATATTATCTTTTATTTTTGTCTCTATTTTTGTGGACGAATTTGGTGGTATTTTCACCACCAATGCTGGCAAAAATACCATCAAATTCTGGCCCGTGGAGGAAGGGCATATGAAAGGTGGCTACACTGAGCCACAGCCCCAGAGATTGCGCCAAAGAGTTTTATTCCGCCGCCTCCACTGGCGGTGCTTGTCGAGAACTCGTAGTAGTCAGTGCTTGCTGAGATGTCGTAGTGAAAAGTTCTTGTCGAGAAGTGCTTATCGAGAGGTGGTAGTAGTGAGTCGGTGTTGAGATGTTGTAGTAAGGAGTGCTGGTTCCATGTTTTATGCAGTTGTTTGATGGGCTAGACAGCAGATGTTGTCAAATGGAGATATTGTAATGATCAGAGTGGTTTTCGTCAATATATATGAAGGTAAAAAATTCCCTTTTTTTTCATTATTTCAGTGTCTTAAATAATGCGTCATTACAGGTTCAGTCAACAAAGCATCTGGCTCGTGTTCTTGTAGTAGAGTGTAATTCTGGTTTTCTTGCGCAATTGTTGTATTTCTATTTTTTTAAATTACTTCAGTATAAATGGTATTTAAAATTTCTTGTCTTATTGAAGAAGAACCACGCCAGATGTGTACGTTGAATCACACTTCCACACACAGAACAATTAATCTTGTGCTTTGGTTTCGTAGGTTTTATAGTTGCTGGGGACTTAATTAATTAATTGTGTTAACGAAAATTTTCTTTCATTCTTTGTCGTTATTCTATGCAGTCAGATTGCGTACTAAAACCAGGACCAACCGTTTACGAGACTTCGTAATCGGACATACAGCTACGAAAAATTAAAAGTATTTGCATTTCATATTTATTTAGTTAAGCCCCCATGCATTATCTGATATAACCTTATCAACATGACCCACTTCTTTAAGAAAATGTTTGATGAAAGCGTTAGATACTGAACGAGGTGTTGCTTTGCATAAAGGTGTAAAACACACATATTTTGATGTCAATTCCACTGCTACGAAAATGTACGCAAAACCATTGGTAGAACGAACCACTGGACCGAACAAATCGACTGCAGCCATCTCCTTTAATTTCGCTGGAATGATAGGAAACAACGGTGCTCTGTGAGAAATAGTTGGTGGGTTAGCCTTTTGACATAATTTGCATTTGGCAAGAACAGATCGAATACGTTTTTCCATATTACTGAAGTAGCAATTTTCTCGTAATTTATGAAAGCATTTTCTGGGACCAAAGTGTGCATAACTGAAATTTGTACACCAAATCAGTTTATTAACCCACTCATCATGAATACAAACTAACCAAACAGAGTTGTCGACCGATTTTCGTTTAAAAAGAATATCATTGCGAACTAAATAATACTGTCTAACAAAAATCTTTAGATAAATCCGGATGTGAAAGAAGTGGAGCAGCAACTAAAGCATCACGAAGTTGTTCAAATTCTGACTGAGCTTCCTCATCCCAACACCAATTAGAATTCTTTCCAGATAGTTCACATAAACGAGGTGTGGCCAAATTGTGCAATCTAACAAAGCGTCTAAGAAAATTACAGACACTAAGGAAACTACGAACATCACGTTTTGTAGTAGGAACAGCATAATTACGAATAGCGTCTAGTTTCTCTGGATCAGGAAGAATACCTTCTGTAGAAATAATGTGACCGAGAAATTTCACCTGAGAACGACCAAATTCAGATTTTTTCCAAGTTCACTGTAATGCCAACTCTTGCAAAGATACGTAATAATGAATCCAAAATTTTGTTGTGCTCACTCCAAGAACGTTTAACAATAAGAATATCGTCAACATATGAAGTAATATTGTCACGAAGATAAACAGGTAAAATTTCTTTTAAACTACGAATGAATGCTGCCGAAGTTACAGTAAGTCTAAATGGTAATTTCCGAAATCACTTTTGGGTAAAATAGTCATATCCGGTTATTCTTTAACGACTCTCTAGATAGATTGATAGTTGAAGAGTTGTTTTGACAGATGCAAAGAATAGTAAAAGAGTAGGCAGCGGTGCAGAAAACTAAAAGGGAAATAGCACCACTACAGCTCGGGGTCCTATGCACGCTACGGCACATATTCACTTAGTGCAGTGAATCCCCTGAGGACATTAATAGCCGCACATAAATTCCAGTTTGTGACTTAGTTGCAAATTTGGCGGAAGTGCGTACGTAAGTTGATCTAACCATGAACATGGATGTGTGTCATTCTTAAAATTGCAAAAGATCTTAAATTTCCGAACAGTCAAAAAGTGTTTATAGTCAAAGTTTTCGCCTCGTGGCGACAAAGACCTACCGCGACTGTTACAGTCCGAATGCCGATTATTGTCAAGTTCACGCGCCTGGCGCTCTCTTGTTGCATCCCGTAAATGAAACAAATTATTTTCTTCAAACCCCTCTGCTATTTGTGATTCTAAATTTCTTTTGCTGTCTTTTCCCACGATTTCGCCTTCAATTTGATTGACTTGCTTTCGTAATGCCTCAACTTCCCTTTTAACGCGTTCATTAAATTTTCCCTGATTTTCAACATGTTTATTTATGTTCTGGTACTCTTCGGTTTCTGCAAATGGCAATAGTGCTGTATCATCTGAATCTCTGTCCCCATTTAAACTAAGCCTTGTCAATTTATCTGAAATCTCCTCAACTCTTTCCGATAAATCACCTATTTGTTCTTTCTGTTTATTTACGTCTTCCGCAAGTGTCGCGACTCGGGTTTCAGTATTAACACATTTGGTAGTTAACTGTTCATATTGTTGTGTTAGGTTATTTAATCTGTCATTTGGTATGGATTCCTCGATTCTCTCAAATATTTCCTCCTTATCGTGTGCACGTTGTAAATTTAACTCTGAAAATTTTTGTACTATCACGCGATCTCTTTCTTCCTGTTCTCTATCCTGTTCCTTTTGTCTAATCTCTACTGCAACTAATCTATTATTTTGAGAATTCAAAATCGGTTGTACTTCTTGTCTAATTTCTTTCTTTAATTCATCTTTCATATTTTTGAAACATGTCCCTATTCGTGAGTCGAGCCGTGTTTCCACTGTTCCCATCGCAGTTCTAATTGTTCCTATTTGTGATCCCACTGAGTCTAACCGTGTTTCCATTGTTCCCATACCAGTTGTAATTATTCCTATCTCTGTTTTAATTGTTCCAATTTGTGAGTCTAACCGTGTTGCCAAAGTTCCCATCTCTGTTTTAAATTTAGATTCCAACTGTGATCCCAGATTTAATATTGCGCCCATCAACTGCTCCATATTAGACGGTTCGAAATTTTTTTCGCCCCTAACATTTCCCGCATAACTAACTTCCTTCTGCATAGCCATAAAGCTATCTGTGTTCGATACTATTTCAGAATCTTCTATCGTTAATCTCGTATTCTGTGAATTTTCTGATTGAGAAAAATTTTGAAATGGTTCCGGACTATTTTCCCGACTTACTAAATTGTTTTCCACTTCATTATTCATCATACTGTTCTCCTGTGTTGGCGAGTTCGCCATGTCAACAATTTCGTCATTCTGACTATCCATCATTTTTGCCTTTTTCATCGATCGCGTAATCATTTACAAAACATACAAAACTCGTCACTGTACGAAAATTAAACACAATGATTCTTTATCTCCAACAATACCATTCACACGAAATGTTTCCTTCAAACACGATTGACGAACAATTGAAATAATTGCACTAAATTGTCAAACCCGTAGACAAGACAACAAAAATTAAATTCTGCAAAATACCATTAGAAGAAAGCCAATTACCAAATCTACACATGCAATATACACTACAATTACTAAACTACAAATTACTACAACAATACTACTGTCTACTATTTTTACAATCAGAAGAATTCCAAGGGACGATCCGAAGCAGCGGTCGCCATGTGCATGGGGGCTTAATTATATATTATGCAAATAATTTTTTTTAAAATTTTTGTCGCTGTATGTGCGATTACGAAGTGTCGTAAACGGTTGGCCCTGACTAGTTTTAGTACGCAATCTGACCGCATAGAATAACAACAAAGAATGAAAAAAAATTTCCGTTAACACAATTAATTAACTAAGTCCCCAGCAACTATAAAACGTACGAAACCAAAGCACAAATGTAACTGTTCTGTGTGTGGAAGTGTGATTCAACGTACACATCTGGCACGGTTCTTCTTCAATAAGACAAGAAATTTTAAATACCATTTATACTGAAGTAATTAAAAAAAATAGAAATACTATAATTGCGTAAGGAAACCAGAATTACACTCTAATACAAGAACACGAGCCAGATGCTTTGTTGACTGAACCTGTAATGACGCATTATTTAAGACACTGAAAACGAATAGCACTCTGATCATTACAATATCTGCATTCTAACAACATCTGCTGTCTAGCCCATCAAACAACTGCATAAAACATGGAACCAGCACTCCTTACTACAACATCTCAACACCGACTCACTACTACCACATCTCGATAAGCACTCTCCACCACCACTTCTCGACAAGAACTTTTCACTACGACATCTCAGCAAGCACTGCCTACTACGAGTTCTCGACAAGCACTGCCAGTGGAGGCGGCTGAATAATACCCTTTGGCGCAATCTCTGGCGCTGTGGCTCAGTGTAGCCACCTTTCAAACTTCCACGTGTACCAGTACTCGTGTTGAAATAACGATTGGTTGTTATGAATGCTAAAATTTGCGAAAACGAAGTAATCTAAATTCTGCGACTATAGCGTATCCACAAGTGTCTTCAGTGTTGACGGACAACGCAGAAACATACATAAGAACATTGGAAAGTTTGTTACCTACATCTTGCTCATCGGAAGAAGCTCCTACCTGCTCAATTGGACAGTATGCCTATTCACGGAAAGGTGCTACCTGCGATTCCACGCGACTGAAGGTTATCGTTACATTCTCTGACAAACCTTAAGGCCATAAAAACTGCAGTGTATACAATATAGAGTAGCAGTGTTACCTGGCAACATTACTGGCCACTCTATTGCTGTCACATGTTTGACAAAACTGTTAAAGTACGATCACTATTTTTCTCCTCAGTGCCAATATTTAGGTCAAACCGTTAAAGAGTCTGCTCTAAGAAATGCTCGTTTCAAAATTGGTTGCGACATAATGTTAACACCTTTCAGACTTACAGTATCTGTCAGTTCAAAAGACAGAACCAGTGGTGCTCAGGACAATTGTTTGTCAAGAACTGAAAGAAGGACCACATACTATGAGCAAGTAAGGAAACTCCCAGGCTAGCAAAATTTCATCTGGAACGAAAATACGCATGGTTTATGGTTACCATCTTTGATAGCATCTTTGTTAGTAATCAGAATGTCCTTGGTCTCGTGTTCGAAATCCGTCACCGCTTGGATTTTGAATAAAAATCAGCATTATTCGAAGACTTTTGGCGTAAGAAGTCACCCCTCATTCTGCCAGCGGCCTTGCCAAAGAGGGCGGAGGAGCTGACAGAGGTTCAGGGCACTCTCTTGCCCATGGGCTTGGAAACTGCCCCCTAAGGTAGAAGAATCGGCAATGATCAACGGCATGAGACTGTAGATTCCAATGCATTTGTATTAAAAGACCCATAATGTGTATCCACAGAGCATACAGCCTGTAATGAAAAGAGTGTCATGATGATGTGATTCCGAAATAGTCTCCCACTCGGATTTCACGGAATGGACTGCCAAGGGGCAGTTGACCGTGAGAAAATGGTTGAATAACCAACGAAAGGATAACGTTCAACGAGTCGGGGTGCGGAATGTCACAGCTTTAACAAGGTAGGGAAGCTATAAATTGGGAAAAGGGAAATGCAAATGCCCAACCTATATCAGACTCATCCAAGAATTGCGCCCGGCGCAAGGCAGTGTAGTTCAGTGCCCCATCCGCGACCGTGTGTCGCTAGTGTCGACATAGGAGCGAGAGAGAGAGAGAGAGAGAGAGAGAGAGAGAGACCGAACAGCACTGCTCTGGACTGGACTGTCCCTCCGGCCAGATCCAATGTAAACAAAGTAACAGAGGAAGCACAGTCGGTAGACGTGGTCGATGAGCGGTAAAACAAGCAAACAATTAGTGTTCGTGTGGTAGAATTACTACGCAAAGCTTTAGAAAACAGTATCCAAAACCAGAATCGAAGAACAACTTAGTAGTTTTCTGACCCACAGGTTGATTCAGTTAGTTTTGTACATGAACACTCGTCATATGTACAGTATGCGCCTTCCGAAAGATACATAAATTTCTTAAAACACTTGCAGCCCTCGGTCGCGAAAATGAAGTCTTTTTGACCTAGGTTTCGGCCACTTCTAAGGGTGCCTTCATCAGAAATAAAACATTTAAAACCGGCAAGTCGCGTATAAAGTAAATATGAAGCGACAACGCTTTAGTAATAAAATATCGAAATAGAAAACGTAGAGACAGGCCACTAACGGCTGCACCACATGTCGAGCTGCGGTAACATCAGATTGAGGAGCCTGCGTTAGCAATTGCTGGCAGGTGAACGTTATACCAAAAGTGCCATCCAGTAGCCGCAAATACAAACCTGCTACTTAACATTCCAAATATAGGCAGGTGAGATGTATAAGAGGCAATATTTTATCTGACAGCAGAAGACATGGGCAGAAGACATGGTAACAATTTGTCTACTTAAGGGCTTGGAAGTACAGTTTAAAGGCTGAAAAACGCCATTACATAATTACAAAAGGAGCTGAATAACTCAGCGAATAGAAAAACGGTATGATATGAATTGTATTTAATATAAACTATTTAATGAACAAACAGTTATGAATCGACTTAGATAGAAGAAATATTTCGGTAACTGCCAGAGGGAACACGAAATCAAATATCAAGTAACGGCTTTATACCGTTGAAGAAGCTTTTATTATGCAATTGTAGCTGTTCATTAAGAATGAGGCCACCATTTCGAGAAAGATATTTAAAAGTTTCTAATTCTTCGATAACATCTCATCTACGCCCTTTCTTCTCAGTGTGGAAAATGCTGATATCGTGATCAGCTTTAGGCGCGTGACCTGTAATCTGAAGGTGGTCAGCAAAAGAGGAATTCTGGGAGTCAGTGCCATTATTTCTTAAAAGACGTTCTTTGTATCTGACTGTAGACACGTCCTGTTTGTACTATGTAGTAAGAAGAGCAGATGTCGCAAAGAATCTTATATACACTAGAGTTTTTCAAAGGGGAACGGATCGATTTTAAATTATGAATAAAACGTTTTTTCAAACTATTATTGGTTGAACAGGAGACATTACAGTTGTATTTATTACGAAGATGGCGTTGGATCTGATAGGTGAAAGGCCCCATGACAGGGATAGAAAAATACCTCTTCTTTTGGTTGCACTCAATGATAGAGTTGCCGAGTGTAGTAACTCATTTTACACTTTTCTTTTTAAGGACGTTATCCACTATGGCAGGTTGGTATTCGTTATTAACTGCTGTTGTTGTTGTTGTTGTGGTCTTCAGTCCTGAGACTGGTTTGATGCAGCTCTCCATGCTACTCTATCCTGTGCAAGCTTTTTCATCTCCCAGTACCTACTGCAACCTACATCCTTCTGAATCTGCTTAGTGTATTCATCTCTTGGTCTCCCTCTACGATTTTTACCCTCCACGCTGCCCTCCAATACTAAATTGGTGATCCCTTGATGCCTCAGAACATGTCCTACCAACCGATCCCTTCTTCTGGTCAAGTTGTGCCACAAACTTCTCTTCTCCCCAATCCTATTCAATACTTCCTCACTAGCTATGTGATCTACCCATCTAATCTTCAGCATTCTTCTGTAGCACCACATTTCGAAAGCTTCTATTCTCTTCTTGTCCAAACTATTTATCGTCCATGTTTCACTTCCATACATGGCTACACTCCATACGAATACTTTCAGAAATGACTTCCTGACACTTAAATCAATACTGGATGTTAACAAATTTCTCTTCTTCAGAAAAGCTTTCCTTGCCATTGCCAGCCTACATTTTATATCCTCTCTACTTCGACCATCATCAGTTATTTTGCTCCCCAAATAGCAAAACTCCTTTACTACTTTAAGTGCCTCATTTCCTAATCTAATTCCCTCAGCATCACCCGACTTAATTAGACTACATTCCATTATCCTTGTTTTGCTTTTGTTGATGTTCATCTTATATCCTCCTTTCAAGACACTGTCCATTCCATTCAACTGCTCTTCCAAGTCCTTTGCTGTCTCTGACAGAATTACAATGTCATCGGCGAACCTCAAAGTTTTTATTTCTTCTCCATGAATTTTAATACCTACCCCGAATTTTTCTTTTGTTTCCTTTACTGCTTGCTCAATATACAGATTGAACAACATCGGGGAGAGGCTACAACCCTGTCTTACTCCCTTCCCAACCACTGCTTCCCTTTCATGTCCCTCGACTCTTATAACTGCCATTTGGTTTCTGTACAAATTGTAAATAGCCTTTCGCTCCCTGTATTTTACCCCTGCCACCTTTAGAATTTGAAAGAGAGTATTCCAGTCAACATTGTCAAAAGCTTTCTCTAAGTCTACAAATGCTAGAAACGTAGGTTTGCCTTTCCTTAATCTTTCTTCTAAGATAAGTCGTAAGGTCAGTATTGCCTCACGTGTTCCAGTGTTTCTACGGAATCCAAACTGATCTTCCCCGAGGTTGGCTTCTACTAGTTTTTCCATTCGTCTGTAAAGAATTCGTGTTAGTATTTTGCAGCTGTGACTTATTAAGCTGATAGTTCGGTAATTTTCACATCTGTCAACACCTGCTTTCTTCGGGATTGGAATTATTATATTCTTCTTGAAGTCTGAGGGTATTTCGCCTGTTTCATACATTTTGCTCACCAGATGGTAGAGTTTTGTCAGGACTGGCTCTCCCACGGCCGTCAGTAGTTCCAATGGAATATTGTCTACTCCGGGGGCCTTGTTTCGACTCAGGTCTTTCAGTGCTCTGTCAAACTCTTCACGCAGTATCGTATCTCCCATTTCATCTTCATCTACATCCTCTTCCATTTCCATAATATTGTCCTCAAGTACATCGCCCTTGTATAGACCCTCTATATACTCCTTCCACCTTTCTGCTTTCCCTTCTTTGCTTAGAACTGGGTTTCCATCTGAGCTCTTGATATTCATACAAGTCGTTCTCTGATCTCCAAAGGTCTCTTTAATTTTCCTGTAGGTGGTATCTATCTTACCCCTAGTGAGATAGGCCTCTACATCCTTACATTTGTCCTCTAGCCATTCCTGCTTAGCCATTTTGCACTTCCTGGCGATCTCATTTTTGAGACGTTTGTATTCCTTTTTGCCTGTTTCACTTACTGCATTTTTATATTTTCTCCTTTCATCAATTAAATTCAATATTTCTTCTGTTACCCAAGGATTTCTACTAGCCCTCGTCTTTTTACCTACTTGATCCTCTGCTGCCTTCACTACTTCATCCCTCAAAGCTACCCATTCTTCTTCTACTGTATTTATTTCCCCCATTCCTGTCAATTGCTCCCTTATGCTCTCCCTGAATCTCTGTACAACCTCTGGTTCTTTCAGTTTATCCAGGTCCCATCTCCTTAAATTCCCACCTTTTTGCAGTTTCTTCAGTTTTAATCTACAGGTCATAACCAATAGATTGTGGTCAGAGTCCACATCTGCCCCTGGAAATGTCTTACAATTTAAAACCTGGTTCCTAAATCTCTGTCTTACCATTATATAATCTATCTGATACCTTTTAGTATCTCCAGGGTTCTTCCATGTATACAACCTTCTTTCATGATTCTTAAACCAAGTGTTAGTTATGATTAAGTTATGCTCTGTGCAAAATTCTACCAGGCGGCTTCCTCTTTCATTTCTGTCCCCCAATCCATATTCACCTACTATGTTTCCTTGTCTCCCTTTTCCTACACTCGAATTCCAGTCACCCATGACTATTAAATTTTCGTCTCCCTTCACAATCTGAATAATTTCTTTTATGTCATCATACATTCCTTCAATTTCTTCATCATCTGCAGAGCTAGTTGGCATATAAACTTGTACTACTGTAGTAGGTGTGGGCTTCGTATCTATCTTGGCCACAATAATGCGTTCACTATGCTGTTTGTAGTAGCTTACCCGCATTCCTATTTTCCTATTCATTATTAAACCTACTCCTGCATTACCCCTATTTGATTTTGTGTTTATAACCCTGTAGTCACCTGACCAGAAGTCTTGTTCCTCCTGCCACCGAACTTCACTAATTCCCACTATATCTAACTTCAACCTATCCATTTCCCTTTTTAAATTTTCTAACCTACCTGCCCGATTAAGGGATCTGACATTCCACGCTCCGATCCGTAGAACGCCAGTTTTCTTTCTCCTGATAACGACATCCTCTTGAGTAGTCCCCGCCCGGAGATCCGAATGGGGGACTATTTTACCTCCGGAATATTTTACCCAAGAGGACGCCATCATCATGTAATCATACAGTAAAGCTGCATGCCCTCGGGAAAAATTACGGCTGTAGTTTCCCCTTGCTTTCAGCCGTTCGCAGTACCAGCACAGCAAGGCCGTTTTGGTTATTGTTACAAGGCCAGATCAGTCAATCATCCAGACTGTTGCCCTTGCAACTACTGAAAAGGCTGCTGCCCCTCTTCAGGAACCACACGTTTGTCTGGCCTCTCAACAGATACCCTTCCAATGTGGTTGCACCTACGGTACGGCTATCTGTATCGCTGAGGCACGCAAGCCTCCCCACCAACGGCAAGGTCCATGGTTCACTGCTATCGTTTTGATTATATTAATTTCTTTCTCGAATTTTTCTTTAGAGAGTGAATAGAAGTAGCTCTGTGAATAGCCGAGTGAAAGAAAACGGTCTTATGAGATTGTGGAATCGTAGAACACGCAGGTATGATCTGATCGGTAAATGGTTCTTTATGAGAAACATTAAATGAGATTTTATTTTGTTCTGCTGTAAACGTCAAATCAAGAAAATTCAATTGATGGGCCTCTTTTCGAGTTCGCTGGTGAAGGATATTTTCTCGTGAAGTTCATTGAAAATACGGTCAATGCCATCAACAGGTCCTTTGTAGATGACCAGAATGTCATCGACAAATCTGAAATAGGGGAGAATGCATAGCGCTGTAGCTGAGAAACAGCTGAAGGTCTTTTCTTCTAGAGAGTTAATGAAAATATCAGCACGGATACCAGCTAACGGATTTCCCATATCAGACCGTCGGTTTGCTGATACAACTGTTCATTAAATTCAAAAAAGTTTTATTTGACTACGAATGCGATTATATTCATAAAGTCAGTAATTTGTTCTCCGAAAGTTCTTTTTTGAAACGACGTAAATTTTTTTCCACTACTGTAAGCGTTTCTTGTACGGGAACGTTTGTATAAGGATTTGTGATGTCTAGTGAAAACTACTTGGTATGTGGGCTGCATTCTAAATCATTTATTTTATGGACTAAGGCGTGTCTATTGGCGATGGAATAATTGTTCTCGAAAACGAATGATTTTTTCAGAGTTTAATGAAGAAATTTGGCTAATCATACTATCAGAAATCTGGTGTACTGGATGGTTAGGTTTGTGAATTTTGAATTGAGAACGAAGTATTTGGGGCTGAGGGTTCAAGCTGATAATCATTTTCTTATGAAAAGGTTTGATTAAAAATTTTGCGACACTGATAACTGACCTGACTTTTTTTTAATTCCCGAGTCGGATCCTCATACAGTTCCGAAATATTTTCCTTAAAAATCTAATGTTTTTGAAATATATTCAGAATTGTAGCCAGTAACCAAAGAGCAACCTTTGTCAGACTCAGTTATTAAAAGCATCAGCTTCCTTAAGTTTATTATTGATAGATTTAACCAATTTCCTATCGTTATGGGTAATATTTTGAAAACATGCCGTGTTTTTACTCGGAATGTTAGCTACGTCAAAGGCAATTCTACTTTAACCTGAATTATCCACTTTCATACAATCATGACCAGTTTTTAGGTCGGCAGGCATGTTTTCTATTCCTTCTTGTCTGCCAAATGGGCATGACATTGTACTTTATGCCTTTTTCAAGTAAGACAGTTTCATTCTGTGTAAAAGTAATGTTAGTCTTATTTAAAAATTTTTATAAAATACATGGCTACTTTTCTTCAAAGTACTTTGAGGACATTTTTCAGCAGGATACAGACAAAAAAGTTTACTAAATTTCTTTTCGCGCTTTACGCAATATTCCTTGTTTACAAATTTCTAAATATTCGTTAATTCGTATCCAGAAATCGTCAGCATTAAAATTATAATTAATGGGGAAGACAACGCAGCCGTGTTTAAAGCTTTATCAATTTCTTAAATGAGCTAGTGTCATAAATATTCTATTTCAGAAATAATTTTATGTAAGGGATATAGAGTCTAATTCTTCCTATTAGGAGTTACAAGTAAATATCTTTTTGTTGTACTTAGTGCTACGTCTGGGACATGTTTTATTAGATACACCAGATCAATAACAACAAAATAAATGGAAATCGTGCTTCACTTTAACCTCGTACAGTTTTGTGATAGCTTCATATTAGTGTAGTTGCTAAATTTCAGGCAAAATCTTTTATTAGCCCTAACTCTGTAACTAAACATTTGCGGACCTATGTTTGTATTAATTTGCGCTAGCCGGCCAGAATGGATTAGGTTGTGGAAAGGGGCCAAAATGAGTTCCTGTTAGTTGCACTCACACAATATTACAACAAGGATGCAAAACACTCAAAACATTAATCAACCTCCTTTGATTAACTTTAGATCTGCTGAAGGTCACATTCAAAATCGAAGACACAAGGCTCAAGCAAACTGAAATATAAGTTTCTTCTGGAGGTTGCACCCAAGACTATTTTCTAAATCTTCAATCTAATGCAATTTAATTGTGTGGTGTCACCGCCAGACACCACACTTGCTAGGTGGTAGCCTCTAAATCGGCCGCGGTCCGTTAGCATACGTCGGACCCGCATGTCGCCACTGTCAGTGATTGCAGACCGAGCGCCGCCACACGGCAGGTCTAGAGAGACGTCCTAACACTCGCCCAGTTGTACAGCCGACGTTGCTAGGAATGGTTCACTGACAAATAGGCTCTCATTTGCCGAGACGATAGTTAGCATAGCCTTCAGCTACGTCATTTGCTACGACCTAGCAAGGCGCCATTACCAGTTTATATTGAGATTATAATTAATGTATCAACAAGAGCGATGTTCTCCAATTATGGATTAAAGTTAAGTATTCAAGCAACTACGTTCTTTTCTTGATAGGATAATTACTTTACCTTCTTCCAGACCTCACGCCAGCCTGCGTGAGCTTAAACGCGTGCATTTCGGCCTCCTCTTCTGCCAACACATCAAATTGTAATGGAACTAGGTTGGGGGTCGCATATTAAGCAATGAGAGGAGTTTCAATCAAAAGGCAGAAGGCCTTATTTAAAACATTTTATGCAAATTGGGCTGAAGGCCCGATACAAAAGCATAACAATATTTGCCTTAAGCCGGCCGCGGTGGCCGAGCGGTTCTAGGCGCTTCAGTCCGGAACCGCGCGACTGCTACGGTCGCGGGTTCGAATCCTGCCTCGGGCATGGACGTGTGTGATGTCCCTAGGTTAGTTAGGTTTAAGTAGTTCTAAGTTCTAGGGGACTGATGACCTCAGATGTTAAGTCCCATAGTGCTCAGAGCCATTTGAACCATTAGCCATTTGCCTTAAGGGCAAGACAAGAACATTAATTTAAGAGATATTAAAACACAGCTGAAGGCCACACATCAACACAATAATTTAACGGCTTAAGTTCTTAAAGATTTGATGTTTTTACATTTAGGCTGAAAGGCCTTGTAAGAACAACAATCTCACACCTTAAGGGCAAGACAAGAACATTCATTCAGGATACATTAAAACTCAGCTGAAGTCCACACATCAACCAAGTAACTAAAACTCAAACAGGGAAGTTACTATGTAGCAGACACGGAACGGCGCACTAAAGTTCCAAGGGTCGGCCTGGGATTACGCCCGTTTAGGCGAGACAGGCAGCCTGACCAACAATCTCTTAATCGGAAGGCAACCCAACCGACAGACAGCCCACCGACCAATCAACCAAATCAGTTCCGATCCACGCAACCAGCATAACGACCACAAGAATTCAATACACGATCACACAGAATACTGACGCCCACAACGACCAACAACACCTCAGCTGTCGAACTACACGATGTGCTGGACAGCAACAACACGACGAGGAAAATACACTGCCTAAAATTACGTCAACGACCAGGGCAGGTAACCGGAAAGTCAACGGCCACAAGCCAGAAGATACTGCTGGTGAACTTCCATAACAGGGAATAAATTAAGTTAAATTTCACAGGGAGGTGGTTGGAATACAAGCCAACATAAATACTCACACGTTGTTGCTTGTGGGAATGTCCCAAAAGCGATAACTAGCAGCGAACGAAGAAATGTAAACAGTTGAGGCTCGATAGTAAGTTAAGTGAGTACTCAACTTTCAGGTCCAGGATCGGTGGGCGACGAACTTGGTAGCCCTCGCAAGCACCACCTCACACTCAGACCCCACGTGCGCGCCGGCAGCGGCTCCAGTCTGACTCCGCACGCCAACCAGCCGACTGGTCTGCTGTGGAGATGGGCAAACTCGTTCATCCTTAGGAACTAATTCACTGCTGACTGAAGGTTGGAGGGCACCAAGAGGGGGCTCTTGCCTCCCCTCTGGAGCACAGAGTTTTTATTCATTACAGAATTCTTACACACTTTTAGAAGTAATTTCTGTGATTCTGCAGAACCTCTCGTTTAGCCAACTGTAGCCTTGTGTGGCAGGGAAATAATTGAAAGGTGGCTACACTGAGCCACAGCGCCAGAGATTGCGCCAAAGAGTATTATTCACCCGCGTCTACTGGCAGTGCTTGTCGAGAACTCGTAGTAGGCAGTGCTTGCTGAGATGTCGTAGTGAAAAGTTCTTGTCGAGAAGTCGTAGTGGAGAGTGCTTGTTCCAGGTTTTATGCAGTTGTTTGATGGGATAGACGGCAGATGTTGTTCTAATGGAGATATTGTAATGATCAGAGTGCTTTTCGTCAATATATATATATATGAAGGTAACAAAACTCCTTTTCCTTTTTTTTCTCATTATTTCAATGTCCTGAATAATGCGTCATTACAGGTTCAGTCAACAAAGCATCTGGCTTGTGTTCTTGTATTAGAGTGTAATTCTGGTTTTCTTGCGCAATTATAGTATTTCTAATTTTTTTATCACTTCAGTATAAATGGTACACTCCTGGAAATGGAAAAAAGAACACATTGACACCGGTGTGTCAGACCCACCATACTTGCTCCGTACACTGCGAGAGGGCTGTAAAAGCAATGATCACACGCACGGCACAGCGGACACACCAGGAACCACGGTGTTGGCCGTCGAATGGCGCTAGCTGCTCAGCATTTGTGCACCGCCGCCGTCAGTGTCAGCCAGTTTGCCGTGGCATACGGAGCTCCATCGCAGTCTTTAACACTGGTAGCATGCCGCGACAGCGTGGACGTGAACCGTATGTGCAGTTGACGGACTTTGAGCGAGGGCGTATAGTGGGCATGCGGGAGGCCGGGTGGACGTACCGCCGAATTGCTCAACACGTGGGGCGTGAGGTCTCCACAGTACATCGATGTTGTCGCCAGTGGTCGGCGGAAGGTGCACGTGCCCGTCGACCTGGGACCGGACCGCAGCGACGCACGGATGCACGCCAAGACCGTAGGATCCTACGCAGTGCCGTAGGGGACCGCACCGCCACTTCCCAGCAAATTAGGGACACTGTTGCTCCTGGGGTATCGGCGAGGACCATTCGCAACCGTCTCCATGAAGCTGGGCTACGGTCCCGCACACCGTTAGGCCGTCTTCCGCTCACGCCCCAACATCGTGCAGCCCGCCTCCAGTGGTGTCGCGACAGGCGTGAATGGAGGGACGAATGGAGACGTGTCGTCTTCAGCGATGAGAGTCGCTTCTGCCTTGGTGCCAATGATGGTCGTATGCGTGTTTGGCGCCGTGCAGGTGAGCACCACAATCAGGACTGCATACGACCGAGGCACACAGGGCCAACACCCGGCATCATGGTGTGGGGAGCGATCTCCTACACTGGCCGTACACCACTGGTGATCGTCGAGGGGACACTGAATAGTGCACGGTACATCCAAACCGTCATCGAACCCATAGTTCTACCATTCCTAGACCGGCAAGGGAACTTGCTGTTCCAACAGGACAATGCACGTCCGCATGTATCCCGTGCCACCCAACGTGCTCTAGAAGGTGTAAGTCAACTACCCTGGCCAGAAAGATCTCCGGATCTGTCCCCCATTGAGCATGTTTGGGACTGGATGAAGCGTCGTCTCACGCGGTCTGCACGTCCAGCACGAACGCTGGTCCAACTGAGGCGCCAGGTGGAAATGGCATGGCAAGCCGTTCCACAGGACTACATCCAGCATCTCTACGATCGTCTCCATGGGAGAATAGCAGCTTGCATTGCTGCGAAAGGTGGATATACACTGTACTAGTGCCGTCATTGTGCATGCTCTGCTGCCTGTGTCTATGTGCCTGTGGTTCTGTCAGTGTGATCATGTGATGTATCTGACCCCAGGAGTGTGTCAATAAAGTTTCCCCTTCCTGGGACAATGAATTCACGGTGTTCTTATTTCAATTTCCAGGAGTGTATTTGAAATTTCTTGTCTTAGTGAAGAAAAACCGTGCCAGATGTGTACGTTGAGTCATACTTCCACACACAGAACAGTTATACTTGTGCTTTGGTTTCGTAGGTTTTATAGTTGCTGGGGACTTAATTAATTGTGTTAACGGAAATTTCATTTCATTCTTTGTTGTTGTTCTATGCAGTCAAATTGCGTACAAATACTAGTCAGGGCCAACCGTTTACGAGACTTGTAATCGGACATACAGCTACCAAAAAAATTAAAAATTATTTGCATTTCAAATAATTAAGCCCCCATGCATAATATAGGGTGGCGCACGAAAAACCGGCCCCGAGTACAGACTGCTCGCCAATTACGGACGATGTGTTGCCCGTTACGAGCAGATACAACCAACAGACAAACATGTAATAATTAGGCAGTGAAGAAATAACAAGCTAATGCAAGCAACAATTGAGAAACAATCGATGACGATGTGCAGAGAGCTGGAGAAGAGAATATGAAAATCTCACGCGACGCGCATGGGCTATAGCTCATGTAGTCTTGTAAACCTGTTGGTGGCTGTTTCCCAACTTAATAGACCACAAGTGTCTAGTATAAAATTCTTCGTTTCGACTTCCACTTCATAGCTATGCTACGTTGTAAACAATAATCGTTTACACCCTATAAATACTTCAAATTGTCTCTGAGTTCGTAGGTGAAGCAGAGACTTTATGGAAGCATAAAATAAAATGTGGTTTTCTCATACTTGCGTCACACGCTTAGTAAAAATTAGGTTTTTATGTTGCATTATTAAAGTTAATGCAGCAATAATAATAATAATTAAGTTCGCAATAATAAAGTTTTTGGTTTGAAAGCTCCTTCTGAACAAATGTTTTTGAGATAATAAGTAAATACAATTTTATGGCAATCTCTGTCTTTTCAAATGGAGAGGCCGGCTTTTCCTACTGAGCCAAAATGACCCACAACCCACTTTTTTTTTTTCAAAGAAACCAAACTAGCAGGTAATGCAAATTAGAAACAACCAAACTTAAAAATAGTTAGAGCCTTCCTAACTGTAATGTTTTGTATATGAAAGATACACGAAAATCGTTTTATATGAATTTTCTTACACTAAAAATAAGAAAATTTATTGAAAGTTAGCTGCTAAATCAAGTCGATGAAACCAAAAAATATATGAATAACAAAAAAACTTGTCTTGTTATAAGTATGTCTTCTGCTGTTCATCGATATAATGAAGTGAGCTGATATGCCCTATTGTTACCTGAAAAGACGTACCTATTACATACAACGTAATGTTTATGTAATTTACGTAACTATAAAATACTTTTTGATTACCGGTCGTGGACGCTGAATGGCCAGAACCAAGTGCAAGAACACTTTGGAACACATGTGAATTGGGGAGCGCAGTGAACGAAACGAACATCTGGATACTGAACTAACTAGGAGCAGTCGGCAGTGGAACTGACACAGGTGGTCATGCGAGGAACGACGAGTGCGGCCGAGGGAGACCGAGACTGAGACGAGCACGCGACCGATGCTGGAACGAGAACTGCCGAAGTGACTGCCGCGACCGAAGTGAACTAGTGAACTATGAACCGATCGTTCCTCGTTCCCGGGAACTATAAGTAGACCTCCGCGATCGAAGTGAACTATCAACCGATCGTTCCTTGGAATTCGTTCCTCGGTCCTTTCGTTCATCTTGGTGAACCGTTCCTTTGCACCCGTTCGTTCGCGTACTACCCATCTCTAATCTGCTGGTCCGTCCGCGACTGCTGCTCCTTCGCGACTGCCCTGCTGATGCGTCTCCGACTCACTCTACGCGTCACACGACCACCTGGAAATACTATCGGTCGCTCCAGATATGGTACAATAGTGCGTTTATCGATCCGCGCTGCTGCTGCCACTCACGGGCAAATATGGCAGAAAGTTAGTGACGCCAGTAAATGGAATAAAAAAACGAAGGGGCACTACCGTAATAGAAGATGACAAACAATTAATGGGATGAACACGAGCCGTGCACGGCTCAATCTGCATATCTACGTGAATCACCCTGTATAACTGCAAAGGTACCCACTAAAGGTCTTAATTTTGTCGTGAGATATGGAGAACTTGAGTGCATTTAAATATGCAGTCAAATTCGTCTGAAACACACTCACCCCGCTGTTGGTACTTGTAAGACCTACTGTGCCAGTCACGTGCTGTGACTTAAGGGCCACGAACGCTCGAACGCACGATTCGTGTGGTGACGGCATTACGTGATTTCGCACTGCAGCGCTGTCGGCGTGAGAAGGAGGAAGCAAGGCCGGAAGTGAAAGGGAAGCATTTACAGACAAGAGCAGAGATAGATGTGGCCCAGCGATACGAAATACACTTCATCTTTGGTGGACAACGCACCTAACGCCTCGACGACAAGTCAGCAACTACACTCCTGGAAATGGAAAAAAGAACACATTGACACCGGTGTGTCAGACCCACCATACTTGCTCCGGACACTGCGAGAGGGCTGTACAAGCAATGATCACACGCACGGCACAGCGGACACACCAGGAACCGCGGTGTTGGCCGTCGAATGGCGCTAGCTGCGCAGCATTTGTGTACCGCCGCCGTCAGTGTCAGCCAGTTTGCCGTGGCATACGGAGCTCCATCGCAGTCTTTAACACTGGTAGCATGCCGCGACAGCGTGGACGTGAACCGTATGTGCAGTTGACGGACTTTGAGCGAGGGCGTATAGTGGGCATGCGGGAGGCCTGGTGGACGTACCGCCGAATTGCTCAACACGTGGGGCGTGAGGTCTCCACAGTACGTCGATGTTGTCGCCAGTGGTCGGCGGAAGGTGCACGTGCCCGTCGACCAGGGACCGGACCGCAGCAACGCACGGATGCACGCCAAGACCGTAGGATCCTACGCAGTGCCGTAGGGGACCGCACCGCCACTTCCCAGCAAATTAGGGACACTGTTGCTCCTGGGGTGTCGGCGAGGACCATTCGCAACCGTCTCCATGAAGCTGGGCTACGGTCCCGCACACCGTTAGGCCGTCTTCCGCTCACGCCCCAACATCGTGCAGCCCGCCTCCAGTGGTGTCGCGACAGGCGTGAATGGAGGAACGAATGGAGACGTGTCGTCTTCAGCGATGAGAGTCGCTTCTGCCTTGGTGCCAATGATGGTCGTATGCGTGTTTGGCGCCGTGCAGGTGAGCCCCACAATCAGGACTGCATACGACCGAGGCACACAGGGCCAACACCCGGCATCATGGTGTGGGGAGCGATCTCCTACACTGGCCGTACACCACTGGTGATCGTCGAGGGGACACTGAATAGTGCACGGTACATCCAAACCGTCATCGAACCCATCGTTCTACCATTCCTAGACCGGCAAGGGAACTTGCTGTTCCAACAGGACAATGCACGTCCGCATGTATCCCGTGCCACCCAACGTGCTCTAGAAGGTGTAAGTCAACTACCCTGGCTAGCAAGATCTCCGGATCTGTCCCCCATTGAGCATGTTTGGGACTGGATGAAGCGTCGTCTCACGCGGTCTGCACGTCCAGCACGAACGCTGGTCCAACTGAGGCGCCAGGTGGAAATGGCATGGCAAGCCGTTCCACAGGACTACATCCAGCATCTCTACGATCGTCTCCATGGGAGAATAGCAGCCTGCATTGCTGCGAAAGGTGGATATACACTGTACTAGTGCCGACATTGTGCATGCTCTGTTGCCTGTGTCTATGTGCCTGTGGTTCTGTCAGTGTGATCATGTGATGTATCTGACCCCAGGAATGTGTCAATAAAGTTTCCCCTTCCTGGGACAATGAATTCACGGTGTTCTTATTTCAATTTCCAGGAGTGTACATGCAACAGCCTCCTCCATCAGCAATATTGCCCCATCATTCCGTAGCACTAACGTGTATTGCAAACAAATCGCAGCAAAGTTTCCGACAGCACTATTGTGGATACACATTGCCGTAAAAACTGTCCTGTGTAAACGCACGTTAAGCGTTCCTGGTGCCCAAAGGCTTGTCTTGCTTCAGAAATAGCGATACTTGCAAGGTAACCCCTTACTTACAGATAGGAGAGCATTTTACTGTATTTCCAGGTTTGCTAATTTACATACGTTAAGTGAGTGTGTCAGCGCTGCAGTACGTAAGGAGTAAGGTGCGAGCATTAGGTTCCAATGGTGCGTAGCAGAGGCTTTCAGAGCTAGTAGGACGAGATGCCGCTGCGTAAACCACACGTGACGTCACCAAAGAGGTACGTGGGGAAGGTACATTTATTCTTGTGAGTCAACGAATGGTTATTAATAAATATTTGCTAACAAATGTTGCCTTCTGCCATTCAGACATTAGTAGGAATCTAAAGGTCATAAATGCGATCTTTCACTAATTTTACAATGCCATGAGACGTTTCTGTTAGTAAATAAATGAATAACTTTCCCATAACCGAAGATATACGATCTTGTAGGACATATGCCGATTGTATGTTCAAGTTAAGACTGTGCACCGTAGTCGGCGGTCGTCAGTAGGATGCCTTTCAGTCTGGTCATGCGGTAGATCGTTCTCTGTTACCGTTAATAGTTAGTTTATAAACAGCGCCAACAAGTTCATTTTATGGTGTTTCTTAAATAAGCGTACCATAATGGCATCCCCTGTAAAAATTATTTGCACAGAAAACTTCTTCCCACTTCATTACGTAAAACGTATTACACTTTCAGAATCCCATGGCGCTGCTACGGCTCTGCAAGGGGACATAAAACTGTGACAGCATCTCCACATAACAGGTACAAAGAATTTCTAATGGTTCAAATGGCTCTGAGCACTATGCGACCTAACATCTGAGGTCAGCAGTCGCCTAGACCTTAGAACTACTTAAACCTAACTAACCTAAGGACATCACACACATCCATGACCGAGGCAGGATTCGAACCTGCGACAGTAGCGGTCGCTCGGCTGCAGACTGTAGCGCCTAGAACCGCACGGCCACTCCGGCCAGCAAAGAATTTCTGTGATTTCTATGTGGAGGCTCACTGTGCTGGCATAAGATGTCGTCAGCACACCGGTGGGCAAAGATGTTTCATGAAGATCGATAGTAGGTGCCGGATCAAGTGCGCCTATCAGGAGAGAGGCCAGAGACAGACTCGCAAGGAACAAGCTGACAACGCCCTATCGACCACAAATATTTAGATCACCGCCGCAGGCCGGAGGACTCAGTAACTAGCTCAGTCACTTGCTCAGCCACTCAGTCACTGGCGCACCAACTTGCACTCCAGTTAGGCGTCTGTCATTCATAGCATAGCGGGACTTTTACTTCACCAGCAGTGAGGCGAACGTGGTGAGCTTTTACCACAACACATGGAGTCTCTTAAGATAAGTAGCTTCCCGTTCACGTAAATAAGGACACCTGTTAATATACACTTCTGGCCATTAAAATTGTTACACCACGAAGATGACGTGCTACAGACGCGAAATTTATCCGATAGGACGAAAATGCTGTGATATGCAAATTATTAGCTTTTCAGAGCATTCCCACAAGGTTGGCGCCGGTGGCGACATCTACAACGTGCTGACATGACGAAAGTTCCCAGCCGACTTCTCATACACAAACAGCAGTTGACTGGCGTTGCCTGGTGAAATCTTGTAATGCCTTGTGCAAGGAGGAGAAATGCGTACCATCACGTTTCCGACTTTGACAAAGGTCGGATTGTAGCCTATCGCGATTGCGGTTTATCGTATCGCGACATTGCTGCTCGCGTTGGTCGAGATCCAATGACTGTTAGCAGAATATGGAATCGGTGGGTTCAGGAGGGTAATACGGAATGCCGTGCTGGATCCCAATGGCCTCGTATCACTAGCAGTCGAGATGACAGGCATCTTATCCACATGGCTGTAACGGATGGTGCAGCCACGTCTCGATCCCTGAGTCAACAGATGGGGACATTTGCAAGACAAAAACCATCTGCACGAACAGTTCGACGACATTTGCAGCGGCATGGACTATCAGGTGAGAGACCATAGCTGCGGTTACCCTTGACGCTGCATCAGAGACAGGAGCGCCTGCGATGGTGTACTCAACGACGAACCTGGGTGCACGAATGGCAAAACGTCATTTTTTTCGGAAGGATCCAGGATCTCTTTACAGCCTCATGATGGTCGCATCTGTGTTTGGCGACATCGCGGTGAACGCATATAGGAAGCATGTATTCGTCATCGCCATACTGGCATATCACCCGGCGTGATGGTATGGGGTGCCATTGATTACACGTCTCGGTCACCTCTTGTTCGCATTAACGTCACTTTGAACAGTGGACGCTACATTTCAGATGTGTTACGACCCTCGGCTCTACCCTTCATTCGATCCCTGCGAAACCCTACATTCCAGCAGGATAATGCACGACCGCATGTTGCAGGTCCTGTACGGGCCTCTCCGAATACAGAAAATGTTAGACTACTGCCCTGGCCAGCACATTCTCCAGATCTCTCACCAATTGAAAAGTCTGGTCAATGGTGGCCGAGCAACTGGCTCGTCACAATACGCCAGTCACTACTCTTGATGAGCTGTGGTATCGTGTTGAAAATGAATGGGCAGCTGTGCCTGTACACACCATCCAATTCTGTTTGACTCAATGCCCAGGAGTACCAAGGCCGTTATTACGGCCAGAGGTGGGTTGTTCTGGGTACTGACTTCTCAGGATCTATGAACCCAAATTGTGTGAATATGTAATCACATGTCTCTTCTAGTATAATATTTTTGTCCAACGAATACCCGTTTATTATTTAATGGTCAGTACGGTATATGTGCAGTTGTGTTGTAAAAGAGGATAGCGGCCACCAAACTGCATCCTCTTCCTCGATTCCGATTGCACAAGGCTCAACTCTCACTATGCCAGTTCAAGGACGGTCTGGTCTAACTACCGCAAATCTCTGGTGGAAAAGCATGGCGAGTTATGCTGTACGCCCCTGGTTCCACCATCAACGGACTCACCAACTGAACTGAGACATTTCTAGAGGTTTAGAACGTGTGGGGAGTTCTTGCAGACTGACGCGTTGTCTTTCTTTCAGCAGCTACGTCGTCTGCTGAAGACAGACGAAACAGTAGAATAGTGATGAAAGCCGTAGATGTTCATTCCGTTACATACAAGCTACATTTGCGATTGCAACTGAAGGGGGTACGAGTAGCGCCGTGTGTGGAGATTCAGACGCAAAATGTGGCTTCAGATGTGTTAGTTTCATCTTGCATGCAGTATGAGCCTCTCTTGGTGGTCGTCGACTCGTTAATGTGTTGCTCCAGACTCCCGCTCTCGATGGGTTCCAGTCCTGTGACGCTTCGCTCGTCACTTTGTGCTGCCGACTGCATTTAGCAGTCGAGCCGATGAGGCCCGACGCCGCAGTTTAGACAGAGGCAGGACGCGACGCGCCTGCAGCAGTCTGCTCCCGCTCTGCTCCATTTGCCGCCCCCACCGCCCCCGCCGCCCCCCAGCAGACGGCTCCACTAGCAATTAGCCTCCGACTTGCAGCGCAGCCCGCTCCTAACCCCCCGGCGCTGCCTCCTACACTCACAAAAGCTCTGACAGGACTCACTTTATTTCTCCACTCGCCGAGGAGGAGTGAGCGAGCTGGAGAAAGAAAACGCAAAAAAAGGAATGAAAAGAATACAAGTAGAAAAGAAAATGAGATAAATGTGGACGAGACTCGCGCCCGGTTCGCCTCTTGCCGTTTCATCCCAGAAGGGAAATTAATTTGGATATCGGGGAATCCCGTCAGTTATTCCTCCGGACAACTCAATTGCTTTTGTTCGCCATTCATTTCTTTTGCCCCATTCCATTCTTATTGGCGTAAGTGCACTTCACTGCGTATATCTGGTCAGATGATTTTTCCAAGCTTCACGTCACTCTTCGAAAAAATCTCTGACTACTCCGATTTTGTGGCATGCAGCTTCTGAACAATTTTTAAACAATATTAGCATTCCACATCACGATCTCCGTTCTTATGCAGATACTAACCCTAGGAAGGAGAGATCATTTCGTTCACTGATGTATCTTATACACTATGTGACCAAAAGTATCCGGACACCTGGCTGAAAATGGCTTACAAGTTTGTGGCACCCTCCATCCGCAATGCTGGAATTCAATAGGGTGTTGGCCCTCCCTTAGCCTTGATGACAGCTTCCGCTCTCGCAGGCATACGTTCAATCAGGTGATGGAACGTTTCTCGGGGAATGGCAGCCCATTCTTCACGGAGTGTTGCGCTGAGGAGAGGTATCGATGTCGGTCGGTGAGACCTGGCACGAAGTCGACGTTCCACAACATCCTAAAGTTGTTCTACAGCAATCAGGTCAGGACTCTGTGCAGGCCAGTCCATTACAGGAATGTTATTGTGGTGTAACCACTCCGCCACAGGCCGTGCAGTATGAACAGGTGGTCGATCGTGTTCAAAGGTTTAGTCGCCATCCCCAAATTGCTCTTCAACAGTGGGAAGCAACAAGCTGCTTAAAACATCAATGTACACCTGTGCTGTGATAATGCTACGCAAAACAACAAGGGATGCAAGCCCCCTCCATGAAAAGCACGATTACACCATACCACCACTGCCTCCGAATTTTACTGTTGGCACTACACACGCTGGCAGATGACGTTCACCGGGCATTCGCCATACCCACACCCTGCCATTGAATTGCCACATTGTGTACCATGACTCGTCACTCCACACAACGTTTTCCCACTGTTCAATCGCCCAATGTTTACGCTCCTTACACCAGGCGAGGCGTCGTTTGGCTTTTACCGGCGTGATGTGTGGCTTATGAGCAGCCGCTCGACAATGAAATCCAAGCTTTCTCACCCCCCCCGCCCAGCTGTCATAGTACTTGCAGTGGATCCTGATGCAGTCTGGAATTCCTGTGTGATGGTCTGGATAGATGTCTGCCTATTACACATTATGACCCTCTTCAACTCTCGGCCGTCTCTGTCAGCCAACAGACGAGGTCAGCCTGTACGTTTTTGTGCTGTACGTGTCCCTTCAGGTTTCCACTTCACTATCACATCGGCAACAGTGGACATAAGGATTTTTAGGAATGTGGAAATCTCGCGTACAGACGTATGACACATGTGACACCCAATCACCTGACCACGTGAGTTCCGCGGAGCGCCCTATTCTGCTCTCTCACGATGTCTAATGCCTCTTGAAGTCGCTGAAATGGAGTACCTGACAGCAGGTGGCAGCAGAATGCACCTAATATGAAAAACGTATTTTTTTTGGGGCTGTCCGGATACTTTTGATGTCATAGTGTATCTTCTTTTCGAGGCATTTATCACGTCTAGTAGATGGACCACTTTCTCAGGATATGGCAAATTTTATTTTGTTTATTATTTCATTTGAAAAAGGAAAAGAAAGAAAAGAAAATACAGAAAAAAATAAATATCCATCTTTTTGATTTGCAGCTCCTTGTATTGGCCGTGTTTGCAGTTAAAATTTTGGGACGTGAGGTCCGCCAGTTATGCAAGACACCGTTTTTCTCAGTACCCAAACATGTTTCGGCACCGCTGTGCCATCATCAGTGGGTTTACGTTGTTATTTATTCTGCAATGTGAACATTTTTGTTAAATGATTATAAAATTATGTGCATTTTTAGTTCAAACAACAGATCGTTTCTTTTTGTAAGTACCTTTACATTTGGTGAGCATGAATTTTCTGGATCATTTTTGTGTTAATTATTACAGGTAGCTTGTCTTCTGCAACCAAACGATGTTGATGAGAAAAGTTTTTTGCTGGGAGTCAACCTATCTTCTAGAATTTAATTTAGTTTTTCGCGATGTTTTCGCTCCTATTTTCGAATTAACTTAAGTTTTCGTGTGGCAAGCACTTCCATTCTCCGCATCATGCTGAGGTACCTCATTTCCAAAAAAAGAAAATATAGGCCAGAAACATACTAGTGGCAGTGTTGGCAACATTGAAAAACGCAATTCACACTTCGAAGTACACGTATAAATAGAAAACAGTGGAGTACGAAACAGTGTCCTGTGTAAAATATAAAGAATGCTTAGTTCTACAAAGCAGCGAAAAATTGGACTACAAGTATCAGTATCTGAAGAAGAAAGATATCAACAACGTGCTAGCACGTGGTATTTATTGCTGTAGGCGACAAACCAAGCATAAATGACCGTAACTAAAAACCAACAAATTGTTACCAAACTGTTTTTGATCATAAAAACAAAACAAATTGCAAGTATCTTTAATTACAGACCACTGATAACGCTTCACTTCAACAAAGCGAAACGAGTCTGACCAAAACAAATAAAATGCATTATCTTGTAGCTGTAACGCTGGAACAAAAATACACTCAGGAACTTATTAAGTTAAATATGTGGCCGGGTGCCCTTTGTCTCGCAACAGCCACCATGGTTAACTTAGGAAGAGAAGAGGTTGGGCCACCTGTCCATGAATCAAGTAAACATTGATTTCTTTGTTATCGTATATTACCTGTTTACTTACGTACTCTCTGAGGCTGAATTTAGGGACCAACTGACCATTTACGTGGATGAACACGGGGAAGTCTTTCTCCACTACAATTAGAGACATACTTATCTTACTGGCAGAAAATTCGAAGAAAAAAGAATTACAGATTCGATGTAACAAAATTTTGTGTCCGTATATAATTTAAAAGAACGAAGCAGAAAATATGCAGTTTTCGGTATTTTAGTTATTTACTGAAATTTTCTTCTACTGGACCATCACGTAACAAGTGACTAGTTTCTACAAAGACACTAAACAAACCAGGTCTTGGAATATAAAGGTATTAATTACTGCACTGAATATTTCGTCATTGAACTACAAAAGAAATTTACTACCAAGTGTTGATAACTTACGTTATGTGTCAAATATGTTATGACCATTAACTGCCTCTTACTTTTTATAGAGTCGTACAACTGTGTACAGATAATAAAACTGAAACTAGTTAAATTATATTCTAAATAACACTCCCCATACGAAATACCAATTTTAGTACACACTTCACATGTGATCTTAGTTCTAATGCAACGTCTACAATGATCTATTGTCTCTTCACAACGCAGCCGTTGTTGGTGGCATATTATAAAAGATAATAGTAATCTAATAACAGTTAAAGGGCACAGGAGTATTGAACTACACTTCAATAAAAGCATGGTCTTTGACCAGTTTCTTGCCTGTACTCATAGTGATTTTAGTTCAGGACCTCAGAATCACTTATTACGTTCTATCTTTACCTCTCCTGAATTCAAAATAACAAGTATTCCAAAATTCTTCTCCCCCCTCCCCGCCCAGAAGAGCCAAAAATATAAACAAAACGCTGGCACCCAACACCAAGAAGACACAAATGCAACAGAATAACCAAACACAAAAAACACAGTTGAGAAAATAGTTAGACTCCAATACAAATCCCTCCAACATTCAAAAAATGTTGATGCACTCTGTAAGTGTACTGTCAACTGTTTCCCTTGCCAATTTTCTATTCCTTTAGCTTACATTACTTTCAAGCAAAAGTTTTCATAATTTATAAAATCAGATATTCTCTCTAAAGTTCCAGAGACGCACTTCGTCATGCTGCTTGGTGACTTCAATGCTCAACTGGAAAGAGAGAAAAAGTATAAAAATGTAGTGCGCAACTATCCGGCACATATGAGAACCTACCGCAATGGGGAGCGATTGGTGCATCTGTGCAGGACCTTTGGGTTGGTCATGAAGTCTACAGCCTTCAAACACTTGCCAAGGAAGCAGAAGACTTGCATTTGACGTAACACCAACTTGGGTGAATTCCAGATAAATCACGTGGCCATTTCAAGAAAATCTCAAAAGGAAATATAAAATGTGAAGGTATTAAGAAGTGCCAATATGGACTCGACAACTACCTCTCAAAGATCAAAATCAGACTCCAGGCTAGAAACACTAGAGTACACAGAACCTCCAAGATGTTAAGATCTGATGTAGAGCGACTTAAGAACAGGCAAGATGTAAGCCAGAGGCTGAACAGTACAGATTTCAACAGTTCGGACCAACTGAAGGAGACTCATCTGAAGACGACCAACGTACTCGCCCCCCTCACGAGAAGGAAGCATCTCTGGTGGAACGAAGACTGTGAAATGCAATAGCCCAAAAACAGACACTCTGGGGGAAGTGGAATTGTAAGAAAACCAAGAAAAAGTGGGAGAACTTTTCGGAACAAACAAGGCTTACAGCTAAAATAATTCGAGAAACCAAACGGGCCTTCACACAAAACCAACTAACCCAAATGGAAGAGAGCTTCGATAAGAATAATTCCAAAGATTTCTACAGAACCTTCAAGCAAACAGAAAATACAATCCTCAAAGCCTCCACTTCAGAGACTCGCAGGGGAAACTAGTGTAGAACGACAGGGATCTGCCACCTATTAGCTCAGTACTTTACAAATCTACTCAGCTGTTATCCATCCAGCGAAGACTTCGACTACAAACAAACCACATCAAACCTGGACTCACTGCCTCCTTCATTGGAAGAAGTTTGACAAATCATTCAGCTTCTAAAGAATAATAAGGCAGGTGGGGAAGACTCTGTCGTTACTTAACTCTGGAAATGTGCTGGAAGCAATGATGTGACCAAGCTCACCGAGATCATCCAGGGCATCTGGTTCAAATGGTTCAAATGGCTCTGAGCACTATGGGACTCAACTGCTGAGGTCATTAGTCCCCTAGAACTTAGAACTAGTTAAACCTAACTAACCTAAGGACATCACAAACATCCATGCCCGAGGCGGGATTCGAACCTGCGACCGTAGCGGTCTTGAGGTTCCAGACTGCAGCGCCTCTAACCGCACGGCCACTTCGGCCGGCAGGGCATCTGGGAAACAGAGGAATTACCACTTGATTGGAACACAGCTCTGATCCATCAGCTTGGTAAAAGAGAGATTTTACTGATCTGCACAACTGCTGTGGAATTCCTCTTGTCCTAGTAACGTACAAGCTTCTCTCCAAGATGTTACTAACAAGGGCAGAAGATTAACTGCATAGTGAACTGAGAGAATATCAGGGAGGCTTCAAGAAGACCCAATCCTGAGCTGAACAGATCCTCAACCTTAGAACTGTACTGGCATATTCCAAGATGAGAAACCTTTGTTGATTTCAGGAAAGCCCACGACCCCATTGATAGAAAAACGCTTAACAAAATACTGCAGGACCTAGGACTAGACAACAAAACACGCAGACACATTCTATAAATCTTGAACACCTATTCCAAGGTCAAATTTAGAGGCGAGATTTCAGAAAGCAGACAATGGGATGGACACTCCCAACTTCTCTTCAACTGTGTCCTTGAAAACGTTGAGAGAGGAACTGACCAATTCAAGTGTTCAGAGTGGCATCTACCTGGGCTATAAGAATGAAGGACTGATTGTAGATTGCCTCGCTTTTGCAGATGACATGGCACTGATTGCTGATTCTCTTGAAATGACAACAATGCAGGTAAACTGCCTCTGGAAACAGGCAACCAAAGTGGGTCTTCAAGTGACGCAGGAGAAAACAGAGTTCTTGACCAAAATCAAAGAAGCTAACAGAGGGATGTTGCTACACTAGGGAAACATCAAAAGGACTGAGAAGTTTACGTATCTCGGCGAATGGGATGAACCCAGCTTATCAGAAAAAACCGTCATTATCCACGAGAGTCAACAATTTGGAACGAGCCTATCGACTGACTATGAACACCTACAACAAAAAATGCCTGTGACGCAACCTGAAACTTAAGCACTACACATCAGTCATACGACCAGAAGTCCTGTATGCTACGAAATGTCTTTACATGAACCGGAGATGTCTGAGGCAGAAATTGGAAGTCAGGGAGAGGAGAATCCTCAGGAAGATCTTAGGCCCAGTGGAAGAAGATGGGGAATTCAGAAGGCAGCATAACTCTGAGCTCTACAAACATATCGAGAGGCTCTCTGTCTGTGCAGTAAAAAGAAGGAAAGATTTCTATAGCCATATTGCAAGATTGCCTCCAAACACATTGACCAAACGTCTGCTCAACTTCTGGCAAAACAAGAAGGTTCGCACCACCTGGCTGACAGAAACTGAAAAGGATGTTAAAGAACTGAGAATAACTGATCTCCAGAACATCCAGTCTGTGAGACTTACTCTGAAGGAAGCCCGAGGATTTCAGTAAAAGTCCCGAACGAAAGGTACCCCCTGGACAGAAGAAAGGAAGGAGTTACATTGACAGCGGATGCGACGGTACTGAGCGGAGATAAAAGCCCAACAGTTAAACAAGCGTGGTCCAAAGTAGGCCCATTCTAAACAAGAAGGAGAAGAAAATCAGTTTCTCAAAGCAATTAAACAGGCAGTCCAGTGATATTAATGTGACCACCGTCTATGTTCTACGTCAACGACCAATAACCAGTTACAGACAGGCGGCACCACTAGCGGTGGAGGGTACATAGTGTGTATCGGGCGGACGCGGAAAACAGTTCGGTAGTCGTTGTAATGCGGAAACGGAGCGATTTATTTCACGTCCAAAAAGTCATGATCGATGGCTTTCTGGTAAAGGGTGGAAGCACTTCTGAAATGCCAAAGTTTGTAAAACGTTCGCGTGACGCCGTGGTTAAAGTATAGCCTGCATGGTAAAACGGCTCTATCCGAAACTGGCGAGGAGACAGCTGTGGTGCATACGGGACATACATGACACGGGTGAATGACGGCTGCGGAGGTGTTGTAGAGAAAAATGCACATACAACTATTGAGCAGAATGAGATTTTCACTCTGCAGCGGAGTGTGCGCTGATACGAAACTTCTTGGCAGAGTAAAACTGTGTGCCAGACCGAGACTCGAACTCGGAACCTTTGCCTTTCGCGGGCAAGTGCTCTACCATCTGAGCTACCCAAGCACGATTCACGCCCCGTCATCACAGCTTTACTTCTGCCAGTACCTCGTCTCCTAACTTCCAAACTTTACAGAAGCTCTCCTGCGAACCTTGCAGAACTACCACTCCTGAAAGAAAGGATACTGCGGAGACATGGCTTAGCCACAGCCTCAGGGATGTTTCCAGAATGAGATTTTCATCTGCAGCGGAGTGTACGCTGATATGAAACTGTGAGGACGGGGCGTGAGTCGTGCTTGGCTAGCTCAGATGGTAGGGCACTTGCCCGCGAAAGGCAAAGTTCCCGATTTCGAGTCTCGGTCCGGCACACAGTTTTAATCTGCCATGAAGTTTCAGCTATTGAGCATTTGGCCGGCCAGAAAAACCAACGTGCTACCAACAGTGTCTCCTCAATGACCGTTCAGTGAACGTTGTTGCTTCTGGGTTTCCATAGCAGGCACCCATACTGACTGCTGTTCATTAGTGACGTAAGCTGGAATTTGGACGCCAATACCGCAAATGGAAGTCCACTGAGTGACGAGAGGTGGGCTTTTCACATGAACCACGATTTATGCCCCCTCGGACAGATGACAGTTGGCGTGTACGATCTGAAACATATGAAAGTAAACACCCTGCAACAATCGTCATAAGTGTCCATGCTGGAGAAGGAGCGTGATGGTTTGGGGAATTTTTCGTGCCGATCTGCAAGTCAGCCGGCCGGTGTGGCCGAGCGGTTCTAGGCACGCGCTACGGTCGCAGGTTCGAATCCTGCCTCGGGCATGGATGTGTGTGATGTCCTTAGTTAGGTTTGTTCTAAGTCTAGGGGACTGATGACCTCTGGTGTTAAGTCCTATAGTGCTCAGAGCCATTTGAACCATCTACAGGTAATCTCGTCATTCTGCAAGGCACAGTGGATCAACGCAAGTATGCATCTATCTTTGAGGCTCATGTCCAGCCCTACATGCAATTCGATTTTTCAGAGGACAATGCCATGTACCAGCAGGACAATGAAATGTGCCTCACTGCTCGCAGCGTAGCCTACGTGCGTGGTTCGAACAGCGGCAGAATGAGTTTGCAGTACTCCCCTGGCTTAATCAAGAATCGGTGGGACAACCGCAATTTGGCTGTTCGTGTCATGGATCCTGAACCGAGAAACCTAATGCAGCTGGCCACGGTACGGGAGTAGCCATGGCTCCACATCCCTGTCTGTACCTTCCAGAAACTAACTGACTCACATCTTGCACGTCTTGCAGCGGTCCACCTTGCAAAAGGTGGTTATTCAGGCTTTTGGTAGGTGCTCACATTTACGTGACTGGACAGCGTATAACACAACGAGTTAAGGGAAATTAATGACACACTGTGTCGCGTTACGATGTGCCGGATTCTACCAGGCCACACGTTGGGTTCCAATTGTGCAGTGACAGGCTCTTCATTGAAATTTTAAACATATTAATTGGCTGTGATCCAGCAACCGTACGCTATTTAATTACGGGATGTACATGCAGCCACATCGGTTGCACAAAGTTTTTGTCAGTTGACCATGGTTTCGATTGCACTAGGGCAATCTTCATCAGAATAAAAAATTACATGGGATACATGTAATCACACCATGGTTGCAAATGGTCTGAGCGAAAGTGCTGTCGTCACACAGAAATGTCACAGACGTCTTAACCATGGTGTGATCACAGGTATTCCATGTAATTTTTTATTCTGATGAAGACTGCCCTAGTGCAATCGAAACCATGGTCAATTAACAAAAACTCTGTGCAATGGATGTGACTGTATATACGTCCTGCAATTAGGTTCTTCATTATTAGTTATCAAATAATTGTACTTGAATACAAAATTTATCACTTGAAAATAAATAAAGGTATGCCAGCAGCAGGAATGTTGTGATCTTTTATTTCCACAAGTAGTGATTTGGATCACTTTATCAACATTGGTTAGCCTTCGCAAATCACTGGTGTGAAAGGAAGCACAAATACCCATTCTGGAAAAACGTAAACCTTACGCGGAAAACATTATTCAAGATTTTCCTGGTTGGATTTTGAACAAACCGCTCCACAACTAGTAATTTGTTTACTATACGACACATCTTTGAGAAATACTGGCAATTTACCAAAAACATCCACTGTCTCTTTAACGACTTCCAGCGAGCCTACGACAGCATCCACAGAAGTAGCCTCTGCAACACCTTACGAGAATTTGGTATACCCAGTAAAATCATTAGGATGATACAACTGTGCACGGATGGCTCCCAGGCAGCAGTGAAGTGCAGAGGATCCATATCCCCCACCTTTTCAATTAAAACAGGCTTACGACAGGGAGACGCTCATGTGTCCTTTTCAACCTTGCATTAGAGAAAGTGGTTCCTGAGAGTAATTTACATCTATACAATGGTCTCCGATTCGAACACAGTGAAGTAAAACTCCTGACTTATGCAGATGGTATAGTGTTGCTGAGTGAAACTGAATAAGAACTGAAAGACATGTACAGATCTCTCAGGCAGAGTGCCAGCAAAATCGGGCTTTTGATTAATCAAGAGAAAACCGAATATATGGAAATAGGTCGAGTCATAAACCCAAATCCTTACTTTGAAATTGACCAACATTCTAAAGTTTAAATACCTTGGATCACATTTCAACAGTAAAAATATCGTAACAATGGATATAAATGAAAGAATAGCCTCAGGGTCAAGATGTCTGTACTCACTAATCAACCCACTCAAACGTAAACCTTTGTCAATCACCACAAAGATGAAGATATACAACACTATTATCTGTCCCATAGTGCTGTACGCTTCAGAAAGCTGGACGCTTACAAAGAACGAAAGAGGAAAACTGAATGTTTTTGAAAGGAAAGTAATGAGAAAAATCTGGCGACCTGTGTTGGAGAATGGTGTAAGGAGAATTCGAAAGAACAATGAAATTTATCAGTTAATGAAGCAACCCACTATCATCCTGCATCGTTTTGTGTATCTCTGTAAAGATTTTCTTGAGTTTCACGCAGAATTTAATTCTTTGGTCCTCTAATTCGCAAACTGTGCCACGCAACGTTCTGCTCAGTACAACACTGAATAACAACTAACAGACATACAAACAATGAAACTTGCGGCAGTTACACGTTAAACATAGACGTATGCAGGGATGCCAACCACATTTCGCTCCAACACACCATTGGTGCGAAATTACGAGTGTTCCGGAATTTTTTGAGCAGACCTCGTATCTGGTGTAACCTGTCTTAGCTGTCTCACACTGTGCACACACACACACACACACACACACACACACACACACACACACACACACACACAAATACACACTGTTAGCTGCTAACTGATCAGTATTCGAACTGGTGTATAACAATCGTCATGCCGAGCGGTTGTGAAAGTAGTAATGCCGCGAATTCTCTTTTATACTAGCGAACTCGTGTGTCTCTCTCCTTTTCTACGTTGCTACAGTCCACTTGTACCCAGTGACAAACTCACGCGACGAGTTTTCCGGTGAACCGGGGGGTGGCGGCGACACGGGAACCGCGTCTCCTATTGTACGGAGACGGCGATTTCCGAGATGACGTGATAGGACCCGCTGGCGAGTTTAAAGCGAGTATACGGAGCTCTCATCTCATATCTCTAGATGCTACACGGATCATTTTCTACACTGTTGTGAATAGTGCCCTCTATGTATCTGCGTATTACCATATTCCCAAGCACTGAGTGTTGATTAACGGCAGAGCGGGACGAAACTCGAGTGCTGAATTACATCGCACACGACAGCTGATGTAGTGTCCCTTCCGACTCGTATTTGTAGCGAGTCTCTTGATCATCGTGAGAAACGTGACAGGACACGGTGCGTGCCCTCGCTGCTCGCTCCGCTCTGTGAAATCTCTCTTCCGCTTGTCACGTGACGGCCGGCTAATGGCTTCCATGCGGCGGTGAAGCGCAGCACGAGGCTGTGACGTACGGGGCATCCGCTGGTAGGGACGGCATGCACTGGCAGATCGCACGACACAGGTTGCACGCACACAAGATGAAAGCGTTGCTTTCTGCACGTAAAGCCAGCTGGTCACAGCAAGAGAAACAAGACGTCTGTTATACCAGGACACCTAATTGGAACTGTTCTGCTACGTAATAAACGCGTTAAGGAATTAACAAAACTGGAGGACGTCTTCCACAAAGGTAGAAAGTTAATTGGCTGTACGGTCGCCACTATCTCCCACACGTGGTTTACGATTACGTAGAATGTGGTATAAAAATAAAAATAACAGTGTACTTCATAATTTATTTACTTTCTCCTGGTCAGATCGGTACCAAATGTATGTCGATAAACTGTCAACCAAAACTCCGATTTAGTTCGTAATACGTTCTGACGTCCAGCAGACCTGGCATAAACGTCAACTGTAAGTAATACGAAAAAAGCACAACTGTGAGTGACGGTTACATATTGCATCTGTGGGGAAGTTAATGGAGCGATAGATCCACGTACTAAGGGTGTGTGGTTCAACCTTCACTGGCGGCAATTTTTTTAAATTTTTTTACCCCTATTTGATTTTTTCTTTATAACCCTGTATTCACCTGACCAAAAGTCTTGTTCCTCCTGCCACCGAACTTCACTAATTCCCACTGTATCTAACTTCAACCTATCCATTTCCCTTTCTGAATTTTCTAACCTACCTGCCCAATTAAGGCATCTGGCATTCCATGCTCCGATCCGTAGAACGCCAGGTTCCTTTCTCCTGATAACGACGTCCTCTTGAGTAGTTCCCCCCCCCCCCCCCCCCCCCCGCAGAGATCCGAATGGGGGACTATTTTACCTCCGGAGTATTTTACCCAAGAGGACGCCATCATCATTTAATCATACAGTAAAGCTGCATGCCCTCGGGAAAAATTACGGCTGTAGTTACCTCTTGCTTTCAGCCGTTCGCAGTACCAGCACAGCAAGGCCGTTTTGGTTAGTGTTACAAGGCCAGATCAGTCTATCATCCAGACTGTTGCCCATGCAACTACATAAAAGGCTGCTGCCCCTCTTCAGGAGCCACACGTTTGTCTGGCCTCTCAACAGATACCCCTCCGTTGTGGTTGCACCTACGGTAAGGCCATCTGTATCGCTGAGGCACGCAAGCCTCCCCATCAACGGCAAGGTACATGTTTCATGGGGGAAGGTTTTTTACCGTATTATGTTGAAGAGTGTTAAACGGGACAACGTGTTTACGACGTGTAAAAGGGATGTTTGGAGTTTACAGCAACGTTCTCTTGACAGTCTGCTTTAGCTTCGTTTCTTCGAAAGCAGTAGTTTCACAGAATATAGAATCAGAACAGAAAAATACAGAAACAACTGCATCCCATGTGCGGAAGTAATGGTAATCATAATCTACATCTACAACTGCATAGATACTATGCAAATCACATTTAAGTGCCTGGCAGAAGGTTCATCAAACCACCTTCACAGTTCTCTATTATTCCAATCCCGTATAGCGCGCGGAAAGAATGAACTCCTATATCTTTCCGTACGAGCTCTGATTTCCCTTATTTTATCATGGTGACCATTCCTCCCTATGTACGTCGGTGTCAACAAATTATTTTCGCATTCGGAGGACAAAGTTGGTGACTGGAATTTCGTGAGAAGATTCCGTCGCAACGAAAAACGCCTTCTTTTACTGATGTCCAGCCCAAATCCTGTATCATTTCTGTGACACTCCCTCCCATATTTGGCGATAATACAAAACGTGCTGCCTTTCTTTGAACTTTGTCGATGTGCTCCGTCAGTCCTGTTTGGTAAGGATCCCACACCGCGCAGCAGTATTCTAAAAAAGGACGGACAAGCATAGTGTCTGCAGGCAGTCTCCTTAGTAGGTCTGTTACATTTTCTAAGTGTCTTGCCAATAAAATTCAATAATAACAAACAAAAAATAAGATCAATTGTAAGTACATAACATTCAACTAACGAAGCGAAAGCAGACTGCCAAAAGAGCATTGCTGCAAGCTCCGAAAAGTCTTTTTACATGTCAGAAACATGTTCTCCCACATAACAGTTTCACACATAAACATTAAAAAAATGCCATCAGTGAGATAAGAACGCTGGATCTTGGGTATGGCGACCGAACACTCTGCCTTCTTACCCAAGCGAGAGCTACACAAAAAAAACTATTAGATACACTTTTCCTGTGCTGCGTAGCTATGGTGACACTTGTCACGGTTTGTGCGGTTACCCCCGTCGGAGGTTCGAGTCCTCCCTCGGGCATGGGTGTGTGTGTTGTCCTTAGCGTAAGTTAGTTTAAGTTAGATTAAGTAATGTGTAAGTCTAGGGACCGATGATCTCAACAGTTTGGTCTCATAGAAGCTTACGACAAATTTTGAAATATAATTACCGTTCACGCATGTTCTACTGGACGAAAGCACCACAGCACGAACTAAATCGGTGTCTTGCTTCATTTTCTATCGACATACAACGTTTGGTACCGATCTGAGTGTCTGACACCCGAATCTGAGTGTGAGCGGCGGTTTCTGCCTCCACCACTAACCGCCTCTGATTGCTTAAAGAATCGAACTCCCATGTATAAAGCAACTTCGCATGTCTGATTTCTTTACAGATGTGTGAAGGTGTTAAATAGACTAGGGTGACAAAAGTGTTACCATTTCTCCTAACATATTGTCGGGCCCCCTTTTGCCCGGCATAGTTGCACAATTCTACGTGACCTGGACTCAACAAGTCGTTGGAACCCACTGCAGAAATACTGACCCATGTTAGACTCTATAACCGTCAGTAAGGGGAACACGAGAGAAGCCTCCGCGAAGGATGTGTCATTAATAACACATTCGTGCGTCCCCTGGGCAACGGCTCTAAGCCAGAAGCATCACAGTAGAGCGACATAATGTCTCGAGAAAAACCAGATAGGTTCTTACCAGAACCGGCTTTGACGATCATCTCTGTGAACATAGAAGGCCTTTCGTCTTGAAAAGAACAATTGCTGAGCGTGCTTTGCCAAAAAACCAAATGTGACGTACTCTGCGTGCAAGAAACACATAGGGACATCCATCCAACACCGACGCCCCAAGGTTCCAGGGATGAAACTAGTAGCAGAAAGACCGCACGCGCAATACGGGAGTGCCGTGTTCACCAAACCGGACCTCCAAATAAGGATGGCGGATCACACTGAGGAGAGAGATATCGAGATTATCACGGTGGAATTTGGCGAATACACGGTGACCTCACTGTATAAGCCCCCAAATGTAGACTTCCACTTTGAACCACCAGTAAAAATCGGTAAACAGAAAACGGCTTTATCATCGGCCATAGTCACGTATGGGTATATGCACAAGGAGACAAAAACGGTGACGCCGTTCTAGCGTGGGCCGAGTCAAACCACTCACCTGGCACTTATCCACGACAGCAAACTTCCCACGTCTTTCAACAGCGGTAGGTGGCGCCGCGTATACAACCCGGATCTCCTATTCGTCGGCGAAGAAATAGCACAACATCCCAAAGACACAACATCGCCCAATAATGTGCCAAATCTTACCAATAGTTATACCACAAAGAGTAAAGTTCAGAAGGAGATATAATTTCAGGAAGGCAGACATATAGCCCATATCCAGAGAACTATGACAGCTTCGTGGACACCGTCAAAACCTGCTCCCGAGCGTCTATTCCAAGGGGATGCAGAACAAGTTACACACCAGGACTCACCCAGGAAACAGTAGCACTACTGGAAGAGTATCAAATGCTCTTCGAAAGAAACCCCTTCAGTGAAGAAGCCCTGACCAAAGGAAGAGTTATTACCTCCCAGATATCAGAAGTGAGAAGGGAGCAATGGACCAAACTGATGGAGGAAACTTATTTTGGCAGAGATACTCAAAAGGAATGGAAACTCATAAAACGCCTAGCCAATGACCCCACCAAACCAAATCTACACGCGAACGTCACAGCAGACCAAATTGCACACCAGCTTCTCACAAATGGGAAACCACCAAGATACGACAACCTAAAGACAAAAAAGAGGGGCATAGAACGAAACCGTCCTCAGGAGACCGAAGAACTATCCAAGCCATTTACCGTGGCGGAACTGGAGAAGGCGATCATTAAGTGCAAAATACGGAGAGCAGCCGGCCTTGATGATATATGCGTCGAGCAAATAAAGCATTTTGGACCTGTAACAAGGAAATGGCTAGTCGATATGATGAACAACTGCATGATATCCTGCAAAATTCCAAAAATCTGGAGAAAATCGTGAGTCATTGCCGTCCTAAAACCAGGCAAAGAACGTGACAACCCCAAAAACTACAGGCCGATCTCTCTGGTATGCCATATGTACAAGGTTTTGGAAAGGATGACACTCCACAGAATCACGGACGCCATCGAGCCCCTCCTGATCCCACAACAAGCAGGCTTCAGACAGGGCAAATGCTGCACGTCACAGGTGCTAAAATTAACGCAACACATAGAGAATGGGTTCGAGAACAGAAAGATCACTTGGGCTTTCTTCCTAGACCTATCAGCAGCCTACGACACAGTCAACCACCAACTGGTCCTGGGGAAAATATACGCAATGAGTAGGGACTACAGACTCACCTTACTGATTGGAAACCTACTCCAGAATCGAAGGTTCTTCGTGGATTTTCAGGGACAGAGAAGCCGGTGGAGGATACAGAAAAATGGCCTCCCCCGAGGAAGCGTACTGACCCCAACACTTTTTAATATATATACTAATGACCAGTGAAAGGTGGCTACACTGAGTCACAGCGCCAGAGATTGCGCCAAAGAGTATTATTCAGCCGCCTCCACTGGCAGTAGTAGTTCTGAGGTTGCCGTGAGCAGTGCTTGTTGAGAGGCTGTCGATAGCAGTACTAGTTGAGGGTATGTCGTGTGCTTTTGTGCTGTTGGAGGAGACAGCAGAAGCTGTTTGATTGGGGATGTTGCAATGATCACAGTGTATTTTTCGTCAATATATATGAAGGTAACGAAAAATTTTTTTATTTCAAATTTTCTAAATAACAATGCCTCTTGGTGACAGGTTCAGTCAATAAAGCATCTGGCTTGTGTTCATGTATTACACTGTAATTCTGGTTTCTATGTGCAATTATAGCATTTCTGGTTTTTTAATTACTTCATTGTATATGCTGTTTAAAATATCTTGTCGTATTGAGGAAGAACCGTGCCAGATGTGTACGTTGAATCACACTTCCATCCAGAACAGTTACACTTGTCCTTTGTTGTTTCGTAGCTTTTATAGTTGCTGGGGACTTAATTAATCAATTGTGTTAACGGAAATTTCCATAGCCCCCATGCACGTGGCGACCGCTGCTTCGGATCGTCCCTTGGAATTCTTTTTATAGTAAAAATAGCAGACAGTAGTATTGTTGTAGTAATTTGTAGTTTAGTAATTGTAGTCTATATTGCATGTGTAGATTTGGTAATGAACATTTGTAGTTGTCTTGCCTTTCTTCTAATGGTATTTTTGCAGAATTTAATTTTTGATGTCTTGTATACGAGTTTGACAATTATGTGCAATTATGAAGATTTCAATTGTTCGTTAATCGTGTTTGTCGGGAAGCATTTCGTGTGAATGGTATTGTTGGTGATAAAGTGTCATATTGTGTGTAATTTTCGTATAGTGACGAGTTTTGTATGTTTTGTAAATGATTACGCGATCGGTGAAAAAGGCAAAAATGATGGATAGTCAAAATGACGAAATTGTTAACATGGCGAACTCGGCAACACAGGAGAACAGTATGATGAATAATGAAGTTGAAAACAATTTAATAAGTCGGGAAAATAGTCCGGAACCAGTTCAAAATTTTTCACAATCAAAAAATTTTCAGAATAGGAGATTAACGACAGAAGATTCTGGAATAGTATCGAACACAGACAGCTTTGCAGCTATGACGAAAGAAGTTGGTTTTGCGGGAAATGTTAGGGGTGAAAAGAATTTCGAACCAGTTAATATGGAGCAGTTGATGAGTGCAATATTAAATTTGGGATCTGAATTAAAAACAGTGGGATCACAAATAGGAACAATTAAAACTGATATGGGAACAATGGAAACACAGTTAAGATCTGAATTAAAAACAGTGGGATCACAGTTACGATCTGAATTAAAAACTGAGATGCGAACTTTGGCAACACGGTTAGAAACTGATATGGGAACAATGGAAACACGGTTAGACTCACGAATAGGGACATGTTTCAAAAACATGAAAGATGAATTAAAGAAAAAAATTAGAGAAGAAGTACAACCGATTTTGAATGCTCACAATAATAGATTAATTTCAACAGAAATAAGACAAAAGGGACACGATAGAGAACAGGAAGAAAGAGATCGTGTGTTAGTACAAAAATTTTCAGAGTTAAATTTACAACGTGCACACGATAAGGAAGAAATATTTGAAAGAATCGAGGAATCCATAACAAATGACAGAATAAATAACCTAACGCAACAGTATGAACAGTTAACTACTAAATGTGTTAATACTGAAACCCGAGTCGTGACACTTACTGAAGACGTAAATAAACAGAAAGAAAAAATAGGTGACTTATCGGAAAGAGTTGAGGAGATTTCAGATAAATTGACAAGTCTTAGTTTAAATGGGGACAGAGATTCAGATGATTCAGCTCTATTGCCATTTGCAGAAACCGAAGAGTACCAGAACATAAATAAACATGTTGATAATCAGGGAAAATTTAATGAACGCGTTAAAAGGGAATTTGAGGCGTTACGAAAGCAAGTCAAACAAATTGAAAGCGAAATCGTAGGAAAAGACAGCAGAAGAAATTTAGAATAACAGATAGCAGAGGGCTTTGAAGAAAATAATTTATTTCATTTACGAGAAGCAACAAGAGAGCGCCAGGGGCTCGAACTCGACAATAATCGACATTTGGACTGGGACAGGCGCGGTAGGTCTTTGTCGCCACGAAGCGAAAACTTTGACTATAAACACTTTTTAACTGTTCGGAAATTTAAGATCTTTCGCAATTCCAAGAATGGCATACATCCATGTTCATGGTTAGATCAATTTATTTACGCACTTCCACCAAATTGGCCACTAAGTCACAAACTGGAATTTATCCGTGGATATTTAGAAAACGAACCGGTGACGCAGATGAGCGCACTTATTAGAGATTGTAATAATTTAAATGATTTTTATCATGCATTTCTATCGGCACGCAAGACAGAGTCAAACATAGTCTTATTATGCAGCGTAATTTTAAACAGTCTGAGTTCCGCACGCCAGCGGAATACTTTGAAGACATGATTCGAAAGAATCAGTTCCTCTCCAACCCTTATAGCCCGACTTAATTAATTCGCATTTGCTTAACTAAGCTGCCACAATCGATAAGACAAATTGCTTTAGCCAGAAGATGTAAAGACGACATTGAGACTTTTAACACTTTGCTACAAGAACTTGAGTATGACAACGACGACGGGACTTCTTGTAATTTTTTCAGTAACAGTAATCACAATAGATTTTCAGAGAAAAGGGATAGTGATCGGAACGGACGTTATAGCGGTAATTTTGAAAATGACAGACGAAACAGACAGGACAATAGATACCAGCCTTATGACAGTAACAGACGTTCTAACAGAAATTACACAGACAATTATAATAACCGAAACTCTACCGGAATGATCAACCATACCGAAACGGTAATCGGTATCATCAAGACCGAAATTATTCATACAATAATAGGAATTCTTACTACAGAAATAACCGGGGTAGTAGATATACACTCCTGGAAATGGAAAAAAGAACACATTGACACCGGTGTGTCAGACCCACCATACTTGCTCCGGACACTGCTAGAGGGCTGCACAAGCAATGATCACACGCACGGCACAGCGGACACACCAGGAACCGCGGTGTTGGGCGTCGAATGGCGCTAGCTGTGCAGCATTTGTGCACCGCCGCCGTCAGTGTCAGCCAGTTTGCCGTGGCATACGGAGCTCCATCGCAGTCTTTAACACTGGTAGCATGCCGCGACAGCGTGGACGTGAACCGTATGTGCAGTTGACGGACTTTGAGCGAGGGCGTATAGTGGGCATGCGGGAGGCCGGGTGGACGTACCACCGAATTGCTCAACACGTGGGGCGTGAGGTCTCCACAGTACATCGATGTTGTCGCCAGTGGTCGGCGGAAGGTGCACGTGCCCGTCGACCTGGGACCGGACCGCAGCGACGCACAGATGCACGCCAAGACCGTAGGATCCTACGCAGTGCCGTAGGGGACCGCACCGCCACTTCCCAGCAAATTAGGGACACTGTTGCTCCTGGGGTATCGGCGAGGACCATTCGCAACCGTCTCCATGAAGCTGGGCTACGGTCCCGCACACCGTTAGGCCGTCTCCGCTCACGCCCCAACATCGTGCAGCCCGCCTCCAGTGGTGTCGCGACAGGCGTGAATGGAGGGACGAATGGAGACGTGTCGTCTTCAGCGATGAGAGTCGCTTCTGCCTTGGTGCCAATGACGGTCGTATGCGTGTTTGGCGCCGTGCAGGTGAGCGCCACAATCAGAACTGCATACGACCGAGGCACACAGGGCCAACACCCGGCATCATGGTGTGGGGAGCGATCTCCTACACTGGCCGTACACCACTGGTGATCGTCGAGGGGACACTGAATAGTGCACGGTACATCCAAACCGTCATCGAACCCATCGTTCTACCATTCCTAGACCGGCAAGGGAACTTGCTGTTCCAACAGGACAATGCACGTCCGCATGTATCCCGTGCCACCCAACGTGCTCTAGAAGGTGTAAGTCAACTACCCTGGCCAGCAAGATCTCCGGATCTGTCCCCCATTGAGCATGTTTGGGACTGGATGAAGCGTCGTCTCACGCGGTCTGCACGTCCAGCACGAACGCTGGTCCAACTGAGGCGCCAGGTGGAAATGGCATGGCAAGCCGTTCCACAGGACTACATCCAGCATCTCTACGATCGTCTCCATGGGAGAATAGCAGCCTGCATTGCTGCGAAAGGTGGATATACACTGTACTAGTGCCGACATTGTGCATGCTCTGTTGCCTGTGTCTATGTGCCTGTGGTTCTGTCAGTGTGATCATGTGATGTATCTGACCCCAGGAATGTGTCAATAAAGTTTCCCCTTCCTGGGACAATGAATTCACGGTGTTCTTATTTCAATTTCCAGGAGTGTATAACAATTTCAGAAGTGACAGTCGAAATTACACAAGAAGTAGTCATGCAGATAGGCAGGAAAACAGAAATTTTAATAACAGACACAACCAAGAATTTACATGCAACAGACAGGAGGGACCTAATTGGCATCCTCCACGTGACAGAAATTCAGAGAGACAAGTGCAAGTCGTAGAAATTGTTCCGCGAAATGACGCGAATAATGAAAGACGTGACGCAAACAATCGACAATGACTTGTAACTTCGGCTTCTGGCAGCAATACAGACGGTTCAGAAAGTAATGACACTACGACTTTACACTACGTACGCCTGGAAGACATGAGAGACATTTTGCTAGACGAAAAGGAAAATAATGTAGGCGCATTTTTACATCCTGTTATTGAAGTATGTGTGGGTAAGAATGAGTTCACTGTGGTTTTAGATTCTGGGAGCCCATTGAATGTTATTAGTGAATCAGTTTTTCGTGTATGTGTAGGAACTATTGCTTGTCCTGTGTTACCTGTTTCTAAAACTACAATTCGAGGAGCTATTTCTGGAAAAAGTGTGGAAGTCAAACAACAGACCAACTTAAATTTCATTTGTCAAGGATATGAATTTTCTGCTAATTTTATTATTGTTCCATTTCTCAGTACACAAATTATATTAGGTATGGAGTTTCTTAACACACATAAGGCAATTTTAAACTTTAAGGAAGGAAGTGTGAACTTGACTGTTGCCGGAATGCCGAGATGTTTGAAATTTTTTGAGTGTGTAACGAAATCTGAATCAGACACAAAATGTTTAAGGTTTCTTACTTCTGATGTTTTCGCTGAGCATTATGACGACAATTTGTTCATTCATGATAACGGCAATAGATACAGAGACGGGATGGATGATATAATTAATAGCGAAGAATTAATTAATGAAAAGGTTTATAAAGCTGAAGTGCCAGATGACGTTGCAAGAGAAGAACTGCACCACATTTTGACTTCACATGCTACTGTATTTAGTTATCACACAGGAACTATACAAGGCTTACAATATTTATTTAAAGTAAAAGAACACACCCCATTTCGAGGAAAAACGTACGCTATTCCTTTGGCTTATAGAGACAAGGTTAAGAGTGAACATCAATGCATGTTAGATCAAGGCATTATTGAGCCAGCAGTCAGTCCTTATAGCAGCCCATTACACGTCGTTCTTAAAAAGGATGGGTCAATTCGTTTGGTTCTGGATTCCAGACAGATAAATAATATCATCATTCCTGAAACTGACCGTCCACAAAATTTAGATGAACTTCTTCAACATTTCCATGGAATTAAAGTTTTATCCACGATTGATATGCGCACAAGTTTTTGGCAAATAGAACTCCACCCTGATTGTAGAAAATACACTGCCTTTTTAGCCTTTGGTAGCTATTATCAGTTTCGGAAATTACCGTTTGGACTTACTGTATCTTCAGCAACATTCATTCGTAGTTTAAACGAAATTTTACCTGTTTATCTTCGTGACAATATTACTTCATATGTTGACGATATTCTTATTGCTAAACGTTCTTGGAGTGAGCATAACAAAATTTTGGATTCATTATTACGTATTTTTTCAAGAGTTGGCATTACAGTGAACTTGGAAAAATCTGAATTTGGTCGTTCTCAGGTGAAATTTCTTGGTCATGTTATTTCTACAGAAGATAATCTTCCTGATCCAGAGAAACTAGACGCTATTCGTAATTATGCTGTTCCTACTACAAAACGTGATGTTCGTAGTTTCCTTGGTGTCCGTAATTTTCTTAGACGCTTTGTTAGATTGGACAATTTGGCCACACCTCGTTTATGTGAACTATCTGGAAGAATTCTAATGGATGTTGGGATGAGGAAGCTCAGTCAGAATTTGAACAACTACGTGATGCTTTAGTTGCTGCTCCACTTCTTTCACATCCGGATTTATCTAAAGATTTTTGTTTGGCGACGGACTCATCATACAAAGGCCTAGGTGCACACTTATTTCAAGAGATAGAAGAAAACGGCGTTGTAGTACAGAAAACTATTGCATTTGGAAGTCGTGTTCTCTTTAAATCAGAAAAGAATTATTCGATTACGGAACTTGAAGCCTTGGCTGTTGTTTGGGCTTTCACAAAATTTCGCATATTTTTGTATGGCAGGCATACTAAGGTTTACACCGATCATCGAGCTCTGGAATTTCTTATGTCAACAAAATTAACACATGGAAGATTGTCACGACGGGCGCCGTATGTACAGAAATTTGATTTTAGTGTTGTTTACATCCAGGGTTCTTCTAATATTATTGCTGATGCTTTATCACATTCACCTATGGGTTTGAAACAAAGTGCTGAGGAGGACTGCAAAGAAAACAATTGTTGTTTGATGTATATTCAAGGTGTTGCGTTTGAAAATTTTATTTCGTCTTCGCTCCAGGACATCGCTAAGGAGCAAAACAAGGATCTAATCTGGAAGGACGTGAAGGAGAAGTGGAGGAGAAAGGAAAGCGTAGTGATTAGACAGTATTATTTAGTTCGCAATGATATTCTTTTTAAACGAAAATCGGTCGACAACTCTGTTTGGTTAGTCTGCATTCCTGATGAGTGGGTTAATAAACTGATTTGATATACACATTTCAGTTATGCACACTTTGGTCCCAGAAAATGCTTTCATAAATTACGAGAAAATTGCTACTTCAGTAATGTGGAAAAACGTATTCGATCTGTTCTTGCCAAATGCAAATTATGTCAAAATGCTAATCCGCCAACTATTTCTCACAGAGCACCGTTGTTTCCTATCATTCTAGCGAAATTAAAAGAGATGGCTGCAGTCGATTTGCTCGGTCGAGTGGTTCGTTCTACTAATGGTTTTGCGTTCATTTTGGTAGCAGTGGAGTTGCCATCAAAACATGTGTGTTTTACACCTTTACGCAAAGAAACAGCTCGTTCAGTATCTAATGCTTTCATCAAACATTTTCTTAAACAAGTGGGTCATGTTGATAAGGTTATATCAGATAATGGATCACAGTTTCGCTCTAAAATTTGGCTTTGTACTTTACGGCGTCGTAAGATTAAACCAATTTTCATTTCACTTTTTCACCCTCAATCTAATGCTTCAGAGAGATGGATGAAGGAAATCAATAAATTGTGTCGACTCTATTGTCATCAGAATCACAGAACGTGGGATCAGTATCTTCATATTTTTCAAAACATTCTGAATGAACTCCCTAATGATTCAATTTCTTTACCGCCTATATTGATATTAAAAAATAAAGCACCAACAAATCGCATTTCTGAAATCGTTCCTTTTCCACCTTCACGAAAACTGCGGCATTCTGAAGTTGTCAACCTGGCTCTGCAAAATATTGCATCTGCGGCTGCTAGAAGAGAGAAATCAGCTAAACGTCCTGGTCGTTTAAAGACCTTGTCAGTTGGTCAAAAGGTGTTAATTAAGTCTCACCGTTTGTCTCACAAAGGAAAAGGCTTGTGTCGCAAATTTTTTCTGCTTTATAACGGTCGATCTAGAGTTCGCAAAATTATTCATGATAACACTGTCAAAGTAGAAACTCTTAAATCTCGGCGCTCTAAGGGAATACATCATATATCGAACGTTAAAATTTTTGTGGAATGACATACTTTTGAGAAACTAGCAGTTATACGTAAACATGCAGAGAATACAAGGATAACGCGCCGTGTTCCGGCGGCGGCACAGACTCAAAGCAACAGTTAAGTCTGCGCGCCGCACAAGGCAGTCGTTGAGCGCAAAGAGTTACTTCCTACGCCACGCGTACCTACAGCTGATCCAGCGCTCAGTGCGAATGCACTGACAGCCGTAAACAAATACACAGTCTAATTTCTCTGATTAAATTCAGTATAAAGCGATAGTAACTTGATGTATTATGTTATTAACGTTCAGTATTTTTCAGAATACGGTTGTATAAAATATTTAAGAACTTCAGGTAAATTCTGTGTGTGTCCGACGTTAAGAGGACTTGCTATCGAGAAAATTTCAGGAAGAATGTAATTTAGAAGAAGAAACTAATAAACTAAAAAGGTAACTATTAATTGAGTTTATTTTTCAGGTAACATATTTCCACTTAGGTACCTACTTTAGACGTAATTTGCTGCTCGCGATTACGTGATTTATACTTTGTGTTTACTGATTTTGACAATGATTGATCAGTGAACAGGGTTGTTACTTATGTATATTATACATCGCTTGGCTGAACTGCTTTTTCACTGATGTCACATTTTTTTATTATGTGCCTGCTGCACTTATTTATTTAAATTATAATTGTCACGTGATTAGATGTGCTGATATGTTTATGTATGTAAGTTATACTTTGTGATTTATCTGCTTCCGCCTTCATGTTTACTTATTAAGATTACATATGAACATTTATATGCTTATGCTGATATGATGCTAATGACCTGTTTATTATGTAAGATATATATTTGCTGCTTTGCGTATGGATTGCATATTTACACATTTCTGTTTTGTTGTCATAACTACTCTTTATTTTGGTATATAGAAATGCTGATATACGGTGTACGAACATGGAGTCTTGGTCACACTATGGTATTAATTATAGATTGTTCGCTTGGCAGAGTCTCGTTATAGGGATTGCGCTACATCCACTTGTTAACATTCTGTTCTCTACTGGTATATTTACTCGCTATTGCATGTTTTGCTTACGCTCAGTGCCTTATATTTTAAGATAAGAAAATGAACTGCTATAATTCTACGAACGACATTGGTACAAGAAACTTCATTGAAGTCACATGAGCGGGAGGTTTTATGGAAGCTGTATAAATTTAAGCTAATGGGAAGGAAGCTAAAGACATGACATACCAACACTAGGTTTAGACCATTGACAGTTATTACACTGCATTCTTCGTGAGCAAATGAAATAGCAAGTGACACTTGACACAAGAAATACTCCACATGTTTGCTTCTGTTTTGCCAAGATTCTTGAAGTGGTGTACACACTGTGAAATATTACGATCATTCACACTCCGTAGTCATACTTACTTACTGAAAGTTATTCAAACTAAGGGCTGTTAGAGGTCATGTATGCATTTCTTTTATTTAATGATGGACAAGATAACCAAAATGTATTTTATAATTCATAATGAGTAGAAGATTTGGGTCAGATGGATTACACAGAGGTTGTGTGTGGACATTGTGTCTTCGGATTGCATGCGATGATAAAATGAAGTTTGCACTAGGGTTTTATCTGTACTTGTTCGAGGAGAACGACTTGAGGAAAGAGTTGTTATGGAAGTGAAATGATATTGGCGGTAAGGTTTATATGTATCGACGTATTAAAGATGTATTATTGAGGTATTGAGATTATGTGAAGTTGACGATTATTGCAGTTTTGGTGGACAAGAGGTAAGGTAAATGATATTGATGATAAGTTTTATATGTTTAGACGTATGAGGTATTATTGAAGTATTAAGATTATGTGATACTGATGATTATTGGAGTTTTGGGGGATAAGAGGTAAAGCAAGTGAGGAGCATTTTTTTTTTGTTGTTGGTTTATATGGAACAAGGAGGATGAAGAGAGCAGATTAGAACACTCAAGTGGAAGGAAGATTGTCTACACACACACTTCGTTTAATCAATAAGCAGTATATATATATATATATATATATATATATATATATATATATATATATATATATATATATATATATTAGGAGAGAGGAAGTATTTGCATATCTTGGCACACTGGCAGTTGTTGAGCAACCGTACATTTGATTTGGCTTTACAAACGTTGGTCTTGACATGATGACTATGACGTTGACTAACTATTATTGACTGTTATACACTGCTGCCACTACTACTCGATACACATGTTGAACATCAAATTTTTGACAGAATTGCATTTACACAGTTAACACTATTCAATTAGAAAGATGAGTGAGTGTGTTTTGTGTGTTTTCCTTTCGTAATCCCAAATAATTGGTACCGACCTACCTCCTAAATATTATTTTACTTGCTTGTTATGGCTTGCACTTTCACCCATAAATATTATAGGTTTACTGATACTTGTGTATTTTTAATAGTTAATACGACAATTGTCAGATTCCATTTGTGTGTTTATTATAATTTGTATGTTTAGTGTAAGAGCATTGATGATAATTTTGTAAAAGCAATTGTGTGTGCATTCAAACTGTTGTTCGTGCTTACACTTATTAACATTAGTGGGTGCCACTTGGAAACGTTTAATTTGTGCTAATGAACTCTGATGAACTGTCTAATTAGTGATAGTGAATATTATGGATTGTTACCTGCACTTGTTCAACATGATGGGTGCCACTGATGGAACTGCTTCTACTGAGATGATGTCACTTGTTGGTGTCTGCACCTGTTCAACATTGCTGGGTGCCACTGATGGAACTGCTTCTACTGAGATAATGTTACTTGTTGCTGTCTGCACCTGTTCAACATTGCTGGGTGCCACGGATGGAATTTCTTCTACTGAAATGATGTCACTTGTTGCTGTCTGCACCAGTTCAACATTGCTGGGTGCCACTGATGGAACTGCTTCTACTGACATAATGTCACTTGTTGGTGTCTGCACCGGTTCAACATTGCTGGGTGCCACTGATGGAACTGCTTCTACTGAAATAATGTCACTTGTTGGTGTCTGCACCTGTTCAACATTGCTGGGTGCCACTGATGGAACTGCTTCTACTGAAATGATGTCACTTGTTGCTGTGTGCACCTGCTCAACATTGCTGTGTGTCACTAATGGAACTGCTTCTACTGAGATGATGTCACTTGTTGGTGTCTGCACCTGTTCAACATTGCTGGGTGTCACTAATGGAACTGCTTCTACTGAGATAATGTCACTTGTTGGTGTCTGCACCTGCTCGCCATTTTTGGGTGCCACTGTTAGAGCTGTTTAAATACTGCTGATGAAATGTTATGAGCCTGCTATTTGCACCTGTTGACCATTGCTGGGTGCTACTGTTGGAACTGTCAACTACTCGGAGGAGTCCTACTTGTTTATTGAACTATTGAAAAGATTTTATGTGAATATTTGTATAAACTGATTTTTTGTATATTTACTGTTTATGAAATGTTATGAGACTCTTACCTACACCTATTTGTCATTGCTGGTGCCATTGATTGAATGATACTTGTGCACACTATTATGTAAAGTCACATGTATGCAAGCATTTGTATTCCTTACTGTATTTTATGTATTAGGTTACTGAAGGGTCAGTGCAAATCCAAAATTTATTTAGTTATGTGGTATTTACTTACAAATAAATATTATCTTTTATTTTTGTCTGTATTTTTTTTGGACGAATTTGGCAAAAATACCATCAAATTCTAGCCCGTGGAGGAGGGGCATATGAAAGGTGGCTACACTGAGTCACAGCGCCAGGGATTGCGCCAAAGAGTATTATTCAGCCGCCTCCACTGGCAGTAGTAGTTCTGAGGTTGCGGTGAGCAGTGCTTGTTGAGAGGATGTCGATAGCAGTACTAGTTGAGGGTATGTCGTGTGCTTTTGTTCTGTTGGACGAGACAGCAGATGCTGTTTGATTGGGGATGTTGCAATGATCACAGTGTATTTATCGTCAATATATATGAAGGTAAAAACTTTTTTATTTCAAATTTCCTAAATAACAATGCCTCTTGGTCACAGGTTCAGTCAACAAAGCATCTGTTTTCAATGTGCAATTATAGCATTTCTGGTTTTTTAATTACTTCATTGTAAATGCTGTTTAAAATATCTTGTCGTATTGAGGAAGAACCGTGTCAGATGTGTACGTTGAATCACACTTCCACACAGAACAGTTACACTTGTGCTTTGTTGTTTCGTAGCTTTTATAGTTACTGGGGACTTAATTAATCAATTGTGTTAACGGAAATTTCCATTCATTCCTTATTGTTATTCTATGCAGTCAGATTGCGTACTAATACTACTCAGGGCCAACCGTTTACGAGACTTCGTAATCGGACAAACGGCGACTAAAACTAAAAATATTTGCATCTTATTTAATTAAACCTCCCATGCACCAGCCCCTCCCCCAAGGCACCGAAAGCTTCATATATGCAGATGATTGCGCCATTACCGCTCAAGCAGAAAGCTTTGAAACTGTTGAAGAGAATCTGTCACCTACTACAAGGGGAACCATCTGAAACCCAACACAGCTAAAAGCCAAACCTCCGTCTTCCACCTAAAGAACAGACAATCTGCAAGAAGACTACAACTTAACTGGGAAGGAGTGCCCCTGAACATTGCGAAACACCAAAATACTTAAGCGTCACCTTGGATAGAGCACTCACCTATAAAAAGCACTGCATGAACACTAAACAAAACTAAAACAGCCTGAATAGGTTGTTTTAGTTTTATTTGTAGACCATGCCCTCTTAGACAAATGAGAGATTCAGGTATATCTTCTGAAGAAGGCTCAATTATTTGGGCTGAAACCTAGGTAAAGGTTGGTTTCATTACCGCAATCGAAACTGATAGTTTCTTATATATGAAATATTGAATTCCCTAATGATTTTTGAAATGGGATGTCCCATGCTTCTAGCTCTAAATCCATTCCCCGTTCAAAGTCTTAACTCGGTTATGCCGCCATAGTCACGTCGAAAACATTTTCATACGAAACATCTGAGTACAAATGACAGCGCCGCCAATGCACTGGACTTTTATACCTCGTGTGCGCGATAATACAGTCATCTGTATATGTGCATATCGCTATCCATTGACTTGTCATCTCAGTGTATTCCATCATAACCATGTAAAACCCTTATGATTGAAGACGCAAAACCGCAGTTATGTTGATTTTTATTAATTTTAAATTATGATTCAATTTATTGGAAGTGGAAAGGTTTAATTGCTCAAATGCGTGTGAAATCTTATGGGACTTAACTGTTAAGGTCATCAGCTCCTAAGCTTACACACTACTTAACCTAAATTATCCTAAGGACAAACACACACACCCATGCGCGAGGGAGGACTCGAATCTCCGCCGGGACCAGCCGCACAGTCCATGACTGCAGAGCCTGAGACAACTCGGTTAATCCCGCGCAATTGGAAAAGTTCTCTCGTTATCAAACACATGATGGCTAGTATGGGTAATTTGTTCTCCGTTTCAAGAAAAGTTAGTTTCTCATGCATTTCAAAGTTTATGACACCACATTTCCTTAATTTAGGTCTCGTACAATGAAATAGTTTTGCAAATTCTTTCAGTGATATATGTGGTTGCTCTCTGCAAAGGCGTATTAAATAAAGTTAGCACTGAAGAAGCAATAAATTTGAGAATCTACATCTACATCCATACTCCGCATGCCACCTGACGGTGTGTGGCGGAGGGTACTTTGAGTACCTCTATCGGTTCTCCCTTCTATTACAGTCTCGTATTGTTCGTGGAAAGAAAGATTGTCGGTATGCCTCTGTGTGGGCTCTAATCTCTCTGATTTTATCCTAATGGTCTCTTCGCTAGACATTCATAGGAGGGAGCAATATACTGCTTGACTCCTCTATGAAGGTATGTTCTCGAAACTTCAACAAAAGCCCGTACCGAGCTACTGAGCGTCTCTCTTGCAGAGTCTTCCACAGAGTTGATCTATCATCTCCGTAACGCTTTCGCGATTACTAAATGATCCTGTAACGACGCGCGCTGCTCTCCGTTGGATCTTCTCTATCTCCTCTATCAACCCTATCTGGTACGGATCCCACACCGGTGAGCTGTATTCGAGCAGTGGGCGAACAAGTGTACTGTAACCTACTTCCTTTGTTTTCGGACTGCGTTTCCTTAGGATTCTTCCTATGAATCTCAGTCTGGCATCTGCTTTACTGACGATTAATTTTATATGGTAATTCCATTTTAAATCACTGCTCATGCCTACTCCCAGATAATTTATGGAATTAAATGCTTTCTGTTGCTGACCTGCTATACTGTAGCTAAATGACAAAGGATCTTTCTTTCAATGTGCTCACAGCACATTACATTTGTCTACATTGAGATTCAATTGCCATTCTCTGCACCATGCGCCAATTCGTTCCTGCATTTCAGTACAATTTTTCATTGTTACAACCTCTCGATATACTACAGCATCATCCGCAAAAAGCCTCAGTTAACTTCCGATGTTATCCACAAGGTCATTTACATATATTGTGAACAGCAACGGTCACACGACACTCCCCTGCGGCACACCTGAAATCACTCTTACTTGGGAAGACTTCTCTCCATTGAGAATTACATCTTGCCGGATGCTGAAATTTTACTATACTAACGTCGAAAACGGAGTAAGTGATAACCATTTCCTTCTTTGACTATTTAACTGTGGATTTGCGAGAGACAGTGTTCCGAAAAGGTTTCAGATTATGTGTAAGTTTTGGTGGAAGTCGTCATATGCTCTCACTCTAAAAAAATTCTAGATGAGTAGTCTGGGTTGGAATGCCGTAAGACATTCAGCTAATTTTTATCTTTAATATTTGTCCTCTTGTGTTCAACTTTTAATGTAATGTTATATCTCTTAAGAAATATATTATGATAGTATTTTAAATTTTTAAATAAGGTATGTAACTTACGAAATACGGAACATCAATTTCTTTTGAGATCGGAAGCTGTTAAATCGTTGCAACCATTAGTAATACAGATAGAGTAAACATCAAAACTAATTTACCCAGACCACAGGAGCAGCCAGTAATGGGAGCAGATTTCTGCGACCAGCTGGTAATAGCTACCGAGGTTGTCCGATGCACTGCCGGTCAAGAATGAATCGATACACTCAACAAAAAAAAAAAAAAAAAAAAAAGGCGCACCACAAAGGATTATTCGAGTGGGATGGAAATCGGCCGTAGATGTAACTTTCATGAACAAACAAACAATTGTTTAAAACTTTAGTGATAAATCATGATTTATTCAAGAGAATGAGCTTCACCACCTCAGCAAGTCAATAACCCATTGGTCTGCCTCTGCCCCTATGGAAGCATTTATTAGGCTTGACATTAATTGTCAGAGTTTCTGGATGTCCTCCTGAGTAACATCATGTCAAATTATGTCCAAGTAGCGCGTTAGATCGTCGAAATCCCGATCTGGTCGGAGGGTCATGCCAATAACGGCTCGCAACTTTCTCACAAGGGAACCTCTCCATCGCGCCCCCCTCAGATTTAGTTATAAGTTGGCACAGTGGATAGGCCTTGAAAAACTGAACACAGATCAATCGAGAAAACAGGAAGAAGTTGTGTCGAACTATGAAAAAATAAGCAACATATACAAACTGAGTAGTCCATGGGCAACATAGGCAATATCAAGAAGGATGTAAGCACAGCAGCGCCGTGGTCTCGTGGTTAGCGAGAGCAGCTGTGGAGCGAGAGGTCCTTGGTTCAAGTCTACCCTCGAGCGAAAAGTTTACTTACTTTATTTTTGCAAAGTTATGATCTGTCCGTTCGTTCATTGATGTCTCTGTTCACTGTAATAAGTTTAGTGTCTGTGTTTTGCGACCGCACCGCAAAACCGTGCGATTAGTAGACGAGTGGACGTGCCTCTCCAATGGGAACCGAAAACATTTGATACAGTAAAACACGTCTTATATATTCTATATGACACTGGTGATGGCATGTGCGTCACACGACAGGAATAAGTTGTCGATCCACCTAACTTGCACACTTGGCGAATGGGGAAAAAGATTCTTCTACCTTTCCCGATTTAGGTTTTCTTGTGGATGTGATAATCACTCCCAAAAAAGTGATGAAAACATAAGAGTGTGTCACATAAACTGCAACAAATGAATGCAACAGTTTCACAGTCGCACAGTTTTCCCTGTGCTCTGTCAAAACATATGTTTTTAACGTTTTCAAATTTTTCCGTATGTAGACCGTCAAATCCTGCATATGTCCAAGCAAATCTGAACATGTCCTGGAATTTTGGGGAGCGAAGTTGATTATGAGTGAGTGCCTGAACTTTGAAAATAGAACTTTTCACTCGAGGGAAGACTTAAACCAAAGACCTCTCGCTCCGCAGCTGCTCTCGCTAACCACGGGACCACGGCGCTGCTGCGCTTACGTCCTACTTGATATTGCCTATGTTGCCCATGGACTGATCAGTTTGCATATGTTGCTTTTTTTTTCATAGTTCCACACAACTTCTGTGGTGTCACCGCCAGACACCACACTTGCTAGGTGGTAGCCTTTAAATCGGCCGCGGACCGGTAGTATACGTCGGACCCGCGTGTCGCCACTATCAGTGATTGCAGACCGAGCGCCGCCACACGGCCGGTCTAGAGAGACTTCCTAGCACTCGCCCCAGTTGTACAGCCGACTTTGCTAGCGATGGTTAACTGACAAATTACGCTCTGATTTGCCGAGACGATAGTTAGCATAGCTTTCAGCTACGTCATTTGCTACGACCTAGCAAGGCGCCATTATCAATTGCTATTTATCTTGTGATGCATGTACCGTCAGACCGATGTTCACTAATTGTGGATTAAACTCAAGTATTCCAGAAGCTACGTACTTTTTTTTACTAGACTCAACTCCTTTAACTGTTCCAGACCTCACGCCAGCCTGCGTGAGCTTAAACGCGTGCCTTTCGGCTATCTCATTGTGGCTTGGCTGTCTTGCCAAGTCACAACAACTTCTTCCTGTTTTCTCGATTGATCTGTGTTCAGTTTTTCAAGGCCTATCCACTGTGCCAACTTATAACTAAATCTGAGGGGGGCGCAAGGGGGAGGTTCCCTTGTGAGAAAGTTGCGAGCCGTTATTGGCAGGACCCTCCGACCAGATCGGGATTTCGACGATCTAACGCGCTACTTGGACATAATTTGACATGATGTTCCTCAGGAGGACATCCAGAAACTCTGACAATTAATGTCAAGCCTAATAAATGCTTCCATAGGGGCAGATGCAGACCAATGGGTTATTGACTTGCTGAGATGGTGAAGCTCTTTCTCTTGAATAAATCATCATATTTCACTAAATTTTTAAACAATTGTTTGTCTGTTCATGAAAGTCACATCTACGGCCGATTTCCATCCTACTCGAATAATCCTTTGTGGTGCGCCTTTTTTTTTTTTTTTTTTTTTTTTGTTTTTTGTTGAGTGTATTGATTCATTCTTGACCAGCAGTGCATCGGACAACCTCGGTAGCTATTACCAGCCGGTCGCAGAAATCTGCTCCCATTATTGGCTGCTCCTGTGGTCTGGCTAAATTAGTTTTGATGGTTACTCTATCTGTATTACTAATGGCAGCAACGATTTAACAGCTTCCGAGCTCAAAAGAAATTGATGTTCCGTATTTCGTAAGTTGCATACCTTATTTAAAAATTTAAAATACTATCATAATATATTTCTTAAGAGATATAACATTACATTAAAAGTTGAACACAAGAAGACAAATATTAAAGATAAAAATAAGCTGCGGCTCACGCTAACCATGGGACCACGGCGCTCCTGAGTTCAGATTATCCTAAATGTTGCCTATCTTGCGCATGGACTACTCAGTTTGTATATTTTGCTTATTTTTCCATAGTTCCACACAACTTCTTCCTGTTTTCTCGATTGATCTGTGTTCAGTTTTTCAAGGCCTATCCACTGTGCCATTTTATAACAAAATCTGAGGGGGGCGCGATGGGGAGGTTCCCTTGTCAGTAAGGCAGAGATCCGGCGATCTTGCTCGCCAAGGTAGGGTTTGGGAAGCACGAAGACAAACAGTAGAAGCTCTCGCCGTGTGCGGGCGGGCATTATCTCGCTGAAATGTAAGCCCAGAATGGCTCGCCATGAAGGGGAACAAAACAGGCCGTAGAATATCGTCCACGTACCGCTATGTTGCCGTGGATGACAACCAAAGGGCTCCTGCTATGAAATGGAATGCCACCCCAGGACATCCATCACTCCGGGTCGTCGGACCGTGTGGACAGCGACCGTCGGGTTTTCATGCCACCGACGTTCAGGGCGTCTGCGGACACTTGCCTGGTCATCGGGAATCAACTCGAACCGCGACTCATTGCTGAAGACAATTCTACTTCAGGCAATGAGTCTTAGAGTGTATACTCTGTTCATCATAAGGATAAACTGGGCGTAAACGTAACGCCATGTAGCAGAAGTTGCAAATAGCGCTTCAGTTATAAATTACTTTATTTTCACACGACCGGTTTCGGACTGTTGTAAGCATATCCTCAGGTGTCGTAGCTGTGCTGTCGTCCCAGAGCGCCGCGTGTACCAGGCGCTGTGTGCTGCCTACGAGCGCAGAACAGGGAGTATGTATTCTTCCGCATTTGCTTGAATCTCATTGGATTTCGGTTCACGCGGAGTGGAAGCCAAGCTGTGTCCAGTACAGCCAAGTATGATCATAAGGATATGTTTTAGGCTGTGCTGGCCGGTGTGGCCGAGCGGTTCTAGGCGCTTCAGTCTGGAACTGCGCGACCGCTACGGTACCAGGTTCGCATCCTGCCTCGGCCATGGATGTGTGTGATGTCCTCAGGTTAGTTAGGTTTAAGTAGTTCTAAGTTCCTGGGGACTAATGGCCTCAGCTGTTAAGTCCCATAGTGCTGAGATCCATTTGAACCATTTTTTGTTTTACGCTGTGTTACACGCACACAGACTGCACGGACTGAGCGATAATGCGGGGACCGAGCGAGGTGGCGCAGTGGTTAGAAACTGGACTCGCATTCGGGAGGACGACGGTTCAATCCCGCGTCCGGCCATCCTGATTTAGGTTTTCCGTGATTTCCCTAAATCGCTTCAGGTAAATGCCGGGATGGTTCCTCTGAAAGGGCACGGCCGACTTCCTTCCCTGTCCTTCCCTAATCCGATGAGGCCGATGATCTCGCTGTTGTCCGCCCTGGTAGCTGAGTGGTCAGCGTGACAGACTGTCAATCCTAAGGGCCCGGGTTCGATTCCCGGCTGGGTCGGAAACTTTCTCCGTTCAGGGACTGGGTGTTGTGTTGTCCTAATCATCATCATTTCATCCCCATCGACGCGCAGGTCGCCGAAGTGGCGTCAAATCGAAAGACCTGCACTAGGCGAACGGTCTACCCGACGGGAGGCCCTAGCCACACGACATTTCCATTTCCATTTATCTCGCTGTTTGGTCTCTTCCCCCAAAAACCAACCAACCAACCAACCAACCGAGTTAATGCGGGACGTCAGCCTTACCGGCGCATTTAACTTGGATAGCACCGGCCAGCTAGCTGGTCTAACTAACCTGTAATGATGTCTGCAGTTGTAGTTCGGACGTAAAAAGATATGAGCAAAGAAGAATGAAATTATATTCGGAAAAGTTTCAGCACTACTGCAGGCTTCTTAAGTGACCAGACGGAAAGCATAAAATGCTCTCCTCCTCATCTAACATAGAGTTCTAATTATAAACAAGAGTGATTAAAATTCCTAATTTAATACAGGATGGTTTTTCAGAGCGAGCTATGTGTGATGCAACAGCACACTGCAGGTATTTCACCGTACTGTTGAATACTGAAGATTAGATTACATTAGTACTTGTTCCATAGATCATGAATACGACACTTCGTAATGATGTGGAACGTGTCAGGTTAATAAAAGGTGTCTATACAAGATATTACATTACACAAAATATTAGATGACACTTCATATTTATTTTTTTTTTTTGGGGGGGGGGGGCTGGTTTGAGGAAATTGCCCACTTACTACATCCAAAAATTCATCTAACGAATAGAAGGAGTTGCCATTAAGAAATTCTTTTAATTTCCTTTTAAATGCTATATGGCTATCTGTCGGACTTTTGATGCTATTAGGTAAGTGACCAAAGACTTTTGTGGCAGCATAATTTACCCCCTTCTGAGCCAAAATTAGATTTAACCCTGAGTAGTGAAGATCATCCTTTCTCCTAGTGTTGTAGCCATGTGCACTGCTATTACTTTTGAGTTCGTTCGGATTGTTAATAACAAATTTCGTAAATGAATATATATATACTGTGAGGCTACAGTGAAGATCTCTAGCTCTTTAAATAAGTGTCTGCAGGATGATCTTGGATGAGCTTAAGCAATTATTCTGATTACACGCTTTTGTGCAATGAACACTCTTTTACTCAATGATGTCTTACCTCAGAATATGATGCCATACTAAAGCAGAAAGTGAAAATAGGCGTGGTAAGCTGATTTACTCAGATGTATATCGCCAAAATTTGCAATGACCCTAATAGCATAAGCAGCTGAACTCAAACGTTTCAGCAGATTCTCAGTGTGTTTTTTCCAGTTCAACCCCCCATCAATGCATACATCTAGAAATTTTGAATATTCTACCTTAGCTACAGATTTCTGATAGAAGTCTATATTTATTAATGGTGTCATTCCATTTACTGTGTGGAACTGTATATACCGTGTTCTGTAAAAGTTTAATGAGAGCCATTTGCAGAGAACCACTAAATGATTTTGTGAAAAACATCGTTTACAATTTCACCAGTTAATTCTTGTCTGTTGAGTGTGATAGCTATACTTGTATCATCGGCAAAAAGTACCAGCTCTGCATCTTCGTGAATATATAATGGCAAGTCATTAATATATATTAATAACAGCAGAGAACCCAAGATCGAACCTCGCGGCACCCCATTCTTGATTGTTCCCCAGTTTGAGAAATCACCAGTTTTTTTGCATATTATGTGAACTGCTTACTGAAGCCACTGAAGGTATTAATTACAGTCGGTCGTCTGGAACGTCTTAGTTCCTTCCTTATCCGAATCCAAGAAATACATTTCAGTTCTGAAACAGTCACCTGCAACGAGTCGCTCAACAACAGAATCCACGAAGTTACCCAGGCGTCTCATTTTCTCCTCTTCTTTTGTGACGTACCGTTCTACATCCAGCCAGCATTCGGCAGTGAGGTGTGAAAAAGCTGCGTGCGTTCGTTCCACTACGTCTGTCAGCTTAACAGTTCTGTTACTTTTCGGGCCAAATCCATTAGCTTTGATGCAAATCAGCTTTGTTGTGTTCATATTGTAATATCTACGGCACTTATCACTCCGGTTCGTGTTAGATTACATCTGTGGTCTAAAACAATGGACATAGTCAAAATAAAGAGTATTTGGTTAATAATCTTTCATAAAATGTCGATAGTTAAGGATTTATATTTGAAATGAAAATTTCGCGTGAGATACGGAACTATAAACAAGAAAACGTCCATTATTCATTTTAAAAAAATGATGATGAATTTTACAATTATGAGAAGAAGGTATTTAAAATGAACGAAAAAAAGATACCTAAGGCGAGACTTCTTTTAAATTCTGTTTATTTTGTTCCTTGAGTTTGGTCTGGGCTGATGTCACAAGACATGCGTTCAAGTAAATCGTTGATTCCTTTACACGGTTTGTTCGGGGTGGAAGTCCCATGACGCTTGTTCAAATTCATCGTTGATCTATTCACTCAATTTTTTTATTACAGAAGGCAGCTAATCCTCTAACCGATGTGGTGTACCAATGTATGCAAAACTCTAATTTGGGTGCGACGACTTGATACTGTGGTGAACGGCATATGCCGATTGTAAGAATCGGACATTCTGTGCTTACGAACGCATCTCCGTGTCTTACCGAACGAAAGATTTGTTTTATGGACTCTTCGTGAAGGAAATGGAAGATCTGTCGTGTGGGATGTGGCGTTCGCTGTTTTATTCAGTGGTTTGGTATTTAACTAATTTGTAAATGGAAATGATAATCTTATTTTATTACATTGAGTAATTGCTAAATAATTTTTCTCCCGGCTAAAGATTTGATCAAGTTGCTGAAGAACTCCAAGTTAATGTCGTGTTAAAGTGTCGTCTGTAAGTTGTGTAAGTGTCACTAAATCACAGTTCATACAACAGATTCTATTCAACTATCGATTAAGATGGAAGCAGTTATCTTCAGCAAAATGATCATTAAAACCACAGAATATCAGCCGCGCACAACACTGACGTATGTTACCTGAAACAATATTCTTCGCAACTCGTGCGTAATTAATTTCGGGTCCATACATCAGCTAGAAAAGTTTGTTATAACGACCGTGCTATGAGCACTGTTTTTAAAGAACCAATCTGATTCGAAATATTTTCATTGAAATGAGTTCGGGACCACTGGTGCACATTTATTTTTACACATTTGTATTACGTTCGGCATTTATGTCTGCAGAGTTACGTAATTTAAATTTGAATTTGCAGCTGAGATATTTGTTAAGATGGCGGCAGACAATTGATAGAGACTTTCTATTGTTAGAGCAAATGAGTAAATATTTAAAATGCTTATTAAACTCTATAAAATCTACTTTCGTATTGTGCACTATTTAGATTTCATCAAGCAAACATTTGATTTGTTTCTAAGGAAAATACAGACAAAAACTCGATACAAATTGCTATCATCAATGGCTGCGCTCCTTGCAGCGGAAAGAAATAATTAACACAGGTAATGCTTACTGAGAGAGGAATTAAAGTTACAAATAATTATTCACTCATATTTATAATAATAATGAACTCTATTTTCAAGTGATAATTAAGAAATAATTACAATTTCTTAACAGACCTCAGTTCGATATGCGTCCGCAACCTACAAAAGCCAACCAACAAAAGGTAAAAGCAAAGGAAGACAAACGCAGATCATAAAAGGAATTTACAATTATTATTGTCTTTGTATCATACACATCGATATGTCCAATTACATCATAGAATATTATATAAATAATTAATGTTTATCATCGTTTTCATTCGTTTTCACTGTTTTTTCATACGTCGAATAGATAACGTTTATAACTGTTAAAGTCATAGTTTTCTCTCGTCGCACTGTACCTAAAATTTATCTCGTGGATGTTACAATGCCCCTTGGGCTGAGAAAAGAATTAGTTTATCTATTGTATATTTATTTTATCAGTCCACGTAATCCACGTAGATTTGCTACGCTCAAGATGCAAATATTAGTTTCAATGTTGTTTCAGACATGATAAAATTATAGTTAAATCGAGTACTTTAAATGACTTCAGTGACTGTATTATCTCGGAAAATGCTGCGGATACTTTCCGGATTAACTTATCACCCCCCCTCCCCCCATTTGGGTTCACTGGACTCGTAAAACCGGGAATAAAACCGTCCAAGGGGCTTCAAGAAAATACAGACACCTACTTTTAACAGTCACGCTTGACATCATTGTAATAAAATATGCTGGAAAATGCAAATTTATGACTCCGTTGTAAGCATCTGAGATAATGAATGTTTTTTCATGGTGGTATATCATAACAATTTCCAAAGTCACTTATTTATCGAATGTCATAAGAATTTGCTGCTGACGTCGTAAGACCGCCCCCGTGTCGAGCCGTTGGAACGCAGTCAGGTAGTGGCTGCTGCTGGACCGCTACCGGCCGAGTCGGTGGGGAGTCGGTTGCCGTCGGCTGCATCGTGGTTTGGATTTGCTGCTGGCTAGAAGTCGCGCTGCAGCAGGTCTTGTGTCTCCTTTCCCATTTCCCTCAGTTCAAGACGGGTACATGAAATGTCGAAATATAAGCATCAGTGACAAGATAATTACTATTCTCATCCTGTGGAAAAGTCTATTAGTGTCCATTTTTACTTGCATTTTACACGGATGGAATTAGACTGTTTTTGGAGTATGTTCTGTATTTTGACACTGTTCAACACAATGTAGTGATTCACATGTAAGTTTATCAGAATATGCACATTTTGAACACTGCACCGTTAATCATTCAAGTGTCCGTAGTGTGCTTCGTTTACTTGAGCGGAATGAAAATATTTTCGCGACGCGCTGCGTAGCCAAAGTTCCATTATTGTTTTGCCGCGCGGCTGGCTGTACAGTCTGTCACATTAAATTTGGCACGCGGAGATCTTCATACCAAACTACTAAAGGTCATCAGTTCAAATTAATTATTAATACAGTCAACAGTACTCAACGTTCATAGCCTTGCTGCTAACTTTGACACTCCAAGAGCGCTCATAAGGTTACGTGATCACAGTTTTTATCACTGTTCATCATTATTCACAATGTACATCACAGTTCTTGACGCATCCACTAATTCCTGCGAAACGCGTTTCACTGTTCTGATTGCTGTCAGTAGTTTCCACAGTACTTAACAGACAATATATATGCAAATGACACTCTTCAAGTAATGAGGTCTGGTACACTTGCACATAAGTTCATATTACCATGACTGAATAAAAAAATTTAAAGTTTTACACTGTCACATAAACATGAGACAACATAAAACTTTCAGAATATGCTACATTATCTTGACCATGAGATCATTACTGAACTGTCCAGATAACATTACATTTCCATTTTTATTACAGATACATATATTTATATATTACTATTTTTTATTTATTTTTTATTTTTTTAATTCAGATTGTTAGTTACCATGTTTTTAGGACAGATGTCCGTGTTCGGTTTATCTAACCGGAATGTTGCTCATAAGAGCATTTTAAATGACCTCGTAATGAAATCGTGTACGTAAATCAGTACACATTCAGATTTCGCTTAACTATTTTTTTTTTCAGTCACACAGTCACACGCCACCAACACTCGGTACGTGTGTGGGACTACATGACTCAATCTTATGAAAATATTTTTGTTATATCCATTCTTTCACACGAACAAATATATTATCTAAGCATTTTAATCATTTCTATGCTACGTATAGAAAGGTAAAATTCCTCACATTTAATGCAATAACACTCAAGTGTTTATGAAGTTATTGATCCCTTTTAGAGTAAAATAGATTTATTATGGAGATTCTTTACTCCTTGTTCAAATAATTCAAGAACATTACAGTGTAATACTTGACATAAAAACTTATAAACTAATGCATACATAATATTATCATATTATTACTGCTAATTATTTTACCATAAATATTATATTTACAGTTATGGGATAGTGCACTTGTACTTCTGATTGGTCCTTTGTATCACTTCGTTTTTCTTAGTCCAGGGGACCGAGTAAGATGCTCTGCAATAGGTCTTGTGCGGATATACTTTCATATTATACTGATAATCTTTTATGATTCCAGGGCGTTCAGTGAATATTTCGAGGTATCCGGATAATAATTCTGTTAATTGTCTAGCCCCTGAAGCATTAATGCAAGTTGCCTCCTGTACTTTCTCCCCTATTGTAGTGACGATGTTACTCACTTTGCTGGTTGCATCGTTATTTCGATTTTTGTGACACATCTGTGGGTGCTTATGATCCAACACCAACAACTTCTGCTTGCTGACAGAAAGATTAATTTTTCTCATCAGCGGAAGGTTCGCACCGAACTCCCGATTCAGCGTTAATGTTATGGGTCGCTGTTGGTACTTAAGTGCACATGTCCCACGGGCGAGATCAATTACCGCTTCCCTTTCCCGAAGGAACTCAAGACCCAGAAGCACCGGTACTGACAAGTTATCCATTAGTAGGAACGTGCATAATAAGCGATCATTTCCGAAGGAAACTTCCACCTGTGTCTGGTATTTTATACTCTGTGCCTTTTTTCCTAGTGCCCCTATAACCTTACAATTTGCAACCGGAAAAATCGGCAATCTTCTTATCTCCGATACCTTCTTGAAAAACTCAGTGTTCATAACTGATACATTCGCACCTGTGTCAAGCAGAATAGTAGTTGTTACACCATTTACAGCTCCGGTGACACTTGCCTGGATATTTTCCCCTTGTGGCTTATCAGAGACAGCCGGTTCCTGATATAGCTCATCTTCGATCCTGTTGCCATCCTGATACCGTATCATGTTTATTTTTTGTTCTGTCGACCTATTGCCTTCATTGTTGGCCTCGGTCACCTGACGAAGGGCTACTGGGTCCGAAATTAGTTTTTTGGCTTCTGAGTGTTTTGCTTTGTTTCCGAAGGTACCTACACTATTCTAACGTTTTGTGAGTTTTCAGTCGGAGGAGGCCTGCTTGGATCCCACCACGGTGGATATTGATTGCTTGGTATAGGTATAGCCTGTACATAATTTATTGGCTGACCTGAATTGATAGAATTTTGCTGCGGCTGCCAATGACTTGGCCCTGGCTGTCGCCAATGTTCACTGTCACACTGCATATTTTTAGGCTTGTCTTTATATGGACTGTCTGACCTGTTGTCATTTCGTCTCTTTCGGTTGCTATTGCTATTGTTTGGGTTTTCATTGTGGTACTGCCTCTGATTATCATTCGGTTGTTGTTGTTCTTCGGCCTTTTGATAATAACTGTTATTATTATTAGGATAACCAAAATCTTGGTTGTAGGGATTCCTACTACTATTATTATTTATTATTATTATACAAATTTGGCCGTTAAAGACCGTGAAAACAGTTATTTCTTGCGCTCCTGGGAAGTCTTCTTTCTCTCAGTCCACACTTCTTTCATTCTCGCGCTGAAGGCGGCTTTTCTCTCTTCAGACCATTTAGTTCCACAAGTCTTTTTAATTTTCACACCGAAACACGTGAATGAATTCAGTTTTTTTCTAAAAAGGTTTCTGTTAAATATTGTTTCCTGATCTATGTCCATTTCTTTTAGATCTCTTTCTGTGGTGATAAACCATAAATTTTTATTTTTTATATTTGCGATGTACGAAAATATTTGTTTTGTAAGCCTATTCGGGTTCATCCTCACGATGTGAGCATAAAAGGAGCATCTTCTTTTTCTAATTTCGTCTGTAATTTTGCTGCACTTCGTATACACTTCTTTGTTGCTTTTTAGTCTGTATACAGGCTTGCCTTGATCATCTGTTATTTCCCTGTGTCCAAGAATTGTCCTCACAATTCTTCTTTCACGATTTTCTATCTGTTCTGCATATGTAAAATTTGCCAGTGTTTCTGATGCATATAGTATCTGCGGTCTAATGACAGTCTGGTAGTGTCTGAGTTTAATGTTTTTGGATAAACATTTTTTTGAATACATTTGTCTGCAGTAGTGAGTTGCTGTCTCTAGGTTTTGTATTCTAGCCCTGCAGGCTGGATGACCTTTTGCCACAAGCTGAATAAGTTCACCAAGATATTTAAAATGTTTAGATACCTGTATTTTCCCGTATTTCGTAGTTATTTTCTTTGGTGGATTTTTGATATTTGTAATGATTTCTGTCTTTTCAAATGAAATTTGCAAGCCTGCTTTTTCAGCAGTTTCTGTAAGTAATTCTATTTGTTTTATTGTGTCTTTTTGTGTGTAAGCTAAACAGGCGAGATCGTCAGCGAAGGCAAAACAGTTGGTTTCAATGGCTTTGTAGCACTTCCCCATTCTGCTATGACTTTATCCAGATCACAGTTGAAGAGTACCGGGGACAGCGCATCTCCTTGTCTGACGCCGGTTTTTACCTCGAAATGCCGTGAAATTTCTCCTTGGAATTTTACTTTTGATGTTGTATTTGTTAATGTTTCTTTGATTATGGTGATTGTTGTTTCATCTATTTCATATTCTCGAAGTGTTTTGATCAGTGTGTCCCTATTGATTGAGTCATAAGCTTTTTTGAAATCAATGAATGTTATGAAATATTTCTTGCTCCTTGTAGATAAATAGTTCATTGTTGTTTTGAGGTTAAAAATTTGTTCGGCGCAGGATCTTCCTGGTCTGAAGCCAGCTTGATATTCTCCAAGTTTTCCCTCTATAATTGGTGATACACGATTGAGCAGGGCTTTTGATAGAATTTTGTATGGGACTGGGAGAAGCGATATTCCACGATAGTTGTTAACATCCCTCTTGTCACCTTTTTTTAAACAAAGGGTGAATTAGGGCAGTTTTCCAGTGACTTGGGATTTTCTTGGTTTCCCATACTTGTTCAAGTTCTTTGTGTAGTGCTTCAACTGATGTTTCTCCCCCAAGCTTGAGCATTTCTGCTGTAATTGTGCCTTCTCCACATGCTTTCCTGTTTTTGAGATTTTTGATTATGTTTGTGATTTCCTCTCGTGTCGGAGGTGTTGAATGTGTTGGTAATGTTTCTGGTTGCGTAAAACTGAGAGTCTGGATGGGTGTTTGGCAGTTTAGGAGTGTCTCAAAATATTCAGCCAGGATTTCACAGTTTTCAGTATTGTTCGTGGCGAGAGTCTTATTATTTCTCATAAGGTTTAGGCAAGGGGACTGGTATCCTCGGAGTTTCTGGTTGAATGTTTTGTACCAAGCTGCCGTGTCGCATTTCTTGAAATTCTCTTCGATTGAGTCCAGTTGTTGTTTCTCATATTGTCTCTTGGTGTTGCGAATAGTTTTCGAGGCATTCTTTCTGGCTTGCTTAAATTCATCAAAGTTGTTTTCAGTTTTATGTGAGTTCCACTTTTTCCAGGCTTTAAGTCTTTCATGCAGAACTTCATTACAGTTGCTGTCCCACCACGGGTGTCTCGGTTTGCTCTTTTTTGGAAAGGTTGTTTCTGTTGCCTCAATCAAGTTGTTCTGAAATTCTTGGAGGTTTTGTGAAGGGGAGAATGTCTTTAGTTTTTTCTGAAAATCCTTGAGGTTAGAGTTGGACTTAAGGTTGTAATTTCTCAGGGTTGTAAGATCAAAATTTATTTTATTTCTGTTTTTATATTCACCGTTTCTGCTTTTCTGTTTGCTTTGTGGGATCAGTTTAGTTTTTATTTTCGTGAGATAGTGATCAGAGTCGAGGTTTAGAGATTTTCGGACACATGTGTTCAATATTTCTTTTTCACATTTGGAGGAGATGGCAACGTGATCTATTTGAAATTCTCCGATACTCTTTATTGGAGATACCCAGGTTTTTTGTTTTCTGGGAAGATGTTTAAAACGTGTTGACATTAGCTTGAGTTTAAACTGCTTACAGAGCATAATTAACCTTTCTCCATTTTTGTTGGTTCGTTTGTGTGCGGGAAAGTTGCCGGCAATATCGCGGAATTTCTTTTCTTTTCAAATCTGAGCGTTAAAATCTCCTAGAAGTATTTTTGCATTGTTTTCTGGGATTTCTGATATATGATCCTTAAGGTTTTCCCAGAATTCATCTGTTTCTTCCCTATTTTTAGCATTATTTTTGTCATTTGTGGGAGCATGAACATTGATTAATGTGTATTTTTTATTTGCACATCGAAAAGTGAGGAAAGATGTTCTCGACGATGTTGACCAAAAATGTTCGACAGAGTTCAGAATTTTTGTGTTTACAGCAAAAGCTGTGCCAAGCTGAGGGCATTTCTTCATTACAATTTTTCCAGGTTTTATTATTGTTTTTTCCGATACTATAAGCTTTATTTTTATTTTTCTTTGCACTACCTTCGCCCGTATTTCCATTATTTCCATTGCATGAATTTTTTCTATTAGGACTATTGCTGTTCACGTCAGAATTTTTTCTGGTATTTTCCTGCACTAGATCCAGAGAATCAATTACAGACAGAAATTCTTTCAGGTCGATGTCTGTAACATTAAATAATTTTTCCCTAATATGCATGGGTAATGTAGCTTTTAACACTCGCAATAAGTCTCTGGTGGTTACCGGCTTATCCCAGTACCGGGCCATGTTAATATATTTTTCAAAGTACTTTCTTAAGGAACCTGGCTTCGGATTGTACATTTCTGCATTGTAAACAATTTTACGGAGTCGCTCTTGAGTAGACGCTGACCAGAATTGATCAAGGAACGCCTTCTCAAAGTCGTGGAAAGTCTTGCACGTTTCTGTTGCATTTAATGCCCAGAGCGACGCATCACCAGAAATATGTGAAACCACAAACTGTATTTTCTGTTCTTCCGACCATGATTTTGGAAGAACACTTTTGAAGTTTCGAATGAAAACTACTGGATGTATGTTTTTCTTGCTTTATTCGTTAAATATTTGAAACTGTCTATGCTTAATTAGGTTTTCTTCATGCATCAAAGTAGCTAAGTGCATGGAATTGCTATCATTCGCAGGTGGTGTGGTTACTTTATTACAAGTACATTCTATTCCATTATTATTGTTCCTTTATGTCACATATTGCTCTGGTAATATCGGTTGATTACCAAAATTTGGTCTTCCTTCTGGTGCATTAAAATTCGCCGTCAGATTATCTGCGATCTTTTCCCTGTCAGTACCAATGTTGTCATTACTGCATACTGTCAGATTTTCAAAGTTTTGATTTTCAGAGCTCAGCACCCTGGCTACTTCTGTTCGGATTTGCTTTCGGATTTCCGAGGGAATGTCCTCCTGCATTGTTTCCACAGCGGTAGCCAAGGCTTTGAATTGGTTCTCTAGTCTATCTACTTCAGTTTGAACACTATTGACCTAAACTGGAATGTTTGTTAACGGTTCAATAGTGGTTTTTACTGCATCGATCTCCTGCTTAAAATGGGCAGTAATAGCATTATCATGATCGACCAACACTTGATTTATCCTATGGACAATTTCTTTATCTCTTTCCAGAAAAATATTGTTTATATTTTTCATAAATTTCTTTTCCTTTTCTTGGTCCCTGAGCTCCTGTTGCTGTTTTTCTATAAACGTTTCCTATCTACGTTTTTCCTTTTCCTGCTGACGTTGTCTTTCACGCTCCTGCTCTTTAAGCTCGCGTTGTTTTTCACGCTCCTACTCTTTAATAGTAAACTTTTCAAATAATGCTGTTAACATATCCTGTATGGACATAGCTTGAGCATTGCTAAGTTCTGCCCCTTGTCCAGAAGAAATATTGTCATAAATTCCTAACTGGTTGAATGCGGGAGTGTCAGTTTGTTTTGGCAACTCCTCGGTTTTACTATCACTCGGGACATCAGTTTCTAAATTATCATTCATAATTAAATTTTCTAATAATTCGACAGAAATATGGGTAGATTGTTCTACCTGAGACTCTTATGACACCTCTGCATCAGTATGGTCATTCGGTTTATTTTTCTTTTGTTTAACCATTCTATCACCAATATAGCACAACAAATATATAAATCACTGACAAGCACCAATTCACACAAAATAATCTTATAACTAACACATATACACAAATAACACTTAAAAATATTATTCTGGCAGCCAGAATATTCAGTTAATACTACTTATGGCTGCAGGTACTGATTTGAATATTAAATTGCACACAGCGGTTGTTGGTAGTGTGCTGCTGTATAATTACAGAACATGAACATCTGTTCCTACCTGTATTGATTGAGAGTGACGGAGTGCATTGCTTATACGAAGTTACTGTCGCACCGGCGCAGATACAGATTCGCACAGCAGTTCGGTAGGAAGATGTCAATGCTCATGAGAAAAGTAAATAAACAATGATTAATAGTTTGTTTTGGTACTCCGAACCTGTAATAGATCACAATTTCAATTATTAAAATGAATAAATGTGCATTGGTGGCCCCACGTTGGGCACCAGTGTAGCGTTCGCTGTTTTATTCACTGGTTTGGTATTTAACTAATTTGTAAATGGAAATGATAATCTTATTTTATTACATTGAGTAATTGCTAAATAATTTTTCTCCCGGCTAAAGATTTGATCAAGTTGCTAAAGAACTCCAAGTTAATGTCGTGTTAAAGTGTTGTCTGCAAGTTGTGTAAGTGTCACTAAATCACAGTTCATACAACAGATTCTATACAACTATTGATTAAGATGGAAGCAGTTATCTTCAGCAAAATGACTTTAAAACCACCGAATATCAGCCGTGCACAACACTGACGTATGTTACCTGAAACAATATTCTTCGCAACTCGTGCGTAATTAATTTCGGCTCCATACATCAGCTAGATAAGTTTGTTATAACGATCGTGCTATGAGCACTGTTTTTAAAGAACCAATCTGATTCGAAATATTTCCATTGAAATGAGTTCGGGACCACCGGTGCACATTTATTTTTACACATTTGTATTACGTTCGGCATTTATGTCTGCAGAGTTGCGTAATTTAAATTTGAATTTGCCGCTGAGATAATTGTTAAGATGGCGGCAGACAATTGATGGAGACTTTCTATTGTTAGAGCAAATGAGTAAATATTTAAAATGCTTATTAAACTCTATAAAATCTACTTTCGTATTGTGCACTATTTAGACTTCATCAAGCAAACATTTGATTTGTTTCTAAGGAAAATACAGACAAAAACGCGATACAAATCGCTATCATCAATGGCTGCGCTCCTTGCAGCAGAAAGAAATAATTAACATAGATAATGCTTACTGAGAGAGGAATTAAAGTTACAAATAATTATTCACTCATATTTATAATAATAATGAACTCTATTTTCAAGTAATAATTAACAAATAATTACAATTTCTTAACAGACCTCAGTTCGATATGCGTCCGCAACCTACAAAAGCCAACCAACAAAAGGTAAAAACAAAGGAAGGCAAACGCAGATCATAAAAGGAATTTACAATTATCATTGTCTTTGTATGATACACATCGATATATCCAATTACATCATAGAATATTATACAAATGATTAATATTTATCATTGTTTTCATTCGTTTTCACTTTTTTATACGTCGAATAGATAATGTTTATAACTGTTAGAGGCATAATTTTCTCTCGTCGCACTGTAGCTAAAATTTATGTCGTGGATGTTACAGACAGGATAGAGAGATTGTATTGTTGTGAGACGCCATTACGGTATATAGTAAATGATCAAATGAATTTTTTTGCACAAAATAAAATCCAATAACTAACATCAGGTATTCAAGGTGTGTATATCTCCGTACCGATATATTAAGAGACGCAAATCTCTCGGAGGTGAAGTTTGGAACGGTAGTGGGAACCTGCATTTTCCACGGTCAGAATTCATCGAGAGATTATCTCCGAATTAATAAACTTGCTAAATTGATGGACCTAACATCCAGACTCATCAAACAAAAACGCACACAGTCACGCCGAACGATCTGCGTAGCGAGTAAAGGTTTTAGAGATTACAGGTGTAGCAATAAACGACGAGGAATTTCCGTGAGATCGTCGCTGCGGTATACACCTCTTGCTCTCCTGTGGTATTTAAAACGAAATATTTATATTTTCTAGGTTTTCAGGAGAGTAAACATAAAAGAAATAACCCACTAAGCTAAACCAACTAAAACCAATAACTAAACCAATAATTAAAATAAAAGTACACATAAGGAAATTTTATTTACAATAATAAGTAAAGAATATTTTTAATTAATTGAGAAATAATTATATATTAAACAGAACACACTGAGCTACCGTGCCGGCGCGACTTCAACGGGCGATCCACGAACTCCAGCTCGTTATCTATCAACTAGGTTACCGATTCAACTATACAGCCAATGGGTGTTAATATTTCAACAGTATCGAGTAGAGTCTCTCAAAGCCGAATTTTTCTGTAAATTTATGAAAAACACTAAGAAAAGTCTATTTTTCCGTACTTTTTAACCGTATTTCACACTCGTGTTTTACTACGGAACAGAAAGTAGCCTCAGCCATTTTTACACTGTGCATTAGCAGAGGAGCACAACGCAGGAAAGGCTGTGACTGTACAGGATCTTTGAAACAAAGACTACATAGCTAAAGCGTGATTAAGAAACACTTTGATGGCTGTTAGTATATTAGAATATATCAAAGTATCATTTAACGTAACTTAGTAATAATATATCTAACACATAAGTAGGCCCTAGTTCCAAGAGCGTAACAACGCCAGTGTACGTGTGCTACGTCTTGTGAACAATCACCGCGTTTGTGTTTGTTTACGTCAGGGTCAAATGGTTCTAATGGCTCTGAGCACTATGGGACTTAACTTGTGAGGTCATCAGTCCCCTCGAACTTAGAACTACTTAAACCTAACTAACCTAAGGATATCACACACATCCATGCCCGAGGCAGGATTCGAACCTGCGACCGAAGCGGAAGATTTAAGTTGCGTTATCAGGTACCACAGGATGCCGGGACTCCCTTATTAGCAGTCTCTCTTCTCCCTGTGAAGTTCTTGTCAGCATACAGGCTGCCCCTTTCTATTCAGAAAAGTCAGCGATAAGATTAGTAGTTGAAACTTCAGCGAGGTGTACATGCTTGCGAGAAGCTGCTAAAAAAGACTTTAGCAACTATCTGTATGAGCGAAATTTGTGGATATTTTGACCGACTGTCTGTGGGCCTCATAGAGACCGTGCAAGCACACACCAAGACAAGAAAAAGTGAAGCACGCAGAAGGAGAGGAGGAAATGAAAAATTACAGTTTAAGAGGGTATGTGATGTTATTTCAGTGATTACGTGACACTGACTGCGTCTTACACATCCGTTGGATATGACAATTATTATACATCAATACAATTCAATACAATGACTGATGAGATACCAGCGAACAGTGTCTCTCTCTCTCTCTCTCTCTCTCTCTCTCTCTCTGTGTGTGTGTGTGTGTGTGTGTGTGTGTGTGTGTGTGTGTGTGTCTGTGTCTGTGTACAGTCCAAGGCAGCTAAGGCAGGTCACCCCAAATATATACAGACTGAGTAGACATACCCAGGTACAGTCTTGCCAAGTTATTGCAGACATCATGATGAACTTGCTGAAGAAAGTCGCCGTTTATAGTCACCGAATTAGGACAGCGTTTTTGTTTCTTTCTAATGGAGCAATGTACTTTTTGCTGAAACAAGCTTCTAATAGAACTTTATTGACGTAACATGTATGGGACTTGGTGAAACAGTATCGAGATAACAGCGCCGCAAACCAGAGTCCCGCCGTCAGGAGAAGAGGTTCCACAAACGCCTACCCTGTTGTGCCAAATGCAAGCAAACACGTAACTGAGGTACGGTTCTTTGTTTACCTGCGCGCTTGAAGACCTTCAGTCTGTGTTCTGCTGTTGTAGCAATGGGACAGCTTGGTCCTAAAGTTATTGGGACTTTCACAATACGACAGTTAACCAGTTAACATGGTTTACGCCGAAACTATTAGACCAACGAAGCAGTTGTGTGCTGAAAAGTATCCAGATTGTGCCAAGCACTCACGATCTGTCTAAGAAGTTGGAAGTACGGGCCAGTTGTCAGTATGGGCGTGCACCGTTTCTGACCGGATGCACGCGCTAATTCGTTCGAGAAGAGGATGTCATAAAGCCGTTCTGTCCTCTCCTGAGGCAGGCTAGCCCCCACCAGTTGTAGTTTGTGATTGATATCTCAGACACTGCCACTGGGAGAGATTCCACGTCTGAGCTGGTCCCACACATGTTCTGTTGGGGACAGTACTCAGGATGTTGCTGTCTGCGTGAATGTCTCAGAATCACGCGTGAAGTTTATAGAGACACTTGTCATTCGTGGACGACCATTGTCCTGTTGAAAACTGGCTCCACGAAGCTTTCGCATCAAAGGGAACATATCTCGACGCCGGACGTCCGTGACATACCGTTGTGCCGTCAGAATTCCCTCAGTCACTCTAAGACCTAAAGTCACACCAGAAGGCTTCGCACACCATGACACCAGGAGTTATACAGGGTGGTCCATTGACCGTGACCGGGCCAAATATCGCACGAAATAAGCGTCAAACGATAAAATGACACAGAACGAAACTTCTCTACCTTGAAAGGGGAACCAGATGGCGCTATGGTTGGCCAGCTAGATGGTGCTGCCATAGCTCAAACGGATGTCAACTGTGTTATTTTAAATAGGAACCCCCATTTGTTATTACATATTCGTGTAGTACGTAAAGAAATACGACTGTTTTAATTGGACCACTTTTTTCGCTTTGTGATATATGTCCCTGTAATGGTCACAAACATATGGCTCACAATTTTAGACGAACAGTTGGTAACAGGTAGGTTTCTTAAATTAAAATACAGAAAGTAGGTATGTTTGAACATTTTATTTCGGATGTTCCAATACGGTACATGTACCTTTCTGAACTTACAATCTCTGAGAACGCACGCTGTTGCAGCGGGATTACCTGTAAATACCACATTAATACAATAAATGCTCAAAATGATGTCCGTCAGCCTCAACGCATTTGGCAATACGTGTAACGACATACCTCTCAACAGCGAGTAGTTCGCCTTCCATAATGTTTGCACATGCATTGACAATGCGCTGACGAATGTTGTCAGTCGTTGTCGGTGGATCACGATAGCAAATATCTTTCAACTTTCCCCACAGAAAGAAATCCAGGTACGTGAGATCCGGTGAACGTGCGGGCCAATCCACCTGTCATGAAATATTCTATTCACTACCGCTATGTGCAGGACATCCATCATGTTGGAAGTACATCGCCATTCCGTCATGCAGTGAAACATCTTGTAGTAACATCGGTAGAACATTACGTAGGAAATCAGCATACATTGAACGATTTAGATTGCCTTCGATAAAATGGGGTCAATTATCCTTCCTCCCATAATGCCGCACCATACATTAATCCGCCAAGGTCGCCGATGTTCCACTTGTCGCAGCCATCGTGGATTTTCCGTTGCCCAATAGTGCATATTATGCCGGTTTACGTTACCACTGTTGGTGAATGACGCTTCATCGCTGAATAGAACGCGTGCAAAATATCTATTATCGTCCCGTAATTTCTCTTGTGCCCAGTGGCAGAACTGTACACGACGTTCAAAGTCGTCGCCATGCAATTCCTGGTGCATAGAAATATGGTACGGGTGCAATCGATGTTGATGTAGCATTCTCAACACCGACGTTTTTGAGATTCCCGATTCTCGTGCAGTTTGTCTGGTATTGATGTGCGGATTAGCCGCGACGGCGGCTAAAGCACCTACTTGGTCATCATCATTTCTTGCAGGCCGTGGATGACGTTTCACATGTGGCTGAACACTTCCTCTTTCCTTAAATAACGTAACTATCCGGCGAACGGTCCGGACACTTGGATGATGTCGTCCAGGATACCGAGCAGCATACATAGCACACGTCCGTTGGGCACTTTGATCACAATAGCCATACATCAACACGATATCGACCTTTTCCGCAATTGGTAAACGAACCCTTTTAACATGGGTAATGTATCACGAAGCAAATACCGTCCGCAATGGCGGAATGTTACGTGATACCTCGTACTTATACGTTTGTGACTATTACAGCGCCATCTACCTAATATGCAATAAAAATTGGATTTCCTGTTTAAAAAAACGCAGTTGATATCCGTTTGATCTATGGCAGCGCCATCTAGCGGGCCAACCATAGCGCCATCTGGTTTCCCCCTTCAAGCTAGACGAGTTTCATTCTTTGCAGTTTTTTCGTTTGATGCTTATTTCGTGAGATGTTTGACCCGGTCACTACCAATGGACCACCCTGTATTGTCACTCTCCAAAACAATGGAAGAATGGGACCTATCACTAGGTCACCATCATACACACAGACGATGGTTATCTCGTATAGCGCAGAATGCGACACCATTCATCAGCTGTTCATGCTTCATGATTAACGCACCACTCCAAACTCAGACTTTTGTGCTGTGGTCTTAACTGCAGCCCACGCATGGTACGGTACTTCCTTAGACCGATTGCTGCTAGCCACCGACATGTGGTACAGGATCTCACAGGATGTTGCAAGGAGTCCGTCACCTGTTCTTGGTCTGCTCATGCGGAGGTGAAGGGGTAGCGATGCACTTGGTACATAACACGGAGATCACTTTTATGGCGATGGGGCGTATTTGACTAAATCATTGAAGACGGATATGCCCACGTACTCCATGCTCCCCGCAAACCAGGATATTTCAAGATTCGATGAGCTGGCCAAACGGAGACCCATAATGTGGCCCCTTCCAAAGTCTGCCACGTGTTGCTATCGCTGTCTCACACCAGTATACGGCATCTCCGTATCCTTCTCAGTGATCATTCAACATCAAACGCTGTTCGCGCCCCTTACAGAACCTCTCAGGCCTGATAATAACACTAACCAGGAACTACACTAATGCCCTCTAGTGGCCGTTCTATACGTCACAGAGAACTGCGCCTCTAACGACGGCGTGCACATTTAGAAAGGTACATTAATACCTGACCATGTGTTCTGGCTGTTTAACTTGTTTGTCAGGCAATTTATAATGATAATAATAAAATAACAAGAATGATAACTATAATATCTCTATTAATGAATACATAGAATTTATGAAATGCGAGTCATATTAATATAATATTACGTAATGTCCTCTGTATATTCTTATCGAACGTGAATAATCAAACAGAAACGTCTGGCTATAGCACAGAAGTGCCATACTCGTATATGATATCACATAATTTATAACTGTTCAGCAATAGGGGGCCAAATGTGAAGTATGCTTTCCCGGCGTATACAGCTGGCGAAGAGTTCTCGGGCTTCCAGCCGGGTGGCGATGTCTTCAAACTGCGACGTTTCGACGAGTGACAACTCATCATCTTCTGGCGAAGTGCCGAGACTTTGCGGATGCCGGTCCTTTTATACCTGCGGTGTGCCCCCCACCACCTGTCCGCGGGAGGCTGGGTCCAGCGGAGCCGTCGGGCGGGGTGGAGGGGGAAGCGGGTGCGCCGTTCGTGTCTCCGTCAGAGCATTCTGATCGCGTCTCGTGAGCTGGACGGTTCTTGTTGCGTTCCTGGCGTACTGCGGCTAATGCTGGATTCCAGGCCGCGCTCAGTTGATAGCCTTCGTCCCTGTTCACAAGATTCTCGTGGACCCGTATTTCTATTGATTCTTTAATGACGCTATCCCAATAGCTCCCGGCTCGGCACAGCACCCTGGTGTTTTCGAAATCAAAGGTGTGGTTTTCTTTGATGCTATGTTCAGCTACAGCAGATTTCTCTATCTGTCCAAGTCGAACATGCCTGATGTGTTCCTCGCACCTTTTAGAGATGCAGCGCTGCGTTTGACCAATGTACTGCACACCACATTCGCAGGCAATGCTGTATATACCAGGTGTGTTTAGTTTGAGTGGGTCTTTAGCTGAGCCCAGCAGCTCTTTCGTCTTCGGCGGTGGTCGGAAGACGGTATTTATGTTCGATTTTCTTAATAGCCTCCCGATTTTGGCTGATGTGGGCCCCAAATATGGAAGGAAGGCGAGTCTCTTGTTAACTTCCTCTTCCTCTTCCTGAAATTTGTCAGCCTGTCTCCTCTTGAAGGCCCTGCCAATCTGTGTTTCACCGTACCCGTTTTTCCGAAATACCTCTCTTAGGTGGTGTAATTCTTCTGAGAGGCTTTCTTTGTCACAAATGACGTGCGCCCTATGTACCAAGGTGGTCAGTACTGACTGGCGTTGCGCCAGATGGTGGCAGCTGGTTGCATGGAGGTACAGGTCTGTGTGCGTCTTTTTTCTATATACTGAATGGCCCAGCGTGCCATCCGCTTTCCTCCTGATCAGTATGTCCAGGAATGGAATACAGCCATTCTCTTCTACTTCCATCGTGAAGATGATATTTTCATGTATGCCGTTTAGGTGGTCCATAAACTCCTCCAGTGCCTGCCTGCCATGCCGCTCGGCCAATCCCGCGTGGCAGTCATACAAAAGCCATTGGTTTATTTTTCTTTGTGGATATTGCCATAGAGCAGTTTTCGAGTACTTTGTATATGAGATTGTAACCTCCCCACACGAATATTTAAATAATTAAAATGATGAACCAAGTGTAACCTCCCCACACAAAAATTATAAATAAATGAATTTTTAAAGCATTGTAACCTCTGAATAAAATTAATTTCCATTTATAGTCTCCGTGCAGAAATGCATTCACATTTAATGTAACCACAAAATTGAATTCCTAAATCCGGAAATAAAAAAAAATTCAGTAACCTGGTAAATTTTATGACGACAGCAGCGCTGCGCCTCGGCCCTGTATTCTGAATAAAAAAAGGAAAAATTCTTACCTCAATAAAAAACTGCGAATATATATCTGCTCTTATGTAGAAATTTTTGGCACAGCTTCGTGCAATGCTGGCGTATATTTTTTTTCTGATTCTTGGAAGGAATGATCAAGCATTGTAAATATTCCTTAAATTGAAATGAATGCTTTTCTTTAAAAAAATTACTTTGTATTATAAAAATTATTACTGGGGCATTTTTTTAAACACATTAATGACAGTTAATATACATTACTAGATATGCGCAAGGCTGCTTCTTTACCTTCTACAATAATACTCATCCTCCAGACTGCCGACACGCGCAGGCACGCGCCGACCGCCGACTAGCACGGACTACTGAAGACTACTGAAGACTAACACGGACTGAATACTACTGCCGACTGACTACTACTGCCGACTGACGCCGTCTACTGCCGACTCGCGACAAGCAACAACTAACGACATACTACTCTCTGGTCAGAGACTCTGCCATGCCTCGCTCATCGCCGGCAATGCATACGTCTTACATAACCCTCCACTGGGGGGGGCAAAAATTTGGCAGCGATGGTGAGTCAATTGGACTTGCCATGAGCAACAAATTTTTCCTAATTAACTAAATTTACAATCACAGAATATATACATATATAAAAATGCAGAACATGAAATAAAATTTAGTGCACATGCACTGAGTACAGAACATATCAAGCAAAGACAAAATGTGTACACAATGAGTACAAAACATATTAACAAATGGCAAAAGTGCACACGCACTGCAGTAGAGAACATATCAGGAAATCACAAAATGTATAAGCAATGAGTACAAATCATATCAACAAATGACAAAAATGCACATGCACTGTAGTACAGAACATATCAGGAAGTCACAAAGTATACGGAATGAGTACAAATCATATTAACAGATGACATAAAGTGCACACACACTGTAGAAGTCTTAAACATTTTTACAACAAATAAACATATCAAGGAGTGAAATAAAGTGCACACGGACTGTAAAAGTCTTTAGCATATTTACATAACATATCATGGACTGAAATAAAGTGCACATGCACTGTATAAGTCTTTAGCATTTTTACATAACATATCATAGAGTGAAATAAAGTGCACACGCACTGTAGAAGTCTTTAGCATATTTACATAACATATCATGGATTGAAATAAAGTGCGCACGCACTGTAAAAGTCTTTAGTATTTTTACATAACATATTATGGAGTGAAATAAAGTGCACACGTACTGTAAAAGTCTTTATCATTTTACAAGAACTAGGAAAGGAATGGGAAGGATTGCATCATGGTTGTAGCACATTAGGTTGCACGCAGCTGCACTGAAAGTCCATATCTTTCTACAGAAGCACAACACCAAGTGAGTCAATCTGAAGTTCTCTTCCCTGAAGTATTAATCAGTGTAGCCAAGACACTGAAATGTCGTGTTAATATTCCATGTTATCATTTTGGTAGTACATTAGGTTCACCAAACAGTGGGACCATAATAACATCTCCATCGCTCAAGGTGGTGGACAGCATGTCGTGTCAACACCACGTTCTTGTAAGGTACCCCAACGTAGAATCAGTGCAAAAACCAAATATAGTGCTCCATGAGCATGAGGATAGACAGGACAAACGGATATTGCAGTAATTTGTGGTAATTATGTCGGAAGGTGAAGGACATTAAATCTTATGCCAGTCATCATTGATAATCACACTAGTCGATTAACTGATTTTTAAGTAATTCGAGGCACTCATCGCCCAGTTACTGAACATTTCTGTACCATGTACGAAGTATTACAGAATAATGTTCATAAATTATCTGTTTACAGAGAACATTGGCACTCATTGGCCAGATACAAATCATCAGAAGTCATCATTCAAAACAGGAGCTAATTCATATATACACCATGAAAGTGACATAATATAAATTTAAAGTATAAGAAACAGTGGCATTCGTTGGTCAGCAAGTATTAATTATTACAAAACATTTTTCATCCTTCAAGTGACATATTACGTATTTAAAAATAATTATTGGCACTCTTTGGCCAGTTACTTAAAAATAATTATTGGCACTCATTGGCCAGTTACAAAGTATTCATATAGTTTTACAAAACATTATTCAGAAGTCATCATTCAAAACAAGAGTTAATTATTGGAATAGCAGTAATACATAAATCATTATTCAGTATTACTCAGAACTCATCATTCAAGTCACATAGGACATATTTAAAGTGTAACACACTGTAACTGTTACTCAAGGCCTGTGACTAAAAAACATTACTCAGTATTACTCAGAACTCTCTTAAACTGGTAGCATTATTTGGGACTGAATATATATTTTTTTATACTAGCAATGCACTGCGTTGGGATCGATAGTTAATTGCTGGGGCATGAAAATATTTGCTTTTGACTTATTGCTGGAAATAAGGATTAGTAACGTCATTCGTCATGAGTCAGCTGTAGCAAGGTTATGAAACAAATAAAGTATATGTGATCACATTCATGAATGACATACACAAATGGGTAAAAAAAAATGCAAATACTAGATCAGGTTTAATGACCAACTGCTTATAGCACATTAATTTCATGAATAGCTTCTCCTGGAAAAAAATACAAAATGGACTATTAAGCTGAAAGAAGAAACGCATATTATGCTGAAAAGTAGTGAACTTCGAATTAACAGGTAGTGAAATGTGTATAAAATACATAAGTTCTCTAGCTGTCCTTTCCCAAAATCTTCAGTCAACATACCATGCGACATAAGACATACGGTCGAAACGAACTGCAACAAATACCTAAATAACTACATAGCATTTCTTAACTAACAGTAAATATATAAACTTCATCATTATTTTCATTTGCAAAGAAAAACTTCATTATCATTACTATCATCACCTGCAAACAAAAACTTCATTATCCATATCATCATAATTCCATTATTATCATCACCTGTAAAGGAAAACTTCATTATCCATATCACTATATTCTTCATCATTATTCATCACCATTCATTATCATCTGCAAAAAAGTCACTTCATTATTCATTATACAACTATTCATAGTATAGAGTTCCTTATTTCTACCATATTTCATCACTAAAACTAAGATGTGTAGTTCTGTCTGACAGCCTGCATCAATCGCCTCGTATTCTGAAAGAAAAAATTAGTTAAGACTGCTATTCTACGATGTGTATAGTATATTCTTGTTAATGCTTGTTAATTCTGATCCATTTACTCTTCGTGACGAGGTATTGTATCTTCTTTCGTTCATTCCGAAGGTGAAATTCCCATTTCTGTTTAATTTATTTCTTTTACACGTTATTTCTTTCTGAAAATGATGAACAAAGATTAATGTCTTGCATTTAAATCATATACCCATTAAATAAAAACTGGTTTATAGTAATATAATTGAGCATACAGATAGCATGACAGAAAACGTAATATGTCAAAAACATAGACAGTGTTCAGATGCAAAAAATGTACACAAAGTATCACAATGTAGCAGCAAAAAAAAAAAAAAAAATGTAAAAATAGTCACGATGTTGAGATATCATAATGTCAAAGTCAACTGGTGTTTGTTATACCTTAAATATTTCATAGTGCATACAAACAAAATAGTAAAACAATCATACATACATGAAGATGGAAAATGTGCACAGTCTGATGTGTAACGAAAAGAAGAGCGACCTGCTAACCTTACCTTGCCGGGCACTTGTCAAGAAAAAATACGATAATCATCAGTAAGTAGTCACATAAACATAATTTCTAAGTGGTCATAAAACGTGTAAGTTCATCTGGAAAAATATGCACGGTCTGATGTGTAACGACAAGAAGAGGGACCTGCTAACCTTACCTTGCCGGGCACTAGCCAAGAAAAAATACGATAATCATCAGTAAGTGTTCATGTGAATATAATTGCATAAGTGGTCATAAAAAAAATTAGGAAATGGCATTACAGTGTGATAAATCATAAAGTATGTTCATTCAATAAAGGGTTTGATGTTGGAGATATGGTGGTTCCCTTTGGTTTTTCTGGTTCTCAAAGTTTCGACATGTACTACATTGGGGTGAGGAATGCTGCGAAATCGATATGGACCTGCGTATAGAAGCTCAAATTTACTACACCTATTCTTTCCTCTGTTGGATAAATAGTGTGTACGTACTAATATCTTCTGTCCAATGTGAAAGTCACGGCGTGTACAAACCTGTTTTTGGTGTCTTCTCCGGCGCTCTGCGGCACTTTTGATGTTGTTCAGCGCAATGTCAATTATTTCATGGTGTCGTAGTCGACGACATGTAGGAAAGGTTACTAATTCTTTAATTTTGTTAGGTGGTTCAACATTTTTCAGTATAACAGTCGGAGATAGCATAGTATATTCATTTGGTATGGAATTAATTACATCCTGGAATGAGAGTATGTGTGTGTCCCAATCACCTATGTCTTTTATGGCAGTATGCTCTACACATTTTACCAATTTCTTTCATTAGTCGTTCACAAGGGTTCGAAGAAGCATGGTACCTGGATATATAGATCGGAGAAATGTTTCTAGCTCGTAACATACGTGTCCATATAGCAGATCGAAACTGTGGTCCATTGTCGGAAATTACTTTCAATACATGCCCTACATGAAATAGAAAATGTTTTGCAAATGCTTTCGAAACAGTTTTAGCAGTAGCTTTGCGTAACGGAGTGAAGGTAACAAATTTTGAAGTGAGTTCAACAGTGACAAAGATTTGTCAAAAACCTCTATTAGTTCTCGGAAACGGACCAAAAATATCTACAGCGGCCATGTGTCTCAATTTAACAGGTACAATGGGATGTAACGGAGGAATATGTGAAGTCGTATCTGACTTAGCTTTCTGGCAGATTTTACATGACGCTAAAACTCATCGAATACGTTTCTCCATGTTGATAAAATAACAGTTCTGTCTCAGTATAAGAAAACATTTTCTGCCTCCGTAATGTGCGTAACTTAAATGAGTATACCAGATTAATTTATTAACAAGTTCGTCAGGAATGCATAATAACCAATTGTTGCTGTCAGGGTGAGAGCGGCGAAACAGAATATTATTGCGTACAGTGTAATGGTTTCTAATGGTAACATTATTCCTTCTTGCCAAAGGTGTTTAATTTCTTTCCACACGTTGTCTTTACTCTGCTCTTGTGCTATGTCTTGTAATGACGACGAAATGAAATTTTCAAGTTCAACTTGTTGAATGTACATGACGCTGAAATTTGCTTTGCAGAAGTTGGTTGCGATGTCTTGCTGATTGTTGCTGAGAGAACGGGATAGTGCGTCTGCTACAATATTTTGTGTACCGGGAATGTGAACAATTGTAAAATTAAATTCCTGCAAATAAAGTTTCCATCTGCTTAATCTGTCGTGCGTAAATTTAGCCGAAAGTAAAAACTGTATAGCTCTATGGTCTGTATAAACGGTGGTATGTCATCCATAAAGAAAATGCCGAAATCTCATAAATGCCCAAACAACACATAATGTTTCAAGTTATGTAAGAGAATAATTACGTTGAGCAGGTGACAGAATGCGACTCGCAAAGGCGATGTTTTTAATTACTGTTGTGCCATCTTCTTCAATTTCCTGAAAAATGTGTACGCCTAAAGCGGTGTTAGAACTGTCGGTGGCAATGGAAACATTTCTAGTAAGATTTGGGTGCGATAAAAGTGGTGCATTCAACAAAGCATGTTTCAGGTTCATAAATTCAGAATGTGCTTGCTTATCCCAGGACCAAATAGTGTTTTCACCTGTCAATTGACATAATCTGGGGGTGTCTAAAGCAGAATAATGAATAAATTTACGAAAAAAGCTAATTAAACCCAAAAAAATGCGTAGTTGTTTCTTCGTCGTAGGAACAGTAATGTCACGCAAAGCTTGAAGTTTTTCCGGGTCAGGCGTAATGCCCTCTGCTGAAATTACATGTCCAAGAAATTTTATAGAAGTTTTACCAAAGTGCGATTTACTGAGATTAACTGTGAGTCCTTGTGCACGAAAAGTTTGCAACAGTTGTTCAAGAATCAGATTGTGTTCATACCAGTTAGCTTCTGCAATAAGAATGTCGTCTACGTACGTTGTGATTCTGTCTTTAAGTTCTGTCGGAAGTTGTTGTTGTTGTTGTTGTGGTCTTCAGTCCTGAGACTGGTTTGATGCAGCTCTCCATGCTACTCTATCCTGTGCAAGCTTCTTCATCTCCCAGTACCTACTGCAACCTACATCCTTCTGAATCTGCTTAGAGTATTGATCTCTTGGTCTCCCTCTGCGATTTTTACCCTCCACGCTGCCCTCCAATGCTAAATTTGTGATCCCTTGATGCCTCAAAACATGTCCTACAAACCGATCCCTTCTTCTAGTCAAGTTGTGCCACAAACTTCTCTTCTCCCCAATCCTATTCAATACCTCCTCATTAGTTACGTGATCTACCCACCTTATCTTCAGCATTCTTCTGTAGCACCACATTTCGAAAGCTTCTATTCTCTTCTTGTCCAAACTGGTTATCGTCCATGTTTCACTTCCATACATGGCTACACTCCATACAAATACTTTCAGAAACGACTTCCTCACACTTAAATTTATACTCGATGTTAACAAATTTCTCTTCTTCAGAAACGCTTTCCTTGCCATTGCCAGTCTACATTTTATATCCTCTCTACTTCGACCATCATCAGTTATTTTACTCCCTAAATAGCAAAACTCCTTTACTACTTTAAGTGTCTCATTTCCTAATCTAACCCCGTCAGCATCACCCGATTTAATTTGACTAAATTCCATTATCCTCGTTTTGCTTTTGTTGATGTTCATCTTATATCCTCCTTTCAAGACACTGTCCATTCCGTTCAGATGCTCTTCCAAGTCCTTTGATGTCTCTGACAGAATTACAATGTCATCGGCGAACCTCAAAGTTTTTATTTCTTCTCCATGAATTTTAATACCTACTCCGAATTTTTCTTTTGTTTCCTTTACTGCTTGCTCAATATACAGATTGAACAACATCGGGGAGAGGCTACAACCCTGTCTTACTCCCTTCCCAACCACTGCTTCCCTTTCACGCCCCTCGACTCTTATAACTGCCATCTGGTTTCTGTACAAATTGTAAATAGCCTTTCGCTCCCTGTATTTTACCCCTGCCACCTTCAGAATTTAAAAGAGAGTATTCCAGTTAACGTTGTCAAAAGCTTTCTCTAAGTCTACAAATGCTAGAAACGTAGGTTTGCCTTTTCTTAATCTTTCTTCTAAGATAAATCGTAAGGTTAGTATTGCCTCACGTGTTCCAACATTTCTACGGAATCTAAACTGATCTTCTCCGAGGTCCGCTTCTACCAGTTTTTCCATTCGTCTGTAAAGAATTCGCGTTAGTATTTTGCAGCTGTGACTTATTAAACTGATAGTTCGGTAATTTTCACATCTGTCAACACCTGCTTTCTTTGGGATTGGAATTATTATATTCTTCTTGAAGTCTGTGGGTATTTCGCCTGTATCATACATCTTGCTCACCAGATGGTAGAGTTTTGTCATGAATGGCTCTCCCAAGGCCATCAGTAGTTCTAATGGAATATTGTCTACTCCCGGGGCCTTGTTTCGACTCAGGTCTTTCAGTGCTCTGTCAAACTCTTCACGCAGTATCATATCTCCCATTTCATCTTCATCTACATCCTCTTCCATTTCCATAATATTGTCCTCACGTACATCGCCCTTGTATAAACCCTCTATATACTCCTTCCACCTTTCTGCTTTCCCTTCTTTGCTTAGAACTGGGTTGCCATCTGGGCTCTTGATATTCATACAAGTGGTTCTCTTCTCTCCAAAGGTCTCTTTAATTTTCCTGTAGGCAGTATCTGTCTTACCCCTAGTGAGACAAGCCTCTACATCCATACATTTGTCCTCTAGCCATCCCTGCTTAGCCATTTTGCACTTCCTGTCGATCTCATTTTTGAGACGTTTGTATTCCTTTTTGCCTGCTCCATTTACTGCATTTTTATATTTTCTCCTTTCATCAATTAAATTCAATATTTCTTCTGTTACCCAAGGATTTCTATTAGCCCTCGTCTTTTTACCTACTTGATCCTCTGCTGCCTTCACTACTTCATCCCTCAGAGCTACCCATTCTTCTTCTACTGTAATTCTTTCCCCCATTCCTGTCAATTGTTCCCTTATGCTCTCCCTGAAACTCTGTACAACCTCTGGTTCTTTCAGTTTATCCAGGTCCCATCTCCTTAAATTCCCGCCTTTTTGCAGTTTCTTCAGTTTCACTCTGCAGTTCATAACCAATAGATTGTGGTCAGAATCCACATCTGCCCCTGGAAATGTCTTACAATTTAAAACCTTGTTCCTAAATCTCTGTCTTACCATTATGTAATCTATCTGATACCTTTTAGTATCTCCAGGATTCTTTCATGTATACAACCTTCTTTCATGATTCTTGAACCAAGTGTTAGCTATGATTAAGTTTTACTCTGTGCCAAATTCTACAAGGTGGCTTCCTCTTTCATTTCTTCCCCCCAATCCATATTCACCTACTATGTTTCCTTCTCTCCCTTTTCCTACTGACGAATTCCAGTCACCCATGACTATTAAATTTTCGTCTCCCTTCACTACCTGAATAATTTCTTTTATCTCGTCATACCTTTCATCAATTTCTTCATCATCTGCAGAGGTAGTTGGCATATAAACTTGTACTACTGTAGTAGGCATGGGCTTTGTTTCTATCTTGGCCACAATAATGCGTTCACTATGCTGTTTGTAGTAGCTAACCCGCACTCCTATTTTTTTATTCATTATTAAACCTACTCCTGCATTACCCCTATTTGATTTTGTATTTATAACCCTGTAATCACCTGACCAAAAGTCTTGTTCCTCCTGCCACCAAACTTCACTAATTCCCACTATATCTAACTTTAACCTATCCATTTCCCTTTTTAAATTTTCTAACCTGCCTGGTCGATTAAGGGATCTGACATTCCACGCTCCGATCTGTAGAACGCCAGTTTTCTTTCTCCTGATATCGACAACCTCTTGAGTAGTCTCCACCCGGAGATCCGAATGGGGGACTATTTTGCCTCCGGAATATTTTACCCAAGAGGACGCCATCATCATTTAATCATACAGTAAAGCTGCATGTCCTCGGGAGAAATTACGGCTGTAGTTTCCCCTTGCTTTCAGCCGTTCGCAGTACCAGCACAGCAAGGCCGTTTTGGTTAATGTTACAATGCCAGATCAGTCAATCATCCAGACTGTTGCCCCTGCAACTACTGAAAAGGCTGCTGCCCCTCTTCAGGAACTACATGTTTGTCTGGCCTCTCAACAGATACCCCTCCGTTGTGGTTGCACCTATGGTACGGCCATCTGTATCGCAGAGGCACGCAAGCCTCCCCACCAACGGCAAGGTCCATGGTTCATGGGAAGTATTGTATTCAAACCGCGAATAAATGATGCTGAAGAAATAGTTAAACCGAACGGTAATTTACAAAACTGATAACAGTCACCAAAACGAAGAAAGGCCGTGTACTTTCTGCAGTCCGGATGGAGTTGAATTTGCCAAAATCCCTATTTCAAATCTAATGTGGAATAAATAGTAGTACCATGAAATTTCTGTAGAAGTTCTTCTAGTGTCTGTGGGCGATCCGTTTCATTAATAATAATGTCATTGATGTGACGCGATTCAAGTACGAGGCGAAGTGAACCATCCTTTTTCTTAACAATGTGGAGCGGGTTTATGTACGGACTAACTGTCGGTTCAATAATTCCTTGGTCAAGCATAGCTTGCAATTCTTTTTTAACTTGTTCTCTGTGAATATATGGAGTGGGATAATGTTTGGCTTTGAATGTATCGTGCTGTTTAACTTGAAATTCATACATAAAACCGGACATAGTACCAGGTACGTTATCAAAAACTGGAGCTTGCTGTAAAAGAATTTTGTGTAGTTGAGTGCGTTCGTCGTCTGTACTTGCACTGCTCTGTTTAACTTTATCAGAAATCATCTGTAAAACGTCATAGTCAGCTTCGTCTGGAGTATTATAGTTGTGTATGTACGTATCTGTGAACAATGTGGAATGACAGTCTATGTTACGTGATGCGGAAATGACCTCTGTACGATTAATTGTGTGTTCTTCTGCAGATAAAGAGTGCTGAAATTCTAAAGCCAGTTGTACATTTTCATCCTTTAACATTTCATAGGAATTTTGAAAGTCAATAATTGCGTCGTGTTGTACCAGCAAATTTGTACCTAAAATAACGTCTGTCGTCAATAAGGGAACGATCCAAAAATTTGAGTGAAATGTATGACCTGCAATACAAGATGATAAATGTGTCTGTAATTTAACATCTACTCCTTTAGCAGATACTGCTCCTTTTACTTTCGTTTTGCCTAATGGTAATGTAGGATAGGTATTCTCTTTGTTACATTCGTTGAAAGTTTCCTCATTTATGACTGACATAGGAGATCCAGAATCGATTACTGCTGAAAATTTCGATGATCCAATTTTTACTTCAATGACAGGGTGTGAAATGTTTTTTTGAATAACTGGTCCTTCCTGCAAAAGAGTGTCTCGGATGTCCTCAAAAGTAATAACATTTTCGTGAACATGATTCTGCGTATCAAAAGTATTGCTTGCGTTGCTGCAAGATGCAACCTGTACTGTATCTAGTCAAATTCTATCTGATGTGCTATTATTTTCGGGAGGATGCTGTGGCATTTCCACTATTTGAACTGTTCTGTTATTTCTTCCTGACGTATTACGTTCGGGATAATATCTACTGTCTGGTTCATTCATGATAATATGCTATTGCGGATGATTTTGCTGCTGATAAGACCGACTGTTATTAACTGTACGCTGAAAATTGTGCTCATTACTTTTACGTCTGTCACGATAGTCATTTCTATATGGTGCATTGCGACAGGAATTGAAATAGTGTGTTTTCTGTACGTACTGATTTCCTTGTTGCTGTGCGTTACTATTTGTTGGAGCTGACGCTATACGTGTAGGCGGCGAAACATTAAAGCTTGGTTGACCTTGTAGACTGCATTGTTGGTTAGGTATGCTAACCGGCTGGCTTTCATGCTGTTGCGGTGAAAAACGTCTATTGTTACCAAAATGTGGTTCCTGTTGCTGATAATTTTGACGATACTGATAATTAAAATTTTGTCTGTTATTAAAGTTCTGGTGGTTGGCGTTCCTGAAGCGTCTATTAGCTTTGCTATTGAAATTGCGTGGCTGATCGTAATTGCTGTATGTTTGTTGACCTTGGTTATTATATGAAAAATTTTTGTTTATAAAGGAATAATCCCATTGCTGCACTTCCAAAAGCTGTAACAGATCTCTGAATGCCGAAATATTTTCTTTTTGCTGACCCGTTAAAAGTGACACTCTTAATGATCGTGGTAGTTTAGAAATGCATAATTGAATAAGTGCAGATTCACTATATGGTTCACTTAAGTACTGGTTTTGTTGGACCATGTATTCAAAAAATTGCGTGACAGTGGAAAAATTTGAGTTCTCATAATTTGGTAAACTAATTAATTGATCCTTAATTCCGCGCTGTGTCGTCTTCGACCAATACGCTGACAGAAAAGCATTCTGAAATTTTTCTACCGAGTAGCATTGTCTCGCGATCGGTCTCATACGAGTTGCCGGTGCGCCTTCCAAAAAACTGCAAATAAATTCAAGTTTGTGTGTTACAGGCTAAGTCGGTGGAAAGGCAAAGCTAAATTGTATCCAATCCAAGGGGTGAATCTGTGTTCTGTCATTTTTAAATACTTTAAATTTTCTCACTGATAGAAAATGTTTGTAATCAAAATTATCGTCTCTGTACATCTGAACAGGTTCAAGATTGTATGAGAATCTATTTGTCTGTGACTGTTCGGAATCTACGTCACGTACTCTCTGTAAATTACCTACGTTATACTGGCTGTGTGAGTGTGACAAATACTCGGAATGTGCCGTATGCTGTGACGTGTTATTGACTGAAATATTTTTTATTTCTGTCACCTCTTGCTGTAAAGTCGACAATTTTCTACGTAATGTATTATTGGACGAATCTATCTCACTGATCGTCTGATGTAAATTTTGGAATTCGGATGTTTGATTAAACGAAATCGGTGAAGTATCGTCTGATTTGCTGTCATTATTACTTTCAATAACGTCAATACGACTAGTCAATTCATCATATTTTTCAGTCAGTATTTTTACCTGGTCATCGTTTTTAGTGTCAGAAGCATTAATTTGTTTTTGTATTCTACGTGTGGTTTCGTTCAATTTTTTAACGTCTGCTTTGATGGCATCGGAATCCTGTAGTAGTTCTAATTGTTCAAGTCTGTCGGTCACTGTCTGAAAGTCTACTGTGTGTGTATCTGTTTTTGATTTAAGATCGGAAATTTCATCGCGCAGTTCGGTGTTCAACTGTTTGATAGTATTAATTTCATCTGATACTGTAGCAATATTATTGTCTACGTATGTTTTTGCTTTCATAAACAATTTACGTTTATCTTCCTGTCTCTGTGCGGTAATTGTTTCCATAACTTGTCGTTTTACTTTATTTTGTTCCTGTAAGAATTTACGGTAACGCGTTTCACTGTTTTGTAGGTGGTGATTAAAGCGTTCGTCAATTTGACTGTTCTGTTGGTCGAATTTCGCTTCTATCTTTGCATCCATTGTGCGCGAAAGTTCTGTTGTCATTAATTTAAACTCGTCGCGTAATTGTGTTGCCTTCTCAGAGCATTGTTCACCGACTGCACTAATTTCGTCTCTAAGTGCTTCTGTTGCAGCTGCTTGCGTATTCCTTAATTCTTGAGCAACAGATCTAATTTCTTCACTACTTTTCCTAGCACATGCCTCAATTTGCTCACGTAATTGTTCTTTAGTATTATGACATTGCGTGGCAACGGCTGTAATCTGTTCACTAAGCTGTCTGGAATTGTTGTCTAATTTTTCATTCAACTGTTTGGAACTGTTGTTTAGTTTTTCATTAACGTTGTCATGTTTTTCATTAAGTTGTTTGAAATTCTCATTAAGTTGTTTGTTCTGTTCACTAAGTTGTTTGAAATTTTCATTAAGTTGTTTGTGATTGTTGTCTTGTTCTTTTTTCGACTGTTTAAGACTTTCATTAATTTGTTTATAATTGTTGTCCTGTCTTTCATTGAATTGTAGCTACTCTTTTCTCCAACCTGTGTGGTGGTGTGTTTGCATTTGTCACTTTTTGTGTAACCATTTGGTTATTCTGTAATTCTTGAAAAGGTTAGTCACTACCTCGGAAACAAATAAATCTGTCGTACTTTGAGTACACTGTTCATTTTCGATGGAAAAATGTATCTGTTCACAACATAAATTTTGCAAATTGGGTGTGTTAAACTGGACAGCGTTCATTGTAACAGAATGTCCCACATCATCAATTGTCGTTAAATTGACAGGCGACACAATTGAATTTATTTGTTCATCATTAGCATTAAAATCATTACTGGTGGTTGGTACACACTAATTGTCTACAATTAGGGGATTATCATCATTACACTGAGTGTCGCAAGTATTACTGGTCAAATTATTCGAGTCGGCTATTTCATTAATTGCACATCACAATGTACTGTTGACAGTTTTTCGCGGCATTTTTACAAAGCAAAATTAAGCACAAACGAAACAAGGACAATGCAAAATGCAACAAACAATTACAAGAAAGAGCAACAAATTGCAGATGATCTGTGAAAGCAAGAGTGACAAATTAGTAAATGCGTTGCACCAGATGCAAACTACATTTAAGTAAATAAGAGCAGATATATGACTACTTCTCAGAAGATTCACAAAGAAATACGATCCTGGCAGGGTCGCCAAGTGTAACCTCCCCACACGAATATTTAAATAATTAAAATGATGAACCAAGTGTAACCTCCCTACACAAAAATTATAAATAAATGAATTTTTAAAGCATTGAACCTCTGAATAAAATTAATTTCCATTTATAGTCTCCATCCAGAAATGCATTCACATTTAATGTAACCACAAAATTCAATTACTAAATCCAGAAATATAAAAAAAATTCAGTTACCTGGTAAATTTTATGATGACAGCACCGCTTGGCCCTGTATTCTGAATAAAAAAAGGAAAAATTCTTACCTCAATAAAAAACTGCGAATATATATCTGCTCTTATGTAGAAATTTTTGGCACAGCTTCGTGCAATGCTGGCGTATATTTTTTTTCTGATTCTGGGAAGGAATGATCATGCATTGGAAATATTCTTTAAATTGAAATGAATGCTTTTCTTTAAAAAAATTACTTTATATTATAAAAATTATTATTGGGGCATTTTTTAAACAAATTAATGACAGTTAATATACACTACTAGATATGCACAAGGCTGCTTCTTTACCTTCTACAATAATACTCATCCTCCAGAGTCCCGACCATAGCAGACTGCCTACACGCGCAGGCATGCGCCAACCGCCGACTAGCACGGACTACTGAAGACTACTGAAGACTAACACGGACTGAATACTACTGCCGACTTACTACTACTGCCGACTGACGCCGACTACTGCCAACTCGCGACAGGCAACAACTAACGACATACTACTCTCTGGTCAGAGACTCTGCCATGCCTCGCCCATCGCCGGCAATGCATACGTCTTACAAGATAAATTCCTTTTCGCTATCAGTATCCAGCCATATAGGCTAAAACAAGGGAAAACTACAGCCGTAATTTTTCCCGAGGGTATGTTTTTCTACTGCATGGTTAAATTATGATAGCATCCTCTTGGGTAAAATATCCTGGAGATAAAATAGTCCCTCATTCGTATATTCGGGCGGGGACTACTCAGATGGACTTCGTTATCAGAAGAAACAAAACTGGCGTTCTACGGATCGGAAAGTCGAACGTTAGATCCCTTAATTTAAAAAGGGAAATGAATAGGCAGAAGTTAGATATAGCGGGAATGAGTGAAGTTCGTTGACAGGAGGGCCAGGACTTCTGGATAGCTAAATACAAGGTAATAAATACAAAATCAAATAGGGGTGATGCAGGAGTAGGTTCAATAACAAATAAGAAAATGGGAATGTGGGTGAGCTATTATTAACAGCATGATGAACGCATTGTGGTAGCCAAGATAGACACAAAGCCAACATTCACCAAAGTAGAACAAGTTGATTCAGCAGATGATGAAGAGTTGAAAAATGTATGAAGAGATAAAATAAATTATTCAGCTAGTTAAGGGAGATGAAAATTTAATTATGATTGAGGACTGGACTTCGATAGTAGAAAATCGGCAGCTGAATACCGACTGCGGGGAAAGAGATGAAAGAGGAAGAAACACGGAGACACCGGAAGATTTCAGATTGATTCTGTGGTGGTAAGAGAGATTTCTAAACCAGATTTTAAATTGTAAGACATTTCCAGCGGCATAGTGGACTCTGGCGCAGATAGAGTGAAAGAACCAGAGGTTGTTAAGAGTTTCAAAGGCAGCATTGGGCAAACATTGACTAGAACAGCGGAAAGGAATGCTGTAGAAGCCGAATGGGTATCTTTCAGAGATTAAATAGTGAAATCAGAAGAGGATCTAATAGCTAAAAAGACAAGGTCTAGTAGAAATCCTTGGAAACATAGGAGGTATTGAATTTAGTTGATAAAAGGAGACACTATAAAAATGTAGCAAATAAAGCAGGCGAAAGGGAGTATAATCGTCTGAGAAATGAGATTGGAAGGAAATGTAGAATGGCTAAGCAGAAATGGCTAGAGCAAAAATGTAAGGACTGTGAAGCATATTTCACTAGGAGAAAGATAGATACCGCCTACAGGAAAATTAAATAGGGCTTTGGAGAAAAGAGATGCAGCTGTATATCAAGATCTCAGATAGAAAACCCATTCTAAGCAAAAATGGGAAGGTGAAATGTGGAAGGTGAGGTGAACTTGAAAACAACGTTAGAGAAATGGAAGGGGACGTATATACAGTTGAGATGAGCAATATGATACTACGAGAAGAATTAGACAGACCACTGAAAGACCTATGTCCAAACAACGCCGCGGGACTAGATGACATTCCGTCAGAAGAAGCTTTGGGAGAGCCAGCCATGACAAAACTCTCCCATCTAGTGTGCAAGATGTTGAGACAGACGAAATACCCTCAGGCTCCAAGAAGAATATAATAATTACAATTACAAATAAATCATACGCTGTAAATATTGCCAATCCATCAGTACAATAAGTAATGGTTGCAAGACACTAACCTGAATTCTATACAGAAAAATGGAAAAACTGGTAGAAACCGATCTCGGGGGAGATCATTTTTCCGGACAAATATGGGAATACGTGAGGCGATACTGACCCTATGACTTGTCTTACAAGACAGGTCAAGGGAAGGTAAATCTACGTTTGTACCATTGTTAGACTAAGAGAAAGCTTTTGACACTGTTGACTCGCGTACTCTGAAATTCTGAAGGTAGCAGGGGTCAGGAAGCGAAAGCCTATTTACAATTTGTGCAGAAACCAGACAGCATTTATAAGAGACGGTGGGCATGAAAGGAAAGCAGTAGCTGAGAGTGGAGTGAGACAGATTGGTGGCCTATCATAAAAAAATGGTTCAAATGGCTCTGAGCACCGTGGGACTTAACATCTACGGTCATCAATCCTCTAGAACTTAGAACTACTCAAACCTAACTAACCTAAGGACAGCACACAACAGTCAGTCATCACGAGGCAGAGAAAATCCCTGACCCCGCCCGGAATCGAACCCGGGAACCCGTGCGTGGGAAGCGAGAACGCTACCGCACGACCACGAGCTGCGGACGTGGCCCATCATAGATGTCACTCAATCGGTACATTGAGAAAGCAGTAACGGAAACCAAGGAAAAAAACATTGAGTAGGAATTGAAGATGACGGAGAAGAAATGAAAACAGAAAAGGACTTGGAAGAGCAGTTGAATTAAATGGACAGTATCTTGGAAGGAACGTGCAAGATGAACGTCAACAAAAGCAAAACAAGGGTAGTGGAATACACTCGAATCAAATCAGCTGATGCTGAGTGAATTACATTAGGAAACGAGACGCTTAAAGTAGTAGATGAGTTTTGTTATTTGGGCAGCAAAATAACTGATGATGGCCGAATTGGAGAAGATATAAAATGTAGACTGGCAATGGCAAGAAAAGCATTTATGAAGGGGAGAAATTTATTAGCATCGAATACGGATTTAAGTGTTAGGGACTCTTTTGTGAAAGTATTTGTATGAGTGTATGGAAATGAAACATGGACGATAAACAGTTTAGACAAAAAGGAATAGAATCTTTTGAAACTTAGTACTACAGAAGAATGTTGAAGATTAGATAGGAAGACCGCGTAATTACTGAGGAGGTTCTGAACAGAATTGGGAAGAAAAGAAATTTATGGCACAACCTTACTAGAAGAAGGGGTTGGCTCATAGGACACAGTCTAAGATGTTAAAGGATCACCAGTTTAGTGTTGGAGGGAAGTGTTGGGGGTAAAAATTGTTGAAGGAGACCAGGAGATGAATATAACAAACAGATTCAGAAGGATATAAGTTACAGTAGTTATTCGGAGATGAAGAGGCTCTCACAGGATAGTTAGCATAGAAAGCTGCATCAAATCAGTCTTCGGACTGATGGCCACTATAACAACAACAACGACAACAACAAAAACATCCCATGACACCTCAGACGTCACCTCATTTTTATTAATGCACAGATTAATAGATGATTAAAATTTTTTGTACGTAAATGAGTATTTGAATTTTCTTCCGAATTCAGTGCTATTTGCCGTAGCTGTTAGATTATAAAAGTATCCTAAAGAAAAGCAAGTGTCCAGAAGAGTATTGTGCTTCTCCGACAATCTCGTGAAAAGCGCATGTTTTGTTGCTGCCAGCACCTACGTGATGTTCTTGTCACCTCAGCGTGGAACGCAGGTAGAAACATCCGACTTGAAGGGGTGATACGCCAGTGTGAATCGGATGGTAACAGTGTCGGACATATGTAGATGTCGTGGGACAGTATAGGATGGACTGATAAAATTACCATCTGGGATAGGATACCGAGGGTGTAAGAAAGACAAATTTAGTACAAGTAAAATAAAATCAGCAGAGAAAATATCAGTTTTCGACAAAGTATGTAATATGATCAATCGAAGTTCTGCATCAGTACTACTTTTACACGCTAACAGTTGGTGCGGAGCAGGGCCGGCGCAAGCGCACGTGCCGCCCCGTGCGAGCTTCTAAATTGCCGCCCTCCCCTCTACCCCACCCACCGTTTTTTTCACAAAACGTTTGTGGAATTTTATTTAAACACATCTGTAGGAAATGTCAGCAATCAATTCCAATTTTTGTTTTTACTTTTCAGATCTACCTAGGTTTCGGCCGCTGAGTGGCCAGTCTCACAGCTTTTAAAATGTGCATACATCTAGTGTGCGAGTAGTATTGTCAAACAAAAGTGCCGGTCAGAGTTTAATTGTTGTTCATACAGGCAGAGACAGGTTTTTCATGGCTCAAAAACCAGAACGTCCGACTATCACCCAGAAACAGATAGCAAAAATTTTCAAAAATATGTCGACCCAACTTATGCCAGGCTTATTAGCAATACTTTATTTTTTTTATTTTTTTTTGTCATCAGTCTACTGACTGGTTTGATGCAGCCCGCCCACGAATTCCTTTCCAGTGCTAACCTCTTCGTCTCAGAGTAGCACTTGCAACCTACGTCCTCAATTGTTTGCTTGACGTATTCCAATCTCTGTCTTCCTCTACAGTTTTGCCCACTACAGCTCCGTCTAGTACCATGGAAGTCATTCCCTCATGTCTTAGCAGATGTCCTATCATCCTATCCCTTCTCCCTATCAGTGGTTTCCACATATTCCTTTCCTCTCCGATTCTGCGTAGAACCTCCTCATTCCTTACCTTATCAGTCCACCTAATTTTCAACATTCGTCTATAGCACTACGTCTCAAATGCTTCGATTCTCTTCTGTTCCGGTTTTCCCATAGTCCATGTTTCACTACCATACAATGCTGTACTCCAGACGTACATCCTCAGAAATTTCTTCCTCAAATTAAGGCCGGTATTTGATATTAGTAGACTTCTCTTGGCCAGAAATGCCTTTTTTGCCATAGCGAGTCTGCTTTTGATGTCCTCCTTGCTCCGTCCGTCATTGGTTATTTTACTGCCTAGGTAGCAGAATTCCTTAACTTCATTGACTTCGTGATCATCAATCCTGATGTTAAGTTTCTCGCTGTTCTCATTTCTACTAGTTTTCATTACCTTCGTCTTTCTCCGATTTACTCTCAAACCATACTGTGTACTCATTAGACTGTTCATTCCGTTCAGCAGATCACTTAATTCTTCTTCACTTCACTCAGGATAGCAATGTCATTAGCGAATCGTATCATTGATATCCTTTCACCTTGTATTTTAATTCCACTCCTGAACCTTTCTTTTATTTCCATCATTGCTTCCTCGATGTACAGATTGAAGAGTAGGGGCGAAAGGGTACAGCCTTGTCTTACACTCTTCTTAATACGAGCACTTCGTTCTTGATCGTCCACTCTTATTATTCCCTCTTGGTTGTTGTACATATTGTATATGACCCGTCTCTCCCTATAGCTTACCCCTACTTTTTTCAGAATCTCGAACAGCTTGCACCATTTTATATTGTCGAACGCTTTTTCCAGGTCGACAAATCCTATGAAAGTGTCTTGATTTCTCTTTAGCCTTGCTTCCAGTATTAGCCGTAACGTCAGAATTGCCTCTCTCGTCCCTTTACTTTTCCTAAAGCCAAACTGATCGTCACCTAGCGCATTCTCAATTGTTGAAGGAGACCAGGAGATGAATATAACAAACAGATTCAGAAGGATATAAGTTACAGAAGTTATTTGGAGATGAAGAGGCTCTCACAGGATAGTTAGCATAGAAAGCTGCATCAAATCAGTCTTCGGATTGAAGGCCACTATAACAACAACAACGACAACAACAAAAACATCCCATGACACCTCAGACGTCACCTCATTTTTATTGATGCACAGATTAATAGATGATAGAAATTTTTTGTACGTAATTGAGTATTTGAATTTGCTTCCTAATTCAGTGCTATTTGCCGTAGCTGTTAGATTATAAAAGTATCCTAAAGAAAAGCAATTGTCCAGAAGAGTATTGTGCTTCTCCGACAATCTCGTGAAAAGTGCATGTTTTGTTGCTGCCAGCACCTACGTGATGTTCTTGTCACCGCAGCGTGGAACGCAGGTAGAAACATCCGACTTGAAGGGGTAATACGCCAGTGTGAATCGGATGGTAACAGTGTCGGACATATGTAGATGTCGTGGGACAGTATAGGATGGACTGATAAAATTACCATTCTTCTGTAAAGTCAGATGGTATGTCGCCAGACTCATATATTCTACACACCAACGTGAATAGTCGTTTTGTTGCCACTTCCCCCAATGATTTTAGAAATTCTGATGGAATGTTATCTATGCCTTCTGCCTTATTTGACCGTAAGTCCTCCAAAGCTCTTTTAAATTCCGATTCTAATACTGGATCCCCTGTCTCTTTTAAATCGACTCCTGTTTCTTCTTCTATCACATCAGACAAATCTTCACCCTCATAGAGGCTTTCAATGTATTCATTCCACCTGTCTGCTCTCTCCTCTGTATTTAACTCTTAATGTTACCACCGTTGCTTTTAATGTCACCAAAGGTTGTTTTGACTTTCCTGTACGATGAGTCTGTCCTTCTGACAATCATATCTTTTTAGATGACTTCACATTTTTCCTGCAGCCATTTCGTCTTAGCTTCCCTGCACTTCCTATTTATTTCATTCCTCAGCGACTGGTATTTCTGCATTCCTGATTTTCCCGGAACATGTTTGTACTTCCTCCTTTCATCAATCAACTGAAGTATTTCTTCTGTTACCCATGGTTTCTTCGCAGCTACCTTCTTTGTACCTATGTTTTCCTTCCCAACTTCTGTGATGGCCCTTTTTAGAGATGTCCATTCCTCTTCAACCGTACTGCCTACTGCGCTATTCCTTATTGCTGTATCTATAGCGTTAGAGAACTTCAAACGTATCTCGTTATTCCTTAGTACTTCCGTATCCCACTTCTTTGCGTATTGATTCTTCCTGACTAATGTCTTTAACTTCAGCCTACTCTTCATCACTACTATATTGTGATCTGAGTCTATATCTGCTCCTGGGTACGCCTTACAATCATGTATCTGATTTCGGAATCTCTGTCTGACCATGATGTAATCTAATTGAAATCTATTTCAATATTTTTCCAATTATACCTCCTCCTCTTGTGATTCTTGAACAGGGTATTCGCTATTATTAGCTGAAACTTGTTACAGAACTCAATTAGTCTCTCTCCTCTTTCATTCCTTGTCTCAAGCCCATATTCTCCTGTAACCTTTTCTTCTACTCCTTCCCCTACAACTGCATTCCAGCCGCCCATGACTATTAGATTTTCGTCTCCCTTTACATACTGCATTATCCTTTCAATATCCTCATACACTTTCTCTATCTGTTCATCTTCAGCTTGCGACGTCGGCATGTATACCTGAACTATCGTTGTCGGTGTTGGTCTGCTGTCGAGTCTGATTAGAACCACCCGGTCACTGAATGTTCACAGTAACACACCCTCTGCCCTACCTTCCTATTCATAACGAATCCTACACCTGTTACACCATTTTCTGCTGCTGTTGATAATACCCGATACTCATCTGACCAGAAATCCTTGTCTTCCTTCCACTTCACTTCACTGACCCCTACTATATCTAGATTGAGCCTTTGCATTTCCCTTTTCAGATTTTCTAATTTCCCTACCACGTTCAAGTTTCTGACATTCCACGCCCCGACTCGTAGAACGTTATCCTTTCGTTGATTATTCAATCTTTTTCTCATGGTAACCTCTCCCGTGGCAGTCCCTTCCCGGAGATCCGAATGGGGGACTATTCCGGAATCTTTTGCCAATGGAGAGATCATCATGACACTTCTTCAATTACAGGCCACATGTCCTGTGGATACCCGTTACGTGTCTTTAATGCAGTGGTTTCCATTGCCTTCTGCATCCTCATGTCGTTGATCACTGCTGATTCTTCCGCATTTTGGGGCAATTTCCCACCCCTAGGACAAGAGAGTGCCCTGAACCTCTATCCGCTCCTCCGCCCTCTTTGACAAGGCCGTTGGCAGAATGAGGCTGACTTCTTATGCCGGAAGTCATCGGGCGCCAATGCTGTTTATTTATCAAAATTTAGGCAGTGGCGGGGATCGAACCCGGAACCGAAAACGTTTTGATTATGAATCAAAGACGCTATCACTAGACCAGGGCTCAGAGCCCTAGCAATTACTCGCAGCCTATTTACCCATTCGGAATACTTCTAGCCATTGTAGGTGGTGGACATGTTTGACTGCAGTAATGTTCAACCATTTTTTTCCACAATGCGAGGAGAATAAAACACTCGGAAACTGCCATTGAAGGGCTTAGCAAAACTGCTTCAGGTTTAATATGTAACCGCAGTATCGAACATTGCATTCGAATTTCCAAGTTAGATTTCGTCTTCTGCAAAATTAGTTATGAGTAAACGCACGCCGCGTAACAGGCCGGCAGCGCTCCACTCATAAGAAGAATACTATCTTGTACGCCAGGCTGTTTCCTCCTCACTGTTCCTCCAGTGTAAACACGACGGTGCTGCCACAGTGGCGAGGAAGAAATTAGTCCTCCTCCCTCCCCTTGTTCAACAGGGGCGGCCGGCAGGTAGTCGAGTCGCCGTGCCACAGTTCCCGAAGCCGCTCCCTCCGAGGTTTGGTTTGGAATCCCCTTTTGGGCATGAATGTTGTGTTTGTCTTAGTTAAAAAAAAAAAAATAAAAAGAAAAGGTGAGGGTGGCAGATTTGCCGCCCCTCGGAAAGTGCCGCCCCGTGCGGCCGCACGTTTCGCACGTGCCTTGCGCCAGCCCTGTGCGGAGGAGGGAAGTAAGTAATAATACTTTTCAACTCAAGTAATGAAAGATGAACAGTGGGTTTCGTCTTTAATTTAATGATCTCCTCTCAAAAATACTGCAACGAAAATTTACTGTGACGTCATCGTGAGATGAGCGACACACTCAACCAGGTTTCGCCGCCATTATGCAAGTAAATCAGAACACATTATTGGTACGCTCCGTAAAAAATGACTTTAAGTGTATCAGACAGATCAAGACTCACTGGAACAGAAACACTATGGGATTCAGTGCCTAGAAATAGATTTTGCACGTCGCAATATTTTATTATTTTACTAACATTTTCTTTTGGAGTCAAATTATATCATACAAAAATAAAACAATTGTGCAAATAAAAATGAAATATAACATTTGTTATGCCATAAACATTAACGGACATTTGTTATATCTAAACATTTTGGAAGGTGATTTTCAACAGCCGTTAAGTAATGTATAAAATGCATGTTTGAACCATCAGCTGCTTTTATTTTAAACCCAAAAGTCTACCGGGTTCGGTTGTGGACCATCTTCAAGACCTAAACTGGTACGTATTTGGGCTTAAAATTGTGGTGTCACCGCCAGACACCACACTTGCTAGGTGGTAGCCTTTAAATCGGCCGCGGTCCGCTAGTATACGTCGGACCCGCGTGTCGCCACTGTCAGTGATTGCAGACCGAGCGCCACCACACGGCAGGTCTAGAGAGACGTCCTGGCACTCGCCCCAGTTGTACAGCCGACTTTGCCAGATATGGATCACTGACAACTACGCTCTCATTTGCCGAGACGATAGTTAGCATAGCCTTCAGCTACGTCATTTGCTACGACCTAGCAAGGCGCCATAGCATTTGATATTGAGATTATAACATGTACCGTCAAGAGCGATGTACACCAATTGTGGATTAAAGTTAAGTATTATATCAACTACGTACTTTATTTGCTACTATTAATTCCCTTGTAATGATCCAGACCTCGCGCCAGCCTGCGTGAGCTTAAGCGCGTGCCTTTCGGCTTCCTCTCATAGTGACTTGGCTGTCCTGCCAAGTCACAACAAAAATAAAAGCAGCTGATGGTTCAAATATGCCTTTAATACAGTTCTTATATCACTGAACAAATATTAAAAAATTATGCAGTTAATTAACTATATACAAACTGCAGTAACAACTTCACGTCTCGGTACCGTAGTCGTAGAAACATACAGGGAGTGGCAAATAATAGTGGGCTGGACGGGCGGCAAGGAAGAGTAAAAGAGCTACAGTTACTTCCAACAGGACAGTGCAACTGCCCATACGGCCCGCCGAATCTTGGAGCACATTTACACAATCTTCACGCCCGACAGAACTGTTAGCAGAGAGAGGTCACCCTGGTCACCCCGTCTGTGAGTGTGCGATTACTTTGTATGGGGAGCTCTCGTGTCTAAGGTGTACCGCAACAGCCCTTGTAATCTCCAAGAACTGCAGTAGGGCATTTCGGGTGAGATTGCACCAATTCCAGCAGTCCAGCTTCGATCCGCCTGCAGCAACTTGCCGAGCGGGGCCCAAAAGTACCAAGAGACGAATGGTGGTCGCCTTAAACATCTGCTGTAGTCAGGTTAGTGTTGTATTTGTTTTCCTCTCCTTGTGTTGCTTTGTACCATGGAACTGATCTGACCGCCGACGCCAAGAGGGCACATGATTCTGTGAAGAAAACATTTCTAAGCCTCAGACGATTCTTTGAGATCTGTATGTGAGGCAGCTGCCGAACCACAGTATTGAGTTGTTTTTGTTTTCCTGTGCGCTATTCGACAGCAGATTGGTAGAGATATGGTATGACACGGTTCTCTCACGCCCTCTGCCAAACACTCTGGTGAAGCTGCAAGCGTAAGTGCGAAGCGGCACAGTGCTTCCGTGCCTAATGGAGAGCTCTCGAATTAGCTGACTAGTCGTCGTTCAAGGATCTAGACCCCGCAAACACTCCATGCAGCAGAGAGAGAGAGAGAGAGAGAGAGAGCAGAAGCCACAGAGGACACGGCGCTTGTGAAGCACGATTCCAGTGAGGCTCAGCAGAAGGGCCGGGCGGGCAGTCAAGTGGGGCAGGCCCATGTCAGGCTATCCGAGAATCAAGATATCCCTCTGCCTCCGTCCTGTCGCACCTGTTGACTGCGTTCTCGGCGCGCGTCTGCTGTTTCCGCAGGCTGTACTCTGCCTGAGCTGGGCTTCCAGCGGCAGTGTGGTTCGTCTGCGGCCACAGTAGCGCTAGCAGCAAACTGAGATGGGCGCGCGTATAGAACGTGAGGCGCGGCGTAATGTTGCGCGCATTTGTCTAACCTAACAAGTTCAAGTACGACCGCTGAAATTGAGACGCGACGCGATGGTGACAAGACACGTGCCTGCGTGGTGTTGCGGGATCCCGCGCGCCACGCTCGTGCTACGGGAGAGGTGGGGAGGGGAGACGGAAAGCAGTCATCCGATAAGCTCACCTCGGCACAGAGCGTATGGGCAGTGGTAGCATTGGCCGTCCGAAAAATGTTGCCCTACTACTGAACTTTTTTGTCACTGACAAGGAGAGGGGCCGCGCGGGGTTAGCCGAGCGGTCTGAGGCGCTGCAGTCATGGACTGTGCGGCTGGTCCCGGAGGAGGTTCGAGTCCTCCCTCGGGCATGGGTGTGTGTGTTTGTCCTTAGGATAATTTAGGTTAAGTAGTATGTAAGCTAAGGGACTGATGACCTTAGCAGTTAAGTCCCATAAGATTTCACACACATTTGAACATTTTTTGACAAGGAGAGGTTCCCAACGACTTTTTTGAAACAGTCTATATGGTTATATAGGTTAAGGTCCAAGGAATCACACCGTGCAGCCGTTCACCCTGGTAGGCCCTCGTTTACAAGTAATTTTTATTCAATTAGTTTCGAGAGGGTGCGTTTCTGGATGAGGTAATGAATATATTGCTTCACCCTACTTATACCTCCCGAGGAGATCACGAATGTATAATTAGAGAGATTCGAGCGCACACGGAGGCTTTCCGGCACTCGTTCTTCCCGCGAACCATACGCGACTGGAACAGGAAAGGGAGGTAATGACAGTGGCAGGTAAAGTGCCCTCCGCCACATACCGTTGGGTGGCTAGCGGAGTATAAATGTAGATGTAGATGTAGTTGGTTTACACACATTTCTTTATTAATATGCCGTTGTCATGTCATTTTAATCAGTGTACTCACTTATTCAGTTGCTCTTATTTTTTATTCCTATCATTATCTTTCCTCTTGGATTATTTGTATATGTATGTTTAATTATTTCTATTTATTTATTATGATGTTTAAATGTTTGAAAATTCCGATCCGTCAGTTTAAAACAAAAGACGAAACAATCAATACTGACTGTGCAATGTTGTCAAGAATGTATTTTTCATAACAAGATCTAGACAGTTATGGATAGCAAACGTCATACAAAAATTGAAAGTATATATTGTTATTTAAATATAGACAAAATAACTCAGATGATGATTTAATGAAAACAGCGATTGTAAGTAAAACGAAATTCAAGCAAAATAAGAATAGAAATAATGAATGTAATAACAAGAATGAATGATAAAATAGAAGAAATTAAATGGAGCTTAACATATTACAATAATCAAAATCACAGGAACAATGATTCCAAGTAGAAAAAGACTGATACGAAGCAAAATGACAGTAAATGATTTCTTTCATACGACGAGAAATATGATGTGGAAGAGGAATGAAAAAGACATACATTTAAACCAATTAACTGAATAAAAATGCTGATCAAAGTAATTTCGATATAGTTTTAAAGATAAAAAAATTTCAAAGCGCCTGACGAGATTCGAACCCACAACCTTTTGCCTGGGACGTCTGTACCTCAACTACCACGCTGTACAACGAGTCTGCAATTTAATGCTAGTTTTAATTGTTGTATGTCCGCAGCTCGTGGTCTCGCGGTAGCCTTCTCGCTTACCGTGCACGGGGTCCCGAGTTCGATTCCCGGCAGGGTCAAGGATTTTCACCTGCCTCAAGATGACTGGGTGTCGTTGTGTCGTCTTCATCATTATCATTCATGCCCATTACGGTCGGAGGAAGGCAATGGCAAACCACCTCCACTAGGACCTTGCCTAGTACAGCGGTGCGGATCTCCCGCATATTCAAGGAGTATGGGACTTCATCATCATCATTAATAGTTGTATACCTTCCAACAAAGTTCTGAAAAAATTTGATGGTGTGATTCCTTGGACCTTAACCAAGATCACTGCGTAGATTGTTTCAAACAGTTGATAGCGAAATTCTGGGCAGTGTTTCGTTTTTCGCTGTTTAAGCCCTCAATCTATTTTTCATTCGTACATTATGTCTTTCAGTTAGTCATATATGCTTCTTGTTTTGGTGATTTGTTTCGTTATTGTTTTTCACTTGTCAAGAGCAATGCAAATTTCAATGGCGGATGAGCCATTAGCCACTAAGATTATATGTTCTGCCTCCGCAATGTCTTGAGATCGCAAGAAGGGACAGACGATTCATCGTGAGGGTAGCGAAATGGAAAGAATATTACAAAAACATTTTGATCAAGAAGGAGAGCAGGAAATTTTAAGTATCACACACTGAAATAAGTACGTTCTGCCCGTTCTGCTGGCATATCTGTAAGATCTGTTAAAAAAATTCGAAAAGAGGGAATTTCTACAGGTATATCCCTTTTGTGCTCTTGCTAGAAAGCGTCCGAGATCTGAAGTACGTAATTTTCACTTTGATTACTTGGTTATGGATGTAATGAGAATCATTGTACTACGTGCATGCGGATCTCAGATTTTCACTGTAAGTTAGGAACAGTCGAGAAAACCTTAAGAATGACTATGTTTTAATTGTCTATTAGCGACGATAACATAGCATATCAGTGATTGCATACACGGTATCGGCATCAATAAACTAATTACACAACAGACAACGCAAGTGAAGAATGCGATCGTTATTAATCCGAAAGTGTGAGTATCCTGAAAGAGTGTCGTGATTCGATATATTTAATTTGCTGAAATGTACTGCTGACAAAGTTTTTCGAATGACGTGAACTCTTTCCCTCCCGAGGAGCACCTGGCTAGCTTCCACATTCTGCTCACGTGCATTATACTCAGCTGTTGACAGTACACTGACGATCGTGTTGTATAGCGAATCAATTGGTAACTTTACTCAATAATGACTGTTTCTAGCCACGAATGACATGTTTCAGTTCGCCTAGCTGGAGGTGAGTAACCAGCGTCTGGTATATGTTCATCACTCCGCCTGAAGGGCAAGTTCGTAGTTATTTTCATATTGCTCGGTTGAGGACTTTGGTAAGTTTCCATTAGAGTCGCTTGCTATTCAAAATACGAAGGGTCGCAAGGATTCCGCCAAAATTACAACGGAATTGGCGATTTATTTTTGTTAACTTTTTCTCATTCGAAGAACCATCATCATTTATGAGTAAGAGATACATTTCTCTTGTTGACAGGTTTAACTATGCTTCTTTTGACAAAACGCAGTATAGTTTCCACAAACTTACATGGCAGTAACTAGTGCGACTGACTGCTGAAACGGAGTGTTTCATTCGAGAAGGAACGTGCAATGAAAGGTGTCAATAGCTTACGGAAAACCTCATTACGTCGCTTTTTTTTTTTTTTTTTTTTTTTTTTTTTGAATCATCAGTCTTCTGACCTTTGCTGCAGCCCACCAGGAGTTCCTCTCCTATGACAACCTCGTCATCTCAGAGTAACATAAGAGAAGAAATTTCGTGTTTATACAGAGAAACTCTCTTTGAGTAATTGTCGATGACTCTAAAAATTACAATACTGGATTGAAAAAATAAGATAAAAACTACAGTGTCTGCTGTATAACTGTAGATAAGGAAGTTCTGTATGTTAACGGGTTGGAAAGATACTCTTCTCCGTGTGCGCTATCATTCACCAAACTCTCGTTTCGGCATCTCGAACGGTTTAGGAGATATGAGAGATATATGAATATTTCATCCATCCTCGCGTCCGATCAGGAGGTAACGCGCTACATACGCCCCATTATTTCTAGATTGGAAACACATAGAGATCTCCTCCCAAGTCTAAAGAAAAATTCACCATGTTAGCTAAATTTCATACGCAGCAACATATAGTGTAATACGCACCAAACACAAAATCATAGCGACCCCTATTTTTCATTGCAAACTTTCCGAATTTTGCGTAGTGTCTTACTATAGTTCAATTCTTTTATCTTGGCGGCTCGCGCATGCCCGCCCAGACGCGGGAGATTACTGCGTTGCCAGTTGCACACGACGCACGCGCCAAGAGAAGCAGCGCCATAGTATAGCATAGTTCGCAAGCTTACATTTAGGGGGGAGCGCGCAGTTCATGAAGTAGAGCCATCACGGCCGCATTAACCCTTTCGCTGCTACAAAGACGTGCTCCCTGCATTCCGCGCTGTGGGCGATTTTGTCACTGCACTGCTCGCCTGTGCAGACACATGGTGTTCCGACTGCTTTGACACTCTTATCATTCGATTCCACAAATACTATTTGGCCCAAAAATTTGATTTTTACGCATCTTCTTGACTCATAACTTCCCCCCATAAATGACTTAATTTTGTTTCGATGTTCAATGCAGTTATTATGCAGTATTAAATATAGTAAACCATTGCACGAAATTTTGAAGAGTTTGCAGAGGTAAAAGTCCATAGAGTATACTTTCCATATGGTCGATTTTAGTTGCAACAATGTTGAGAATGAAATGTGGACAAGATACCTAAATTTCATATAAAATTTACTGTATAACAGTATCTCATTTAATTTAAGTACCACATAGGTGTCGTATGTAATATTGGGAAATATTCCATCTTTCGCGACTGTAACAAAAGTTTTATTTACACTGGGCACGTGAAATTTAGGTATCTTGTCCACATTTCATTCTCAACATTGTGGCAACTAAAATCGACCATACGGAAAGTATACGCTATGGACTTTTACCTCTGCAAACTCTTCAAAATTTCGTGCAATGGTTTACTACATTTAATGCTGCACAATAACTGCGTTGAACATCGAAACAAAATTTAGTCATTTATGGGGGGAAGGTATCAGTCAAGAAGATGTGTAAAAGTCAAATTTTTGGGCCAAATAGTTTTTGTGAAATCGTATGATAAGTGTGACAAAGCAGTTGGAACACGATGCGTCTGCACAGGCGAGCAGTACAGTGATGAGAAAATCGCGCACAACGCGGAATGCGGGGAGCACGTGTCTGCAGCAGCGAAAGGATTAATGAAGAGACAAAGCACTAGAAATTTCACAAAACTGCATTCAAACGAATGAAATTAGTGAAGTAAGACACTTCGATATTGTTTTTAATTAAAGAAAATATTAGGCACCACACAAGGTTTAACTCATAAACTTTTCCTTCGTAGTCGAACACCTTAACCGTTGCGCCATGGCAACTCTTCTGATAGTATAACTCCATGAGGACTCTAACATGTCACGCAAAATACTGACAAACACTATTCGTACGACTATGAATTACTCATGCTTCGTCGAAGTACAACAGGAAATAATCAATTACTGCTGTTCTTTATTGCGAAAAAGCGGTTCGTGAGATTGATACAAACACCTTTCCTTGCTATCGCCTGAATTAGGAGTCTTATTGCTTGTTTGGTGTAATTAATTAATAGAATATGAAGCAGTTGATATAAAGAATGCTTTTTCCAAACTTTCTACAAAAGAAAGTCTGCTATCAAGACATTGCTTTTGTTCTGTTACTTTATTTATGACTGAACGTTTCTAAAACTGGAGACACTCGTCCGTGCTCTGCACTTCAATCGAGATGTGGCAACGTCGTTCTCTGTTCATTGGCTGATTGTGTTTTGTGACGTCAGATGCGCAGAACGAACCTAATCTCGGTCGCCGCCATAAATAACGCGCACTTTAGAATGCGAATATCACAATAAGTATGACCATTAGCGAGATGATGGACATTTCACCATGAAGCTGACAAGTAACCTAAAAATCAGTTTTCTTACCGAATAGTTTCTGTAAAATCGCTTAAGAAATATTACAGTGTGCGTGTTTCAATTCCGTCAGTACAGCGAGTCGACAGCAAGGCTCGGGCAAAGAATGTCTACACGTCTCAGTACGTGCAGGCCTGCACGACACGTGCAAAGCGTACACATTGTGTTGTCACCTCCCGCTTGCTCTGCTTCTGCCGCATACATCTATTGTTATGTGTCTTGTGTAGTGCGGCCAATGCACAGCTGACGATTCCTATAGAGTGTCAGCCACACAACGTTCATTCTTCCATACTGAACGGATGAGTGAGCGTGATCTGTTTTGTCTAACCTTAGAATAATTTGAAGATGAAGTAATTCAATTACATATATGTGATAGAAATTCTTAAACACAACTGATCTTCGGACAAGGAGTGAGGAAAGTTGTTTTGAACAACTCATTAAGCGGCACTTGTTAAAATCTACAGGGAACTTTCGGTAGTATTTGAGGTTGTGCGTAGCGCAGTTCCACTATGTCCTCGATCTCGTCGAAAAAGATAACGAGAAGGATTGCACTTTCAGATATCCATGTTCTGTAAGAGCAGACGAAACTACCTATAACACTGAGGTACGTAAAATTTAAAATCTTCGTTAATATACTGTTGATTCAGTAACAATGCAGACAGTATCAAAACTAAAATGGAATAATATAAAATTAAGGAATAAAAACTACTCGATATATTAAAATGGTTAGTAAGCTTACATTTCAGTTTCTGTGAAATCAGATTGTCCAATGGCAGTGTTGTCCGCAACTGGCGTTGGAGTTGTTGAGTGTGAGTAAATACGGGAGCGACGCACGATGAAGTAAGAGTCAAATGAAATGCGATTTTCCAATTCGATAAACATCTCCAGAGTTGTCATTTTGGCTTACTTCTAAAAAGTAAATCGACGTCATCATGGTGATTTCCTTCAGCGAGTTTATTTAATATGGTTCATCTCTCGGCCCACAGAGCATTCATCAACTCCACCATTTTGTCATTTTGACGTGTCCTTTTCTGAGTGGTCTGATAGACGCGATGTTTTCCACGTCTTAAAAAAAAAAAAAAAAAAAAAAAAAGGCGTTATTAGCTGAAGTTGTCGAAATCTGGCGCACCTCTCTGTTACTCGCTTCCCGTCATCAAACTAAAAGATTTGGTAAACAAGCAAATTGGGTGGTAACTACTCTCGCTTGTGCTTGTGATCCACTTTGTTTAAAAAGTTTACATATCAGACAGTGTCTGCTTATTATCTTTACTGGGAGCAGACCTTCCAGTACTTTTTCCTGTCCTCTGCCTCCTTTGATGTGTGTCATTGATATTCCTCTACCTTTTCTTGTAATCTTCATCCAGAACGCTCAATTCAGTCAAATAGTTACGGAGAATATTATTAGTTAGTAGTAAAAATAATCTTATGTTTATTTTGTTTTTAGGTTTATGGTGTTTGCATCCAGAATATATTGTTCTTACATACACAAAATCATAGAAATCGTGCAGTCAGTTCAACGAAAAAAAATTACTGTAGATTTTATCTGCTACGTTCAAATCAAAATATAAAGAATTTGAAGAAAAATGGCAATTTCCAAATAGTAATCATTGCATTGACGGAAAACACGCTCGAATTTTTCCCCTGCGTTACCAGGGTCATCATATTGTAGTTAGAAAAATATTTTCTTTGCCGTCTTCTTGTTGTGGCTGACGCGAACTACGAATTCACCTTCATTGAGTCGCGTGGTATTTCAGGGAAGTCGACAGGGGAACTTTTGACAAAAATAATGTCGGGAAATTGATTGCAAGTGGTAAGATGTTTCCTCTGCCCAATTGGGACGTATAATACCACATGTTTTTATCGGTGAAGACTCGTTTCGGTTACATCCAAACGTGATGAAAACTTACTGTCTTTGGACTGTTAGAACTGACAATAAAACATTTATTTTCGACCGCCGTCTTTCGGGAGCTCGTAGAGTTCCTGAAAATTCCTTCCCTCTGTTGGGTCGAAAATATAAAATACTCTATTAGACGATCAATCTGAAGACAGAAACGGTTGATAATTTGGTTATTGTTGCTTGCTGTTTACACATTTTACTAAAGAGTTGCATTCTCAGAGAAAAATAGTGATCCTCACTTTGAACTAAACAGAAATGAACCAACACCCACTGAAAATCATCAGCCATTAGCAACGAATGGCAGTTGTGCACATGCATATGGATTTCCTGAGCGAGTTTCATTTGTAGAATAATTCAACAGCCGTGTTGTTAGAGGGATAGCACCCTGTCAGAGTCCATGTCAATGGGATTCAGTAGGCTTCGCATTTGCTAGCGTTACTAAAGATATTTTTTAAAATTATGTGCTCATGTTCTTATAAATTGAACCTGAATAATAGACATCAGCTACTGGTATTTACTTTGTGTACTAATTATGCAGCTATACTCTATGGTTAAATGATGATGACGTCCTCTTGGGTAAAATATTCCGGAGGTAAAATAGTACCCCATTGGCATCTCCGACCGGGGACTACTCAAGAGGACGTCGTTATCAGAAGAAAGAAAACTGGCGTTCTACGGATCGGAGCGTGGAATGTCAGATCCCTTAATCGGGCAGGTAGGTTAGAAAATTTAAAAAGGGAAATGGGTAGGTTAAAGTTAGATATAGTGGGAATTACTGAAGTTCGGTGGCAGGAGGAACAAGACTTCTGGTCAGACGAAATATAAATACAAAATCAAATAGGGGTAATGCAGGAGTAGGTTTAATAATGAATAAAAAAGCTACTACAAACAGCATAGTGAACGCATTATTGTGGCCAAGATAGACACGAAGCCCACGCCTACTACAGTAGTACAAGTTTATATGCCAACTAGCTCTGCAGGTGACGAAGAAATTGATGAAATGTATGATGAGATAAAAAAAAAAAAATTCTGGTAGTGAAGGGACACGAAAATTTAATAGTCATGGGAGACTGGAATTCTAGAGCAGGAAAAGGGAGAGAAGAAAACATAATAGGTCAATATGGATTGGGGGTAAGAAATGATAGAGGAAGCCGTCTGTTAGAATTTTGCACAGAGCATAACTTAATCATAGCTAACAGTTGGTTCAAGAATCATAAAAGAAGGTTGTACACATGGAAGAATCCTGGAGATACTAGAAGGTATCAGATATATTATATAATGGTAATACAGAGATTTAGGAACCAGGTATTAAATTGTAAGACATTTCCAGGGGGAGATGTGTACTCTGGCCACAATCTGTTGGTTATGAACTGTAGATTAAAACTGAAGAATCTGCAAAATGTGGGAATTTAAGGAGATGGGACCTGGATAAATTGACTAAACCGGATGTTTTACAGAGTTTCATGGAGAGCATAACGGGACAACTGCCACGAATGGGGGAAAGAAGTACAGCAGAAAAAGAATGGGTAGCTCTGAGGAATGAAGAAGTGAAGGCAGCAGAGGATCAAGTAAGTAAAATGACGAGGGCTAGTAGAAATCCTTGGGTAACAGAAGAAATATTGAATTGATTAAAGGAGAAAATACAAAAATGCAGTAAGTGTAGCAGGCAAAAAGGAATACAAACGTGTCAAAAATGAGATCGACAGGAAGTGCAAAATGGCTAAGCAGGGATTCTAGAGGACAAATGTAAGGATGTAGAGGCTTATCTCACTGGGGGTGAGATAGATACTGCCTACAGGAAAATTAAGGAGACCTTTGTAGAAAAGAGAACCACTTGCATGAATATCAAGAACTCAGATGGAAACCCAGTTCTAAGCAAAGAAGGGAAAGCAGAAAGATGGAAGGAGTATATAGAGGGTCTATACAAAGGCGATGAACTTGAGCACAATATTATGGAAATGGAAGAGAATGTAGATGAAGATGACATGGGAGATATGATGCTGCGTGAAGAATTTGACAGAGCACTGAAAGACCTGAGTCGAATCAAGGCTCCAGGAGTGGACAACATTCCATTAGAACTACTAACGGCCTTAGGAGAGCTAGTCCTGAGAAAACTCTATCATCTGGTGAGCAAGATGTATGAAACAGGCGAAATACCCTCAGACTTCAAGAAGAATATAATAATTCCAATCCCAAAGAAACCAGGTGTTGACAGATGTGAAAATTACCGAACTATCAGTTTAATAAGTCGCAGCTGCAAAATACTAACGCGAATTCTTTATAGACGAATGGAAAACCTGGCAGAAGCTGGCCTCGGGGAAGATCAGTTTGGATTCCGTAGAAATGTTGGAACACGTGACCCTACGACTTATCTTAGAAGAAAGATTAAGGAAAGGCAAACCTACGTTTCTAGCATTTGTAGATTTAGAGAAAGCTTTTGACAATGTTGACTGAAATACTCTCTTTCAAATTCTGGAGGTGGCAGGGGCAAATTACATGGAGCGAAAGGCTATTTACAATTTGTACAGAAATCAGATGGCAGTTATAAGAGTCGAGGGACATGAAAAGGAAGCAGGGGTTGGGAAGGGAATGAGACAGGGTTGTAGCTTATCCCTGATGTTATTCAATCTCCATATTGAGCAAGCAGTAAAGGAAACAAAAGAAAAGTACGGAGTAGTCATTAAAATCCATGGAGAAGAAATAAAAACTTTGAGGTTCGCCGATGACATTGACATTATGTCAGAGACAGCAAAGGACTTGGAAGAGCAGTTGAACGGAATGGATAATGTCTTGAAAGGAGGATATAAGATGGACATCAACAAAAGCAAAACGAGGATAATGGAATGTAGACGAATTAAGTCGTGTGATGCTGAGGGAATTAGATTAGGAAATGAGACACTTAAAGTAGTGAAGGAGTTTTGCTATTTGGGGAGAAAATTAACTGATGATGGTCGAACTAGACAGGATATAAACTGTAGACTGGCAATGGCAAGGAAAGCGTTTCTGAAGAAGAGAAATTTGTTACCATCGAGTATAGATTTAAATGTCAGGAAGTCCTTTCTGAAAGTATTTGTATGGAGTGTAGCCATGTATGGAAGTGAAACATGAACGATAAATAGTTTAGACAAGAAGAGAATAGAAGTTTTCGAAATGTGGTGCTAAAGAAGAATGCCGAAGATTAGGTGGGTAGATCACATAACTAATGAGGAGGTACAGAATAGAAATGGGGAGAAGAGGAGTTTGTGTCACAACTTGACTAGAAGAAGGGATCGGTTGGTAGGACATGTTCTGAGGCATCAAGGGATCACCAATTTAGTAGTGGAGGGCAGCGTGGAGCGTAAAAATCGTATTTATTATTATTATTATTATTATTGTTAAAAAAATAAATTAATAATAGGTGGAAAAGTTGTAAAAATAATTTGTTTCTGTTAACGTAATACACATTATCTGGCTGAAAATAAACTGATAATAACGAATATGAATAAACTGAAAATATAATTTTTCCTTCCCGTTCTCTCCACTAATACCACTTTCTCCCTCCAAGCATAATCCTTCACAATCTGGTCCCGGTACAATGGTAAGGATCTATCGTAGGTTCATGGCAATTTTGAAACAATTTCCACCACTTTCTGATCCTCCACTACCGTAGATAATATTATTCCCTCGGACATGCTCACCTGTTCTTCTTCTCGGCTGCGTCTATACTAATCTCCAAACGGCTCCACTGCAGCCGCTCCCTGCCCTAGCATCAGCCGCAGGTACCTGACGCTGCACAGGAACTTCCCCTTTACAGAGTCGCCGAGCTGACAACGTCGTCGATTGTGAGGTCCAGTGGGTGGGCTAGGCCCAGATTCTAGGTTACACTTACATTTCGCCCATTCGCCGAGCGCAGACGGCATGACAGCGGTTCTAAAATTGTAATCAGTTTCTTTTTGTAGATATGATGCCAATAAATACCATAGTAACCCCAAAACACCTAATTTCTCGCAGTAATGTGACGACTTTATGTCGCCATTACATATTTTATTTTCATTTCGTCGCAGCGGTTGCAAATTTTTATGATAAGCTTTGCTGTAGAACACAGCTGTTTCACAACAGAGTATTGAGACTTTTCGCATCCCACGCTTGTGAGGTTAAGTCTGAGTTGCTTATGCGCACGAATCAGCGTGGTTTTAGGAACCGTCTCTCTTGGTAAACTCAGCTTGTCCTTTCTCACTTGCCGGCCGGTGTGGCCGTGCGATTAAATGCGCTTCAGTCTGGAACCGCGTGACCGCTACAGTCGCAGGTTCGAATCCTGCCTCGGGCATGGATGTGTGTGATGTCCTTAGGTTAGTTAGGTTTAATTAGTTCTAAGTTCTAGGCGACTGATGACCTCAGAAGTTAAGTCGCATAGTGCTCAGAGCCATTTGAACCATTTTGTACCTTTCTCACTTGATATACTGAGAACTGTGGATGAAGGGCAGCAGGAGATTCCATATTTCTTGATTACCGAAAAGAATTTGACACGGTGCCCTATTGCAGGCTATTACCGAAGGTACGAGCATGTGGAATAAGTTCACAAATATGCGAGTCTCTCGAAGACTTCTTAAATAACAGAACCCAGTGAAACGTCTCCTTAGAAAAATTTAAGAATTACTATGCGGTTGTTTGCTGATGATGCCGTGGTGTACGGTAATGTCTCAAAGTTGAGTGACTGTAGGAAGATACAAGACGACGTAGACAAAATTCCCAGTTTTTCTCTAGAATGACAGCTAGCCCTAAATTTGAAAAAGTGTAAGTTAACGCGGACGAGTAGCAAAATCAAAACTATACTGTTCGCTGTTTGGCACAGTCAAATCGTTTAAACATCTGGGCATGACGTTGTAGAGCGATATGAAATGGAACGAACATGGGGCAACTGTGGTAGAGAAGGCGAATAGTCAAGTTCGGTTTATTGGGAGAGCTTTACGGAAGAGGGTTCACCTCTAAAGGAGACTGCATGTAGGACGCTTGTACGACCTGTTCTTGAGTACTGATCGTGTGTTTGGGATCCATACCAGGTCGGATTGAAGGAAGACATCGAAGCAATTCAGAGTCGAACTGCTAGATTTGTTACCGGTAGGTTCGAACAACACGTAAGTGTTACGGAGATGCTTCGGGAATTCAATTGGGAATCCCCGGAGAGAAGGCGACGTTATTTTCGTGAACAACTTTAGAGAAAATTTATGGAACCGGCATTTGAAGCTGACTGCCGAACGATTCTACTGCAGCGCGTAAGGACCACAAAGATAAGATAGGAGAAATTAGGGCTCTTTTTTTTTTTTTTTTTGTCATCAGTCTACTAACTGGTTTGATGCGGCCCGCCACAAATTCCTTTCCTGTGCTAACCTCTTCATCTCAGAGTAGCACCTGCAACCTACGTCCTCAATTATTTGCTTGACGTATTCCAATCTCTGTCTTCCTCTACAGTTTTTGCCTTTACAGCTCCCTCTAGTACCATGGAACTCATTCCCTTATGTCTTAGCAGATGTCCTATCATCCTGTCCCTTCTCTGTATCAGCGTTTTCCACATATTCCTTTCCTCTCCGATCCTGCGTAGAACCTCCTCATTCCTTACCTTATCAGACCACCTAATTTTCAACATTCGTCTATAGCACCACATCTCAAATGCTTCGATTCTCTTCTGTTCCGGTTTTCCCATAGTCCATGTTTCACTACCATACAATGCTGTACTCCAGACGTACATCCTCAGAAATTTCTTCCTCAAATTAAGGCCGGTATTTGATATTAGTAGACTTCTCTTGGCCAGAAATGCCTTTTTTGCCATAGCGAGTCTGCTTTTGATGTCCTCCTTGCTCCGTCCGTCATTGGTTATTTTACTGCCTAGGTAGCAGAATTCCTTAACTTCATTGACTTCGTGACCATCAATCCTGATGTTAAGTTTCTCGCTGTTCTCATTTCTACTACTTCTCATTACCTTCGTCTTTCTCCGATTTACTCTCAAACCATACTGTGTACTCATTAGACTGTTCATTCCGTTCAGCAGATCACTTAATTCTTCTTCACTTTCACTCAGGATAGCAATGTCATCAGCGAATCGTATCATTGATATCCTTTCACCTTGTATTTTAATACCGCTCCTGAACCTTTCTTTTATTTCCATCATTGCTTCCTCGATGTACAGATTGAAGAGTAGGGGCGAAAGGGTACAGCCTTGTCTTACACTCTTCTTAATACGAACACTTCGTTCTTGATCGTCCACTCTTATTATTCCCTCTTGGTTGCTGTACATATTGTGTATGACCCGTCTCTCCCTATAGCTTACCCCTACTTTTTTCAGAATCTCGAACAGCTTGCACAATTCTATATTGTCGAACGCTTTTTCCAGGTCGACAAATCCTATGAAAGTGTCTTGATTTTTCTTTAGCCTTGCTTCCAGTATTAGCCATAACGTCAGAATTGCCTCCCTCGTCCCTTTACTTTTCCTAAAGCCAAACTGATCGTCACCTAGCGCATTCTCAATTTTCTTTTCCATTCTTCTGTATATTATTCTTGTAAGCAGCTTCGACGCACGAGCTGTTAAGCTGATTGTGCGATAATTCGCGCACTTGTAAGCTCTTGCCGTCTTCGGAATTGTGTGGATGATGCTTTTCCAAAAGTCAGAAGGTATATCACCAGACTCATATATTCTACACACCAACGTGAATAGTCGTTTTGTTGCCACTTCCCCCAATGATTTTAGAAATTCTGGTGGAATGTTATCTATCCCTTCTGCCTTATTTGACCGTAAGTCCTCCAAAGCTCTTTTAAATTCCGATTCTAATACTGGATCCCCTAGCTCTTCTACATCGACTCCTGTTTCTTCTTCTATCACATAAGACAAATCTTCACCCTCATAGAGGCTTTCAATGTATTCTTTCCACCTATCTGCTCTCTCCTCTGCATTTAACAGTGGAATTCCTGTTGCACTCTTAATGTTACCACCGTTGCTTTTAATGTCACCAAAGGTTGTTTTGACTTTCCTGTATGCTGAGTCTGTCCTTCCGACAATCATATCTTTTTCGATGACTTCACATTTTTCCTGCAGCCATTTCGTCTTAGCTTCCCTGCACTTCCTATTTATTTCATTCCTCAGCGACTTGTATTTCTGTATTCCTGATTTTCCCGGAACATGTTTGTACTTCCTCCTTTCTTCAATCAACTGAAGTATTTCTTCTGTTACCCATGGTTTCTTCGCAGCTACCTTCTTTGTTCCTATGTTTTCCTTCCCAACTTCTGTGATGGCCCTTCTTAGAGATGTCCATTCCTCTTCAACTGTACTGCCTACTGCGCTATTCCTTATTGCTGTATCTATAGCGTTAGAGATTCTTGAACAGGGTATTCGCTATTACTAGCTGAAACTTGTTACAGAACTCAATTAGTCTTTCTCCTCTTTCATTCCTTGTCTCAAGCCCATATTCTCCTGTAACCTTTTCTTCTACTCCTTCCTCTACAACTGCATTCCAGTCGCCCATGACTATTAGATTTTCGTCCCCCTTTACATACTGCATTTTCCTTTCAATATCCTCATACACTTTCTCTATCTGTTCATCTTCAGCTTGCGACGTCGGCATGTATACGTGAACTGTCGTTGTCGGTGTTGGTCTGCTGTCGAGTCTGATATGAACCACCCGGTCACTGAATGTTCACAGTAACACACCCTCTGCCCTACCTTCCTATTCATAACGAATCCTACACCTGTTACACCATTTTCTGTTGCTGTTGATAATACCCGATACTCATCTGACCAGAAATCCTTGTCTTCCTTCCACTTCACTTCACTGACCCCTACTATATCTAGATTGAGCCTTTGCATTTCCCTTATCAGATTTTCTAATTTCCCTACCACGTTCAAGTTTCTGACATTCCACACCCCGACTCGTAGAACGTTATCCTTTCGTTGATTATTCAATCTTTTTCTCATGGTAACCTCTCCCTTGGCAGTCCCCTCCCGGAGATCCGAATGGGGGACTATTCCGGAATCTTTTGCCAATGGAGAGATCATCATGACACTTCTTCAATTACAGGCCACATGTCCTGTGGATACACGTTACGTGTCTTTAATGCAGTGGTTTCCATTGGCTTCTGCATCCTCATGTCGTTGATCATTGCTGATTCTTCCGCCTTTAGGGGCAATTTCCCACCCCTAGGACAAGAGACTGCCCTGAACCTCTATTCGCTCCTCCGCCCTTTTTGACAAGGCCGTTGGCAGAATGAGGGTGACTTCTTATGCCGGAAGTCTTCGGTCGCCAATGCTGATTGTTTATCAAAATTCAGGCAGTGGCGGGGATCGAACCAGGGACCGAAGACGATTTGATTATGAATCAAAGACGCTACCCCTAGACCACGGGTATACAAATATGGAAGCATACAGACGATCGTTTCTCCCTAGTAGTCGTTGGATCCTTTTTTGCGGTCTTTGCAAATAAAAAGTTTTCTAAAACAAGACTGCAACACTGTATTTAAAGATCGCTTCCTGCAACACTAACAATGTCAGGTAATTATATTTCAGTGTCATTTATATGCGCAGCAAAATCGTATGAAGATTCAAATAATACGTGGTAAATGTGTGCCAGATGTTGTGTGTAGTGGACACTCCAGTCTCAGTGTAATAAGTTTGAAATTGTGGCTCAAAACTTTATGCTGCACTGGCGTATGTGCAGAAGCACTAATGGTGTCAGTACAGTTTTCTTAACTCGTGGAACTGAACAAAGTTAAAAAAAGATTTGTGGCATAAGAACAAATAAAGAATTCACATTTACAGTAGCAGACCAATAATGAAGTAAACATTTATTTGGTAACAATGCATTTGAAATGAGTTTGTCAACGATTTCATTATTCACTTTGACTTCAAGTATGACATCAGACAATATTAGATTGTATTCGACTATAACTCTCCACTTTCCTACATAATTTGTTCTTTCTTGGTACTCAAAACCCAAAAATTCGTAGTAAAACCCAGGAAATAATTTTGACATCTCTTCTGATAAAGCATTGGAGTCTGAAAAGGGAACTCTTCGCCATTTTCAATAGAATCATTGTAAACTTCCACTGTTGACAAATCATGTTTCCCAAAATGTTTAATACAAGCAACACTTCTGTTATATGGATTCCAGTTACTTCTGAGCATCCAATCTTTTTATCCAAAATCATCTGTTTTCCCTTCAGTAGGGAATCCAAACACTGATACATAACCCTCTTACTTGCTGGATTTGTGACTGCTCTTGCAACCAGGAACGCAATATTTTTCTGGCTTCTGCAAGTGGAATAATGCACTGATTATTAACACGTTTGAACAGACTACTTTTATGTTAAATAACCTAGTAGCAAACAGACTTTTACTATCTTGAGCTGATTAACTTTGACTGATGCTGTGATTATGACCTACATTATAATGTGAAAGACAAATAATTACAAGGATGCTTGTAGATTATGCTTCACAATCGTATATTGTAATTACGTATCTAAACTGACATTTCCTTAACGATGTTAACATTATAATAACAAAGTGTGTTACCTTTCCTCTTGATCAGGCATCGCATCTTTTTATGTAGAGCTCAAGATGACCGTTTATGAAGTTGAAACTAGTAATCACTGTTTTCTAATTTACGATCTTGGCCAAATGAAGGTTTTTAATAGAACCTGTAACATATATTTGTATATAGTTCAGCACCACAGAAACTTCGGTTCACTATCACACTCCGACTATCATGTGCATCATGTGGTAGGCCTTAACACAATGTTGCCACATTTCAGCCCTCTGGCCTCTAAAACACACGATCGTGTCACAGTTCTCTTCCACTGTTCATATAAAAAGCATTTAATAATGGAATATCTGATTCAGTTAGTGCTTTATCATACCTGTCATCTGTATTAAATGAAGTTATAAGAAGAAATTTTAAAGAAAAAGGGGGAGAAACTGCGTTATGAAAATTCGAAGAATTATTATTTTCCATATTTATTTCATATGCATCTTAACATTAAACCTTGGAATATAAGATACATAATTTTTTCATCATTTTAGTATTAGTTTCCTTCAAAACCTTCTGCTTGTCACTGAACAAAACCTTCTGGTGAACTAAAACACTCACTAGATTTTTCTCTCGTAAGAAAAGCCACAATTGCGCACCCACCCCTAAAAGAAGCAGGCGATAGACGTTGGCTAGTACACAATGGCCTCATGTCGTCCTCCTCAGCAAGATAATTTAATATCATATTTTGAGTTCACAAATAATCACAATTGCAGCCATCACAATTCTATTCGGAGCTTACACCCAAAGGGACTTCTGAACACACGAAACCTGGAACTCAGTGTACATTGTACAGTCCGATGAGCAAGAGAAAGAATGTAATTAAAAACTTTACTTTTCTGGTTATCAGTGGCTTTGCATTAAACCTAGGGTCACATAGAGTTTTTCTAATGAAAAACACGCTTCATCAACTACAAAAACGCAAAGAGTTCCACTCTGTCGTCCAGGAAGTGGTTTACCTTGCGGGGTATTTTTTCCTAATAGTGAATTTGAAAAAAGAGGTTGTTTCACGAAATATGGCCATTGAACTCACGTCTGCAGGAGTAAATCTATAATAAGCATCGACAATAGCCATTGATCTTTCGTTACTGTGGTCAACTAATGTAACCGTGTAACTAATGTGTAGCACCATATTAAACTTTTTATTTGGAAATAAGATAATCACGTCTTGTTCCAAATATTGGCGAAAAATGTATTAATGCAATTACAAAAAGTTTTCGATGAGAGCGTTACTTCCTTGAAGTTCTACAAATTTTTGTAAAATTTCCATCATGATGCTCACATTGAGAAAAATGAGAGACTTAATAAGCACACTTATATCTATAGTTTGATCACATGTAATTTTTGGAGGAAACAATATTCATTCAATATTTCCTTCATTCACACACAGTGTATTCGAAACACAAAAATTTACAGCATGTACGGCACCGATGTTTAGTTTCACTGTGTTTGGATACACAAGGTTTGTGATGATGATTTTTTTACGACCATTTCCTTTTAAGTCTCAGCTGAAGTTCCTTATACTAGGGAAAGTTCCTTATACTAGGGAAATTTCCGATCTCACAACATTCAAGTGGTTGAAATGTAAATACTGAACAGATGAGTTATAAATAATTAACTCGTAGACCACGAATAACAGAATGTATATTAAGTTTAAGCTTGCCATATTTATGCTTTTATGTGTCACTAACAGTTGTTCTGGTGAATGTAATCAAGGATTTTATGTTTTTCAGGATATTCATCCCAAGAAATTGCCGATGAAATACTCCTGTAACTTACGAAGTTGTTTACCTGCCTACCACGTAGAACAACGGAGAAAAGAAACCAGAATCAGTTCTACAGTTTTCCCGGACCACCTCAAGAGTTTTTCTTGAACTGGAAACTGTCTGTGAGCTCTCCACTTGTTGTGCTAATATTTTTGTTTCTCAGGACCACTTTTCCGAAAAACACTTTATGAATGAAAGTGCAAAAACATCTGACTAGTGTTCCTTTTGTGCCTACTATGGGGTATCACGTGGAACTGGTGCAGAGTAATTCTTTAAGTGAACATTCGTAAACTTCTTGTTTTCTCTCAGAGTGAATGTGCTGATGATGAAACTTAGACACGGGGAAACGCACAATGACAGGAGTCATGGGTATGCTGAGAGGCACCCACATGCCTTGCTCATACTGTGGCATCAAGCAGTCAGGCCTGCAAGATGAGTGGTCTGCCAAGCGAGTGGATTCATTCTTAATTTATCGAGTAACATGAACTCTCGTACTCACAATTTAAGTTACAAGTTATCCTCCTATATGATTATTACGCAACGGAAACACGCATCTGACTATCAATAATTTACAGAACTCTGACTGTACACTACGCACTGGCAATACCACATTTTCTTTTTTGTGTTTTATTTAACGGCTTTTGTCAACACGTGACCACCGCACACATTATAAATTCGGGACATTATGACAACATACAATTTGAAGTAAAAGTCCACCAATCATTTTCTTTTCACTATCTTATTTATTCCGATAAATTCTCTAACCTAAACACACAAATTCTTCAACCTACAACAATAACACATAAGAAATTCCGCCCAGTGAGCATAGCTTTACAATGGTGAATCTCTATATTATGGTCTCGTAATTACTTTTAACGCTACAGTGCACTTTCTGGATAGGATAGTGGATCTTTTATTATACCTCACACTTCGACTCTCACAATCATCATCACTAAACTTTCCTCCAGACCGAGCGGTACCGAAGGAACAAGCATAACCCGCTAATCTTTTGAAACTGCCTCGCTACTCTCCCATGCAAACCACACATACCCAAATTACATGACATACACCACACTACAACATGAAATACCACACAGAGAATAGTCACAACATTATCACTTTCAGCTTTCCCAGTTCAATTAATATTTGTCCCAGTTTCACACGACACTGCCCCACTTTGTAATTCTACTTTCCTACTGTGAACTCTGGAGATATATGCACGTCTTCCTGTGCAATGCAAGCCAAGTGGCGTTGCTGGATAGACGGCCGACTCACCTTGATTCTTTCTCAGAGTTTAAATCTCGCGTCACACGGAATCATATCACACAATTTAACGTTAAGAACATCACACACGCGAGTCCTCAACTGATACCATGGACGAGTACTTCTCTTTATCCTTTGTCTCATACACAGATTGAGACTCACACAGTACTCACCACGTGGAAGTACTCGTCTCTAATTTCAAGTCCTGCACACGCCATTTCTTAAATATTTCAACTTATGGTACATACGCTATTTCTTAAATATTTCAACTTATTGTACACTCGCTAGTAATTCAGCTTAACTTAAGCACACGGAAGTATTTCAACTTATTGCTACACGTGGTTTCATTGTGACTGTTGGTCACTTCCGAAGATTACTACGATCCCATTAATATTACCTGCCTGACATTTAATTCTCCCCACGAAAGTTCCTGAAATAGAGAAGTTAATATTTCTAACTACTCTTAAATATTCCACATGCATACCATGTCTCCACTCTTTCGTCATTACGGAGCACAACTAAAACAGGTCTTAACAGCACAAGAACCAGCGGCAGAGTGCTGAAACATGGCCGTTCCTGAGGTTCTCTCCCATCTCTGTCGAGGTGGGGGAAGCACCTTGCTATCGTATTGGTCAGCCACATTTCAGGCGCTCAAAGCTCTGGTAAATTTCATCTCTTTGGTCCCACCAAAGGTGGCCAAAGGATCGACTCAAAGATGATCATATATTCACATTCACTATCTGCGGTTAGCAGACGACCATACATTCATTCATTTCACAGATCTCACTAAACTGGATGTAGGGATTTACTTTGTGGGAGTGCACATGTGATCAATTAAATAAATAAATTGTCATTCTTTCCCACACTGATATCCGGCTTCGCTGTATTAATTGAAATTGAGTTATTTTACAAAAAAAAGTGTTGTTCTGACAAAAATAATGAAGTATTTCGTGCCTATTTTCAATGTCGGGTGGTACTGTACCCTTTCACCACCGGCTACCCATGAAGAAAAAAATGGCACGGTACTATCCTTGCAATGCGAGGGTAGTTCCGAACATTTTTTTAAGAAAACTGTAGTAGAACATACGTAGCAAGTCATCAAAATAACCAGGAGGATACCTTAGCCCCTGGTGACCTCAAATTGACGACCAAATGTTGTTACTTTACCAAATTATTGACACAGTTGTTCCATTATTGTACTCTCCACAATCCGGAGTAATGTACACATACAAGTTTGCAACAATCCACATGACAAATAAAACATTACATCACACAAATAAAAAATATTATTGAGATAAAAATTTGCTTAGTTACTGGGATCTTCGTTATTTTTATGAGTAATCCAAACTTCAATAATTCTAAAACAAACAAAAAATAAAAAAATACTAATTGTACTCATGAAATTCAAATAGCTCACCATCCAAACATAGAAAAAGTAATCTGAAATTCATAAATTGCGTTGTAATAATCTTTACACGGCAATGTCTAAATACAAAACAAAATCAACAAAAGAAAAAAAAAATGCGTACACTAGTTACACGTAGAAGTCACGCTCCATATCAATACACGCAGTTAATAGTTAGCAATAACTGCTTGAATCCACCAGTAGCTCTCGTGTCTTACTCTACTGATCATTTCTCTATTGTTACATATTTAGACGACAAGAACTTGCATTTCGACTAGCCTTCGTTACACTTTAATGTGAAATATCACCACTGTGATAATGAAAATAAGTGGCTTCAGTCAACACACCAACAAGATCATAACTGTCCACGACATCAAAATGCATCAATTATTTCCGATATTTGATGTGCAATGCAAACTCTTGTCCCCTGTGACAACCTTACTGTCCAATGCAACAAGAGCCACTACGTTAGTATTACGCCACTGGCTAATAATTAAAGCATCGTTGTACCAAATATTCTAATAAACATGCTACGTGAACTTGATAACTCAGAACAAACAAAAAACAAACACTAACTATTCTAAACACTAATGTTAAAGAAATACAATTACCCTTGCTGTCCCTTCAGGAATGAAACATATATAAAAAAACATTTACACAATTACAAATACATTATTCCCTATCTTGCGAGTCACACGGAAACATTTCATTCTGTGATTTTCTTGGGGTCAAAAAGTTGCTGATAGTTTTCCTAGAAACACTGTCTCGGTGTCAAAGCTCTCCCATGGTTTCCCGGACGAAAGTCTTTAAGTCACTCAAATCAGCATTTTGAACACGCACTAAACAGTAAACTGTATCTCACATTAAACACGAATGCCATAGTCATTCTCAGCGTACCATCCACACGAATCTGGTCGTCCAGAAATGGCCCTACAACAACTATTACCCACGGTTCTGTCCTTTCAGTTCATGGTGTAATTAAAAGTCGTAAGTTCCAACAAACAGCACTTATTCCTGCACCAATTAAAGAAATGTCTCCTACTACAGACGCAAATGTCAATGTCCCACTCTAGTTTCTTGCGTTCATACAATAATTAGTCACCAAACGACATCTGTCCTCTTCAAGAATACCAAGCGTCCCACACGCAATTCACAATGCACACTTAACAAGTCACTGCCAAAAGTTTATGGATCCCACCATTCAGTGGTCAAGACAAAACAAAACGATCGTCCTGTCTGCTAAAGACAAAATCTTTTCCACTACTCACAACATGGGAACACCAGTCTTTCACTTTCCACCTTATGGAGACATACGAGCAGTCATCTTGCTTCACGGCTCCACAGTCCAGTACTAGTTAATAGTTGCTGGTAACAAATGCCCGCCGGGCTCTGCCGCGCGTCGTCCTTTCTGCCGTGGCGCCGCTGCGCGCGCCGTTGAGCAGAAGAAACCACCCACTGTTGCCTCCGCGGGATACTTTCCCCAGTCGTAAGGGTGGCGGAACTTATGAATGGCCAGTGGTATGTGCGTGTCGCCCCAGGCCGTTGACCTGCTGTAGCGGGCGCGTGGAGTGTACCCCATCCGGCAGTGGAGTGGGGAGTGCCGCGGCTCTGTCGCCCGTCGCCATGGCTACGTCAGCTCGGCCCGCTAGCGGTATGGGCGTTACGACACCCAATCAGTCAGACCCTTCCGTGCATCTCGCAACATTACAGACAAAAGGATATATTTAAAGACTCATTGAATATATGTATGATCTATTAGATACATTGGTAATAAAAGAATCTTTGTTCTAAAAAACATAAAACTATACACCCTAGTTTTCTACACATACATCTACATTTATCCCTTTTCTATATACAGCCCACACTTGCGCTATTGATTGTACCTGTCGTCCCTCATACAAAACATGAAAGTGTAAAAAAAAAACAAAAGGAATAATAAGCAATCTATACAACTCATAATTACAATATAAAATAGTAGAAAACTCTAACATCCTATCAAAGTGAAAATATTAGAAACTGTTGATTCTAAAGCTATAATATACAGTGAACCTTTGTGCTTGTGACAGACTGAAATTAATACTCCTTGAAAGTGTTCTAACAAAAAATAAGAAATAATCTACACAGCTCACAACTACCTACCACATGTTATCAACTAGTAAACTACTTTAACATCCTAACACAATAAACATTTTAGAAACTGGTGACTCTAAATCTACAACATACAATGCACCTTTGTGCTTGTGACAGACTGAAATTAGTATCTCTTTACATATTTTACATTTTATTATATATAACAACATTTCTAGGACACGTGTGTACCATCCACATGTCAGATCCTGACCTGCCATCGAGGTTCATCCAAATCAAACAATAACACAATAGTGTTTTAGTTATGGATCGGTAGCATCCCTTTACCGGAGTGTGCGCATTGATCACACTAAATTCTACGACTCTCACTCACCAGACATCACATTTTCCTCGTCAATCAATCCACTAATACACTAACAGAATAGGTCTAGAAGTCAGCTAACCTTAACACCACCACACTCACGACAACATACCATACCTTTGCTCCCTTATACTCATAACACCATCACACTCACGACAACATACCATACCTTTGCTCCCTTATACTCATAACACCACCACACTCACGACAACATACCATACCTTTGCTCCCTTATACTCAACCACATAACACATGAAGCTGTTTCGGAGATAGCATTCCAATCTCCGAATTCGTCCTTTCACTCTGGCACCTCTCTCCATCGACTTACCTCTGCATTCGCTTTACCGACTATTCCTCCTGCTGAATATCACTTTAGAATTGCGACATTTCATCTAAGAACAAAAAATACACAAATTATTCCTCCTGCAAAATAACTGTACACATTATTGGTACCGTTTTGATTAGTTATACTGGTACCAGGCTTCAACAACAACAAAAAATATTATTTTTGCCAAATCAGAAATGTTATGCTAAGAATTAGATCTACACTTATATTACATCTTACGTCAGTATTCCACAACGTTCACCATCTGGATCTCATACTCCCTTTATGTCCTTTCACATTGTGCAGTTGTCCTCATCTCTTCATTCGTATTTCGGCTCTCCGTCCGTCCATTACTCCATCATTTCCTGGTCTTCCTTCGCCATTGGCATCAATCTCTATTGCAGCATACACAGGTCTCTCTGTAACATACATCTAAGACATCTCCACATTATTAGTTCTACTCACCTTTATTTACCACTATTTCATCACGTCGAATCTTTCTTTATTAATCACACTGCTTCACGTCGCTTCTCTCCTTAAATATCACCTTTACCCACTACTATTTATCACGTCGCTTCCCTATCTACCATCTTTATCCACTCATTAATCATCACGTCGTTTCTGCTTGATCCTTATTCATATGACAAAAAAATACGTACATACACCACTCTGTCGACTCCTGTTCATGACTCATTCGACCAGTCTATTCCGTCATACTTCCTGACATTCCGCCTGAAAATTCTTATGTTCGATTTTGACCCTGCACAACGTTACACACCACGAATAAATACACTGACTATCTACCATAAATTGCCTACTTTAGATCTATCCTTAACTGTTCCATAATTTGATGTTAGAAATGTGATGAAGCCCACGAGATTGTTTTCCCTTGATCGTCTCAATCAGTACAGCATTTTCATGGACAATCCGCCTCACTCTGAATGGTCCACTATACACCGTAAAGAATTTGCTAGTTAGGAATCTGTGCTTCTTTGATAATCGATGAGTTTTAATTAGAACCTTGTCTCCTACTGCCAATTCGATCTTACAGATCTTTCCTTTCTGCTTCTCCTGCCTATCCTTAGCTGCTTTCTTAATACGCTCTATCGCAACCTTGACAATTTCTGTGTGCCTCTTTCACTAACACCGGATTCCGAACAACCATACACAGCACCTCATTATAATTGTCACTATGACAATGACATACTACCGATCAGATGGCAGCTAATCTAAAAACTTCGGTCACAATGTTGACCTTTTACATCACGTGTTAAGTTCCTGCCATAGTCAAATCGCACTAATTAAACTGGACTCATTGGCATTATTACATAACATTTTTAGCAACTGGTCTTTGAGGAAACAGTCCTTTTACTTTAATATTTCAAATAAAAATTTTCAAATTTTGCTCTGAGAGACCAGCCTAACAGATTCCATTACTGGTGTTTTATTCTGTGATCAGAAGTATGGTATTTGAGTTCCTACATATCAGTAGAGTATGTCTGCTACATAGACAATTTTCAGTGCCAGTTGCATATGTTTTAGAGCAAGATATTAAGGGCTGATGTGTTGGATTAGTTTCTCCTATTCTTCAATCCATTATGACAAGAATGAAATGCCAGGGTTCCATGCTCTCCTGTAATTCTGATAGTTTCTGCCATTCCTATCCTCGACACTATGTGACCTATGAGTCGTGTCTCCGTTCACAATGTTGCTCTCATTACCCAGTTCCTGTAACATGTGCTGAAATGACGTGGAATCATCTAAGCCTCTGCCTGCTATCACTATATCTCTGCGCAATTTCACTGGCAACTTCGCTATACAGATCCTTATGAACTCCCCAGGTTCGTATGGCACATCCAAATACCTATTTAGTCTCAGCATTTCCTGATAGCACGACACTGGACCTCTTATACCACCCTCGTTACAATTTGGCATCATCAATATGCTTTGCGTAACCTGGTCCTGCTTACTTTTCGAGCAGAATTCATTTAAATAGCTACTACAGTCTTTAATAACTTCCTGCATTTTCGCTTCAGCCTCATCCCTCAAATGGTTACACACAAACTTCATTTTGAGGAGCGGTCCCCACGATGAAGGTAATGAATCTTGAAATTGAGACAGCCTTGGACTATACCCAGTTGGGTCTGCCACCTGTTTTATCCGACACAACCGTTCTTCTGACTCTCTGAATTCCTCTTTCTGCCTATTTTCGCTTTTTGAGTTTATCTCACTCTCCCTCTGCAATCTACCTGGTGGTGTGTCACCTTCGCTACTGCACGCTAATTGCAACTGTGCTAGTTCTTCACTATGTTTCCTACTTATTTCTAATTGCGCCTCTTTAAACTGTAATGGTGATTGTATCTCCTCCTGGTCGGCATAAACCTCTCGCTGCATACTGTCAGAGCCTGTCTCGCCTCTTATACTGAGCTCTTCTACATCCGCACTAATCGTATTCATTCTGACCACTACCTCTTTGATTCGCTCATCCGGCAACACGTCCCTTCGCTCAGTAGTATCACTCTCTATTGCAAATACTTGTACCTCCAAAATATTAGCTTTTTCTTTCACGGCGTCACATACTTCCTTCAACGCACCCAGATTCTTCTCCCCCTCATCTAACCGATTATTAACTGCGGGCAGACGCTCATCGATAACTGTGTGTAGCTTCCTCATTGCCTCTTTATTTCCCTTATCCAATGCCTCCATACTTTCCTCCCTATCTTTATCCATCGCTTCCCATCTTTCCTTATTACCTCTACGCATCGCGTCCACCATTTCCTTAAACTCCCTATTTCTCTCCTTAATATCTCTATCCATCCTCTGTAAAAACTGCAGTATCACATTGTCATTTGCTACTTTCGACGCGCTCACCTCGTTCGCCTGAGAAACCGTAGCTTCGCTAGGGGTAGCTGCACTTTCACTGCATACCTGACCTAGTCCCAGCTGGCCCACGTCGTCGGGAAAAGCCCCCGATTGTGAACAAAGCCCGCCGTATAAAGGATCACCTAGCCGCGGTCCGCTGAACAATTCAGCCCCCTCTTGTCTTTCTCGCTCATCATCCCATGGTCAACAGCTACTTCCTGCTGCACTGCTACGTTCACGCCAGAATCGCTATTCTCCATGATGACTACACTTTTCGACTGCGACCTAGTTACCACGGACATTACGCAAAAAAAATTATACAACGATCTTCCCGCCTTGGACGATATAGCAGTTAATTACATAAGAAAAATAAAAGATCCTCACCAATCCAGAAAGAAATTACAAACAGAAAAAAATTTACTTCTTAGCGCTATCACAATGCATTTCATAAAAAAAAAATCTTAACAGCTAACCCTAACAGCAAAATAATCTGGCAAAATATCCTGGCAAAAATAATCCTGGCCAAATTATCCTGGCAACAAAATATCCTGGCAAAATTTATCCTGACAGGGTCGAAATTATGAGAGGCACCCACATGCCTTGCTCACACTGTGGCATCAAGCAGTCAGGCCTGCAAGATGAGTGGTCTGCCAAGCGAGTGGATTCATTCTTAATTTATCGAGTAACACGAACTCTCGTACTCACAATTTAAGTTACAAGTTATCCTCCTATATGATTATTACGCAACGGAAACACGCATCTGACTATCAATAATTTACAGAACTCTGACTGTACACTACGCACTGGCAATACCACATTTTCTTTCTTTTTTCATTTAACGGCTTTTGTCAACACGTGGCCACCGCACTGAATATGAATAGCGCACACATTATAAATTTGGGACATTATGACAACATACAATTCGAAGGAAAGTCCACCAATCTTTTTTCTTTTCACTATCTTATTTATTTCGATAAATTCTCTAACCTAAACACACAAATTCTATAACCTACAACAATAACACATAAAAAAATCCGCCCAGTGGGCATGGCTTTACAATGGTGAATCTCTATATTATGGTCTCGTAATTACTTTTAACGCTACAGTGCACTTTCTGGATAGGATGGTGGATCTTTTATTATACCTCACACTTCGACTCTCACAATCATCATTACTAAACTTTCCTCCAGACCGAGCGGTACCGAAGGAACAAGCATAACCCGCTAATCTATTGAAACTGCCTCGCTACTCTCCCATGCAAACCACACATACCCAAATTACATGACATACACCACACTACAATATGAAATACCACACAGAGAATAGTCACAACATTATCACTTTCAGCTTTCCCAGTTCAATTAATATTTGTCCCAGTTTCACACGACACTGCCCCACTTTGTAATTCTACTTTCCTACTGTGAACTCTGGAGATATATGCACGTCTTCCTGTGCAATGCAAGTCAAGTGGCGTTACTGGATAGACGGCCGACTCACCTTGATTCTCTCTCAGAGTTTAAATCTAGCGTCACACGGAATCATATCACACAATTTAACATTAAGAACATCGCACACGCGAGTCCTCAACTGATACCATGGACGAGTCTCATACACAGATTGAGACTCACACAGTACTCACCACGTGGAAGTACTCGTCTCTAATTTCAAGTCCTGCACACGACATTTCTTAAATATTTCAACTTATGGTACATACGCTATTTCTTAAATATTTCAACTTATTGTACACTCGCTAGTAATTCAGCTTAACTTAAGCACACGGAAGTATTTCAACTTATTGCTACACGTGGTTTCATTGTGACTGTTGGTCACTTCCGAAGATTACTACGATCCCATTAATATTACCTGCCTGACATTTAATTCTCCCCACGAAAGTTCCTGAAATAGAGAAGTTAATATTTCTAACTACTCTTAAATATTCCACATGCATACCATGTCTCCACTCTTTCGTCATTACGGAGCACAACTAAAACAGGTCTTAACAGCACAAGAACCAGCGGCAGAGTGCTGAAACATGGCCGTTCCTGAGGTTCTCTCCCATCTCTGTCGAGGTGGGGGAAGCACCTTGCTATCGTATTGGTCAGCCACATTTCAGGCGCTCAAAGCTCTGGTAAATTTCATCTCTTTGGTCCCACCAAAGGTGGCCAAAGGATCGACTCAAAGATGATCATATATTCACATTCACTATCTGCGGTTAGCAGACGACCATACATTCATTCATTTCACAGATCTCACTAAACTGGATGTAGGGATTTACTTTGTGGGAGTGCACATGTGATCAATTAAATAAATAAATTGTCATTCTTTCCCACACTGATATCCGGCTTCGCTGTATTAATTGAAATTGAGTTATTTTACAAAAAAAAGTGTTGTTCTGACAAAAATAATGAAGTATTTCGTACCTATTTTCAATGTCGGGCGGTACTGTACCCTTTCAATGCACACACACAGATGACGGCAGTATGGCGTACACGGGGCGTAAAACGCCTGTACATTGACGGAGCTGTCAGTGATTCATGTGAAAACGCTCCCGACGTGATTATGGCTGCACAATACGAATTAACAGACTCTGAAAGTGGAATGGTAGTTGGAGCTACACACATGGGAAAATTTCATTTCGGAAATCGTTAGGGAATTCAATATTTCGAAACGCATAGTGTCAAGAGTGTGGCGAGAACACCAAATTTCACCCATTACCTCTCGCCACGGACAAGGCAGTGGCCGACGGCCTTCACTTAACGATTGAGAGCAGCGGCGTTTGCGTGGAGTTGTCAGTGCTAACAGACAAGCAGAGCTGCGTGAAATAACAGCAGAAGTCAATGCGGGGTGTAAGATGAACGTATGTTTTAGGACAGTGCGGCCAAATATGGCGTTAACAGGCTGTGGGAGCGGACGACCCACGCGAATGCCCTTGCCAACAGCCTGACATCGCCTTCAGCGCCTGTCCTGTGCTCTTGACCATATACATTGGAAGCTAGACGGCTGGCCTGGTGAGACGAGCCCCAACTTCAGGTGGTAAGAGCTGATGGTAGGTTCGAGTGCGACGAAGACTCCACGAAGAGATGAACTCGGGTTGCAACAAGACACTGTGCAAGGTGGCAGTGGCTCCGGAATGGTGCCGGCTGTGTTTTACTGGAATGGACTGGGCCTTCTGGTTATGTTCGGCTATTTGGAAACCATTCGCGGTCATTCAGCGACTTGATGTTCCCAAACAACGATAGAATTTTTGTGGATGATAATGCGCCATGTCACCGGACCAAAATTATTCGCGATTGGCTTGAAGAAAGTTCTGTACAATTCGAGCGACTCATTTGGCCACTGAGATCGCCCGTCGTGGGTCATAATGCAGAAAATCCTGCACCAGCAACACTTTCGCAATTATGGACGTCTGTAGAGGCAGCGTGGCTCACTGTTTCTGCAGTAAAATTCCAGCGACTTGTTGAGTCCATGGCACGTCGAATTGCCACACAACGTCGGACAGAAGGAGATCCCAACGATATTAGGAGGCATCCCATAACATTTGCCAACTCTATGTAATGTGGTCAAGAAGAAAGTGAGTAAAATGTTGAAAGCTGTTTGTCAGTGAGGTATAAATTTTACTGTATGTTAAGAAATTAAAAAGTAATTATTAATATTTCTTTTCGTTTAACTATCGTTATCCCTCTTTCCTTTTCCTGATACTTTTCTTAATTTTGATGGTGTGTCTGTTTTTGTGTTGCAGCCTTACTTTTAGACGTAGGAACATTTTAAGAGAATCAGTAATTAAAAATGCAAATTTTCTGAAATATGCATAAAATGCATTGTGTTTGTGGCCGGCCGTTGTGGCCGAGCGGTTCTAAGCGCTACGGCCGCAGATGCGAATTCTGCCTCGGGCATGGATGTGTGTGATATCATTAGGTTAGTTACGTTTAAGTAGTTCTGAGTTCTTGGGGACTGATGACCTCAGATATTAAGTCCCATAGTGCTCAGAGCTATTTGAACCATTTTGTGTTTGTGAATTCTTAAGAGACCAAACTACTGAGGTCATCGGTCCCTGGACTTACACACTACTTACACTAACTTATGCTACGAACAACCACAAACACCCATGCCCGAGGCAGGACTCGAACCGCCGGCGGGAGGGCCGCGCAACCCGTGACATGTCGCCTCAAACCGCGCAGCCACTCCGCGCGGCGACTGTTGTGAGTTAAAGTCACTGCTGTGTCGCGTTATGTAATGGTAGTGTTTAAATTATTTTATTCTGACGCTAGACAAAATTATTGCTTTGAAAGTTCGGAAAACTGGTATTAATAAAATGAAATGCAGAAGAAACGCACTGTATACTGCGACAGTTGATAAAATATCGATATCGATATTTTTCCACAAAATATGGATATCGATATTAGTGCTATATTTTACCTGATGTATCTTTATATCAGTATCAAGATGGCAATATGAAATGCCGATATTTTTATATTACACTTTAATTTTTACAAATTTTCGGTAAATATTTGAAGTTGCTGTTTTGAAACTGTACTTTCACTGTGTGAAGGAGTCTTACCCCTCTATGAGCTTCCATCACGTCCAGTTTTCATTTTGACTGTGTGTAGCCAGTATATGTGGCACAAAAGAAGTGCGTTTGCACGGGGGGGGGGGGGGGGGGGGGGAGGGGGAGGGCGGGAGGGCCGGGTGTGGCGGTGTGAATGGAATAACAAAATTTATCGATATTAAGAAATAGCGCACCAGCGGCATTAAAAAACACTTTTTAAGGCAACTAGTGTCCTACTTCTTCACATCGGCATTCTTGAGAAACAGTTCGCGAAAGTGATGAACAAACATCTAAATGAGAAGATTGGTCCTTGCGGAGACGAGTGAGGGGAAATAATGGTTTAATCGGCCTCCAGCGCTACCAACAGAAACTGCAACGTTTAGTTTCAACATGCATTTTGACACTCCAACTGCTAGGTCAGTGGCGTTGCAAAAACGAAAAAAAAATAGTCGACATGAAGCATGAAGTGTTTCGGACAAATCCTGTATGTGACGGAACCGATCGACAGACCCATCGGACACCTTTTACTGTTCAACTTGCCTGCAGTTACCATTGTTTGCAAAGTGGTTAACGGCAAACGTGAACGTGCATCGTTGCGATAGGCAGGCTGCTAGCCTGTTGATGTTTTCTTTTGTGTCATCAGTCTTTTGACTGGTTTGATGCGGCCCGACACGAATTTCTCTCTTGTGGCAACCTCTTCAACTCAGAATAGTACTTGCAACGTACGTCCATAATTATTCGCTGGATGTATTTGGATCTCTATCTTCCTCTACAGTTTACTCCCTGTACAGCTCCCGCGCAGAACCTCCTTATTCCTTACCCTATCAGTCCACCTAATATTCAACATTCGTCTGTAGCACCACATCTCTAATGCTTCGATTATCCTCTGTTCCGTTTTTCCCACAGTCCGCAGCGCTGTAGTCTACACGTGCAGTACCAGAAATTTCTTCCTCTCGATATACGGTATATGTAATAATAAATGAATACTGAAATACACAGCTCTAAACTGGCAGTATACGTATTAACAACGCGCAGCCGATGTTTTTACTATGGCGGTAAGTCGATATCCTTTCCGTTGATATTGATATATCGATAATGTTCTACGATATATCGAGAGCGTGCAATGGTAAGTCTGAAGTATCGATATATCGGATTTCCGATATTTTTAAAAATATCAGCAGTCCTACTATATTTTTAAGCTGCGACATTGTCGCGAATGAAACAGTGACCTGTATATACAATAAGTTTCCTTTAATTTACGTCTACGGTCACAAACTTTTTGTTGACAGATTACCGCTTTCGGTCTATAATGACCATCATCAGATCTTCAGCAAAAAATGGGAGAGAACATAAACACACTCGCAGATTGTCTACTGCTTAAAAACAATAAATAGACCATAATGAAAAGTACTACTTTCACATATTTTCATTTGTGTGCTTTAAGTATGAAGAGGCATACCTGTTTTATAAAAACAAAGTCCTAATGTACTGCAACCATAGCGGCATCGTCAAATGTTAAATGCAAAATCAGCACCAGCATCGTCAAATATAAGTAAATAACATCTAATGCACGAGTCATGCTGCCAGTAGCACTACTGTTCAAAACAAGCTGCCGTACAGTAGCCACAAGATGTTTGTGTTGTAAGTTCACCAGATGTCTCTAATCTAGGCATACGCTAGTTTTCAATGATTAATTGAACAGCGTAAAATAAATGGGGATACAATATTTGAAGTCTGTAATGAGCTTATAACGTATAAAAGGCATTACAGTAATAAAAAGCGATGAAATAGAACACGACAAAAGTCAAGATTGTTAAAAAGGGGAAGAGTTACGAGACAGTAGATCACATATGCTCAAGTGGCAATATTCTAGATAATGACATACTTAAACTCCCTTGATAGGGCACAGAATAATATTAAAAAACTGTAAAACAAATCGCTAAAGAAGCTACAATGAATATACGCTACTGCGGATCCAATCCGCAATTATTATTATTATTATTTTGGCTTTGGTTCGTCTCCACATCACTAGGGGCGCTGCTGTCGCTCCTTGTTTCCACCTTTTAACACGGAACTTGTGATCCTCATTTATGGTTGTTCTGTGTTTCAGATTACTGAGTGCCGAATGAGTCTCACAATCAAAGCCTATTTGCATCGAGAGGCTTGCAGTGGACGTTACAGGGCGTGTCGTGCTGTGCGAGAGCAGGCCCCTGTTCTAGTGTGTGCTGCGCACTGGAGTTGGGCAACACGATTCTTTTTCCCGATTCGATTCCTACGATTTAATCTCACATTGCGAATCGATTCCTACTATTCGGATTCTTTCACGATTCATTCTAGTCTGCGATGGCACAATTCTTACGGAATGCAAAAAGTTCTACATCTTACTCACAGATGGCATGATATGTCTGAAATCGTGTGTATTGGGAGCTGTGTACTCGCTGTATATCGTTTCTGTCATCACTAGTTCGTGTATTACTCGAACAAACTAAGCTGACGTCGGCGCAGTGGCTGATGGTAGCGATAGTAAATAGGAGATGCCTTTACGCTCGTTCCCGTCAGCCACCGCCAAGTGTCAGCTTGGTTTTCACGAGTAATATTAGGGCCCACGAACTTCCTTCGTTCGTTCCGAGTAGTAATGGGGAGCTCGTGAATGAGTCGTTCAAATGAACGCTTCACTCAAGTGAAGAGTGAACTAACCACTCAATTTCAATGAACTGGTACTTCAAACTCTTCACAGATAGCACACTACACACTTTTTTCTAGTTCACTCACTCTCTTCCCCTCTCCTTCTCCAACTACATAGGCGCTACGTCACTCATCCTCCCCTCACTTCAGTCCTCCCTCTACTGCCTGTCGACGAATCGCGCGGTGTTTGTGGGGAACGATGGGTTTACGATGGGTTGGGTTAAGAAGTTGCTTCCTGCAGTGCTGACATCATTACCCGTGACTATTTGTGCAGTTAAACTTCCCGCCTACAGATAGCCTACCGTTGGCACCGCCTGCAGACAAATGAATATTAAAGATACAAACGAAGAGGCTGGCTGTGTGAGCACGCACAGCCAACATGAAAATAAAAGGTTTGTTAATAACACTGAAAGAGGGATTTCACGTGAAATCGTACCAACGACTACAGGCGACAGTTTACGTTTTGAATCTGGAGCGTTATTATTCTCAACAAATATAAAATCTACAGGAAAACTTCTGAATAATTACTTAACGTAGGTATATAGACTTTGAGACAGTGGTAAACATACCCATTCTATTTTGGATTAAATTTTAAAAGGAACATGAAATTTGACTGCATTTCGTTGGTAGCCCTAGTTTTCAGTCCACGAATACAACAAATACTGTTTCATTTGGCAGATAAAGACTTTTTTGGGCGCTTTATGAGAAAATGTCGAGCAAGATTAAATGTAATACCTTCTTTATATGTGACAGGCTTCTCTTTCTATCTTGCCTTTGTCCCCTTCGACCATTCTCAGTTTAACTCAGATGCTGGAAGAGCGTAAAACGTTGCGTGCACGTTACTGCATAGTTCGGCCATCTGTTGGTAAAATTATGAAGTATTACGAAGCTGAAGCTTTATTGTACGAGCGAGGCGAAGCGAGCGAAGCCGCAGCTGAGCGGCGAACTGGGCAACTTCGCCAGGCTTCCGTACTTCATGAATAAACTACTTCATTTGAACGCTTCACGGCAGAGAGCGAAATGAATGAAGTAGTTCACGGGAATGAACGAGATCAACCCATCTCTAGTTCCGAGCTTCCTTTGTTCACACGCATCCTCCACTTCACTGCCATCTGGCGGTCGTAATCATTCGGCACGACTCGGCATGATTCGGAAGTTGTCTTCGAAACATAGCGTACTAAGAATCGATGAATCGTTGGAACTTGGAATCGTCACGACTCGGAAACACGCAATCGTTCTTACGATTCTTTTGAACGACAATTCGTCCGTATCACGATTCGATTCTTACGATTCTTTATTTAGAGTCGTTCAAATGAACGACTCATTCACGAATCGCCACAACTCTACTGCGCACAGTGGTGTGCTTGAGGGCCAGCCAGGGGCCACGTGTGTCCCACAGCCGGAGGCGGAGCAGCGGCCGTGTTTACGGCGGCCTCGCGGCCGCTGCCAAAACTGACCCTGCTGCGCGGCCGTCCCGCAGACAGCCCTGCACAGCACAGCACAGTCTTGTCCTGTCCGCCAGACACCCGAGGCCGCGTCGCCTGGGAGTGCGCCAGATGCCAGCTGCCGAAATACGCCGGCGTGTCTGCTGACCTGGAAGGCCGGCACAGTGACTGCGGTCCTCGTTTCTGTGGCTGATTTCACAGAGGCACCGACGAAGGTCGTCAGACACCGTCGCCAGAGATCACCCGATAACATCGGGCGATAGCGTGGCCATAGTGCGTCCAATCTCCTTCGTCAGTTTTTGGTAGGGTCAAAGGAGGTTAGGTTAGGTTAGGTTACAATCTATTCTATGTATGAAGCAGGTCAAATTTTAACCTCTTGGGGTGGGTTGGATACCACGACGCATCTTCTCTTGACTACGAGTGCTTAATAGCGGCTTCTGCTATTAAAGAGAAGTCCACCCCGATAGCTGAGTGGAGCCGGCACGGTTGCTCAGCGTGTTCGGTAAGAGGGTTAGCTGCCCTCTGTAATAAAAAAAACTGAGTTAATGGATCAACAACGAACTGAAACGGGTGTCTTTCGACGTCCGCTCAGAGCAGATACAACGAACGAAAACGAACAAAATGAGAATAAAAAGAAAAAGAAGTGGTCAGCGCGGCGGTCTGTCACGCCAAGGGATCCGGGATCGATTCCCGGCTGAGTCGGACATTTTCTCCACTCAGTGACTGGGTGTTGTGTTTTCCTCATTAGCATTTCATCATCACCAGTGGAAGGCAACGGGAAACCACCACTGGAATCACTTCCCTAGACGCTCATGCGGTGGACCTCTCTGACGAGGCTTCCCCCATGACAAGACCTGCCGTAAAGTAGAACACAAAGTAAGTAAGCTATTAAAGAGACGTCGAGCATGTGAATGAGCTTTCCTGTCTCGTAAAGAACGTGGCGCGTACTCTACACTCTGTCCTCACTTACCGGAATAACCAGACAAGTCTCACGAACGTGTGAGATGATGGGAGAAACGTTTTGTTACGTACTGGAGATTATTCGTGGTGACCTTGAAAAGCAAGTTATAAACACTCTGTTTCGATGCACTTATTTAAACTTGCGTAGACGTGCGTCAATAAATCTTCAGCGAATGATATTTAGTACACAAGTGAAAGACAAGCGGAGAGTGTAGCATAAGATACTGGGATAACGTACGGCACTTACTCTGAAGTGCCAAAGAATCTGCTATAGGCAATCATATTCAAATACAGAGATACATAAACAGGAAGAATACGGCGCTGCGGTCGGCAACGCCTATATAAGACAACACGTGTCTGGCGCAGTTGTTACATCGGTTACTGCTGCTACAATGGCAGGTTGTCAAGTTTTAAGTGAGTTTGACCGTGCTGCTGTAGTTGGCGCTCGAGCTTGGGATGAAGTGGGGATTTTGCCGTACGACCATTTCACGAGTGTACCGTGAATGTCAGGAATGCGGTAAAACATCAAATCTCTCTTCATCATCGCGGCCGTGACAAGAACCTGCAAGAACGGTGTGGTGTCACCGCCAGACACCACACTTGCTAGGTGGTAGCCTTTAAATCGGCCGCGGTCCGTTAGTATACGTCGGACCCGCGTGTCGCCACTATTAGTGATTGCCGACCGAGCGCCGCCACACGGCAGGTCTAGAGAGACTTCCTAGCACTCGCCTCCGTTGTACAGCCGACTTTGCTAGCGATGGTTCACTGACAAATTACGCTCTCATTTGCCGAGACGATAGTTAGCATAGCCTTCAGCTACGTCATTTGCTACGACCTAGCAAGGCGCCATTATCATTTGCTATTTATATTGTGATGCATGTACCGTCAGACCGATGTTCACCAATTATGGATTAAAGTTAAGTATTCCAGAAGCTCCGTACTTTTTTTACTAGACTCAACTCCTTTAACTGTTCCAGACCTCACGCCAGCCTGCGTGAGCTTAAACGCGTGCCTTTCGGCTATCTCATAGCGGCTTGGCTGTCTTGCCAAGTCACAACAAACGGGACCAATGACGACTGAATAGAATCGTTCAATGTGACAGAAGTGCACCCCTTCCGCAAATTGCTGCAGATTTCGGTGCTGGGCCATCAGCCAGGTGTCAGCATGCGAACCATTCAACGAAACATCATCGATATGGGCTTGCGGAGCTGAAGGACCACTCGTGTACCGTTGATGACTACACGACGCAAAGCTTTACACCTCGCCTGGGCCCGTCAACACCGACATTGGACAGTTGATGACTGGAAAGATGTTGCCTGGTCGGACGAGTCTCGTTTCAAATTGTACTGAGCAGGTGGACGTGTACGGATACGGAGACAAGCTCATGAATCCATGAACCCTGCATGTCGGCGGGGAACTCTTCAAGCTGGTGGAGGCTCTGTAATGGTGTGGGTCGTGTGCGGCTGGAGTGATATGGGACCCTTCATAGGTATAGATACGACTCTGACAGGTGACACATACGTAAGCATCCTGTCCGATCACCTGTATCCATTCATGCTTACTGTGCATTCCACATTTCCAGAATTGCTACAGACTGGCTCCAAGGACACCCGTCCGAGTTTAAACACTTCCGCTGGCCACCATACTCTCCAGACACGAACATTATTGAGCATATCTGTGATGCCTTGCAACCTGCTGTTCAGAAGAGATCTCCACCCCTTCGTACTCTTACGTATCCATGGACAGCCCTCCAGGTTTCATGGTGTCAGTTCCCTGCAGTACTACTTCAGACTTTAGTCGAGTCCATGCCACGTCGTGTTGCGGCACTTCTGCGTGCTCGCGGGGGCCCTACACAATATGAGGCATGTGTAACAGTTTTTTTGGCTCTTCAGCGGAAAAGAGGAAATACATATCGTCCGCCACATTTGCAGACCAGTTAATATTAACAGAATCACTATCGTACCAGCATGAAACGCCAGAAAGCAGTAATAATGATTTGTTGACAAGTAATGGAACCTACCACCGAAAAGGCCCAGTACAGTAGCTATAAGCATATAAGATACCCCTCCCTTTGCAATTTAACAAACTATTTTTTGATGTTCTAATCTACGCCTGAAGTTTCCAATAACGATTTTGCCTATTTGAGGTTTCGAATAAACCGGCGATTTTAGTCCATAGATTCCGAACTATATCCAATTATATTTTCATCCTCAGGATGTCACAAACTCACTCATCCTTGGACTAAACTTAGTTTCTCATGCTCCATATTTCGTGTGCGACACCGTCGGTCGACTTGACAGAAGGAAACAAACAATTTCGCCGATTGTTGTCCGAAGTCTGCACGTTCGGGAGATAAGATCGGTTATAATGTTAGTGGAGCACTGATCTGAAAAGGTCGGCCGTCTCCGGCGGCTGTCGATCGTCGGCCGGACCCACCGATATCGGAGCCACTGTGACCGCAGCCTAAATGCCCACCACACGGCTGTAGTTCGCCGCCTGCCGTGTCTCCAGCTCACCGCATCCTCTGGTTTCGTGAAATGGCACGAGATGAAACGCGCAGACTCCTAGTTACACTTGTGCTGCTGGAGCAGCAATTTCTTGTGCCCTTCCGTTAAACCGGGTTTTCGTAAGTGTGAGAATTTTCCTCTCCTCTTACTGATGAGGGTGTTTTGCATCGGCTAAGACGCAAAACTCAACTTGTAACTGGGGAGCTCAGCTTTTGTAACATAACTATGAAGGTGGGGTGTCCACAACAAAATGGTTCAAATGGCTCTGAGCACTATGGGACTCAACTGCTGTGGTCATAAGTCCCCTAGAACTTAGAACTACTTAAACCTAACTAACCTAAGGACAGCACACAACACCCAGCCATCACGAGGCAGAGAAAATCCCTGACCCCGCCGGGAATCGAACCCGGGAACCCGGGCGTGGGAAGCGAGAACGCTACCGCACGACCACGAGATGCTGTCCACAACACCATACACAAATATGACATTGAGGTTAAGAATTTAAATAAAACGTTTATTTTACATTAGGCGCTGCATTTAATCTTTTATTCATTCAATTAAGTACAATTTTAATCATCATTTGTTTCAATAATCATTCATTGTTGATAAGTCAATAATATGTGTACAATGGTTTCTTAAATTAACAAAATGAAAAAGCTTTAACCGTTTTAAAATTGTAGAGAGATGTTAACAGACAAAGGAACAAATGTATTTATGTCCCAACAATCATTCCTATCATAAGTCAGGTGGAAAAGCAATTTTAATGGTTCAAATGGCTCTGAGCACTATGCGACTTAACTTCTGAGGTCATCAGTCGCCTATAACTTAGAACTAATTAAACCTAACCAACCTAAGAACATCACACAAATCCATCCCCGAGGCAGGATTCGAACCTGCGACCGTAGCGGTCGCTCGGTTCTAGACTGTAGCGCCTAGAACCGCACGGCCACTCCGGGCGGCAGAAATTTTAACACTATTCACTTTCATCATCACTAGAACAGTCCGCCCCTGGTAACGAAGTGGTCAGCGAGACGGAATGTCTTACCTAACGGCCCGGGTTCGATTCCCGGCTAGGTCGGAGATTTTCTGCGCTCAGGGACTGGGTGTTGTATTGTCCTTATCATCATCGTTTCATCCCCATCGACGCGCAGGTCGCCGAAGTGGCGTCAACTAGAAAGACTTGCAGCAGGCTAACGGTCTACTCGTCGGGAGGCCCTAGCCACACGGGCATTTCCGTTTCCATCACTAGAACAACCTTATGAATAAATGCATTTACTGCACACGTTTTCCGTATTATTTAAACACCTAAACTATTTTCACTTGCAACCGAAGAACTCGGTCTTTTGTCAGCATTTCTTGGCAAACCGTTAATCTTGATAATTTGCTGTACATCGCTTTGAACCTTTGGAATAGCCTCTTCCGTGTTCGAGATTTTATCTGTCTTCATCCGAATGCATCTGTATACGGCCGTGTTTGAAGCTCTTTTTAACACCCGAGGACGCACAAGTTCTTACCCCAGCTGCCTTATAAATTGCCTTCTTTCCACAGCAAAATTATGGGTATTATGGTATAACTTGAGCATTAATGCGAGCAACATCTGACATCCGAAAGAACAGCGCTAATGGCCATCGTTTTGTTGTTCTTGCTACGGTGTATGTTGCACACAACTTGTCAACCTCGGCTTTTGTACCGTTGCAGTAGGTAATGATGTCACGTTTTCTCGTGTCACATGTTGTAGTATCACTATTCTGGGAATTTGGATGCATTGTTAACAGCAGTAACATTTTTACCTTTTTTAGGTATATATGAGAGGTAAGTTATGTCCCCTTTGCAAGCAAAAATTGTACTTTTAGTTTCTCTACCTCTTATGTTAACCACTTCTTTAGGCACCTGAGGCTTGCTCTTTGTCATTGTGTCAACAAGTGTTAATCGTTTCTTCAGTAATTCTTCGGCAAGCTAGTACTATTGTACCAGTTATCTGTTGTGATATTTCGACCAGTTCCTTGAATCCCCTAAGTAAGTCTCAAAACAAAGTCTTTGCCTAAATTAGGAGCTTGGAAAGGCCCTTCCGGCATACACTTCCATTTGAGATGTATACCAAGTGACCAATGTCTGTATTTTTATTCCGTATTTAGCATGCTTCCTTGGCATATGCACGAAAAAGGGACATTTACCTCCGAAGGGCACCAGCTGTGCATCAGTTGTAGTAGAACTTCAGTTTGTGCAGTTTTCGTTGAACAAGGTGAATACTTTTCGATTTGCAGCCATTCTATCGACTTCATAACGTTGTGCGCTATTATGAATATTGTCAAATATCAAACACCTCGTAAGTAATGAAAACCTGTCCACTGACACAGTAGTGTGGAATATTTCTACTCCTAGTCCCTGTGAAGAAAAAGATCTTATAATTATAAGTAATCCAATGAAAGATCGTATTTATTTTACATTTATTTTTGGAACATGTTTCTGTTTTTGTAGGGGGCTCTATGCGATCAGCTGGTGCACTCGATTATTGAGCGAATTATTAAAGAATTTATGAGCATCGAGGCATTCTACAGCAGTCTTGCAGTTTTTAGTAATTAATTTGCTACCAGGAAGACGAGTTTCTATAATTTACTTCCTGATTCTGATATTATTAGGGTTAGCTTTAGTCATCCATTTAGTTATTTTATACTTACCCAGCATAAACTTGCCTGGGCTTCTTGAGAAGGAAGATGCTATATCCTCTCCTGCATCGTCATCGGCGCTTGATCACTTGCAGCTACAGGATCATTTTCTTCGTACTGCTCTTCTTCTTCATCGTCATCCGAACCTTCAAACTCCGGCATGTAATACTCATCATCATCTTCATTCAAAATTCCCTCCAACAGAGCCTTCTAATATGCTTTTGCTGCTCTTCATATGACATCATGATGTACTCTGCTCAGCACAGAATTTCGCACTACTAACAAGGGAACCTCCCCATCGCACACCCCTCAGATTTAGATATAAGTTGGCACACTGGATAGGCCTTGAAAAACTGAACACAGATCAATCGAGAAAACAGGAAGAAGTTGTGTGGAACTACGAAAAAATAAGCAAAATATACAAACTGTGTTGTCCATGTGAAAGACAGGCAACATCAAGGCTAACGTGAGCTCGCGAGTGCCGTGGTCCCGTGGTTAGCGTGAGCAGCTGCGGAGCGAGAGGTCCTTGGTTCAAGTCTTCCCTCCAGTGAAAAGTTTAATTTCTTTATTTTCGCAAACTTATGATCTGTCCGTTTGTTCATTGACGTCTCTGTTCACTGTAATAAGTTTAGTATCTGTGTTTTGCGACCGCACCGGTAAACCGTGCGATTAGTAGACGAAAGGACGTGCCTCTCCAATGGGAAACGAAAACATTTGATCACAAGGTCATAGGTCAACCGATTCCTCCACCGGAAAACGCGTCTGATATATTCTATACGACAGAGGTGACGGCATGTGCGTCACATGACAGGAATATGTTGTCGACCCACCTAACTTGTACACTTCGCGAATGGGTAAAAAGATTCTTTTACCTTACCCGATTTCGGTTTTCTTATGGATGTGATAATCACTCCCAAAAAGTGATGAAAACATAAGAGTTTGTCACATAAACTGAAAATAAAAAATTAAACTTTTCAATGGAGGGAAGACTTGAAGCAAGGACCTCTCGCTACGCAGCTGCTCACGCTAACCACGGGACCACGGCGGTCCTGGGCTGACGTTAGCCTAGATGTTGCCTATGTTACACATGGACTACTCAGTTTGTATATTTTGCTTGTTTTTTTCATAGTTCCACACAACTTCTTCCTGTTTTCTCGATTGATTTGTGTGCAGTTTCTCAAGGCCTATCCACTGTGCCAACTTATAACTAAATCTGAGGGGGTGCGATGGGGAGGTTCCCTTGTAAGTGGGTGGCGTGTTATCAGCATCCCAGCGGTTAAACTTGTGGTGTACGTTGCCACGTATCTTTAAAAACGCAAACGCATCTCAGCGGTTAAACTTGTGGTGAACGTTGTCACGTATCTTTAAAAACGCAAACGATGCTTTCGCAACGATGTGCATCCGTTTGAACGAAAGTAACAAACCGCTCAACCGTGTGACCAACGTGCTTCCCTAAATACTTTTCAACTTGTGGAAAAGTGGTGTTGTGCACACATCCCACATACCAAATCGAAGGTTAAATGCATAGCGCATTTGTGAATTCCCAGAAAATGAAACTGCAATCGCATAAACTGTTCAGTCCACAAGTGCTGTCTGAGGAGTACATCGTGTGAAAGCAGTTAACTTTTAGTTGTTATTTAAAAAATTTCGTTATTAGCAAGAAATTCAACGGAGAAATAAATATTTTGCAGTCATGTAACACACAAGAAGCGCTTCAGCTATATGCAGACACAAAATTTGTACAAACCCCAGTGAGTTTTACAAAGCATATAAAAAAAACCGTGCACAAACCATTCGCTTGTTCTGCATTACTTGTATTAGTACCATTCTCCAGTAAGGTCATTCAGTAAAAAACCGATTGCTCGAGCGACAATGTCACGTGTTTCAGTAATGTCACTAATGGTGTGGAGGTGTCAGTGGTGAACCTGCCGAAAGGTCCTGACGAGTGCTGCGAGAATGAATGACTTTAATTATGATTCACTAATGAACTAGAAGTGAATTGATGCTGTAGATTTAACACTTCCATATCTCAGAAGATTCTGGAAACTCCGATCTCATTTTGCGGGATGGGATCTGGCCGAAATTTTTTCACTGTGGTAGCCACGATTGTGAAGAAAATGTCTATTTCGACCCCTGGTGGTGATGGTTTCGACAGCTGTTACAGTCTTTAAAGTGATATTTGTCTTCGTTGTTCCCATTTAAATACTGCAGAAGGTCATCACTTTCCTTCCTCTTTATGGTCGGAGGACGTTGGCATGTGGCTAAAAGAGGTAGTTCCGAACTTTGCTTAAATTCGAGAAAAAGTGCTTCACAATCAGTTATTTCCGGACAGTTATCGTTTGTTTCAGAGAGAATTATTGGATTCCGCCGATACGTTAGGGAAACTATCCACATTTTGGACCTGTAATGTAAAACTTTAGGAAGAGTGCCTTTCATCTATTACACATTCTAAAAAACTCAGTCTGTCGCAGTAGCTGATTCGCTTCTTTTTCTGCAGCAGGTCCCGGTATGCCTATTTCTTCTGTTTTCTGTGATCTGTAGTGATGACGGATATACTTCCACCGTTTCTGGCACTCATTCACTAGAACGGAGAGTGAAACACATTGTATTCGTCCACAACCAGTCTACCTGTGACGCATGACATAAGGCGCTGGTGAATTACGCATTGTGCTCTGTCCGAAAACACCTTCACGCTTCTTTCACTGTTGCGTGGATGACGCAGTATGCCGGGTGAATTACCTACAACGCGGCGCAGCTTTCCTACTCCTAGGAATACCGAGCTTTACAGACCAAACTGCGTTCAAAGTGGCACCGACAACGGTAGCCAGACGCCGACGATAAAATCGGCCGCCAGCTTGGTCACGGTGCCTTCGATCTCCTTCGTAATCTTTTGCTATGGTGAACAATGTTCTGTTACGTTCTGAATCTATTCTACCAATGAGGTTAGTAGCTATTTCAACCACCTTGGGCGGGATGCGAGCCACGGCATTGCAATGTGCGGCGTTGAAGCTTTTGGTGTTACAAAGAGCTACATCTGCCTGGAAAACAACGTGGCTAATATGTCACACTCTTTCCGCAGTTACTGGAATAACCAGACAGGTTTTAATAATGCGTGATATGAAGGGAGAAACGTTCTACTCTAACCTCGAGATCATTCTCGTTGACACTGAAAGGCAAGATTACAAACACAAATTCAAAAAAATTCCGAAAAACAGACTTATGTCGGTTAACCTTCAGTGACTGTCATTCAGCATACGTGTGAAAGACAAACATAAAGTTTAGAATGACATACTCTGAACACTAAAGAACTGAAAAGTGGAGACACATCCAACCTATTTGCAAACCATCTCGTATAAAAGAATGACTACTCCACTGGCATAAAAAACAACTAATGCTCACCTACCACAAACGATCCACTACAGTACCTTTAGGCATAAGATACGCCACTGTTCTCATTTGAACAAACATTAGTGGTTATAAATTACGCATAAAATTGCCGATAAAGACTTTGTAATCCCTCCGTGGCGCAGTACTCGTTAAAGCATGTGCTATGGTAAGTGAGCGGGTTTTACCTTATGAGAAAGGATTTTCGCATAGATATCGACCGTGTGTACCTGAATGGTGGCAAAACAGACTTACATCCACTCTGTAATAACAATGATACGTCAAGTAAGTTCGAAATGCAATCACACGTCAGGATGGTTCAAAAGCAGACCAGAAGATGCTACCAATGTGACAATAATACGGTCGCCGGCCTAATTAGGCATTAACTGAGTTTCTTCCCCGTACAAGTAGGTATATATTCATGCAAAACAACAAGTTGTAACACGGCATAATACAGTAGAATTTTACAACCAGAAAACCTATTGAACTGATAGTTTCACGTTCTGTACTGATATGGAAAATCATGAATACATAACACTACACTATAATGTTTACTACAAAACTTTGTACTGTCTATTAATCTGATTAAAATTGGGCATAGGTTACCCTAGAAATTGTACTTTCATACCACACACAAAATGTCAATTTTGATAAAGGTGAAACACTGATAAAATTTGACTTTTATATTGACTTTAACTTTTGCTGGACAAACCAATTTAAAACACTTCAGAATTCAAGTGAATGAGGGGGGGGGGGGGGGGGGGGGACCCTGAAACTCTTATGATCGCTGTATTTAAAAAAAATTGATTACTGATTCTATTAATCATTCAAGATTTCCAGTATATAAGTCACTACTCTTTTCATCTTATTTACTGTTCATTTAAATGCCTTTAAATCTGTTTCGAAATAATAAACTTCATTACCATATCAATACTAAAGTTATCTATCGACTTCGTTAGACCTTCGTTATTCATTTACTGGTTCATTAACAAAACATCTCTTTAAACACCATTCTAACATAGCTAGTTCTGCAAATAATTATTATTAACACAATTTTTAATTTTCATTTCGGGACACTCGGGTTGCACAACGTTTGCAAAGGACCATGTCTAGGTTAGTTGTGAGGATAATTAAATGATGGGAAAGTTCTGGTAAAATTTAGGTTATTATTGCACCAAACAAATACAGTTCACTCTGTGATCCATACGAATACAGTACTAAAAGTTTCAACCCGCTGGTATCGATGCAGCGGTTGGCGAGCGGCGAGATGGCGAAGCACAGAGCACACATACAACCACAGCTATGGCTCTTGACGTATCAGCACTTTGATTCTTCTTAGCGCAGCAATACTTTTCCATTTAGTGCCTAAGGAATTTTGTCATGCTGTGTGGGCGTTGGAACGGCGTACCCGAGGCTCAGTGAAGCTATGTCTTCCAGGAGAGCCTCCTCGCTCCAGGTGTTGCTCAATCCAGTGCCAAACTCCAGCTACTACTACTGAGCCCGTTGTGCCATGCAGTGCCCGCGCGCATTTTCCCGCGCACGCCTGCCACCCACTTTTTACCGCTCCCTGACAGACCGGGTATTCACCCGAGGTTTTGCATTCTACATATCCTAAAACATTGCCTACGTATGGACCAGACGCACAGTTACAATTTTAAACATCTTGCAACAGTTTCAACATTTGTTACATTTCAATTCTATTACAATATTACTTGACATTTGACATAAACATCAATATTCACATTGAAACTTATTTACAGTTTTCTTAACATAGTGGCATGAAACAAAAAGAAATGAAATCAGAATATCAATTACACAAGTTTATCGTAAAATCAGATGACAAGAATTACTTATATGTGCCATAGTACAGAGTCGTTGTTGTTACAACTTCGCTTACTTGTGATTTCCAATGAAGCTGCGATTTCACTGCGTAGATTCCGAGTAATATCCAAATTATGAACACTGACCGGAAGAAAAGAAGTTTTGCGACATAAATGGAAGTTGGTAAGATATAGAAGCATCTACTTATGAAAGATGATGTCAACTCAAATTTCGCTCCAGTAGCATAAGGGGGGCGCTATTGGCACCACTATGAGGATTCAAATCACGTTTGCTTTAAACGCACGCTGTAACGTACAAAGTGTGCATAATACAGAAATGTACTTACTGTTTCTGGCAGCTCGTCAGACGTTCTTGCAGTGGATTCAGAGGACATAATGTGAAGACAACAATTTCATGCCCCTTATATACTCGATTGGTTGGTAAGCAATTGCAGTTATCAATACTGTCACTCCAAAAAGACAACTTTTACACGCGCCAACCTTTTGCTGGCGTGGGTGCTTGCTCAGATAATTGTCCTTAAAGGACAAATTATCTCGGCGGGACAGTGACGCCGCCATCGCGACCTTGGAACCCCGGGGGGGCCCCATTTTTTTTTATCAGTTGCTGACCCTCGAATCATGACAGTATTGATAACTGCAATTGCTTACCAACCAATCGAGTATATAAGGGGCATGAAATTGTTGTCTTCACATTATGTCCTCTGAATCCACTGCAAGAACGTCTGACGAGCTGCCAGAAACAGTAAGTACATTTCTGTATTATGGACACTTTGTACAAACTTGCACGAATTGCCATTTGTGGAAGACTTCAAAATGCCTTGGATGTTTATCAACTGGAGTTACCACAAACTATACGAGAAGATATTTTATTGGAATTCCGTTATTCAAAATTCAATTTCATGTTAAATTCATATAGACTGCCAGAATGTTATATATTTGATAGAAGTGAAAATGTTCCCATGATTAATGAAATAGTAAATGATGCAGTAGAAGCTTCTTCAAAAATAAGAGCTGGAATTCCAGTTCCGTGGCAAACACTTGCTTTAATTACAATGTCTTTTTTTGATATTATTGCATTCTGGCAAAGTAGATTCTAAATTAAAATGTTTTTTTATGAAGTTACTTATAAACAATTCGTATATACTATTTGTGAGAATTTCTTATACAAATTATCAGATTCATGGCAAAACCAGCAACTGCAACCACTTCTAATTAATATGAAAATTAATATGGTAACCAAGGCACCATATTTTTCATACGGCGTAACTTGTCCGCCACACATTAAACAGTATAGCCATTGGTGCATGTTCTGTGCAAATAGTCCATTATTCAGAAGTGTACGTACCTTTGAGACTGGACGTGGTTAGTTGACGTTTAGTCAAGACTGCCTTTAAGGTGAGAAAGACGCAATATCAACAACTCACTGAGTTTGTGTGAGGTCTTGTAATACGGCTACGAGAAGCTGGAGGAACCTACTGCGATACTACAGGAAGACTTGGCACGAATGTAGTCAATGTACATGAATTCTGGCAGCGGTGGTCAAGAGAAAGTACGATAGCAAGATGACCGGCCTCTGTACGGCCAAGAGAAGGAAGACAGTCGTGTTCGGTGTATGGTTGTGGAGCATCGTCCTGCGTCTTCCGCAGGAATTTGAGCAGCAGTTGCCGCCACAGTGAGACAACGAACTGTTACAGCTCCGAGCCAGATGCATTCTACTGTGCATTCCAGTGATCCCAAACCACCACCATTTGCGACTTCAGTGATGTCAAGCGAGAGCTCATTGGAGGGAAGGGTGAAGATCTGTCGTGTTTTCTGGTGTAAGCTGATTCTTCCTCGGTGCCAGTGATGGCCGTGAGTAGGTTAGAAGAAGGCCAGTTGATGGACACCAACCAATTTGTATGCGTGCTACGCACTCTGCACCCTCGAGTTATGGTCCGTGGTATGATTGCCAATAATTCTCTCTGAAGCAAAGCTCACGATAACTGTCCAGGAATAACTGACTGTGAAGCACTTTTCTCTCGTGGTTATCCTACTCAACATGACTGGAAAAACTGTACGTCAGTCTGGTGATTTCACCTATTGTGCCGTCGTTCATAAACAGCATTCCAGGATGTGTTGCCCAACAGGATAACGCTCGCCCACATATCGCGCAACATGGGTCTACCGATTGTTGACGTGTTGCCCCGGCCTGCTCGATCACTAGATATATCTGGAATTGATCACATATTGGACATACCGGACGAAAACTCAAGTGTCATGGACAAACAGCATTAACCGTCCCATTGTTGACAGATCAAGTGCAACAGACATGGTATCGTATCACACAAACTGACTTCTCACACTTGTTCAACGCAATGCACATATATTTGCATACTTGCACTCAACATCTAGTGGTTACACCGGCTGTTAACGTATCAGCATTTCACATTGGCAGTCGCTTATTTAGCTCTCAAATTAACGTGTGATCTTGGAATGTTAAGCACTTAAATAGAGTATGTGACCTAGATAAACGCATTTTCGAAATTTTACGGCTCTACATCAATTTTTTGGTGCTACGATATTTTGCTCGTCAGTGTATTTAGGCCCTACTATGTTCAGGATGCCACAACCTTCTTGTTTCTTAACACTTTATTTGATTGTCTAATCTTACCTGTGTCTCACAGTCCACATTTCGCGTGTGACACGCCGCACAGGATTAGCCGAGCGGTCTAGGTCGCTGCAGTCGTGGACTGTGCGGCTGGTCTCGGCGGAGATTCCAGTACTCCCTCGGGCATGGGTGTGTGTGTGTTTGTCGTTAGGATAATTTAAGTTAAGTAGTATGTAAGCTTAGGGACTGATGACCTTGGCAGTTAAGTCGTATAAGATTTCACACACGTTTTTCGCGTGTGACAACGTCGCCCAAATCGAATGAAGAAAGACACTGATTTGAATTTAAGCGATTATCGTCTGAAGTCTGTACGTTCGGGTTATAAGAAGGCTGTTTTTATGTTGGTAACTCCACGTAGCGCTCGGTATTAAAATCGCTAACTGCGTTGTGTGCAGTCTGTGGCTGGTTGGACTCATTGTTGGAAGTTATTCGATACTTTAGTGTTGGGCAGTTGGCTGTGAGCAGCGCGTAGCGTTGAGCAGTTGGAGGTGAGCCGCAAGAAGTGATGGATGTGGGGAGAGAAATCCCAGAGTTTTGAGATGTTAATATTGTTAATATGAGCGGACGTGTATATATATATATATATATATATATATATATATATATATATATATATATATATATATATATATATATAAGTAATAGGTTTAACATCAGAGGAGGCACCAACGTTAGCACTGAATAGGGGATCATGGAGGAATTTTAGAAGGGGGGGGGGGGGCCTATGCTCCAGACTGAACGCTGAAAGGCATAATCAGTCTTAAACAGGGTGTTTCAAAAATGACCGGTATATTTGAAACGGCAATAAAAACTAAACGAGCAGCGATAGAAATACACCGTTTGTTGCAATATGCTTGGAACAACAGTACATTTTCAGGCGGACAAACTTTCGAAATTACAGTAGTTACAATTTTCAACAACAGATTGCGCTGCAAGTGATGTGAAAGATATAGAAGACAACGCAGTCTGTGGGTGCGCCATTCTGTACGTCGTCTTTCTGCTGTAAGCGTGTGCTGTTCATAACGTGCAAGTGTGTTGTAGACAACATGGTTTATTCCTTAGAACAGAGGATTTTTCTGGTGTTGGAATTCCACCGCCTAGAACACAGTGTTGTTGCAACAAGATGAAGTTTTCAATGGAGATTTAATGTAACCAAAGGACCGAAAAGCGATACAATAAAGGATCTGTTTGAAAAATTTCAACGGACTGGGAACGTGACGGATGAATGTGCTGGAAAGGTAGGGCGACCGCGTACGGCAACCACAGAGGGCAACGCGCAGCTAGTGCAGCAGGTGATCCAACAGCGGCCTTGGGTTTCCGTTCGCCGTGTTGCAGCTGCGGTCCAAATGACGCCAACGTCCACGTATCGTCTCATGCGCCAGAGTTTACACCTCTATCCATACAAAATTCAAACGCGGCAACCCCTCAGCGCCGCTACCATTGCTGCACGAGAGGCATTCGCTAACGATATAGTGCACAGGATTGATGACGGCGATATGCATGTGGGCAGCATTTGGTTTACTGACGAAGCTTATTTTTACCTGGACGGCTTCGTCAATAAACAGAACTGGCGCATATGGGGAACCGAAAAGCCCCATGTTGCAGTCCCATCGTCCCTGCATCCTCAAAAAGTACTGGTCTGGGCCGCCATTTCTTCCAAAGGAATCATTGGCCCATTTTTCAGATCCGAAACGATTACTGCATCACGCTATCTGGACATTCTTCGTGAATTTGTGGCGGTACAAACTGCCTTAGACGACACTGCGAACACCTCGTGGTTTATGCAAGATGGTGCCCGGCCACATCGCACGGCCGACGTCTTTAATTTCCTGAATGAATATTTCGATGATCGTGTGATTGCTTTGGGCTATCCGAAACATACAGGAGGCGGCGTGGATTGGCCTCCCTATTCGCCAGACATGAACCCCTGTGACTTCTTTCTGTGGGGACACTTGAAAGACCAGGTGTACCGCCAGAATCCAGAAACAATTGAACAGCTGAAGCAGTACATCTCATCTGTATGTGAAGCCATTCCGCCAGACACGTTGTCAAAGGTTTCGGGTAATTTCATTCAGAGACTACGCCATATTATTGCTACGCATGGTGGATATGTGGAAAATATCGTACTATAGAGTTTCCCAGACCGCAGCGCCATCTGTTGTTGAAAATTGTAACTACTGTAATTTCGAAAGTTTGTCTGCCTGAAAATGTACTGTTGTCCCAAGCATATTGCAACAAACGGTGTATTTCTATCGCTGCTCGTTTAGTTTTTATTGCCGTTTCAAATATACCGGTCATTTTTGAAACACCCTGTATATATATATATAATGACTTTTGAACACTATAAAGGTAAATACACTGTTCTGTATGAAAATCTTTCATTTGCTAACTACATGCCTATCAGTAGTTAGTGCCTTCAGTAGTTAGAATCTTTTATTTAGCTGGCAGTTTTGGCGCTCGCTGTATTGTATAGTTCGAGTAACGAAGATTTTTGTGAGGTAAGTGATTCATAAAAAGCATAGGTTATTGTTAGTCAGGGCTATTATTGAAAGTCAGATTGCGTTGCGCTAAAATATTGTGTGCCAGTTTAGTAGTGATCGGAATAAGTAAAGAGAAAACAGTCTCAGTACATTCAGTTTCACTCTGGAGTTTGAAAATCAAGTAACGTGGAAGTTTTACCAGCAAAGTAATTCTTTTCATTCAAAGGGGAAGTTTCAGGGTGTTGAGGCCAACTGCATTGTGACCGCACACGTGCTGCATTACTGATATAAAACGACCCTTTCTTACTCCAGCATTCTCCTCGAATTCATTTTTTCGCTCCTAACGCTAGTGTTTCTTTCTCGCAGCGCATTCTTCGGCGTTCAGCAGCACCTGTGCCACGTGTCCGTTATGACTGAACAAAGAGCACTTTGGCGCTCTGCCGCGATTCTAATCTTGGAACTTTGACCACCAGCTTGCCAACAGCTTTATTCTTAAAGCAAGTGGGAATGGCGACGCAGCAGTGTGTGTCTCGTCCTGCCGTGCTGGACAGACGGCTCGGCGCCTGGACGCGGCTGGTGGGTGAACTGCCACCGCAGCCCTGCGACATCGCAACCGCGGGCGCGAGCGAGCCTCGCCACAGCACCTGCTAAGGCCGTCGTCAGACGGGACGTGAAAGGGTCCGTGGACGAGGAGATGGCACGAACTTTGTTACTTCATAATATGGCGTTCAAGTGTGAAAGACAGAAATGTGGAAGACTGCACTTTAAGGAAAAGTTGGTATTTTCGTTCTTTCTACGGCTCAAACACAAACTGGGTGGTGGCATATCTACACACATGCTCATAAATTAAGGATAATGCTGATACATAGAGAAACACCGCTCAGTTGGGTGGTTTGCGGGATTAAATCACCTCGGGGTATGACCAAACGGTGAATCTGACACGCGGTCGTCGCACTGTGGCGCTGGCAGCAGTCCACATTCGCAGAAGTGTGTTGGTGCATGTCAGATTACGGTCCAGCGAGTAAGTGTGCAGACGTTTTCAGACGTGCTAATGGTGAATACGTGTTGAAAATGGCTCTAAGAACACATATTGGTGAAGTTGTGAGGGGTAGAATACTAGGTCGACTGGAGGCTGGTCAAACACAGCAGGTCATACCACGGGAGATCCGTGTGCCACAAAGTGTAATCTCAGGATTATGACGACGATTCCAGAAGACAGGAAACGTGTCCGGACGGTACAGTACGGGACGTCCACAGTGTAGAACACCACAAGAAGACCGATATCTCACCATCAGTGCCCGCAAACGCCCACGGAGTACTGCAGGTGGCCTTGCCCGGGACCTTACTGCAGCCACTGGAACAGTTGTCTCCAGACACGCAGTCTATAGACGACTGAACAGACATGGTTTATTCACCCGGAGACCTGTAAGGTGCATTCCACTGACCCCTGGTCACAGGAGAGCCCGTAAACCCTGGTATGAAGAACGCAGTTAATGGTCATTGGAACAGTGGTCCCAGGTTATGTTCACGGACGAGTCCAGGTATAGTCTGAACAGTGATTCTCGCCGGGTTTTCATCCAGCGTGAACCAGGAACCAGATACCAACCCCTTGATGTCCTTGAAAGGGACGTGTATCGAGGTCCTGATTTGATGGTGTGGGGTGGGATCATGATTGGTGCACATACACCCCTGCATGTCTTTGGCAGAGGAACTATAACAGGTCAGGTGCATCGGGACATCATTTTGCACCAGTATGTCCGTCTTTTCAGGGGTACAGTGGTTCTCACCTTCCTCCTGGTGGATGATAACGCACGGCCCCACTGAACTGCCATTGTGGAGGAGTACATTGAAACAGAAGGTATCAGGCGAATGGAGTGGCCTGCCTGTTCTCCAGACTTAAACCCCATCGAGCACGTCTGGGATGCTGCACGTCTTCAAATCCCCACGACACTTTAGGACCTCCGACAGGCACTGGTGCAAGAATGGGAGGCTATACCCCAGCAGCTGCTCGACCGCCTAATCCAGAGTATGCCAACCCGTTGTGTGGCCTGTGTACGTGTGCATGGTGATCATATCCCATATAGATGTCAGGGCACATGCGCAGACAACAGTGACGTTGTGTAGCACATGTGTTTTTGGGACGGTTTTCTCAACTTATCACCAATACAGTGGACTTACAGATCTATGTCGTGTGTGTTCCCTATGTGCCTATGCTATTAACACCAGTTTTGTGTAGTGCCACGGAGTGTGGCACCACATTCTGCAGTTATCCTTAATTTATGAGCATGAGTGTACATCTACATCTACATCTAGATCCACACAGATATTCCACAAGCCACCATAGGGAGCGTGGCGGAGGGTACCCTAGTTATTTCCTTTACTGTTCCACTCGCAAACAGAGCTATGGGAAATGAACTGTCTATATTGCTCCATATGAGCCCTAATTTCTCGTATCTTATCTTCGTGGTTCTTACGCGAAATGTATGTTGGTGGCAATATCATCGTTCGGCAATCGCCTTCAAATGCCGGTTATCTAAATTTTCTAAGTATATTTCTCGAAAAGAACGTCGCCTTCTCTCCAGGGATTCCCAACTGAATTCCCGAAGGATCACCGAAACACTTACGTGTTGTTAGAACCTATCGGTAACAAATCTAGCAGCCCAACCCTAAATTGCTTCGATGTCTTCCTCCAATCCGACCAGGTATGGATCCCAAGCACACGATCAGTATTCAAGAACAGGGCGCACCAGCGTCCTATATGCGGCCTCCTTTACGAGTGAACCACTCTTCCCTAAAGTTCTCTCAATAAACCGAACTTGACTATTCGCCTTCCCTACCAGTTTCCACGTGCTAGTTCCATCTTATATCGCTCTGCAACATCACGCTAAGATATTTAAACGACTTGACTGCGTCAATCAGGACACTAATAATAATGTATCTGAACATTACAGGTTTGATATCAGTGTCAACTTACACTTTTTTCCACATTCAGGGTTAGCTACCATTCATCACATCGACTCGAAATTTTGTCTAAGTCGTCTTGTATCTTCCTACGGTTACTCGACTTCGGCACCTTACCTTAGCATCGTGGCATTCTCAGCCGCCCACCCCGGCCGTTATATCATTTATGTACTCGTATATAGAGAACAACAGTGACCCTATCACGCTTCTGTGGGGCACTCCTGACGATACCTTTCTCAGTGATAAACATTCGCCGTCGGGGACAACATACTGGGTTCTATTATTCTCTCACATATCTGTGAACTTAATCCATACGCTCGTACCTCCGTTAACAGCCTGCAATAGCGCACCGTGTCAAATGCTTTTCGGAAATCTAGAAACATTGAATATGCCTGTCGTCCTTCATCCATAGTTCGCAGTACATCATGTGAGAAAAGGGCAAGCTGAGTTTCGCACGAGCGATGCTTTCTAAAACCATGCTGATTCGTGGACATAGGATTCTCAGTCTGAAGAAAGTTTGTTATATTAGAATTGAGATTATGTTCAAGGATTCTGCAGTAAACAGAAGTTAAGGATATTCATCTGTAGTTTCGCTGGTCCGTTCTTTTACCCTTCTTATATACTGGACTCACCTGCGCTTTTGTCCAGTCGCTTGGAACTTTGTGTTGGGCGAGAGATTGACGATAAACACAAGCTAGGTAAGGGGGCAATGCTGTAAAGTATTCTCTGTGAAATCGAACTGGGATTCCATCCGAACCTGGTGATTCATTTGTTTTCAAATCTTTCACTCGTTTCTCTGCGCCAGTGATGCTTATTACTGCGTCGTCCACAACGGAAGTCTGTCCGATGGTCAAATGACGGTGTGTTTGTAACATTCTTCTGTGTTAACCATTTCTTGAACGTCAAATTTCAAACCTGGGCTTTCGTTTTGCTGTCTTCAACTACCACACCAGACTGGTCAACAAGGGACTGAATAGAAGCCTCAGACCCGCTTAGCGATTTTACATCAGAATTTTCTCGAGTTCTCTGCCAGATCTTTTGGTATGGTGTGACGGTGGTTGTATGCTTCTCACATAGATATTTTTACAGACGCACGAATTACATAATTGCAGATGAAGTCCATAACAGGTGGATTTTTATTTATTTATTTTTTACTTACGTCCTGTGAACCCACTCTCTTTCAAAGGGCCAACACACCTGTGATTTCCGGAAATCGTGTCGTTATTAATGAGATTTCTTGGAATGAAATGGCGGCATGTGTCACACTGGTGGTAAAAAAATTTTGTTATTTGCTGGTTTCCGTATTATAACTTGATTGTTTGTAAAATACTCCTTCCCAAGGTAAGGGTACATTGAGGATTTAGCAAGAAAGCATCGTCATTGGTGCGATTTGTTGCGATTAAATGTCAGTTAATGATATATCAGCTGTTATCGGGAGCGATCTTAACTGGAATGAACACATGAAACAAGTAGCAGCAAAAGCAGATGTTAGATTGAGATCCATAGAAAGAATCTTAAAGAAAAGTAATTGATCCATTGAAGAGGCGGCCTACAAGACGCTTGTTCGACCGATTCTTGAGCACTGTTCATCAGTCTGCGAGCTTTACGAGGTAATACTTGTCCGCACCCGGTAGCTGATGGTCAGCATCACGGATTGTCAATTCTCTGGGCCCGGGTCGATTCCCGGCTGGGTCGGGGAATATTCCCTGCCCAGGGACTGGGTATTGTGCTGTTCTCATCATCATCCTATCATCCTCATCGACTGCAGGTCGCCGAAGTGGCGTCAAATTGAAAGAGCGGCTCCCGGCGAACGGTCTGCCCGACGGGGGGCCCCTAACCATAGGATTAAATTTTAAAAAATAAAAAAAAAAAAAATAGAGTAAGACTAATAGAGAAGATCCAACGAAGAGCGGCGCGTCTCGTCACGGGATCGTTTCGCCCGCGCGACTGCGTTACTGACGAGGGGGGGGGGGGGGGGGGGGGGGGGCACGACGTTTGGAACGCGGATTTACTGCAAACTTCGTACACTCGTAGTACTCCATTAGGATATAACAACATGTGTAAGCAGTAGCGCGTACTTCTCAGACGTTATTGAGAAAATCGCAAGATAATTCCGATCGTCAGATATATACACCCGTGCGTGGCCGTTTTTACCAGGAAGCGCTGGCAGGCGAGTGGTTAGCGTTCAAGCCTCGTAATCGCTGGGTCGCTGCATCGAATGTTATTGCTCAATCTCGTGCGGCTAGAAGCCGCCTGTCCCTCTAAGAAGAAAAGTAATCGCTGACAGCACGAAGGATGTCAGGCGACTAGTTAGCAGGCTAGAGTCTCGTTCGTTATCGGAATTAACCGGACAAATCGCTCCACCAACTAAGAACGGCCATGCACCATCAGCCACCGAATCAAGAAAGAGTTATCAATCCGTCAATCCTCCCGGTGTCCGGGCCTGGTGAGTTTTCCCGTGTTGAGTCAAATTAAGCCGCAGGCTCCACTCCTGGTGGTGCCCTTCCGTCAATTCCTTAAAGTTTCAGCTTTGCAACCATACTTCCCCAGGAACCCAAAAGCTTTGGTTTCCCGGAGACTGCCCGCCAAGTCATCGGAGGAACTGCAGCGGATCGCTGGCTGGCGTCGTTTATGGTTAGAACTAGGGCGGTATCTAATCGCCTTCGAACCTCTAACTTTCGTTCTTGATTAATGAAAACATACTTGGCAAATGCTTTCGCTTCCGTTCGTCTTGCGACGATCCAAGAATTTCACCTCTAACGTCGCAATACGAATGCCCCTGCCTGTCCCTATTAATCATTACCTCGGGTTCCGAAAACCAACAAAATAGAACCGAGGTCCTATTCCATTATTCCATGCACACAGTATTCAGGCGGGCTTGCCCGCTTTAAGCACTCTAATTAGTTCAAAGTAAACGTGCCGGCCCACCGAGACACTCAATAAAGAGCACCCTGGTAGGATTTCAACGGGGTCCGCCTCGGGACGCACGAGCACGCACGAAGCGGTCGCACGCCTTCGGCTCGCCCCACCGGCAGGACGTCCCACGATACATGCCAGTTAAACACCGACGCGCGGTGAACCAACAGTGTGGGACACAAATCCAACTACGAGCTTTTTAACCGCAACAACTTTAATATACGCTATTGGAGTTGGAACTACCGCGGCTGCTGGCACCAGACTTGCCCTCCAATAGATACTCGTTAAAGGATTCAAAGTGTACCCGTAATCGCTGGGTCGCTGGATACAATCCCGCTCGTCAGTTCTTTTTTTTATTTCTAACACAGTCATTTTCTTTACTATTTACATTACAGTTGATGTAATGGGAAAAATACGTGTAATCGAATGAACTTTTATTAAATTTACAGTGTTATTTGGCAGTCTACAAATTTTTATTATCACGAATAATATAATGTTCATAGCTACCGACTAGTAAACGGCCAAACGCATAAAGTGATATTGAAAATGTATGCTTGTCCGTGATTTCAGAAATCCCTTATACCTGGAAGGAGCCCGAAACGATTTGTTACGTCCAAGTTTTGACCGGCACGGACGGCTTTCGAAAGATGTACAATTAATCGTCGCTTTCGACATTACGATTACAAATTGCGGAATGGTATTTTTGGTAAAAACGTGAAAAACAAAATTAAACGGCACCAGCTGCATTGAATAAATGCTACGTTTCCGTACACGCAAGGTCTTTTGAGGTTTTCCGTGGAAAAACAAACCTCGTTAACATTTTGAAAAACCTCTCTTACAGCCGATAATTTGGAAGCAAACCATGCATATCGCAACATTTCCTTAAATATCGGCGCTAATCATTGGTCATGCAGTATCGAGTGCATTTTAATAGCGTCTTCACGAGAAGCAGTTTCTCGTTCTCTTTCGATTAAATACGAACAATTTTGAAGACACGGACAAACATACATTTTCAGTATTATTTTATGCGTTTGGTCGTTTGCTAGTCGGTAGTTATGAATATTACATTATTTGTAATAATAAAAATTTGTAGACTGCCAAAAACACTGTAAATCTAATAAAAGTTCATCCGATTACACGTATTTTTCCCGTTACATCAATTGTAATATAAATAGTAAAGAAAATGACTGTGTTAGAAATTTAAATAAAAAAATCTACGAACGGGATTCGATCCAGCGACCAACCGATTACGTGGCTTGACCGCTAACCACTCGCCTGCCGACGCTTCCTGGTAAAAACGGCCACGCACGGGTGTATATAGTTGACGATATTTGACGATCGAAGTTATCTTGCGATTTTCTCAATAACGTTTGAGAAATACGCGCTACTGCTTACACGTTTTGTTCTCCTAATGGAGTTCTACGACTGTACGAAGTTTGCAGTAAATCCGCGTTCCAAACGTCGTGGCCTCCCCATGTGAGATTCTCAACAAACTCCAGTGACAAATGCTACGAAGCGACGTAGTGTGTGACGAAGAGGTTTACTGTTGAAATTTCGAGAGTACACTTTCCGGGAAGATTTGGCCAACATATTACTTCCTCTTACATACGTCTCAGAAAATGACAACGAGAAAATTCTGGAAGTTAGAGCAAACACAGAGGCTTACCGACAATGATTCTTCTCACGCCCCATTCACCAATAGAACAGGATGAGGCGTGGTTCGGAGAGGAGGGGAATCAGCTAGAAGCATCAGAAGGCTTCCGCCATACAACGTCACGTGCTTTGCGGGTTATTGACGTAGATGTGAAGCCTTCAGCGCACTGTGATATCAAAGACACAGCGTGGCTAACACTAGTTTACAGATGAAGAACGGAAAATGGCGACAAAGAGAGTGCACTCAAGTCAGAAATAGTATTACCTGACAGAACAAGACAGCAGGGTAATCATGTAAACAAAATGGACTTAAAATATAGAATGTTTCGAGAACGATTATTAGAGCGCAAAAAGCACAGATTATTATCTGGTGTAACCCTGTTTCCATTAACTGCTATTTATTTTTAAAAAAGAAGTGAAGAAAATGATATGTTAGAAGAACTGAAGCTCTATTCTCCTTACAGAAAATACAAAGACAAAATACACTGAGGCCTGGTGGTCAAGGAAGGCAGGATTCGGTTACGATTGTGGACGGGGCCGTAATCAGTTACTGTTGGTTGACTTTCCTTTCAATCACACAAAATTTATTTAAAATCAACAACAAATTAAAATAATGGCAATAATTTTATAATTGTTTCACGGCTGAAGGCCTTAATGTCAATAAACTAAGAATTGATTAAACTTGCTGCAACTTACAATTACAGTTATTAAAATATAAAAGACAAGTGACCAAGGTCTTAAAGCTCGCTGCAAAAATACAATTGCCAAATTAAAATGTTAAGACAAGTAACGACACTCACGGCTGAAGGCTTTAATGGCAATAAATTAAGAATTGTTTCATGGGTGAAGGCCTTAATGGTAATAAATTAAGAATGTTTAACTTGTCGCAAATTACACACTACAGTTATTAAAATATTGAAAGCAAATCACCAAGGTCTTAAAGGTTAACTGCTAAAGTACAATTGGCACATTAGATTTTAAGACAAGTAGTTACAGTCACGGCTGAAGGCCTTTAACGCCAAGAATAGCAATTATTAAAAAAATTAAACAAACATACTGTCAAATAGCAAAGAAATAGCAAAAGTTAACTTAGAAAACAGGCAACATATCGCCAAACAGGTGAGACAAAATGATAGTAAACTTTGTAGCACAACCGTTTAAACTTGCTGCAACGCCAAGAGTAGCAATTATATTAACAAAATTTAGAAACACACAATAAAACAGCAAATATAATAACAAGGTTAATTCAAAAGAATAAGCAACTGATCACCAAACAGGTGAGACAAATAATACAAAATAATACAAAAAAAAATAATAACACAGTAATAAACACAAGGGCTAGTCACAGACAGTGCTCCATGAATTGACCCCTGAGTAGGTCAGGCCAAAAACACTTTGGCGAGCGATGAGAAGGACAGCCAAGAGTTGCATTCACTTCACAAGGTGGTAACTCAGACTAGTGGCAGTCTAACGAATGACTAATGAAAATCTTGCTGAAGCTACCTGACGCCCGAAAAACCAAATGCAACCTTGGAAATAACGCTAAAGCCGGAACTGGCGGTCTGCACTACATTCACAGAATACTGGGCTCAGAGCGCCCGGAACGTGAAAGGAATCACTACCACCAAAGTAGAAGAATCACCAACAGGCCTAAAATCAACCAACAGGCCTCACGAGACAGCAGCGGCAAGGCGGGGAAACATACACTGCCGTTACCTACACCAACCCCAGGGCACGTAACTGGGACGTTAGCGGCCACCAGGCAGGAAAAATACCACTGGTTGAACTTAACAAATCGTAACAAGCTGAAGGTAGTAAATAGTAATGAGAAGTCCACGAAAGCAAATCAGATACGCCTTCCCCAAGTACTCCACTCGCTGCTCTTCGCTTCAGTAACACTACGAGCAGGAACACGATCCCAAGTTACTGGAGAATCGCGAGATTTCACAATGGTGGAGGTTTCTTTACTTGAATTGAAATGCATTCAACTTAAGGCTTGCAGGATCCCGTTTAGGACGAGGTCGTGCACCCTCGTGACCACAGCCCTTCGATCCGGCAGTCCACGTGCTCCGCCAGCGGTCCTGGCGTGCTGTCGCATTGCACGGACCTGGCTCCTCCTGAGTCCCCAACCGAACTGCTCACTCACCAGACCTGCAAGAACAACGACGTCACCCCATAGACAGGGCCATAGTTACAACATATCGATAACGCCACTGCTGCCACTAGCAGACAGGCAATGCTTGCGGCCGGCCGCGGTGGTCTAGCGGTTCTAGGCGCTCAGTCCGGAACCGCGCGACTGCTACGGTCGCAGGTTCGAATCCTGCCTCGGGCATGGATGTGTGTGATGTCCTTAGGTTAGTTAGGTTTAAGTAGTTCTAAGTTCCAGGGGACTGATGACCACAGCTGTTAAGTCCCATAGTGCTCAGAGCCATTTGAACCATTAGCAATGCTTGCGAAACCGAGTGGCGCCAGTAAACACAAGAAAAATACAAACAACAGCAACCATGTCAACTAAACGATACAGTCAGGCCTCCAACAGAGGACGGAAACCTACAACAGCACCAACACGAACCGCAGTAAGGCTCATACACACATCAAAAAAAATTTTGCATCACTTCAGTTCCGAGACTTCCAGAACCTGTACAGAAAATTGGAATACAGATCAACGTAGACATCATTTCCGCCCTTTTTAGTGCCCATGAAAAGCACACATTGCATCTTGTACCACCATACAGCGAGACCTTCAGAGGTGGTGGTCCAGACTGCTGTACACAGTGGTACCTCTAACACCCAGTAGCATGTCCTCTTGCATTGATGCATGCCTGTATACGTCGTGGCATATTATCCACAAGTTCATCAAGCCACTGTTGTCCCTGACTGTCCCACTCCTCAACGGCCATTCGGCGTAGATCCCTCAGAGTGGTTAGTGGGTCACGTCGTCCATAAACAGCCCTGTTCAATTTATCCCAGGCATGTTCGATAGGATTCATATCTGGCCACTCTAGTCGAGTGATGTCGTTATCCTGAAGGAAGTCATTCACAGGATGTGCACGATGGGGGCACGAATTGTCGTCCATGAAGACGAGTGCCTCGCCAATACGCTGCCGATATGGTTGCACTATCAGTCGGAGGTTGGCATTACGTATCATACAGCCGTTACGGCGCCTTCCAGCGGCGTACGTCGGCCCCACATAATGCCACCCCAAAGCAGCAGGGAACCTCCACCTTGCTACACTCGCTGGACAGTGTGTCTAAGGCGTTCAGCCTGACCGGGTTGCCTCCAAACACGACTCCGACGATTGTCTGGTTGAAGGCATATGCGACACTCTTCTGTGAAGAGAACGTGAAGCCAATCCTGAGCGGTCCATTGAGCATGTTGTTGGGACCATCTGTACCGCGCTGTATGATGTCGTGGTTGCAAAGATAAACCTCGCCATGGACGTCGGGAGTGAAGTTGCGCATCATGCAGCCTAATGCGCACAGTTTAAGTTGTAACACAGCGTCCTTTGGCTGCATGAAAAACATTATTCAACACTGTGGCGTTGCTCTTAGGATTCCTCCGAGCCATAATCCATAGGTAGAGGATATCCACTGTGGTAGTAGCCACTGGACGGCCTCAGTGACGCATGTCATCGACAGTTCCTGTTTCTCTGTATCTCCTCCATGTGCGAACAACATCGCTTTCGTTCACTGCGAAACGCCTGGACACTTCCCTTAATGAGAGTCCTTCCTGCCACAAAATAACAATGCGGACGCGATCGAGCCGCGGTATTGACCGTCTAGGTGTAGTTGAACAACACGAGCCGTGTACCTCCTTCCTGGTGAAATGACTGGAACTCATCGCCTGTCGGATCCCCTCCGTCTAACAGGCGCTGCTCATGTATAGTTGTTTACATCTCTGGGAGAGTTCAGTGACATCTCCGAACGGTCACAGGGACTGTGTATGTGGTACATTATCCACAGTCAACGGCTATAGTCAGGAGTTCTGGGAACCGGGATTATGCAAAACTTATTTTGATGTGTGTATAAAATGAAAACATGTAACTGAATCTGTGAATTCCTTCAGATGCTTTGAAAATATACCGTAAGAATAACAGTCGCGATATTCATCTGTGTCCTCGTTGGCTCAGATGGATAGAGCGTCTGCCATCTAAGCAGGAGATCCCGGGTTCGAGTCCCAGTCGGGGCACACATTTTCAGCTGTCCACATCGAGGTATATCAACAACACCTGTCGGCAGCTGAGGGTTTCAGTTAGTCATCAAAGAAATAGTTGTTGGAAGCACTTTTTCAGGACATAGTAAAGTCAAAATTAAAAGCAATGATGGTAACATTAAGAATGTAACAGGCATTACACTGTCAAATGCAGAGGAGAGAGCGGATAGGTGGAAAGATTACATTGAAGGGCTCTGTGAGGGGGAAGATTTATCTGATCTTATAGAAGAAGAAACAGGAGTCGATTTGGAAGAGATAGAGTATCCAGTATTAGAATTAGAGTGTAAAAGAGCTTTGGAAGACTTAAGATCAAATAAGGCAGAAGGGATAGATAACATTCCATCAGAATTTCTAAAATCACGACTATTCACGTTGGTGTATAGAATGCATGAGTCTAGCAATATACCGTCTAACATTCGGGAAAATATCATCCACATGATTTCAAAGGCTGCAAGAGCTGACAAGTGCGAGAATTATCGCATGTTTAGCTTAACAGCTCATACATCCAAGTTGCTGACGAAAGTAACATATAGACTAATGGAAAAGAAAACTAGCGATGTGTTGGATGACGACCAGTTTGGCTTTAGAAAAGGTAAAGCAGCAGAGAGGCAATTCTGACGTTGCTGTTGATAATGGAAGCAAGACTAAAGAATAACGAAGACACGATCATAGGATATGTCAACCTGGAAATAGCGCTCGACAGTGTCAAATGGTGTAATATGTTCGAAATTCTGAGGCAAATAGGGGTAAGCTGTAGGGAGAGACGGGTAATATGCAACATGTACAAGTGCCAAGAGGGAATAATAAGAATGGACGACCAAGAACGAAATACTCGGATTAAAAGGGTCTAAGACAGGGATGTAGTCTTTCGTCCCTACATCTATACATCGAAGAAACAATGGCGGAAATAAAATGAAGGTTCCAGAGTGGAATTAAAATTTACGGTTAATGGATATTTATGATAAGGTTCACTGGCGACGTTGCTATCCTCAGTGAAAATGAAGAAAAATTACTGAATCCGCTAATTGGAATGAACAGTCTGAAGATTACAGAATATGGATTGAAGAAAGACGAAAGTGATGAGAAGTAGTAGAAATTAAAGAAGCGAGAAACTTAACATCGGGATTCGCGGTAGTAAAGTAGATTAAGGTGTTTCTTTTACGGATTTAATATAAATTATATCTTTGAAAATATTAGTATGAATTTTAACTGGATGACGGTGAAACACTATATTTTAATGTAATGCTTAGCTGAAGGCCCTACTTCTGCAGAATAAAACATGAAAGAGATAAATTTTCTTCATAGTTTTACTCCCTTACATAATTATGATTATTTTTGTAATACTTAACGTAAGTCCACCGTAGTTATTGAATTAAAATAGAAAAATATGTGCGACGCTAACGAAATAGTCTGCTGTGACGGCTAAGGAGAGAGAGAGGGAGTAACCATCACTTTTCACTCAAGACCAGAGAACGTAGGGCGCTCTCTTGTTTCATAGAGAGCACAAATTTATGACATGTCATTGCTTTTAAATGACATATTGTCAACATATAATTAAATCTTTCGCTTTCATACAGTTTCAAATCACTTCACACATTTATTTACGCAGAGAAAAAAATAAATTATTTATCACACTCAAATGATATCCACTAAGTTTGGGGTCTATTTTCGTTCCTTGTCTTTCCATGAGTAGTACTTCAAGATGAAGTTAAGGAAGTCTGCCACCTAGATAGCAAATAACCTGTGACGAACGGAGCAAGGAGGACATGGGAAGCAGCCTAGCACTGGAAAAAAGCGTATTCCCGGCCAAGAAAAGTGGACTAGTATCAAACGTTGCCATTAATTTGAGGAAGAAATTTCTGAGAATGTACGCCTGGAGACAGCATTGTAAGGTAGTGAAACATGAATTGTGGGAAGGCCGGAACAGCAGAGAATCGAAACATCTGAGATGTAGTGCTGCAGAAGAATGTTGAAAATTAGGTGGACTGATGAGTTAAGGAATAGGAAGTTCTCCAGAAAACTGACGAGGAAACGAATATACGGAAAATACTGATAAGAAGAAGGGACAGGACGGCAGAACATCTGTTAAGACATCAGGGAACGACTTCCATGAAACTAGAAGGAACTGTAAAGGGTAAAATCGTAGAGGAAGACAGAGACTGGAATACATCCAGCAAATAGTTGAGGACGTAGGGTGCAGGTGCTTCTTTGAGATGAAGAGGTTGGCACAGGAGCAGAATTTGTGGCGGGCCGCATCAAACCAGTCAGAAGACTGATTACTCAAAAGAAGATGTTGGATTTGATGGTGGAACTTCATGAACTTGGGTTGCTTCAAAAATAGAAAATACTGTTTGCTGCATTCCATTAACTGCAGGTGACAATGGCCCCGCTGTGGCTTCTGAGGCCTTATCCGCATTTGTTGCACACTGCTGAGGAGGAAAATACATAGACGAAGAAACTGTGGAGTCACGAGGATAAATCTTACATTTTTTTGAAACCATTTGCAGGCACTTACATTGTTGCAGCTCTGCAATATGCCCAATGCATCAATGACTCAACGTCTTTGTCTCTCAAACATTGGAAAGGTGTTGGTTCAAAATGGTTCAAATGGCTCTGAGCACTATGGGACTTAACATCTGTGGTCATCAGTCCCCTAGAACTTAGAACTACTTAAACCCGACTAACCTAAGGACATCACACACATTCATACCCGAGGAAGGATTCGAACCTGCGACCGTAGCAGTCGCGCGGTTCCGGACTGAGCGCCTTAACCGCGAGACCACCGCGGTCGGCGGAAAGGTGTTGGCTGGAAGAAAACTCTGAACATCAGTTTGTACAAACATGCCAAAGTTCCTGTATCCGAGAAAGTGTAACCTATTGTACCCGATATTACGGACCAAATCTTACCTCCATTTTGGCGCAGCCTAACCCTAAGTAACTGTGGCCGGTACGTTTTGTCACTAAAGTAAGAAAGAGCATGCTTCAAACTACTGTCTCATGTGAGTACTGGTTCCCGCAGCGAGCTATGGAGTGCAACACAAAGCAAGTTAGGTATTCAGCTACCCGGATTTAGGCAACCACCCAAAGTGTAGGAACTTTACCCTTGAGCAGTGCGCGGCTTGTGTTCATACCGTTTCTTGCTTGACAGGTTGTCTTTACGGAACTGTCGCCTCGTTACTTATTCGATTTAATGGGGTCAATAAGTTGCTGGCTTTCCTGCCCATGAGTGCCAGCAGCGGTGCGTACCGATAAGAGCACTGTCGTATTATCTTTGAAGCGACCGCTAGTATTTCCGGCTCGTCGTTTGTCGGGAGTGGAGTTGGGAGGGAACAGCAGTCAGGTGTGGACTGCCAGTACTCACCCTACCACTGGCGACACACGCGCACTGTCCGAAGGGAGGAGGCTTGAGCGGGGCGACCGTTGGTTGGTCGTTCGGTCGGTCGTCTCATCGGAAGACGTGTATTTGGTCGGCGACCGCTCATGGAACCTCTGTGTGTGTCTACTTTTGATTCGTCCTTGTTGTTCCACTGTGATTGGTTTTAGGGTTTTAGGAGTTCTTGGTGCAAGTGTCTACGTGGAACTGTGTGTAGCTTGTGTGATTTCCTCTGAGCAGTTATGAATGCTGTTTGCGTACTGTACTGGAGTAGGCAGTCGGTCGGTTGCGACAGAGCAGCGAGTGTGTGTGTTTCCTCGCAGTGTTGATGCTGTCCGGCACGGCGTGTAGTTCGACAGCCTTTGGTGCTGTTCATATTTTAGAGTGGTTATTGTGCCTTGGATGTTTTTAGACGCCAATTTTGAAGACGTAGTGCTGCTGGTATCTTCGTCCTGGCTGATATTTTCCGTTGTAGTGCCGTTGGTCGGCGAAAGGAAATTGATTAGGTTGTTGGTCGGTCCTTCAGCCGTACCAGGGTCGGGTTGCCATCCGATTATTTAGTCTTATTCTTGGCTGCCTGTCTCATCTAAACTTACGTTAGCGTTACCTCCTCAGGCCGACTCTTGGAACACTTCTGAACACCACTATTCTGTTGTTTTTAGATTGTGATTTTTGTCTCAAGTACTGTGCGAGGCCTTCAGCCGCCTATTAATTTAGTTGGTTTGATTTTAAAATAAGGCGTTCAGCCGACTTAAACTAAGCTTTCAAGATTAATTTGCCTAAAACTAATTTTGAAGAGGATATTAGGGCTCCATTTGAAATCTATGTTATCCAGGCCATAAGCCTTGAGTTGTTCCATGTTCAGTATATGGCCTTCAGCCGAGCTTTTACGTGAAATATATTTTTTAAGATAAGGCCTTCAGCCGCCTTAAGTTAAAATTCTGAAGATTCTTTATTTAAACTAATTTTTAAGAAAGTTTTACTCTATGTCCAGTGTGCGGCCTTCAGCCGAGTATTTGCGTAATTTTTTTATTATTATTTATTTAAAAAGGCCTTTAGCCGCGTGTATTCCTTAAAGCAATTTTAATAACTTGTGTTCGGGCTTTCAGCCATATTGTTTTGAATCCTTTTAAGGGCATGTGTGATTAAGTGTTTTTAGGAAAATAAAATGGTGTGTTTTGAGCAACTGACAGTAACTGACTTTGGCCCCTTTCCACAATTATAACCTGGTCCGCTCTGTCCTTTGATCCCAGATCTCAACCCTTTTGGTTTTTGTAGAAATCTCTTTACGTTATTCTTTTGTACAACAATAATGTAAAGAGGATTCTACAGAACCTAATAATGTGTGGGACAAGAACTGAATGAAAGTACACAGTGATGATGCGGGACGGTGCCAATACATTCTTATGCGTTTATACACAACAGTTGTCTACATAGCAGGTAGATCCGAATTCCTGTAAGCTTGTTTACTGTTTACATATTCTTCCTTCAGTGCGACACATTTTTCCAACGACGGCTGACTAGATGGAGAATTTGGCTGTAAAAGTATACAGTCTGGCTGTTCAGGCAACGTTTTACCTCGAAAATCACTCGCCGTCGTCCTGGAAATACTCGGCAAGCAGTGCATACCTTCATCCGACGACGGAAGAAGATGTCGCTGGGTGCTACATCAGTAGAGTAGCTGGAGTGAGGCAAAATTTGATGCTGCAATGAAGTAGTATGCGTGCTTGTTCAAAATGGTTCAAATGGCTCTGAGCACTATGGGACTCAACATCTGAGGTCATCAGTTCATCAGTCCCCTAGAACTTAGAACTACTTAAACCTAACTAACCTAAGGACATCACACATCCATGCCCGAGGCAGGATTCGAACCTGCGACCGTAGGAGTCGCGCGGTTCTGGACTGATGCGCACAGGACCACTGGGCCACAGCGGCCGGCAAACGCTATTTACAGATTTTAATTATCGACAATGCTTATTGTTGGTAAGGATGGACCAAAATCACAAGTGCACCCTGAGAGGGCAGGCCCGAAACTCCTAAGATAGCTCACGATCGATTTTGCAGGAGGCAATACGTGAATCTGTATATAAAACCTGATTCCATATAAAGAGGCAACGGTTTGGTGAAAAATAGCCTCGGATGACGTAATTGTGCAATGTTGTGTTAATCCAAGGCAGTCTTCGGTTTTCGAGGTGGCAATACGCTAACTAGTGTGTGAAGTGCAACTCCGCGTGTAGACGGAATTAATTGTTGAAGTCGGCCCGGAAACCATATTTGTGCAATCTCATGTTAATTCCAAGATCGCGTGAAGCAATTTTGTGACTTTTGCGTTTTGCGGTGCTTGGGAACTAATGAATAATGACCGGGAATCTTGTTATGAATTAACGACGGACTGGCTCATATCGTTTTAATAATTTTGCGACTGGTGAAATAAAACAAAATTTAGTGGCACCCTAACGTTTTAATATTCTTATTATGCTTAGTATTTGATCTTTGGGATAAATTATAAAAGTATAGATCGCAACCAGTCACCTTTTAATGAACAAGCCTGGCGACACTTAGCATTTAAACCTACCCACTTTTCCACATGATTATGCACTGTTTATGGCACAAGTGTTAGGGCTCGTGACCGACGGAGAGAAAACCAATGGGGGGCAACATGTAAGGCACGCGAGGTTAAAAACTTGGCTATAATTCAGTTACGATAAGTAGGTGCGGACGCACCATTTCATTTGTAAACGACACATTGTGTACCCAAGTACAGTGGCAGACGATATTTCGAACATTCATTCTCCTGTCTGCTGTGATAGTGTTGTATTGCATCCAAGTGCGTAGAAGTGTGACCAAACCGGGAGACTGCATTTTCAACAAGCGCTTCTGCAGCACTCGTGTGGTAATGTTACAATTGTCATCCCTCGCTAGTGATGGCGTGACACGCGACAACCCTTGTGCGGGAAAATTCATTTAAACAGCGTTTAATTTTAATAGGAGGCACTAAACTCTCATTATAGTGTTGCAGTATGACAGTGCATATGACAGTACATTGTTGCCGTAAACTACCAACAATACAGCGTAGGTTGTTGGAGCGTTGTTCTCCTTAAAATCCAGCAAAGGAATACTACTTGATGCTACATTTTATCAGTGGGTTGCGTCGTTTTGTCTGCAAATGTCCATAAATTATTCGACAACTTTATAGTTGTGACTTCCGACTACCACTCGTTCCTGACGGACCAAGGTGTCGTAGTCATTAGCAGATGGTGGACTCACATTCGGGTGGAAGATAACTAAAAACTTTGCCCAACATGTATTATTTAAGTTTTCTGCGATTTTCCTCAACAGGTTAAGGCGATTCTCGAGGTGGTTTCATTTCGAACACACGATCGATTTTCTGTCCCCATACTTCCAGAATCCGAGGCTGTACTCAATCATTAATAAGCTTATTGTTGACAAGATTTTAAACCCTAGTCTTCCTTCCTTCCATGGTACTAAAGGGAGCCATAGGAGCCCAAAATAGTACTCTAGGGCAGAGACTGGTCTGTATACAACAAATAATTGAGATTGTTGCGCATCAGTGCTACTCAGAGATGATGTCGATGTTCTTACATGACTGAAGGTAGAGGTATGTCACGTAAAACCGGCCGTAAGATTAATGACACAAAACATAGAATAGAAACAGAGCAGACAAACCTTCACCGCTTTGGTGAAACAGTTTTATATCTTACATACTCGAATAGCATCCGTCATTCCAACAATTCCAAGAATGCGATCGAAGAATCCAATGTACTGCCCATTTTTCAACCCATTCCACTTTATATGTTAGCAGGACTGTATCCAGCTAAACCAAAAATGGGGGGGGGGGGGGGATGGGGAGGACTCTTAGTTTTTCGAAAGACGACTTATACCAACACTGTCTTTTCTCCTGCTTTCTCGTGAGCTGTCACATTAGAATACTTGTGGGCCTATGTTGTCGGCAAGCCATCCGCCATGATGCTCCAGCAGGAACGTTTAAAGCCTTTGTCAAATCGCACTTAAATACGTACTGAGAGATTCGCTCAGAATATACCAAGTACAGGTGTCCTTTTTTGCGCTAGTGAATTCACAAGTGTTTTTGGATGCTGGTATAGCATTATCTATGCTTTTGTATTACTTGCTACATGATTATGGAAAAAGGTAAATGTGTATCGAAGTCATTTTGAATGCATTTTCAAAATGATAAAAATTTGCGAGAGAGAGGAAGGTAGATGTCTCTGGAATAACTCGAACAGATTTCTCATGATGTTCACAGTATGCCTACGCACGTGCTGTTTACAATTCTCAACTTGCAACCGTTCTAAAATATTTTTAAGCGTTATTAATACTTTCTGTTCCTCCACAAGTCCACCGATACCACCTTAAGAAGGTCAGCGTTAGTATTAAGAGATTCACTGACACATGCTCAAACAGGCCAGCCTTTATGTCATCAGAACCCTGTGTCAGTTTCTCTCGTAATGTTGACAAAGCTACATTTAGCTTTCCAGCTGTTATTGGCTCTACGTAAATGTTTATGTCTACTGGTTTGCTTGCTCGTGTGTGATCTTCATTCTGTGCGTCGGGAGGCCAGAGGAACACAATTCTTCTCGTGTTCTGGAACTGAACTTGAAATGGGATTGCTCAGTCGTTTTACTGTCATAGGTCTTGTTTTCTATCATCCTTTGTCTTGATTATAGCGATAAATAATTTTCTATACATTTTATCTCCGTTGTCCTCACATTTTATCTGCTTCTCATTTCGTTGTGGCTATTCTGTATATTGTGGATACTTATATTTCGTCTGTGAGGTTTTTTTACAGTTTTAAGGAAGCAGCTTTACTTTCGTTTATATTTTTCGCAAGTTTTCGATGCATATCTTACGGCCCCTTTTCTGAAATTTCTGTTCTTTTACTTTGTTGGAGTTGAGTTGTTTTTTAATATATTTCATTTTTGCTTCATGTTACAGATGGTACAGTCTTTTTTTAAGGACGGCCATGATTATGGTAGTACTGATGTGCGATGCTATTGCCTTTAATAAACGTACTACAGGCACCTGTATTACTAGTTAACAACTTTTCTTTCATCTTCCACCCACTGGGCACTGCGATTTTATCGGTTACCTTATATGTAATATAAGAAACTAATTTGAAATTGCCTTATCGTTTAAAATAATTGCTATAAACCTCGGGAAATCAAAGCTACAAATATCAGTCAGCACCCTTCCGTCTTTAATACGTAACATGTTCAACATAAAATTCCATAACATTCTGGAGGAGTTTAGTACCAGCATTAGTGAGAGATCACCTACCAAGGGAATCTAATTACAGTCTCGATAAGTATATCGTCAATATTTGCAGCCTACTTCCTCAGTTTCTAATTCAATGCTGTTAGTTGTTGTGCAGATAGGAACGAGTGCAACCTGTCTTTTGGAATTGAATTTTTATTATTGTTTGTATTAGGCATCTCATTTGCTGTCAACTGGACATACATAACGCGTAGGAAACATAAAAACTGCTGAAGATACCTAATGCAAATTGATGAAAAATATTTGACTGATAACAGTAATAAAGGTCTAGGCGCAAAGAAGGCGTAACAGCTATTCTTATAAGTCAAATAAATAAGGTTGTGACAAATGTTTCACAAGGTATCATCACATGCTGATGCCTTACGATGTTTGAGCCAAAAGCTCCAGAAGTGGTATTCATATGCTTGTGAGAGAATCTTGTAATTATTACTAACTTACCAGGTGCTTCTTTCCAAGAAATTTTCAAGAAAATGCCAGCTGAACAATAAAACATGAGCAATCTGAAGGCAGCGTGGAACAAATGTCAAGTAGTCATTAAGTGGCGGAAAGACAAATGATTAGTGTCGTAGCGCAACCATAGAAAGTAAGTAGAACTAACGACTCCTACATTACGCATCCATAAAAATTATAAAAATGGATGTACCTATGTATGTATGTATGTTCACCATCTCCTCGTAAACCACTCGCCCGATTTCAATCGAAGTTGGTACACATGTCATTTCTCGAAAAATTCACTGTGGGGATAAGAACCACTCGTCTATGAAAGGATGAGGGTGGGGGCGAAAAAGCAATGTAGCCTGTATTTAAGTTATCCAGTATCTAAGAATGAGAGCACGCAGACTTTTGCAAAATAAACTTTATACATAATTTTAAACATTTAAGGAACTTTTTCTCACCGGCAACGCCTACAAAATGAAGAAAGAAGAAAAGTTTTTCACTTACTACATTTTCGCTGTTGATGCAATAAAACTGCTACATGAAGCATGACGTTTTAATTTTTTACCTTTTACTACTAACTGCGTTCGTGGCATGTTTTACAGACAATAATCACGTTTACCACTGAATGTACCAGAAAAATTACGTCAGTGTACGGCGGAGCAGAAGATACGACGCCATAAATACTGAATGTCCGTTTAAATTTATTACTTTTTTTCTACTAATACTACTCGAAACACTTTTCGCAGACAGAATACCATATGGGAAGCTGTGGTACAGAAAATGGCCCAGAGATCATCAGTGTGCGTGCGTGCGTGCGTGCGTGTGTGTGTGTGTGTGTGTGTGTGTGTGTAGTGTGTGAAGTGATATGAACCAATGTGTGTATAGTGTTTGCAGTGACTGATAGTGAGATATGAGTGAACAATGTGGCATTACATTATTTAATAAGTTATTTCTAAAAAAAAATATTCTATACCAAGAGTAAATCTAATGATTGTCTCTAACTAAAGTCTGTAAATATATGTCTATACGAATTAGCTTATTTTAAACTGATCTAAATTTGTAAATACTTTGACATGTCCTGTATCCCTGTAAAAAGAGTTCTACGGTGAATAAAGCCGGCCGGGGTGGCCGAGCGGTTCTAGGCGCTAAAATCTGGTACCGCGCGACCGCTACGGTCGCAGGTTCGAATCCTGCCTCGGGCATGGATGTGTGTGATGTCCTTAGGTTAGTTAGGTTTAAGTAGTTCTACGTTCTAAGGGACTGATGACCACAGCAGTTAAATCCCATAGTGCTCAGAGCCGTTTGAACCATTTTTTGATGAATAAGCTACTACTACCACTACATTTGCCGCTGAATTTACCTAGAAAAATATATCACTGTACGATACTAGTTCAGGAGATATGACTTCAAATACTGAGATACGCGGAAAACTGTCGCAACATCCATGAGGTTTTAATTTATTACCTGTTTGCTACTTCCTCCATTCACAACATATTTCGCAGACAGTAGGCCCGTATATCACTGAATGTACCCGCAAAATTGATTCAGCAGATACGCTGTCATAAACATTAAGCTGAGTGAAAAAGAAAGTTCATCACGAAATTCGCTAGACATGCATCTACATCTACATCTTCATCCATACTCCGCAAGCCACCTGACGGTGTGTTGCGGAGGGTACCTTGAATACCTCTATCGGTTCTCCCTTCTATTACAGTCTCGTATTGTTCGTGGAAAGAAGGATTGTCGGTATGCCTCTGTGTGGGCTCTAATCTCTCTGATTTTATCCTCATGGTCTTTTCGCGAGATATACGTAGGAGGGAGCAGTATACTGCTTGACTCCTCGGTGAAGGTATGTTCTCGAAACTTCAACAAAAGCCCGTACCGAGCTACTGCGCGTCTCTCCTGCAGAGTCTTCCACTGGAGTTCATCTATCATCTCCGAAACGCTTTCGCGATTACTAAATGACCCTGCTCTCCGTTGGATCTTCTGTATCTCTTCTATCAACCCTGTCTGGTACGGATCCCACACTGCTGAGCAGTATTCAAGCAGTGGGCGAAAAAGCGTGCTGTGTACCTACTTCCTTTGGTTTCGGATTGCAATTCCTTAGGATTCTTCCACTGAATCAGTCTGGCATCTGCTTTAACAACGATCAACTTTATATGATCATTCCATTTTAAATCGCTCCTTATGCGTACTCCCAGATAATTTATAGAATTAACAGCTTCCAGTTGCTGACCTGCTATTTTGTAGCTAAATGATAAGGGATCTATCTTTCTATGTATTCGCAGCACATTACACTTGTCTACATTGAGATTCAATTGCCATTCCCTGCACCATGCGTCAATTCGCTGCAAATCCTCCTGCACAACCTCTCAACATATCACAGCATCATCCGCAAAAAGCCTCAGTGAACTTCCGATGTCATCCACAAGGTCATTTATGTATATTGTTAATAGCAAAGGTCCTACGACACTCCCCTGCGGCACACCTGAAATCACTCTTACTTCGGAAGACTTCTCCCCATTGAGAATGAGAAGCTGCGTTCTGTTATCTACGAACTCTTCAATCCAATCACACAATTGGTCTGACAGTCCATATGCTCTTACTTTGTTTATTAAACGACTGTGGGGAACTGTATCGAACGCATTGCGGAAGTCAAGAAACCCGGCATCTACCTGAGAACTCGTGTCTATGGCCCTCTGAGTCTCGTGGACGAATAGCGCGAGCTGGGTTTCACACGACCGTCTTTTTCGAAACCCATACTGATTCCTACAGAGTAGATTTCTAATCTCCAGGAAAGTCATTATACTCGAACATAATACGTGTTCCAAAACTCTACAACTGATAGACGCCATAGATATAGGTCTATAGTTCTGCACGTCCCTTCTTGAAATCGGTGATGACCTGTGCCCTTTTCCAATACTTTGGAACGCTACGCTCTTCTAGAGACCTACGGTACAGCTTTGGAAAAAGACATTTAGGTGAAATATGTGTACAAGCACGCGGTAACGTAGACAGAGATGGAAGGACGAGGAGACAGACAGACATAGAGGAGAGGGAAATTGACAGAGAGAGGGGAAAGGAGCAGATAGACAGAGGAAGGAAAGAAGAGGAGATGGAGAGAAACAAGGGGACAAAAAGACAGGCACAGAGATGGGGAAAGAGGAGATGAACAGACAGAGATCTAGGTGGAAGTGTACAGAGAAAGGAAAGAGGTGGAAGCGGACAGAGAGAGGGGAGAGGAGGAGGTGGAGATAGAGAGACGAGAGGAGGAGATGGACATAGAGAAGGGCAGGAGGAGAAGGAGAGTGAGTGGGCGGTGGAGGAGGCGGACAGAGAGAGAGAGAGAGAGAGAGAGAGGGAGGAGACGGACTAATGGAAGACTGGAGTAAATAAACACCAGGCAACTCAGGATTTGTCAGCTAATAGGCTTATAAAGAAATATTACGTAGAGGATATTTCATTTAAAAATCATACTTGGTTTATTTGTTTTGTAAATAAAAACCGCCTTTTCTTGCTGCACTGTATTGTATTTCTCCCAGAAGCGTTTCACCTTTTTCACTTTAAGGCATCGTCAATGGCATCTGGAATGATAAAGTTTCGTTTTGATATATTTTATTTGTAGATTGTATAACATTTAACGTATCGTTTTTATGTAAATTAATGATTACTTACATAAAAGAGATATGTGAACTGTTTTATAATCTAGAAATAACCGGTGCAGTTTTTCTGGGGGAACGCTGGGGGATGCGTATCCCTAAACATTTTTGTCGACAAAGTAATTTTTTTACGATGTTGAGAACTTGGAATAGTGCCAAAGATTTATTTCACGGTCATAAATATTTTATTTCATTTTTTCGTGTTGGTAATTGCAATACGAACGATACCAATGCAGTTTTTTGGTGGGAAAAGCGATTTCATTGACTGTTTCAAGCCTTTCGAATCTGCGGCAACCCTTCTCGACAACCGAATCGCTGGCAGCCAGTTCGACAATCATGTAGTGCTCTCGCCCGTTAATAGTGGGCGATGGTAATGCTAAACGGATATGCGTACGCTCAAACGCCGAACTACCGATAGATGTCTCTACGGTCCCGCTACCATAATCCTTCGCGATTCATTGCCATCTTTGTTTTGTTGTTCTTTATTCGTTTGCGTTTGCTGTTACAGTCTTGTTGGTTGTGTGAAGTTCTACAGTGTGTCCTGTCTTTCGTTGCAACTCATAAGTGAGAGGTGAGAGGTGAGAGATGAGCAGAAAACCAACAAACTATTTTACTTGTTCTCCTACGTCTAAAAAACCAAAAACTGTCAATAATTTGTGTGCGAGTGAAAAGCCAGGAAGTTCAACATCAGTGGATGACGAAAGTGAAACTGTAAACCTGAGCGCTGAACCTACGTGTGAAAATGCAGTGAACTAACATGTGCGTGTTAGAAAATTAAATGGCCGTCCAGAATGCTGTACTTTGGAACAAGAAATCGCATTTTGTGAGAAAAATGATTGGTTGATCGTTTCAAACAAAAAACTTGGCTGCAGAATTTGCAAAGAAGTAGGAAGTTCAGGCGTAGAAAAAATTAAACAAGGCATGAACATTACACAGCCTTGAGCTACAGTGCCTGTGTCATTTTCAGGTGGTTCCAGAAAAGAAGAAATGGTTTCTTTGCTTAAAAAAGTATTTAAACATAAAGAAAGTTCCACTCATCAAGCTGCTGCCCAAATAATACTTCGTGCCAAACAGAAGACTATGGAAAATGACGCCATGGCTAAAAGCAGATGGGTGGTATCCCATGCTTCAGTTGTAAGTAATTTTCACTGCAGAAGTATTGAATAGGATTGGGGAGAAGAGACGTTTGTGGCACAACTTGACCAGAAGAAGGGATCGGTTGGTAGGACATGTTTTGAGGCATCAAGGGATCACAAATTTAGCATTGGAGGGCAGCGTGGTGGGTAAAAATCGTAGAGGGAGACCAAGAGATGAATACACCAAGCAGATTCAGAAGGATGTGGGTTGCAGTAAGTACTGGGAGATGAAGAAGCTTGCACAGGATAGGGTAGCATGGAGAGCTGCATCAAACCAGTCTCCGGACTGAAGACCACAACAACCACAACATTATATCCAATGTCGGAGTACACTCAAACTTTTTTTTTTTAGAATAAAAGCACTGGAAATAACACATATCAAAACAAATCTGTGTCATTCTAGATCCCACTGATGATACCTTAAAGAGAAAAAGGGGAAACGCATCTGGCGAAAATAAAGCACAGTGCAACAAGAAAAGGCGATTTTTATTTACCAAACAAATATTTTTCTGCTTGCTACGGAGGATATCCACGCAAACAAACTCAAAGTTAATTGTTTATCGTTTGTGAAAGGATCGTGGAATGCCTCAAGTAAGAAGTAGAAGCTCCTACTAGCTTGTGGATCGAGATCCCGCGACTGTCATGCGCGGACTACATAGATTCTAAGGGCCATACTCAACGCCACGTACGATCCCAGCGGCCCCTTATGACCGGTGCTTGAGAGGACGCACGTATTGCTCACTCGGCCATTGGAAAATGAAGCAGCCACGTCTCGCACAGTGAGTTAGGCCTTGCGTTTATTTGCCGCGAGACAAGCACACTCACCGACAGTATGGCAATGTTTGTTGCCCACGGTCTGCCATCGCGGCAACGTTGTTATGGCATCTCTCGATGTGGCAACAGAGGGGTGCGAGCTGACATTGGTATTCCTAAAGACAGTACTGGAAACATTAATGACACTTCGTAATATTTTTAGATAAATCCCGATTTTGCGTGCAGCATCATGATGAATGTTTCCGAGTGTGGAGGCTCCGAGGGGAACAGACGTTGCCAGACTGCACTAAACATCATCGTCTGGATCCAGCAACTGGTGAACGAGTATAGCGTGTCTCTGGGTACGCAACACGATCAAGTCTGATTCACAGACGTGTTATTTTTGACACATTACATTCCTGATGTGTTAAGGTCGGGGGCTTTATCGTATTTTCGAGGTCTCCGTTTGTAACACCAATATCGATAGTAAATAGATTATACCATGCAACTGTGTGTATCTAAGTAGTTGTTCTTCACTATGAAGGTCGCTGAATTGTCAGAGAGAAAGTAAGTTGGGGTTGGGTTGTTTGTGGGAAGAGACCAAAGAGCGAGGTCATCGGTCTCATCGGATTAGGGAAGGACGGGGAAGGAAGTCGCCCGTACCCTTTCAAAGGAACCATCCCGGCATTTGCCCATAGCGATTTAGGGAAATCACGGAAAACCTAAATCAGGATGGCCGGACGCGGGATTGAACCGTCGTCCTCCCGAATGCGAGTCCAGTGTGCTAACCACTGCGCCACCTCGCTCGGTATAGAAAGTAAGTGTTTGTAATATATGTGTTATGGGAACTAAAATAATGTTTGAAAATAATGGCACTTTATAAAATATGTAAGTTCATAAAGAGAAATTGTACTTTGAATCCTGCTTCATACTTAGGGATCTTGTATTGTATAGTATAGAAGGTGTAGGGAACCCCCTCCGCTACGGAAGTGGCCTCGAGTGCCTTAAAAGGTGGTTTAGGCGGTCGATCTGGGCAGCTACGGGGTGAGCACGCTAGGCAGTCAGTGGCTAGCCGTTGTACGATTAAAATCGAGGGTGCCAAGTGAGGCATTTGAAAGCCAATTTATATTGAAATTGCCTCGGATGTGGTTTCGTGTGTCGTATGGTGCTCTTGTTATTATGTAATGGCGCTAAAACGAGGATAATACGTCGCCAAGAAGAATTTATAAAGAGCATTCATTATGAAGAGTGTGAGCCCAGATAGCCACAACGTGCTTGCCACCACTATTGCGCCACTGCTCCGCCAACTTCAGGAACTTAGATATGTGTCATAGTATGGACCAGTATGTTTGTGTGAATGTTTTTCAATAATAATTCCAGTGGTATAAACAAGTGTTTGAACCTGAAAGTCATGAAACCACTGCAGAGTCCTATCCTAAATGTGCAGAAACCAAGTATCCTGTTTCTAAAGAATTAATGGTTTGCTTCTGTACTAAATATGCTAAAGTTCAGCGCCAAAGTGTGTAGTGTTACTGTAAAAATACCTGCTTCACGGGTAATGGATAAGGGACACAAATTGAACCTATATGAAAAGTAATTTTGCTTTGATTATTACTATGAACAATTTTCTGAAGTTAACTGAACTTAATATTTGAACTACTTGCTTTAAAGTATGAACATATAAACTATGTCAAGTGCGGTTAGATAGCAATATTGGCAAATCGCATTTTTCTTCTGAAATAGTCACAGAATTTGCATGTAAAGACAGTTTCAGTTTATGGGCCCCCACTATATTCTTTTCTATTATAAGAAAGATAAACTCAATATTTCTTTCGCTAAAGAAATCTGAAGCATTTCCATAAAATAGTGAGTATTAAAAGTGTCTGTGCAGTGTTCTATAACCTCATTTGTGGTATCTTTTTGTTCATTAAACCAGGACTCTTGTCATGCCCAATTTTAGTCTCGTGAGGTCTTTAGTAACATCTTAGTGCTCAATACGCTATTCATTGCAACAGTAACTAATATTACTACGAATAAAATAACTTTTAAATTTCCTATGATTGCTGATTTGTGTAAATAGCAACTACTGCTAGCCACTACTCAGTTCGTCCGGCAGTCGTGTGTATTCGTTGCACTATTTAAAAGGAGTATTAATGAAAGTTGGAAGTAGGCTGTTTAGGTTTTTAGTTGGTAACGCCACGTAGCGCTCTGTATGAAAATCACTGGCTGTACTGTGTGAAGTCTGTGGCTGGTTGGCATTGTTGGAATAGTCGCTATTGTAGTGTTGGGCAGCTGGATGTTAACAGCGCGTAGCGTTGCGCAGTTGGAGGTGAGCCGCCAGCAGTGGTGGATGTGGGGAGAGAGATGGCGGAGTTCTGGAAGCGGATGATCTGGACGTGTGTCCATCAGAGACAGTAAATTTGTAAGACTGGCTGTCATGAACTGATATATATATACAATGACTTTTGAACACTATTAACGTAAATACATTGTTTGTTCTCTATCAAAATCTTTCATTTGCTAACTATGCCTATCAGTAGTTAGTGCCTTCAGTAGTTAGAATCTTTTAGTTAGCTGGCAGTAGTGGCGCTCGCTGTATTGCAGTAGTTCAAGTAACGAAGATTTTTGTGAGGTAAGTGATTCATGAAAGGTATAAGTTATTGTTAGTCAGGGCCATTCTTTTGTAGGGATTTTTGAAAGTCAGATTGCATTGTGCTAAAAATGTTGTGTGTGAGTTTAGTGATGATCAGAATAAGTAAAGAGAGAAATGTCTGAGTACGTTCAGTTTTGCTCAGTTGTTTGAAAATCAAATAACGTAAGGGGTTTACGAGCATAGTAATTCATAAATTTTTCTAAGGGGACGTTTCAAAGTCAATTTAGTAACTCATATTCATTTTTCTTAAAACATAATGTTTCAAACTATGATGCCTAATTAGGCTGGCGACCGTTTATTATTTCATTTGTATGAATGTCATTACTAGTATTACCTCCAAAGTAAAACCTGTTTAGTTCTATTAACTGCCATACATACGAAAGTATTGTGCGATACATTCTACCCATTAGGTGAACTCAGGGTCAAACTTCAAAAATCCTCGCAGAGGGTAACACTAAACTGTGAGCATAACGTTATACTTGACGCAAACTTCCAGCCCCCATGTTATACGTTATCCAGTTTTTCAACATGATAACGCAAGACCGCATGTTATTATTGTTGTCCTGACATACTTCGATACAGAGGGTGTTCAACAGTGCCCTAGCCAACACATTATCAATACTGCAAACATCTGATCAGATGTGCTGACGACTGGCAGGTACCCACTCGCTAGCCACTGCGATTATTGAACTCTGGCATAGAAACGAAGCAACACTGAATGACATAAGTGTATCTGTCACCCAAGCTCAGGTAGACTCTATACCCAGTCATGTTGGTATCAATGTTGTTGCCAGATGTTCCTGTACTAAACCTAATATAATCGTATGTTCTTTGTAGTCCACTCTATAGGCATAACAAACGGCGTCCAGTCACATTAATCTGACCACTTTTCAAAAGCCCGAATAACCACCTTTAGCAACACAGACGGCTCGGAAACGTGCAGGAATAGGGTCAATGAAGTTCTCGACAGTCATGGACTGTGCGGCTGGTCCCAGCCGAGGTTCGAATCCTCCCTCGGGCATGGTGTTTGTGTTTGTGCTTAGGATAATTTAGGTTAGGTAGTGTGTAAGCTTAGGGACTGATGACCTTAGCAGTTAAGTCCCATAAGATTTCACATACATTTGAACATTTTTTTTGAAGTTCTCGAAAGAGGGGACACGTATGTGGAGCCATGCCAGCTACATTGCCGCCCCGCCTGCGCTAGCTTTTCCGGCTGCGGATCCGCGACGTGAACAATTCTATCGAGGTGCTCCCACAGATTCTCTATCGGGTTTAAATCCGAGCAGTTAGTTGCCAGGTGTACGTGACGTAGCATTGTCCTGCTGGTAGATGCCATCCTGCTGAGGAAAATAGACGCAGCATCTAAGGGTCACATGGTAACCTGCCAGGTTAGCCGAGAGCGCTAATGCGCTGCTTCCTGGACTCGGATAGGCGCACCGACCCCGGATCTAATCTGCTGGGCGGATTACCGACGTCGGTCGGTGTGCCAGAGAGCCTGGATGTGGTTTTTAGGCGGTTTCCACATCCCGCTAGGTGAATACCGGGCTGGTCCCCATGTTCCGCCTCAGTTACACGACTTGCAGACATCTGAAAACGTCCGCACCATTCCATGACTTACACTGGATGTAGACAGCAGGGGTAAACTCATTGCATCCCGGGGGGTACGGGGTGGCGGCAGGAAGGGCATCCGGCCTCCCCTTTCCACTAAGCTTGCCAAATCTGTTCCTAACAATGCCGACCCTGCGACAGTGCGGGACATGGCACCAGTGAAAGAAAGAAAGAAAGAAAGAAAGATCTAGGGGTCACATTGTCTCCAAGAATAGATGCATATTTGTGTTAATTCATTATACTATCTTATATCTTAAGGATACAACCACTTTAATCTAAAAAATGGCAAAAAGCCCTTACCTCAAAATTCAGACGGCAAAAAGAATATTTAGATGGCAGAAGGTCTCACGTTAAGTAAGTTCTATAATTTGGCTGAAGGCCAAAAAGTCTAACACTTGAAAGGCAACAACATTAATTTAAAGACGTCTGAAAGCCGATGATTTAACACTCAAAGTGAAATTAAATAAAAAAACCACAAGGCAGAAAGCCATATCTTAAATTAGGCTGAAGACCCGAAACAATCTAACATTTGACAAGTAAGGAACTTTAATTTTAAAGTGGCTGAAGGCCCATGAATTAAAATACCACTAAAAACTATTCAACCTTAATTCAAAACCATCAGCTATAAGCCATTCAAATACACACAACAGAAAATAAGAAAAGGCAGCATTTGAAATACTAACGTTCACTTAGGTGAGGCAGGTAGTTGGCCCAACCATTGTCGACCCGATGACAACCCAACCAACAAACAGTCAACGGACCCACCGCACCGACAAGGTAACTTGAGTTCCACTCGACCAGCACACAACTGGGGCTTCAGTGCAAACATAAAAGGCATGGACGCCCATAACCAAGCATACATCAAGCTGTTGAACTACACACCGTGCTGGACAGCGGCAACATGGTGAGGAAAGGACTCTGCCTAAATTTACGTCAACGGCCGGGGCAGGTAACCAGAAAGTTAACGGCCACAAGGCAGAAAATTCCTCTGGTGCACTTCAATTGCAAATAACCAAATACAGTTATACTGCACCGGACGGTCGCTAAACCTTCGCCAACTCGAAAATACACGTTGTTGCTCGCAGGAATGACCCAACAGCCAACAACGAGAACCAAATGGCACAATGTGAACAGTCTTGACTTGCTGGTAAATTAAATCCAAACTCAACTTTCGTGTCCAGGGTCGGTGAGCCACGGACCTCGTAGCAATGGGAACAGTCTGTGATATTCGCTATTTTTGACTTCATTAAAACTGCAAATAGTTAATACTTTCAGCCAGAAGGCAAATACTTGTTTATAAAGAATGATTAATGTATAATAAGGCGTCGCATAGCGACGGTGGAATTTTCTAAATAATGTAATTCGTCGTCTTTGGGCGACAATATAAACAGATAAATACGGATAGATATGCGATCCTTCACTATTTTGTTCGCTGGAGAACAAATGAAGCCTTGAGCGCTAAAGACTTGTACTGGTTTTCTTAAGTAAGACGGACGCAGATTTGTGGCGGTCTGATCTAATTTTTTTTACTAAATAAATAAAAACGTGTTCCGTCTAAGTTTGAGTGAAGTGTAGAAAGAACTGTTATAACTTATCGTGACGACGCACGGGTGACTCAAAAGGGCAATGGCTATATAAAAGAGCGCTCAATGGACATGATACAGACATAAAAATCTACCGTCATTGTAGTACTAAGCTTAAGGTACGATGTATGTTTTAGTTATAATAAATATTTGTTCTGGAAATACTGAATCATTTAGCAGTGCTCAATCCTATCATCTCCTCAGTATTATTTTCATTTTAATTATGCATTTTGGTAAGATTACAGACACCAAGATCAGCAGTCCAATGTGCGTGTTACATTGATAAAAAGAAAACTGTTTTATCGTCATCTTGCATCAGCTTTAACATTGAATTTCCCTTTTGTGTGATGTTACAGTTGTTTTTGGGCCCTTAAGAACTTTCTGGTCTCTTAGGAGATTGTTTTGTCGTAACAATAACTTCAGAACCGGGTATGATCGTATCTACGATCATGAAGTAATTAGAAAGACGATAACGCAATTTCTTAATCAATAGCATGCTAGCTGTGACTGCTTCCAGCCACGCGAAACTGCAAGTAAAAACTATTCACATGTCATAATGCAATTTTTTATGACAATGGTCAATCCATGATTCTTACGCCAATTGTGATTTATAAAACAGTAAGCGAAATCTCAAATTCCAACTTTTCCATAGAATAACAACATCATTTTTATTTTGTTACATCACAAGTCCCACACACTTCGACACTGCGTAGAGACCGCTAGCGGGCCCGGCCAATCTATGACCCGCGGAGATTTCCTCGCTGCTCCACGCCAACCGACCGACTGCTCGTCCACAGCACAGCTGGAAACTATAAGCACCAGACCAAAGGTAGTACAAGGTGCGAATATCGATACGCACCACTGCTGCCTCTCACAGAGAGAGCGAACAACAGCATAATCGCAATAACCCAAGGAAACCAAACACAGAATAGGAATCAAGGTTTAAACAAACACATACATGAGCCCAACAGGGCGTATGTATCTTAATTACAAACCTACAAACATTCTTGCGAATTGACCAAACATTGATTCCTGGAAAATGGAAAAAAATCGTAAGTAGAATTCCGTTATTTGCTTTCCTTGTTGGTTCAGTTCCAACAGCCAGCGGCGCGGAAAGCAGATGGTGGCTGCAGAATAAGAGGTGTCCCCAAGGCAACGTCGCTGCTCCAGTCTCCTGCAGCACCTACACTATTGACCAGCCTGCTAATGGAATGGCGAGGCGGCTTATTAACATGTATGGTACCATCGTAGGGGCAGAATGCAGACCGCTGCAGACGCAGGAAATTGTCGAGGTGGAGAGAGACCGCCTGTCCTGGCAGGACTGGAGGAGTAGGCTAGAGAGCCACGGGACCACCGTGCCCTGAGGCATAGCGTGTGATGCGGTCAGCGGCGCGCTTCGTGGAACCATCCCGCGACTACAGTCCCCCAAACTCCTGCCAGCCTATCCCATCAACGATCCAAGTGCGCGCGTTCCACTGATGCAAACACGGAGCTAACCGAAGACACCGCGAGAATATGTTTGTGATGACTGGTTACCCAAGAAACGAGCAATCTAAAAATTGTTGAAACGGAATAATGAAAATGATTATACACTCCACGTTCCTGAGTAAACAAATTTCGGTATTCTAATTTCATAACAGGATCTATTGACTCACAGTCAACATGGGTTTAGAAAACATCGTTCCTCTGAAACACAACTAGCTCTTTATTCACATGAAGTGTTGAGTGCTATTGACAAGGGATTTCAGATCGATTCCGTATTTCTGTATTTCCGGAAGGCTTTTGACACTGTACCACACAAGCGGCTCGTAGTGAAATTGCGTGCTTATGGAATATAATCTCAGTTATGTGACTGGATTTGTGATTTCCTGTGAGAGGGTGAAAGTTTACCGTCTAACCTCCTTCCCTAGGGACGCCAGAAGTAAGTTGATGTCGTCAAGCCCTGAATGAGAAATTGCACAACGGATAACTGGGGAGGGGAGCTTGAAAGCGCTACCTAGAGAGCGTGCCCTTTCTGTACGATACTAGGCATGGGGCTGGAGGGCTCACACGCTGACGTGTGGGTCCCTGCATTCTATAGCTTTTATTTTTAAATGAATTCCTTTAACTGGACTCCTATATGATTCTTAGGGTATGTTAAAGATTGATGACAATTGATTACGCATTTATTTTAAATATTATCACTCGATTTTACAGCGATTGCAGCAATTGTTCCAGTTTACAGATATTACAATTTTACAACTTATAGCTCGGGTGTATTATATACCAATCTGCACGCACTTTTCTACGGGCAAGACGGAATTGCATTGGCCAAATGTATGCCACCAAAGCCTCCCAATATTTTATACAGGACATCCACTACGTGAGGAGGATAACAGGCAAACTGGGGACCAGATACATTAACACAGGGGGTCAAATTTCCTAAATTAACGAGATCATTCATTTCCTTACACAATCCGAAGCTGGAAATAAAAGAATGAGTACAAATATTCAAATACCTCTCTTCCGTGCGTCAACATTGAGACAGACGCACTGAGGGCACGCCTGCTCACTTACCCGTCTTCTATAATACTCCTCCAATATGGCGGGCACCCGGAGGTCTTCCTGGGCCCCGGTGGAGGGGGTGGTCGAACCACTTGGCCGTGACCAACCTCTCCACCCCACATCTTGTGGCACTGGAATGTCTTTGACTTTTACCTGCCTGTGCTGTCTCTCTGATCCCCTACCCAGGAGTAAGGTTGGCGCTACTATACTACAGAACTACTTCCCAAGTAAGATTTGGCCACGCTTTACGGAAAGGTGTGAGGAGGATTAGGAAAGTTCATGTGCAGATTCACATTCACGTACAAGAAATGCATAATACACGACACATATAAATACGTATTATGAAGCCTGACACATTTCTTTCCACCCGTTCACATGGGTTCTGTTGCACCCGCGGCCGGCCGCGTCGTGTAATAAAATTGGCTGCGGAGCCGCCTCTGTTTCTATTTCCCGGTGCGAGCGAGCAGCGAAATCTGCTGCTTATAGAGTGGAAACTACTGTACCGTTTCAAGGGGTCACAGTTCGTAGTAACTGACGGAAAGTCATCGAGTAAAACAGAAGTGATCTCTGGCATTCCCCAAGGTAGTGTTTATAGGCCCTTTGCTGTTCCTTATCTATATAAACGATTTGGGAGACAATCTGAGCAGCCGTCTTCGGTTGTTTGCAGATGACGCTGTCGTTTATCGACTAATAAAGACATCAGAAGATCAAAACAAACTGCAAAACGATTTAGAAAAGATACCTGAATGGTAAGAAAAGTGGCAGTTGACCCTTAATGACGAAAAGTGTGAGGTCATCCACATGAGTGCTAAAAGGAACTCGTTAAACTTCGACTACACGATAAATCAGTCTAATCTAAAAGCCGTAAATTCAACTCAATACCTAGGTATTACAATTACGAACAACTTAAATCAGAAGGAACACATAGAAAATGTTGCGGGGAAGGCTAACGAAAGGCTGTGTTTTATTGGCAGGACACTTAGAAAATGTAACAGACCTACTGAGGAGACTGCCTACACTACGCTTGTCCGTCCTCTTTTAGAATACTGCTGCGCGGTGTGGGATCCTTACCAGATAGGACTGACGGAGTACACCGAAAAAGTTCAAAGTAAGGCAGCAGGTTTTGTATTATCGCGAAATATGGGAGAGAGTGTCACAGAAATGATACAGGATTTGGCTGGTCATCATTAAAAGAAAGGCGTTTTTCGTTGCCACCGAATCTTCTCACGAAATTTCAATCACCAACTTTCACCTGCCAATAGGAAAATATTTTATTGACACCGACCTACATAGGGAGTAACGATCACCAAGATAAAATAACGGAAATCAGAGCTCGTACGGAAAGAAATAGGTGTTCATTCTTTCTGCACGCTATGCGAGATTGGAATAATAGAGAATTGTGAAGGTGGTTCGATGAACACTCTTCCAGGCACTTAAATGTGATTTGCAGAGTGTCCATGTAGATGTAGATGTAGATAGATTTCTATATACGTTAAGTGGCCCCATACCTCGCAAGAATTTCAGGGCTAAACTGTGTTCAATTTAGTCTTTTTGCTCACAGGAATCATACCGTTCTGCGTAATTCAACTTTGGAGTAGGTTTCCAGTTGCCATGCCATTTAACTCGGATGTGCTATGCAGTGGACTTGTTGTTGTTGTGGTCTTCACTCCTGAGACTGGTTTGATGCAGCTCTCCATGCTACTCTATCCTGTGCAAGCTTCTTCATCTCCCAGTACCTACTGCAACCTACATCCTTCTGAATCTGCTTAGTGTATTTATCTCTTGGTCTCCCTCTACGATTTTTACCCTCCAGGCTGCCCTCCAATACTAAATTGGTGATTCCTTGATGCCTCAGAACATGTCCTACCAACCGATCCCTTCTTCTGGCCAAGTTGGGCCACAAACTTCTCTTCTCCCCAATCCTATTCAATACTTCCTCATTAGTTATGTGATCTACCCACCTAATCTTCGGCATTCTTCTGTAGCACCATATTTCGAAAGCTTCTATTCTCTTCTTGCCCAAACTATTTATCGTCCATGTTTCACTTCCATACATGGCTACACTCCATACAAATACTTTCAGAAACGACTTCCTGACCCTTAAATCTATACTCGATGTTAAGAAATTTCTCTTCTTCAGAAACGCTTTCCTTGCCATTGCCAGTCTACATTTTATATCCTCTCTACTTCGACCATCATCAGTTATTTTGCTCCACAAGTAGCAAAACTCCTTTACTACTTTAAGTGTCTCATTTCCTAATCTAATTCCCTCAGCATCACCCGACTTAATTCGACTACATTCCATTATCCTCGTTTTGATTTTGTTAATGTTCATCTGGTACCCTCCTTTCAAGACACTGTCCATTCCATTAAACTGCTCTTCCAAGTCCTTTGCTGTCTCTGACAGAATTACGATGTCATCGGCGAACCTCAAAGTTTTTATTTCTTCTCCATGGATTTCAATACCTACTCCGAAGTTTTCTTTTGTTTCCTTTACTGCTTGCTCAATATACAGATTGAATAACATCGGGGAGAGGCTACAACCCTGTCTCACTCCCTTCCCAACCACTGCTTCCCTTTCATGTCCCTCGACTCTTATAACTGCCATCTGGTTTCTGTACAAATTGTAAATAGCCTTTCGCTCCCTGTATTTTACCCCTGCCACCTTTAGAATTTGAAAGAGAGTATTCCAGTCAACATTATCAAAAGCTTTCTCTAAGTCTACAAATGCTAGAAACGTAGGTTTGCCTTTCCTTAATCTTTCTTCTAAGGTAAGTCGTAAGGTCAGTATTGTCTCACGTGTTCCAGTATTTCTACGGAATCCAAACTGATCTTCCCCGAGGTCGGCTTCTACTAGTTTTTCCATTCGTCTGTAAAGAATTCGTATTAGTATTTTGCAGCTGTGGCTTATTAAACTGATAGTTCTGTAATTTTCACATCTGTCAACATCTGCTTTCTTTGGGATTGGAATTATTATATTCTTCTTGAAGTCTGAGGGTATTTCGCCTGTTTCATATATCTTGCTCACCAGATGGTAGGGTTTTGTCAGGACTGGCTCTCCCAAGGCCGTCAGTAGTTCCAATGGAACGTTGTCTACCCCGGGGCCTTGTATCGACTCAGGTCTTTCAGTGCTCTGTCAAATTCTTCACGCAGTATCGTATCTCCCATTTCATCTTCACCTAAATCCTCTTCCATTTCCATAATATTGTCCTCAAGTACATCGCCCTTGTATAGACCCTCTATATACTACTTCCACCTTTCTGCTTTCCCTTCTTTGCTTAGAACTGGGTTTCCATCTGAGCTCTTGATATTCATACAAGTGGTTCTCTTCTCTCCAAAGGTCTCTTTAATTTTCCTGTAGGCAGTATCTATCTTACCCCTAGTGAGATAAGCCTCTACATCCTTACATTTGTCCTCTAGCCATCCCTGCTTAGCCATTTTGCACTTCCTGTCGATCTCATTTTTGAGACGTTTGTATTCCTCTTTGCCTGCTTCTTTTACTGCATTTTTATTTTTTCTCCTTTCATCAATTAAATTCAATATTTCTCCTGTTACCCAAGGATTTCTACTAGCCCTCGTCTTTTTACCTACTTGATCCTCTGCTGCTTTCACTACTTCATCCCTCAAAGCTACCCATTCTTCTTCTACTGTATTTCTTTCCCCCATTCCAGTCAATTGCTCCATTATGCTCTCCCTGAAACTCTGTACAACCTCTGGTTCTTTCAGTTTATGCATGTCCCATCTCCTTAAATTCCCACCTTTTTGCAGTGGACTTAGTGGTTACAAAAAAGAAGTTCAAATGTTAGTGAAATCTTATAGGACTTAACTGCTAAGGTCATCAGTCCCTAAGCTTACACACTACCTAACCTAAATTATCCTAAGGACAAACACACACACCCATGCCCGAAGGAGGACTCACACCTCCGCCGGGAACAGCCGCACAGTCCATGACTGCAGCGCCTCAGATCGCTCGGCTAATCCCGCGCGGCTTAGTGGTTACAGACAGGCCTTACGTAGTCGACATTGTCAGTACAGGGCCAAGGATTAGGAGTCATGGTGTCATGATAGGCACTACGGTTACTAAAAATAATAATACCACCAAGAAGGCTGGAGAGTTGTTATGTTTGAAAGAATACGTAAGTAGTTGTTAGCATCCTACGAGCAGCCTTCGAAAAAATACGTTACAAAGCGGTTACTGAATGCTGTACAACATTTCAAATGAAACAGACACAAGACTAGTTTTCAGTATAGTCACCAAGCCTATGCTAAGCCGTCAAAAAGCTCTGCTAATCACTCAGTTCATTGGCGATAGAGAACCGCTAGTTGGTCACCGAGCCGTTAGAGAACCGCTGCACAATCGCCCTAATCGTTGGAAAAACCTCTCCCCCCCTCCCCTCCTGCCCTCACCAAACGTTTTCTCATTTTGCTGAAAATATATAGTTGGCAAAATGCGAGATCTGGACTTCTCTGTGCCGCCTTGGTCAAATTCTTGGCACTATTTCTCTACTGCTGGGCACGACATTGTATTTGGTCCCCCTTCTTCTTGCACGAACCCTACAGGAATCGTACTGTTCCGGGTACTTTACTTTGGAGTAGGTTTCCAGTCGCCGCGGCATTTCACTCGGACCCTGTGAGGCACATGTTATCAGTACCGCAACAGAATTATAACTTTTCTAAATAAAATTCTTGTGAGCTGAAACTGGAGTAAACTCAGCTGCCGTGCTTTATACCCCTTAACTCGCGAGGTGACTTTCCTGTAACGTATTAACACGAGGTGGGGTCTCTGGGACCCCTATGCTTAAACTGAGATTTAAGGCAAAAACCATTTTAAATTTTTAATTTATGCTATATAAAATTTCTTTTTCCAATTATTTAAGTGTTGTTTAAATGCTTCTAGTTTATTTTATTGTACTAAACAAAGACTGCAGCATTTTACTGTTTATCAAACGCAAGCATAAAATTTTGTGTGGTTCTTTTAAATAGCACACATAAATAGACTGTTAGGGTACTGACTTTTACATTCTGAAAAATTATACAATCTCTGAAGCAAATAAATTTCCAAAAAAAACTAGATGACGGGGTTTAAATCCGCGCACAAAAATTCCACCCGATAAGTATAGAAAGAAAGTCTGTCAAATTGACATTCACTGCTGGGAACTATATTTTTGTCACCACTCAGAATACATTCGATTTTAACAGACACTTTAAGTATTTCATTGAAGAAACAGATGGATCCCCATCACAACTTTCCTGAATTTCTTCCTCTCAACTTCAGGATAGCAGAACTGTGATCACTGGCTAAGGTAAAATCGTCGCCTTTTTCGTTTATTTCTTGATCTATATCACTGGCACCTTCCTCCATAGACCAAAAATTTCCTCAAACTCGGGAAAGTTAAAAATGTCACATTCGTGCCAACACATTTTGAGCTATACGGTACCGTACTGAAGAAAACAGGTACGTAGTTCACGAGCTACGGTCTAGGAGACTCCAACACGTATCAGTAACACGTGTCAACAATAAACCCAGAAGGCGATAACGCAACCGACAACAAAACATCGTAGGCTTCGAAATTTAAGGAAGGTAGGGAGAGAGTAGGAGCATTCCACCACAACTGGCGTTGAAGGGCGAGTTCGAAAATTTTCGCGCTGTCTGAGAGACCACACCTCGTGAGTTAAGGGATAGGCCTACTCATGTGCCTGTGTTGTACTGAACAATACAAGTGGTGTTATTATGGAAACGCTTTCTGATAATAATGAGTCCCCAAAACTGAAAGTGTGAAAGTTTTCTTTAAATTATCTTTACTAAAGTGATTGGAAACCTTAACTGTGTATTAAACTGTGCAATACTACAATGCGTGACGTCACAATACGTGACTTGCAATTCCAACACTCAAAGTTACCCGAATTAAAATGCTGCATGAATTTACCAACGGAGTTATGAAGGAATTAGTACCCCAAATTGCTCTACTAAAATGCCTTGTGATTTTACGTGCGCAAACTGGCTAAGGAAATTTCCAAATGCTGCGTAGATCTCTCGCAAATGTAACCCTGCACGTTGACAATAAAAGTGTCTGCGTAAGAAACGTAATATGGACTGAACCTTACCTATAGTGAACCTGATAACAATTTGAAAAACTACACCTAACTCTGAATGACTTTATAATGTTCTAACTCTGCTGTGACTCACCCTAACAAATTTCTGTGGCTTAGCTATGGCAATAGAAACTCAGTACTGCTCGAAGTGGAGAAGAAGAAATATTCAGCTAGAAACCTGTGCGTGCAAGACACCTGAAACATGTACTCTCACCTGAATAAGCGCAACTCTTGTTGCGCAATGGTCTTCAAAACGGGTCACACGGGAATCGTATTTTTGTAATTTTTTACATTTTTGGTACGTGATGTTCAGAATTCAAATATATCTTTTCCAAAGCAGTTCGACGCAACTCTCAGAAATTCCCGAGAAAATCGACTTTGTAGTTTTCCAACCATGTTTAATATGCTGAAAGGAAGCACATTTTTTCCGATGAACAATGTGATTCACTGGTAGTGCGCTCGCACGCCGTGTGGTGTGCCTGGGTTTGATTCTAGGTGGAACTTTTAAAGCGTTAAGAGTGGACTACGTAGGTCAGGCGAGACTCGTGACCGCTAGATCGCGTCTCTTTTCGGTCATTATTTCTTAGTTTTTTTCCGTTCAGTTCGAATACCAACGCCATTTAAATATTTAAGTAACACATGTAATTATATTCTTATGGAAAACGCACATCTCCTTTTTCCTAATTATAATCTGTACACAAAAATCTAGTTTCCATTTCAAACAAAAATTATTAATTACCGATCTCTTATAAAATATGGTTAATGAAAATTATATCACTAAAAAAATAACAAATTTAGTTCTTTTCTGTCCTTTTGTGTTTTATGCTTCACGTAAATGCTCATAGGATATGAACCTTTGTTTCCCGCCAGAATTGACAGCAACTTCAAAATATATCTCCTCCAGTAATTTTGAGAGTTGCATCGAACTGCTTTGGGAGAAGTGTATTTGAGAACTGAACTTCATGTGCCATAAATAAAACGAACTACAAAAATGCGATTGCCATGTGGTCCCGTTGTTAGTGTAGGACAACATGTGTAACTTGCCCTCTGAAGTCCCTACGTAATTAGACAATGAATGGATGTCATTTACGTCCAGCATGACGAACTTAGACGATTACAATAATTTTGATAAAGATGTAAAATCAGAGATACCGCGCGACCGGGCTATAATCCATAATCTTTAGCATAAAAGCCGATTAAATTAACCGCTACGTATTGGCGCCGTTCTGAAATTATTTTTAATGCTCTGGTGTATCAGAAGAAATACGGAACTTTTTTTGACAGTTACCCGTTAACGAGAGTCCGTCGAGGCTAATAGTTGTTAGATACGATACCAGTGACACTAACCCACACCATCGGATATTTGGTTTCAAAAATCGAGTCAACTGCTCGGATCTCTGTTTGCAAGTCCTGTCTACTCGGTGTTTGACTTCCAAAAATATTGATAAATGTTGAGGTGTAGTAGAGGGTGAACAATTCAGGGTAGGAACTCCTGTCTGACAATATCGAACACCACTACAGAGAATTCGAAGTTATAAGGGTTCACTTCCGCCGATAGGTCACTATAGCTGAAATGTTTTTATTGAAACGTCCCCTTTGAACAATTTATACATGACTGTGCTTAAACTGACATACAATATTTTTAGCGCAACGCAATCTGACTTTCAAAAATCCCTACAAAAGAATGGCCCTGACTAACATTAACCTATACGTTTCACAAATCACTTACCTCACAAAAATCTTGATTACTCGAACTGCTGCAATACAGCGAGCACCACTACTGCCAGCTAAATAAAAGAAGGCACTAACTACTGATAGGGATAGTTAGCAAATGAAAGATATTAATAGAGAACAAACAATGTATTTACCTTAATATCCTCAAAAGTCATAATATATATAGGAGTTCATAACATCCATTCTTACAAATATCAAAACTCCGCCATTTCTCTCTCCACATCCACCACTGCTGGCGGCTCACCTCCAACTGCGCAACGCTACGCGCTGTTCACATCCAGCTGCCGCTGCCCAACACTACAATGGCAGACAACAATGCAAACTAGCCACATACTGCTCACAGCACAGCCAGTGATTTTCATACAGGGCGCTACGTAACGTTGCCAATAAGAAAACATAAACAGCCTACTTACATGGCCCCCATGCCCCCCACAAAAAATTTTACAAATTGTTTTGAGCAGTGGCCAATACAGATTTGAAAAAATTTTTCATAATTACAATAACAAAGAAATCAAAAGCACACACTTATTGATACAATGTTGGTCAAAAGCTAAAATTTTCTCACAGTCCATAAAGACAGTCCTGATCGTTCATCACAGTAAAATAGGAGTGTTTTTCTCAAAGTATGAGCAGTAAAAGAAAATGCACACAGAAGTAGTGGATTTCCATGCTTTCTTGAAGAAGTAGCGGTGTCCTTCCAATGGAAAGACAGTGCTGACTCTTGACATGCAGACAGGTAATGGGTCACCACAGAGCAAACCCACAGCAGAGTCATTCGACGTTTTGAAGAATATTGGTAGGTAGGTCATCACAGAGCAGACCCACTGTAGTCGTGCTAGAGTGTATGGTATTGGTGGGTCACCAGAGGTGCAGACCCACTGCAGTCCTTGTAGAAATAATGGTATTGGTGGGCCATCAAAGATGCAGACTCACTGTAGTCCTTGTAGAGATGGCCAGCAGCCATCTGTTGCGACTGTGCAGGTGCACATTCACCATCGAAGAGTCTTGCAGAGAATATAGCAAGTCCATAAACCCCCACTTGTGCATTCACAAAGTTTTTGGAATTGTCCTTGGAACCTGCAATGCTGTTATCCAGTCCCTTGCTGAATTATTAACACACATGCAAACACTAACAGTCCCTACTTCTCGCATATTGTCCATATACTATGACCAACAGAAACGTGTGCAGTGAAATGTAACTCACAAGTTGCTTAATTTGATGAACTGGTGTCAATTACAATTTTATAACATGAGAATACAATAACAAAGATACAAAATACATCATTAAAGAACATAACAATACAGATAACATTTGTAGTACAGGCTTTACAAAAGAATCGAACTAATATATACATCAGTGTTACAGGAATTATGACATAAGTAAATACATAAAAGATCAGAATAACTTTTGAAACATCAACTTTACACATGAGCATTAAAACAAAACAGAATAAATAATGTCTAAACATATTTACAAGGTAAATAACTTATTATTAATGCCAATTATATTTGAGGATAACAGTATTCCTCATCATAGTGAATGTAGCTTAGTATTAGAAGAAGAAAAAATTCTATGAAACTACACAGAGACAGGAAGAAAACAAATATGCCAGGGTACACAAACACATAGTGGGATAACACAAAAGGAAAGGACAGGATTTGTTTTCAGTGTAACATTTGGTACTGCAGTCCAACCCAACACTGCATTCCATAGATCTTTCGTCTTATTTCAACCTTTGCTTCCACCAAAAAAATCCTATCCAAGCATGCTTTCTGTATTTTTCTCGTATAACCTCTCAGTGCATTTCTTCAAATTCATCGCAACTCATTCTCTTATATAGTCTACCCCTTCTTAAGCTAACTTAAATCTACTGAGCTCAGATGCTAAACTAAGGGACGATGCAATGCAGCAGCACAAAACAATTAACAGCAATGAAAAAAATGCAGATTTGCGAAGCAAGCAGCATTATAGAAATTAGCAAAGCAATTGCAATATTACAACTAATATAAGGCAATGTGCAGCAAACAAGTAAATAAATCAGTAGTAAACTGGCTTAGAAGAGTAACACAAAGTCAAATTCAGTAACACTATGCCTGGCAAACAGCAGCAGCAAATGAAATAACTTATATCTAAACATGACATAGCTCAAGCAGAAAAAAATATTACACTAAAGACAATAATGCAGACAAGGGAAATGTATATTCACATCTTAATGTCTATGTAATTAAAGTGGTGCACCACAAGAAGTTATTCTACAAAAAAAATTACCAAGTAATTGAAAAGAAAATTCCGTATACAATTCCTGTGAAGGGAAATGTCTTTGTGCTCCCCCATTTTTGGGAAATGTATTACAAAATTAGTATTTACTGGATCTGTAGACAGAAAATATTTATATTAGTACATCTATAAAATTCTATTTTAACCAATGCTGCAGTGCAGCTAGAAACTAGATATTAAAAAAATGAGCAAATATGTACAAAGGAAGGCATGAAAAATCATTCATTAGCCATATGGCATTTCATAAGGTAGTACAGAAAATCTCTCAACTAGAAAGATAGTAGTCATAATCAGGTGTATAGACATAAAATATTTCTCGTCATTTCATTAGACATTTCAGTATATATAATAAATTAAGAGCGCCACGGTGTTATCATATGTTTTCAAGTTTGAGCGTGTCGTATTTGCAATGCTTTCGATAAAGAAATGTCAATAGCGAGGATAATGGCCTCCTTTTTTTTTTTTGCACCTAATGGCTTTCTTTTGTCAGACGACTATCTCTCAGCCGGCCGTCCAAAACGCATTACGTCAAGGTGACCTACCTTTCTTACTGAAATATTTACGACATCACTTTCCGCTACAGTGGCAGTCTCATATAAAAAAAATCACAGGTTGAGAAATTGCGTTACAAATGTGTAGAAACAAAATCCTATTGAGATAACGCTGTCCAAGAAATTTTCGTCGGCATTGTAATACACTCACACATTTACATACATTTCATAACTCTTAAAGTACGATTCTCGGTTTCCAACATCCTTTTTCACAAACCAGAGTCCCTAACTTCTATTCATTATTCATATACATATAAACACGTAATCACATTCCTTATATAGCATCAGCTTATTGATCATAAACATACCTCAACAGCATAATACACATCGTCGTCATAAAAATAACATCATAACACCTCAGTCAAATCTCGAAAACGTCGTAGCTTTCTGCAATAATGTCAAAACCTAAAAAAATTTCTCTGCTCATGTCAAAAGTGTCATCTGCCTCAAACGCAGTTTAAAAATCATGATCCCATACCAAATACATCATTCAAAGCTCTCATAGTATCACAATGGTTCCGAAAAAATATGAACAGTTTACAAAGTACAGACAAAATACAGTTTCATAAGTGTGAAGTTATCCAACTGTGTAATTGTGTAAACATCTGTCACTGATGTAGTAAAATGAATGTTTATTTCTCTGTCAAATAATCAGATAGCTGTGTAATTCTGTGTTAGAGAAATATGGTACCAATGTGTAAAGTTGTATAAGCAAATACCATATTAGCTAGGGCTCCTTGTGCTTGCCAAACACATGGTACACAAAGTAGGCGTGTACTCCCTTGAGGATTAATGTAATTATACCCTCAGGTGTTGCAGATTATTGCAATGGAATGAAATGTATCACGGAAAACTTTCTTTGTAATTCAAAAACCTTTAAAAATAAATGTTTTAAGTATAAAATTAATCACTCAAATACATGTACTGTAGCGCTTAACTGTGCGTCTTGTTGTAAGATAATCTCTGTGGAAGTGTCGTAGTTGTCATCCTCCGAAAGCTAAGTTCTGCAGAAGTCAATGTACTTACCTCATGATAAACAAAAGTGAAATGCTTTGCGTATAGATATCTTAGTTATTACGCTTATTGCCATGATAAAAAAGTACTGTGCTGTAACGTATTGTTGTGTTACGGAAAAGGCAGTCTCATTGTAGCTATACCACAAAAGTTACTACTGAAACATGTTTTACTTTCCAGAATAAAACAGAAAACTGTGCAGATATAAAACAGAAACACTGCAAAAGCAACATTGTAAATTGTCACTCATTAGTAGCGTCGTGATAAAATCATGTAGCTGTCACATAAACTAATCACTGTGTCATCTGGTATCTCACTAAAAGTACTTTAAATCCAGAATGTATTTTCAAGTAAACCAAAATGTTGCATTAAAATCTCATTAGCAGTACTGGTAAATGTTCTAAGTATGTAAGCCTTATAGTCGTTACATAATCATGCAACTAACAAGCAAGAACGTACAAATAACAACATTGTGTCGTCTGTTCACTATAACAATGCATTCATAATTTCTGTTGAAATAAGTTCTCTTGGTTCTTGACTGGAATTTAACTTCAAACATTGTTGCATGTTAACAGTTTCTTAAGTCTGACAAAGCCTACTAGCAATGTAAAGTGAAAAGTTATATGGCAAAGACTAAGTTAAAAAGCAGATTATCTCTCAATAAGCGGTTTTATATGTGAAGTGTGGTGAAATCCTTTACTCTTCATAGTACTCAGAGTTTGAACTTGAATGCAATTGTCATATGGTGTATGTCGGTAAAGAATACTGGAATTTTTTTCTCAAGGTTAGCGTCAATGTTATTTTTCTCTGAGCCAGCCAGCGCGCGCGGCTGCCTGCGGTGCGAGTCATTGTCTGTCTCTTTGTTGGCGCGCGCCGTTATTGGGATTAGGAGACCGAACTTCTAAAAATTCACCTTGACGAGAGGGCCCTGCTCTGTTTTAATCCCGCCAGTTCTGATGCAATTCAAGTCTGTCATTACGATCATATCGTCTGTCGTCATGTCGGTAGATTCCATAGTTTCTTTCTTGTCGGTCACGTGGTGAAGAATTTCTCCCTGAATCGTAACTGTGCGCTGAACTGTTGCGTCTGAAGTTATTCTGTCTCCCTTGATAATAATTGTTTATGTTTCCATAATGTCTGTTTCTCTGATTGTCTCTGTCATATTCATTACTATGGAAATGCGATCTTTCTCTGTAATTATATTTACTCTGCCAACGGTTGTCATATGGGTGGTGTCTGTTTTGGTCACGATTTACGTTGTCAGAATAGCCCTGTCGTGTCCAGTTATTATTTCTGTCAACGCAGAATTGTGACGGATGTGACCTGTAGTGATTGTTTTCCTGTTTTCGCATCCCGCGACTGTCTGTGTCAATCTCTAATTCTTGTAAGAGTCCCTGAAAAGCTTCAATGTCGTCTGTGCAACGTCCTGCTAAAATAATATGTCGTAAATGTTCAGGCAGTTTGATTAAGCAAATGCGGATGAGTTCTGAGGGGCTGTATGGGTTTGAAAGATACTGATTCTTATGCAACATGTCTTCAAAATATTTGACAAGACTGGAAAATTCAGATTGTTCAAAGTGTTTCATCATTATGATGCTATGTTTTACTCGGTCTTGTGTAGCTTGAGACCAATATGCTGAGAGGAAGGCATGGTAAAATTCTCCTTCACTGTGACAATCGTGAATGACCGATCGCATTCTTACAGCTGGTTCATTCTCTAAATAGCCACACATAAATTCTAATCTGTGCTCTAATGACCAGTTGGGAGGAAAACAATGAGAGAATTGATGAAGCCACGCTTGTGGATGAATTTCGTTGCTGGAATTCTTAAATGTTTTGAATTTACGTGTAGTAATGAACAGCTTATAGTCAAAATCATCATGTCGGCGAGTCGCATGTCGGTCATTGTTGCGTCGTTTTGGCGGTTCCATTTCAAAATTTGGTGCACCTTGCCAATTTCTTTCATAATTTCCGAAGTGTCCTGTGTTATTATTTTGTGGTTGTTCCGTATTTCTATGTCCCTCTTGCCGTACTGGAGCGCGAGTGTCCTCTGAAATATGTAATTCTTGTATTACCTGCGTCAACTGATCTTGTACTTCCCGGATTTCTCTTTTGTACTGTGTGTTGATTTGATTTTGATTTTGTTTGAATTTTCTAATTTGTTCATACTCTTCTGTCAGTGAAGGCTACGGGTCTTGTGTCATTCAGATCATCATCTACCTTTGTATGTAGATAAGTTAGTGACCTGATCCGAAAGTTCGGCTACTTTCTCCGATAGTGAACACATTTCCTCAGTGTGTTTTTCTGAACCAAGTTTCATAGTGTCCATTTGTGTTGAAATCGAATCTACTGTGTCCTTTAAATTTTCCTGAGTTTTTGCAAGTTGCGTAACCGAATTGGTAGATGCAACTGAGTCAATTTTAGCCCACAAGGTCTCATGATTTTCATGAACAATGGTTTGCAGTTCTTTTATGGCTGCTTCGTGATTCTGTAATGCATTTTCATGCCGCGAAAAAATAGGTTGAAAATGCTCACAAATTTGTGTTTTTACGTCATTACAGACTTTTTGACATTTCGATTCAATGTTATGTAACTCAGTAGTTAAATCTTCACGTGTTTGTTCAAGTGTGGTGTCTAACTTTTGAAGATTTTGTTCCATTGTGTCTAACTTTTTAAGATTTTGTTCCACTGTGTCTAACTTTTTGAGATTTTGTTCCACTGTGTCTCACTGTTGCTGTGTTTGTCTCTGATGTTGTTCCATTGTGTCTAACTTTTGAAGATTTTGTTCCATTGTGTCTAATTTTTGTAGCCTTTGTCCCATTTGTTGCATTAACTGTAATAACAATGCACTGGTGTCTGAAACATGTTCCTCAGTGCTTTTCGGCAGTGAAGTTGCACCGGCAACATTCACATTTTGACAAGCAGAAAATGTTTGTTGACTCATTTGAGAAAACGGTGAGAACCCAAAACCTGAGTCTACAGTATTTGCAATATTGTGTTCTGTCATTCCCGATTCCGGAGGCGAGCTGTTTCCGACCGATCGATCGATAATGCTTCCCTGTTCACTACCTGTTTCACTGTCTACACCATTATTTTACGCCCGCTCCATTTCCCTATGCACAGTTACCAAATTACTACTTTGAATGTCTGTTAATTCATTACACAGCGGTGCTGGTAAGCTACACTCGTCGTCACTATTATTTCTCAGTTTACTTTGGAGCCTTGTGTTACGTTTTTCACACGCCATTATTGTCACAATATTTCACACGATAACACAGAAAAGCACAATTTGAAGAGCAAAAATAAGAGAACACATTAACATAGCACTGAAAATAATATCTCGTTAATTGCAAGCGCAGCAGCGAAATACTTGGTGCAAATCTACATGCATGCCACAACTGTTTTACTGTACAACAATGAAAGGCTGCAACTATAAAGGAGATTCTCTCTACAATTACGCGCTAGCAATAAACAATAGCTACACTAATTGCACAAACTACAAGAAAAAAATCAGAAGATTTTAGTGAGGTATCCTCAGCTAAGGGTCGACATATGAAACGTCCCCTTTGAACAATTTATACATGACTGTGCTTAAACTGACATACAATATTTTTAGCGCAACGCAATCTGACTTTCAAAAATCCCTACAAAAGAATGGCCCTGACTAACATTAACCTATACGTTTCACAAATCACTTACCTCACAAAAATCTTGGTTACTCGAACTGCTGCAATACAGCGAGCACCACTACTGCCAGCTAAACAAAAGATTCAAACTACGGAAGGCACTAACTACTGATAGGGATAGTTAGCAAATGAAAGATATTAATAGAGAACAAACAATGTATTTACCTTAATATCTTCAAAAGTCATAATATATATAGGAGTTCATAACATCCATTCTTACAAATATCAAAACTCCGCCATTTCTATCTCCACATCCACCACTGCTGGCGGCTCACCTCCAACTGCGCAACGCTACGCGCTGTTCACATCCAGCTGCCGCTGCCCAACACTACAATGACAGACAACAATGCAAACTAGCCACATACTGCACACAGTACAGCCAGTGATTTTCATACAGGGCGCTACGTAACGTTGCCAATAAGAAAACATAAACAGCCTACTTACATTATTAGCTGACGGATCACGTGATTAATTTCTCGCAGTGACGGCATTCAGGGCGGTAGGTGACGCCCAACACGCCCACGCCTATTGCTACGTCAATGTGCAACGTACCGAAGACCACGAGAAAGACGGCCGCGGTGCGTACGTCACGTAGGTAGGCCTGAGCTCGCTCGCTCAACTCAGCGGACAAAATGCGTATCAAAACCTGTTAACTTGCAGCTAGGCGTGTACATACTGACGACGATTACATCTTCTACTGGAATCTGGTATTATGGAGTCTTATTGATTAACAGTACTACAACAAAATTTAATTTAAGATCAATACTCGATATAAATGGTATAACTGTTCTTAGTCTCATCTGCTTCTTAGTCCTCATTTCACACAAGAAGTGATTCCTTATGCACCTGATAATCATTTTGGCATGATTTTAATTTTTTTGCACCCTAGTACAGCCTTAAGAAATTATGAGTAGACGGATAGACTTTCCATAATTGTAGGACTAATAACAGTAAGACTCCATAGTAGTGGATTCCAGTAGAAGATGCAATTCTCGTTTGTAGCTACACACCTAGTTATGAGTTAACAGGTGTAAAAACGTAGTTTCTTCCTTGGTGACGTACGTGCTGCGGCCTGTCTTTCTCGTGGGCCCCGGAAGCTTACAGATTCATTTACACAGCTCCACGTGTGGTCTAACTTGACCACTCGGTAGCAACACTTGTAGTGATCCGAGAATTTCCACGTAAATTCTGGAACCAGTCGACCTTCTGCCGCCTCGAACACGCGATGTTTTAAAGATGAGTTTGAGAGCCTGTCTACTGAACAACACATGTGTGTGTGTGTGTGTGTGTGTGTGTGTGTGTGTGTGTGTGTGTGTGTGTGTGTGTGCAGGATGGACGTCGGTCATGCGAGGGCAGGAGCTACGTCAGACGAGCGACGCCGGCAAGTGTTTGCCGCTCACGCCATAGAACCTGTATGGAAAGTACAAAGAGTAATTACGTGTTATTCCTCGGTGGTCGAATAATTGTGATTGTTATACACAACTGAAACATGATTTGTCTAGAGACTCTTACTTAATTTTGGTGTTAGACTTGCTACAAGCAAGACATGTCTTTGAATTTCTGGTGGTTATTAAACCCACCACACCGTAATTATATTTAATAGTATCTAATGGTTAACGACGCAGTTGACTCTCAAGAGTTTGTATGCTTATGTGAAACTTGGGGAAATGAAGATATACCTGAACTGAACCGAAAGTATTATGAGGGTAACGAGTTATTTCAAGAGAGAGAGAGAGAGAGAGAGAGAGAGAGAGAGAGAGAGTGTCTTTCTTAATTCCTCTAACCAGCATTATTTCTTCGGAGAAGTTGTGGAGATCGACACAGCGGCGTATCCAGAGAAGAGGATCGGCGAAATGTTTCAAGTATTGTATTGTATTGTATGTTAACCGGGGACCTATAAACGACGGAGAGGCTCCGTCCCCGCCGCAGCCGCAGTAGTCCACAACCCCACGACGACTACCACAGTCCACTTCACCCCTCCGCCGCCCCACACCGAACCCAGGGTTATTGTGCGGTTCGGCACCCGGTGGACCCCCCCCCCCCCCGCCCCCCCCCCCCCCCCCCCCAGGGAACGTCTCACACCAGTCGAGTGTAACCCCTATGTTTGCGTGGTAGAGTAATGGTGGTGTACGCGTACGTGGAGAGCTTCTTTGCGCAGCAATCGCCGCATAGTGTAAGTGAGGCGGAATAAGGGGAACCAGCCCGCATTCGCCGAGGCAGATGGAAAACCGCCTAAAAACCGTCCACAGACTGGCCGGTTCACCGGACCTCGACACAAATCCGCTGGGTGGATTTGTGCCGGGGACCAGGCGCTCCTTCCCGCACGGCCAACCGGGCTGGCTATGTTTCAAGTAAGTCAACTGTAGTAAGAGAAGTGTGAAGTTCGCAATCCAATTTTGCACCGCTTCTCTTGTCGCTGAAACGGTTAGACACTGATGATGTCTTACGCGGAGCCCTATCCCCTATCTTTTCCTCAAGAAATCTACACTTAGCCATGGATACTCTGCAAATCACATTTGAGTGCCTGGCAGAGGGTTCATCGAAACACGTTCTCAATAATTCTGTATTATTCCAGTCTCGAACAGCGCGCGGAAACATCTTTCGGTGCGAGCTCTGATTTCCCTTATTTTATTATAACGATCATTTCTTCCCCTGTAGGTTGGCGTCAACAAAATATTTTCGCATTCAGAGCAGAAAGTAGGTGACTGAAAATTTGTGAGAAGATTCCACCGCAAATAAAAACGCCTTTGTTTTAATGGTGTTCACCCCAAATCCTGTATCAAGTCCGTGACACTCTCTCTCCCCCATTTCCCAATAATACAAAACGTGCCGCTCTTCTTTGAACTTCTTCGATACACTCCGTTAATCCTATCTGGAAAGGATCCCAGACTACGCAACAGTACTCCAGAAGAGGACAGACAAGCGTGGTGCAGGCATTCTCTTTAGCAGACCTGTTACATTTTCTTAGTGTTCTGTCAGTGAAGCGCAGTCTTTGGTCTGCCTTCCCCACAACATTTTCTGTGTATTCTTTCCAATTTAAATTCTTCGTAACTGTAAATCTTAGGTATTTAGTTGAATTTATGCTCTTTAGATTAGACTGATTTATCGTATAACAAAAGTTTAACGCATTCCTTGTAGCTCTCATGTAGATGACCTCAGACAGTTTCATTATTCGGGTTCATTTGACGATTTCCGCACCATTCAGATACATTTTCTAAATCGTTTTGCAATATGTTTTGATCTTCAGATGACTTTACCAGTCCATAGAGGACAGCATCATCTGCAAACAACATAAGACGGCTGCTCAGATTGCCACCTAAGTCCTTTATGTAGATAAGGACCAGCAGAGGGCCTATAAATACTGCCTTGGGGAACGCCAGAAATAACTTCTGTTTTACTTGATGACTTGCCGTCAATTACTACGAACTGTCGCTCTCTGACAGGAAACCACGAATACAGTCACATAACTGTGGCGATATTCCATAAGCACGCCATTTCACTACGAGCCACTTGTGTGGTACAGAGTAAAACGACTTTTGAAATCTAGAAATGCGGAATCAATTTGAAATCCCCTGTCAGTAGCACTCAGCACTTCGTGTATGTAAAGAGCTAGTTGTCTTTCAGAAGAACGATGTTTTCTAAATCGGTGTTGACTCTGTGTCAATAGACTGTCCCCTCTACAGTTAGTCTCAATATGTCGGTTTTCGTTTTGACACACTGCAGATTTGTTTTTTATGCGTACGTGACTTCTGTGCCAAATAAGCCGAAAGTAAGTGCATTTTGGAAATGCCAAATATCCCCCAAAATAGCTCGTCTGTTTGATTGAAATAAGACTTACGGTCACCAGTATGGTTCAAATTGTTTTTACAGTGCAAATTTCACACGTTGTTGTTTTGGTCTTCAGTCCGAAGATTGGTTTGATGCAGCTCTAGATGCTGCTGTATCCTGTGCAAGCCTCTTCATCTCCGAATAACTGTTGCAAGATACATCCTTCTGAAATTGCTTACTGTATTCAGCTCTTGGTCTCCCTATATGTTTTTACCCCCCCCCCCCCCCTTTTCACATTTAGCTCCAATACTAAGTTGGTCAACCCTTGATGTCTTAGAATGTGTCCTAGCAACTGATCCGTTCTGCTAGTCGGGTTGTGACGCAGATTTCTTCCCTCCCCAGTTCTGTTCAATATCTCCTTCTTATTTACGTGGTCTACCCATCTTCAGCATTTTTCTGTAGCACCACATGTAAGAAGCTTCTATTCTCTTCCTGTCAAAACAGTTTATTGTCCATGTCTACAGCCGCGCAGAGTGGCCACCGGGTTCGAGGCGTCTCTTGTCACGGACTGTGCGGACCCTCCCGCTGGAGGTTCGAGTCCTCCCTCGGGCATGTGTGTGTGTGTGTGTGTGTGTGTGTGTGTGTGTGTGTGTGCGTGTTTTGTTCTTAGCAAAAGTTGGTTTGAGTAGTGTGTAAGTCTAGGGACCGATGACCTCAGCAGTTTGGTCCCTTAGGAATTCACACACACTCTCCATGGCTACACTCGATACAAATACATTCAGAAAAGACTTCCTAATAAATTTACATTCAATATTAACAAATTTCTTTTCTTCACAAATGCTTTCCTTGCCATTCCCGGTCTACATTTTATATTCTCCCTACTTCGACCGTTATCAGTTATTTTTCTGCCCAAATAGCAAAACTACCTACTACTTCAAGTACCTCATTTCCTAATCTAATTCCCTCAGCTTCAAGTGATTTAATTCTACTACATTCCATCATCGTAGTTTTTCTTTTGCTGACTTTCATCTTATATCCACCTTTGAAGACACTGTCCATTCCGTTCAACTTCTCTTCCAAGTCCTTACAATGTCTCTGGCAAACCTCAAAGCTTTTACTTCTTCTCCCTGAACATTAATTCTTTCTCCAAATTTTTCTTTCGGTCTTTTACTGCTTGCTCAGTGTACAGATTGAATAATATCGGGCATAGGCTAAAACCCTGTCTCAGTCCCTCCTCAATCTTTGTTTCCTTCTCATGCCCTTCGACTCTTATAACCGCGGTCTGGTTTCTGTACAAGTTGTAAATAGCCCTTCGGTCCCTTTATTTTACCCCTGCAACTTTCTTTGTTTCAAAGGGAGTATTCACACACACACTGTCAAAAGCTTTCTATAAGTCTACAAATACTATAAACGTACGTTTTTCTTTCCTTAAACTATGTTCTGATGGAAGAAATAGTGTCAGTATTGCCTCGCGTGTGCCCACACTTATCCAGAATCAAAAATGATCTTCCTGAGGTCGGCTTCTACCGGTTTTTCCATTCTTCTGTAAATAATTCCTGTTAGATTTTGCAACCATGATTTATTAAACGAATAGTTCGGTAATATTCACAGCTGTTAGCATCTGCTTTCGTAGAAACTCCACATAGGTGCCATCAATTTCCAGAAATTTGTGTATCTTTTGCAAATGTTGTCAACCGACTTCAATAGAAACTTCTGTGGTAAAAAAAGGTTGGCTGGCATAACTCATTGTGTTGATCCAGCCACCTGTCAGAAAGGCTTTTCTCACCCCCGCGCACATTGGTCTCTTTCCTTGCAGATACGTCAGAGCTGTTGCGCATCCGTATTTTTAGAGTGTAGGTAAGTGTGATGGACGTGTGTACAGTATAATGTTTGTGTTGTATCGCTGTAATGAGAGAAGGGGTACCTGGTGGCGACAGATAGCCTATTCCTCTCAAATAGCACCAAAGGGGCCACCTCGCCCTGTGACAGAGGGATCAACGTCAAACACTGTCTCATGTTCTCACTTCTTGAGACACTGCAGAGTGGTTTGGATCTGAATCCAAGACATTAGCGAAACAACTGGCGATCAGTAACTTTACGCCACCAGCTCTCCTCCCTTTTGCAGGAAAACGCTGGCAGTGTTAATTTCATTCATCACCAGGGTTCGAAATCAGTTTACATCTTCATCCAGCGTCAGCACACAGGCATGGATTATCGTCCTCGGCCATGGTGGCACGTATCTTGTAGTAGAATGGTGAGAAAATGCCGCATTTTGGCGTCCAGATAGTGCAGCTCATTTGGTTTGGCCAGACAGATTTCCTCCTCCGTCTCCACAAGAAGAAGTTGCACAGTGTAAAATCGGACCTCCACAGTGCCCACTAGTGGAGAATGCGGCGACCCAGCCGGTTCCTGCAAAATGACTGGGGAGCCCTTGTGTGCAGTGATTGCATAAAAGTGGAGGGCACTAACATTCATATGGCATAGGTCTTTTTCCAACACGGCTAGACTCTGTTTGAGTTCACCATATTCTGGTGAAGGAACAGAACACTAAGTTGTTTTGATGTAATACGACACCACACCTTTACCTTGAGGTGATTTTACATTTTCTCATCGGTGGCATGTGGAGAACCATTTGTCCAGTAATGGTTATTACGGTAGCTTATATAGCGTCCTGTGTCAAACACAGCTTCACCATTCCAGATTATGTCTGATGAAAATAACTGGCGATAGTACTTGTTGTGTCCCAGGTACAAACTACCAAACGGAAAGACGGAATTAATTACAACTTAGAAGATTTAGTGTGAAAAGACGGTGAAACATAACTCAGTCTAATCACTCGTGTCCAGGTTCATCTTCCGCAAACGCCACTGAGACGACACCTACTCCTTACTCCAGGTGGCCCACCAGACGACACTCTCCTGCCGACCCGCGACGACGCGACTTCACCACATGGAGCTGCATCCTGATTGGCTCCGTGGACTCCAGCGGTATGAATGCTGCATCTCTTACGGCGCCCCCACTGTGAGCACTTCGATGTCTGCTGCGCTCCCGACAACTGGAGCGTTGGAACACTGTTCTCGAGAAGGCGGTGGCCGCGTCTTACGTGCGGCGACCGCGCTGTTTGAACGCGTGGCGCAACAGTACTCACACCTCGCAGGATTTCTCCGTAAGCCATCCGACGGGCAAAATCCTGTGCAGACAGATCTGGGCAATAATGTGGCTTTCGCAAACGAAATTCCAACTGCTTTTTAACGACACTTCATCGTGTAACGCATTTACTATTTTCAGAAGCTGCCGGCGTGTTGAAATTTTGGGGCTTCGGGCGAACATTCACCACACCAATCGTACATTTTCCTCTGACATGTATATCCTGGGATGACCACTCCTTACAACGTCCAACACAATCCCATAACCGTGGAGGTTTTTGACGGTCTTTTGGTTGCAAAGTAACTAAAGACCCATGCTCAGTCCGCCACCATATCCGTACCAGTGCCACAGAACGCCACACTGCGACTAGGAAGCCACGTGGGCGCACTCGTGCGCTGGCATTTGTCCCTCCATGTAGATCTGTTCCTATCTGTGCAAAGAAAGGTACATAATTATTTCAAATGACAGAGCACAGTAATCTGTCGTCCTTTTATTGCAGGATTTATTCCGCAAATCTAAAAAAAAAAAAAAAAAAAAAATATGGTTCCAATGGCTCTGAGCACTATGGGACTTAACAACTGAGGTCATCAGTCCCCTAGAACTTAGAACTACTTAGACCTAACTAACCTAAGGACATCACATACATCCATGCCCGAAGCAGGATTCGAACCTGCGGCACTAGCGGTCGCGCGGTTCCAGAGTGAAACGCCTAGAAGCGCTCGGCCAAAGCGGCCGGCCGCAAATCTAAATTTTGGGTAGAGCCTAGTCATTACCAGTGCTAAAAAATACAATAAGTTAATAGTCAGGCGGTAGTATACAGAGTTAGAACTCATAACCTATGTGGCTTATACAGGGCTATTACAAATGATTGAAGCGATTTCACAAATTCACTGTAGCTCCATTCATTGACATATGGTCACGACGCACTACAGATACGTAGAAAAACTGAAAGTTTTGTTCGGCTGAAGCCGCACTTCAGGTTTCTGCCGCCAGAGCGCTCGATTTCGCAGTGAGACAAAATGGCGACAGGAGCCGAGAAAGCGCATGTCGTGCTTGAAATGCACTCACATCAGTCATAACAGTGCAACGACACTTCAGGACGAAGTTCAACAAAGATCCACCAACTGATTACTCCATTCGGCGATGGTACGCGCAGTTTAAAGCTTCTGGATGCCTCTGTAAGGGGAAATCAACGGGTCGGCCTGCAGTGTGCGAAGAAACGGTTGAACGCGTCCGGGCAAGTTTCACGCGTAGCCCGCGGAGGTAGACGAATAAAGCAAGCAGGGAGCTAAACGTACCACAGCCGACGGTTTGGAAAATCTTACGGAAAAAGCTAAAGCAGAAGCCTTACCGTTTACAATTGCTACAAGCCCTGACATCCGATGACAAAGTCAAACGCTTTGAATTTTCGGCGCGATTGCAACAGCTCATGGAAGAGGATGCGTTCAGTGCGAAACTTGTTTTCAGTGATGAAGCAACATTTTTTCTTAATGGTGAAGTGAACAGACACAATGTGCGAATCTGGGCGGTAGAAAATCCTCACGCATTCGTCCAGCAAATTCGCAATTCACCAAAAGTTAACGTGTTTTGTGCAATCTCACGGTTTAAAATGTACGGCCCCTTTTTCTTCTGTGAAAAAAACGTTACAGGACACGTGTATCTGGACATGCAGGAAAATTGGCTCATGCCACAACTGGAGACCGACAGCGCCGACTTCATCTTTCAACAGGATGGTGCTCCACCGCACTTCCATCATGATGTTCGGCATTTCTTAAACAGGAGATTGGAAAACCGATGAATCGGTCGTGGTGGAGATCATGATCAGCATTTTATGTCACGGCCTCCACGCTCTCCCGACTTAACCCCACGCGATTTCTTTCTGTGGAGTTATGTGAAAGATTCAGTGTTTAAACCTCCTCTACCAAGAAACGTGCCAGAACTGCGAGCTCGCGTCAACGATGCTTTCGAACTCATTGATGGGGACATGCTGCGCCGAGTGTGGGCGTGATGTCTGCCGAATCACTAAAGGGGCACATATCGAACACTTGTGAATGCCTAAAAAAACTTTTTGAGTTTTTGTATGTGTGTGCAAAGCATTGTGAAAATATCTCAAATAATAAAGTTATTGTAGAGCTGTGAAATTGCTTCAATCATTTGTAATAACCCTGTACATTATATTACATACCACCATTTCATATTATTAATTCTAGTACATCACCTCCCTGTTGTTTGGGTTTATGTCACAGTTCGTTCAAGACTACTGCGTAATGAAGCTAGATTTCGCGGAAAACACATTAATTGGCTTTATGGCGCCCTCTATATGAGCTAGTAATATATAATAGTAAAAGGAAAGCAGCTATGGTCTCTACTAAAAAGCTATTGCTTAGGAATAACACAAAATAAAGTGCTTATCTCCACATTTGATAGTAAACATAGAAAATATAAAAAGATTCCAGATTCAGTCCTTGTGGGCCAATTGTTTTTTATTCTTTAAAATACGTATGTAACGTCATATTGGTAGACCTCTTTTTTAATATTTACAAGACACAAGGAGGCACATTATATATGGTGCAACTACTAGAATTGATTTGATTTAAATGTTTTTATCTTTTATACTGTTTTTCGCTTTATTTAATCATGGTGACGGACATGTTATTTACTGAATAGTTTGGAGATGGCGCCAAATGTCAGTAAGATGGGTTCTCGGTGTGACTTGCCATTCCGCTGCAGATGTGGAGAGTACTAGTCTCTGTACCACTCCAAACAGATTTTAATTATAAACACAATTAGACCAACATACTGAATTGCTGTCATCAACAATGTACATGCATCTAAGCTAACGTACCACGGAGAAAGTTCTGTAGGTTCAGCATCGTACTCATAAAGTATTACGTTAATGGCTGCTACATATTGGCAAGACGACAGGAGCTACTTCGGAAATTTGGAAATCTATAGTAAGTTCATATGGGACCAAAATGCTGAGGTCATGGGTCTCTAGGCTTACACACCGCTGAATATAATTTCAACTAACTTCTGTTGACAACACACACACCCATACCCTATGGAGGACTCGAATCTCCGAGGGGGGCAGACATGGGTACCGTGGCAAGGTGCCCTAGACCGCGCGGCTACCCCTCGCGGCTAGGAGCTACTTCATACCCCCTGGGACGAACCCTTCATCGTTTCCCAGCAAGAAGTTTTCAAACAATTCCCAAAACTGCGATTTTTTCATAATGACTTGATCATTAATCAAGTTGCAGTTGACATATATGTAATGACGAAAGGTGTCCGGCTCTTTTAGGAGGTTGAGGAATCTGCCCTTCTCACACTCATACAGGAACCACACATTAGATGTCAAAGTCGGCAATATATGTTTTGTTGTAAGTAAATGAGCAACCATACTCGATTTCTCTGTGGTATTTTTTCTGCCCAACGTGACATGTTCCCCATAACCTAATTTCCAGCCTCCTTCCTGTTTGGCCAACCTAAGAGGCCCCACAGTCTGGAAAATAAATTTTATAAACTCTAGAAGCAGTATGTTGCAAGGTACATCATAAGTTATTTTAAACAAATATAGTCATACCTAGTGACAGTACATGTTTACAATAGGCATTCGCCTCTCGAGTATCATTTCTCAGCACGTTGACATCTCGCTACCATTCGGAGGTCACGACTTCGTTACTGTCGCTCGCGTACGCCAATAGCCCATCGCCATGTCCGGACTTACGAATGGAGGAAGAGGCAAGATTGCTGTCGCCGTCGAGCTGCTGCTAAAGGCAGTCGTGAGCAACGGTTGCGGCAACAAGCAGAAGAAGCGACAGCCTGTGGCACAATTACAGTGCTATAAGTGTCAGAAGTTGGGACATACAGCGAGGGCCTGCGACGGCGCGGTGGCGTGTGTGAAGTGCGGGAAACCGCGCGACACGCGCAACTGCGACAAATCCAAGACGTACCGCGGAAACGTGCGTAAATTGTGGCGGCGCGCACGCCGCAAATTCGCGCAGCTGCGGCTACCTGAAGTCATGGAAGCGGCAGAAAGGGATCACCTCACTAGGAGAGGTGGCCCAAGAAGAAAAGGTGGGCACTCCGCCTTCCTACTCCAGTAGGGGAAACGGGCAGCGCCACAACAAACGGACGAGGGCGTGTTCCGCGAAACGTTGCGGAAAGCCAGCGAGGACACCACTGCCGTGCTCAAATCCTCTATGGCGGAGGAGAGGGCGGCTCTGAGGGCGGAAATAGACGAGGTGCGTCGCGAGGTGAGACAAGTGAGGGTAGCCCTGTACCCCGCATCTCGCACGACACCCGAAGATGCGCCGACCCTCACCGGTATCGGGGTAGACGCGGAAACGCAAACGACCGCATCCCTGGCCGATGCGGCAACGCAGATTGCTAGGGTGGGGTAGCACTCATCTCACGCTAGGTGAGGAGAACCCTACGTCATAATGACGTAACGCTACGTCATCGTGAGGTAAATAACCTAAATCGACTAAATGAGTACGTATATCGATCTTTGCAGTTGTACCGATAACGTCAACGCTAAATGTAAATACTTGTGTGCAAACGAAGTGGCAGGAGTTGTGTGATCTGCTCATCCCAGCTGAACGAATTGTTAAATGTAATCCCAACAATTTGCAATGTTATTGTGTATTTCATGAACATAATTAATGTCTGAGCGAAGGAGCCATAATGAAATAAAGAAAAGCTTGTCATTATTTTTAAATCCGATGAATCGTGCATAAATCGTGTGGACAGAGAAGTGAAGTAATTATTTATTAAGCTGCAATCCAAAGAATGTGTGATGTTATTGTGTGTTTCGCGAACGTAACGAATATCTGAATGAAGGAATCATAACCATAACGAAAGTTAAAAAAGTGTCTAGTCATGTTTTCAATCCGATTAATATTGAATAAATCATGTGGATAAAAACGTGAAATAGGAAGAAATTAAAATGTTTCGTGTTTTTATATAAACCAATGAATTGTACGTGATTCATATGGGCAGAAAAGTTAAACTGAGAAATTGAAGTGGTTCTGAAGATAATTCTGAATGTTGCTAGAAACATTAAATCATCTAGTTCCATTTAATTTTGCCTTCATGTTGTAAATCAACTAAGAAAGATAGTGAAATCTTTCAGACTATCTTCATGGATCTGCTCGAAAGTTCTCTCATCTCCGTTAGAGCCCATGTTCAGAACGACGTACACGCTAGCAACACCGGACAATAGGACAATGAAAGCACATAAACAAACAACAATGCAGATTCAAAACGCACACAACAGTCGATATATACAGAATGCACACAACAGTCGATAGGACAACTCGTGAAACTCGTGATGACGCGTGCCTACGTCCCCATGACGTAGGGCTCTCCTCACCTAGCGTGAGATGAATGCTACCCGCTAGGGTGGTGGTCATGGAGTGGGGGACACCCGCCGACAGCAAGAAGAGGCCCCTTTGGAAGCAGCCGTCCCTTCTGCCACTGCAAAAACGAAGACGGCGGAAGAGACGCCAATGGACACCGAGGGAGAAGAAGACGATCCAGTACCTGTCCTCCCCAACAAGAATTGTGTGAGGGAGGTACTCACCAACATTGCAGACTCCCTGCGCGACGGCAGCTATCCCCACCATGGTAATCCCTATCCCTTCACGATAACCAATATCCCTCTCCTACCCCATAAACCGTATTCTTTCCACTGGGAGTGTTGTAACAACCCTACCACAACGAAGGTCAAAAATTAATTATGATTGTAGTGTTACTCACGCTGCTAAATATTGCATTTTCGGGCAACAACAAAGTTATATTATGTGGCAGGTGTCAATAGAGCACAGTTAATAAAGTCATTTCTTGAAACGGTGGATAAACTAGGCACTCATCTTTTCGTGTTTCCCACGCTGGTCTCGTTGTGAACTCATGGCTTTGAAACGTCCCATTTGAACAATTTATATACGACTGTGCTTAACCTGACACACAATATTTTTAGCGCAACGCAATCTGACTTTCAGAATTCTCTACAAAAGAATGGCCCTGACTAACATTAAACTATACCTTTCACAAATCACTTACCTCACAAAAATCTTCGCTGCTCAAGCTACTGCAATACAGCAAGCGCCACTACTGCCAGCTAAATAAAAGATTCAAACTACTGAAGGCACTAACTACTGATAGGGATAGTTAGCAAATGAAAGATATTAATAGAGAACGAACAATGTATTTACCTTGACATCATCACAAGTCATAATATATATATCAGTTCATGACAAATTACAAATCTCCGCCATCTCTCTCCCCACATCCACCACTGCTGGCGGCTCACCTCCAACTGCGCAACGCTACGCGCTGTTCACAGCCAGCTGCCGCTGCCCAACACTACAATGGCAGACAACAATGCAAACTAGCCACAGACTGCACACAGCACAGCCAGTGATTTTCATATTGAGCGCTACGTAACGTTGCCAATAAGAAAACATAAACAGCTTACTTACATAGAGAAAACATAAACAGCCTACTTACATAGAGAAAACATAAACAGCCTACTTACATAGAGAAAACATAAACAGCCTACTTACATAGCCCCCATGCTCCCCACAAAAATTTTTACAAATGGTGTTGGGCACTGGCCAATACAGATTTGACAAAAATTTTTCACAATTACAGTAACAAAGATATAAAATGCACACACTTATTGATACATTGTTGGTCAAAAGCTAAATATTTCTCACAGTCCATAAAGACAGTCCACATTGTTCATCACAGTGAAACTGCCGTTTCTTTTCTCAAAGTCTGAGCAGTAAAAGACAATGCACACAGAAGTAGTGGATTTCCATGCAGTCTTGAAGAAGTAGTTTTGTCCTTCCAATGGAAAGACAGTGCTGACTCTTGACATGCTGACAGGTAATGGGCCACAATGGAGCAAACCCACAGCAGAGTCATTCGAAGTTTTGAAGAATATTGGTAGGTAGGTCATCACAGAGCAGACCCACTGGAGTCCTGGTAGAGATTGTGGTATTGGCGGGCCACCAGAGGTGCAGACCCACTGTAGTCCTTGTAGAGATTACGGTATTGGTGGGCCATCAAAGATGCAGACCCACTGTAGTCCTTGTAGAGATGGCCAGCAGCCATCTGTTGTGACTGTGCAGGTGCACAATCACCATTGAAGAGTCTTGCGGATAATATAGCAAGTCCATAAACCACCACTTGTGCACTCACAAAGTTTTTGAAATTGTCCTTAGAACCAGCAATGCTGTTATCCAGTCCCTTGCTGAGTTATTAACACACGTGCAAACACTAACAGTCCCTACTTCTTACATATTGTCCACATACTATGACCAACAGAAACGTGTGCAGTGAAATGTAACTAACAAGTTAATAATGTCATGAACTGGTGACAATTACAATTTTATAACATAAGAATACAATTACAAAGGTACAAAATACATCATTAAAAACATAATAATACAGATAACATTTGTAGTACAGGCTTTACAAAAGAATAGAAATAAACATATACATCAGTGTTACAAAAATAGTGACATAAGTACATACATAAAATAATGAGAATAGTTTTCGAAACATTAATTTCACACATGAACATTGAAACAGAACAGAATTGTAAACAACTTTACAAAGAAAATAACATATTATTAATGCAACTTATATTTGAGGATAACAGTATTCCTCCTCATAGTGAATGTAGCTTAATATTAAAAGAAAAAAAATTCTATGAAACTACACAGAGACAGGAAGAAAACAAATACACAAGGGTACACAAACACATAGTGGGATAACACCAATAGGAAAGGACAGGGTTCGTTTTCAGTGTAACATGTGGTACTGCAGTCCAACCCAAAACTTCATATATCTTTCCTCTTATTTCATCCTTTGTTTCCACCCAAAAAATTCTATCTAAGCATGCTTTCTGTATTTATATGTTCACACATTTCTTACCTCAACATTTATTTCCAAGAAAATCCTACCTAAACCTGTTTTCTGTACCTTTTTTTGTATAACTTCTGAATGCATTTCTTCCTATTCATCGCAACTCATTCTCTTAGAGGCTACCCCCTCTTAAGCTAACTTAAATCTACTGAGCTCAGATGCTAAACTATGGGACGAGGCAATGCAGCATCACATAACAATTAACACAAACAGCAATGAGAAAAAAAATGGAAATTTGCAAAATTAACAAGCAATGCAACATTACAACTAATATGAGCCAATGCGCAGTAAACAAAAAATTAAATCTGGCTTAGCAGAGTAACACAAATTAAAATTCAGTAACACTATGCCTGGCAAACAGCAGTAACTTATACCTAAACATGACATAGCTCAAGCAGAAAAAATAGTACACTAAAGATAACAATGCAGATAAGGGAAATGTATATTCACATCTTAATGTCTATGTAATTAAAGTGGTGCACCACAAGAAGTTATTCTACCAAAAAGTTACCAATTACTTGAAAAGAAAATTATGAATGCAGTTACTAGTTCCTTCTTATTGTTCTTTCCTTTCCAAGTGCTCCTTTTTTAAAGAATGTGGATCATAAAATAATTATTTAATAGATCTGTTGACAGAAAGTGTTCACATTAGCAAATGCATTTTATTTTATAAAAGCAATGCTGCAACACAGCTGGAAAACAGATGTCAAATGAAATAAGCAACTATGAAAAGCAAAGCATAAAAATATCATTCAGTAGTCATGTGACATTTCGTAAGTTAGTAGAAATTCTCTCAACTCTCATAGAAAGACGCTTGTCATAATCAGGTGTGCAGATGTAAAAATATTGCTTGTCATTTTATTAGGCATTTCAGTAAATATCGTAAATTAAGAGCTAGTGTAATCATATGTTTTCAAGTTCGACCGTGTCGTTTTTGTGATGCTTTCTCTAAAGGAATGACAATGGCCAGGATAATGGCCTTCCCTTTCTTTTTTTTTTTTCTTCCTGTGCTCTGAAAGGCACGCGCTAATGACTTATTCTCCAGGCGTCTGACACAGCTGGGTGCCCGCGACGCATTACGTGCAGGTGGTCACTTAACTTTCGTACGGAAATATTTACGACAGCAATTTTCGCTAAAGTGACAGTCTCACATAAAAATACTTCACAGGTCAAGAATTAGCGTTGCAAATCTGTAGAAACAAAATCCTATGAATATAACAGTGTCCAAAAAATGTTCAGTGGCATTGTGATACATTCACACATGATTCACACATGTCATAACTCTTAAAGTACGATTCTTGGTTTCCAACATCCTTTTTCACAAGTCAAGAGTCCCTACCCACTATTCATTACTCCTTACCTCATTATACATATACATATTCGTCGACACTTCTTCAATATTTCATCGTGAGAAATACGTAGCATAATAAACATTCCTCAACAACATAATACACATCATCGTCGTAATAATATCATAAAACTTCAGTCAAATCTCAAAATCGTCGTAACTTCCTCCAATAATTTCTAAGCCTAAAAAGAATTCTCTGCTCATTTAAATAATGTCATCTACCTCAAACGTACTTTAAAAATCATGAATCCATACCAAATACATCATTCAAAGCTCTCATAGTATCACAATGGTTCCAAAAAAATATGAACAGTTTCACAAAGTACAGACAAAATACAGTTTCATAAGTGTGAAGTTATCCAGCTGTGTAATTACGTAAACATCTGTCACTGATATAGTAAAAACGTTTGTCTGTCTCAGTTAAATGATCAGATAGCTGTGTAATTATGTGTTGGAGAAATATGGTACCGATGTGTAAAGTTGTATAAGCAAATACCATATTAGCTAGGGTTCCTTGTGGTTGCCACACACATGGTACACAAAGTAAGCGTGTACCCCCCTGAGGATTAATGTAATTATACCCTCAGGTGTTACAGATTACAGCAATGAAATGAAATGTATCACTGAAAACTTTGTTTGTAATTCAAAAATCTTTAAAAATAAATGTTTTAAGTACAAAATTAATCACTGAAATGCGTGTCCTGTAGCGCTAAATGTGCATATTGTTGTAAGATAATCTCTGTGAAAGTGTCGTAGTTATTTTCCTCCAAAAGCTAAGTTCTGCAGAAGCCAATGTACTTACCTCATGATAAACAAAAGTGAAATGCTTTGCGTAGAGATATCTTAGTTATTATGCTTATTGTTGTGATGAAGAAAGTACTGTACAGTAACGTAATGTTGTGCCACGAAAAAGGCTGTCTCATTGTTGCTATACCACAAAAGTTACTACTAAAACATGTTTTTCTTTCCAGAAGAATTCAGAAAACTGTGCAGATATAAAACAGATACACCGCAAAAGCAACATTGTAAATTGTCACTCATTAGTAGCGTCGTGATATTATATGGCAAAGACAAAGTTAAAAGGCAGATTATCTGTCAATAAATGGTTTTACATGAGAAATGTGGTGCAATCCTTTACTCTTCCTAGTACGCAGACTTTCAACTTCAAAGCAATTATCATGTTGTTTACATCGGTAAAGAATGCTAAATCTTTTCTCAAGGCTAGCGTCTTTGTTATTTTTCCCTGAGCCAGCGGCCGCACGCAGCTGCCTGCTGTGCTAGTCATTGTCTGTCTCTTTGTTGGCGCGCGCTGTTATTGGGATTAGGAGACCTAACTTCTACAAATTCGCCTTGCCGAGAGGGCCCAGCTCTGTTAGAGTCCCGCCAGTTCTGATGAAATTCACGTCTATCGTTATGATTATATCGTCTGTCGTCATGTCGGTAGTTCCTGTAGTTTCTTTCTTGTCGGTCATGTGGTGGAGAATTTCTCCCTGAATCGTAACTGCGCGCTGGACCGTTGCGTCTGAAATTATTCTGTCTCCCTTGATAATAACAGTTCTGGTTACCATATTGTCTGTTTCTATGGTTATCTCTGTCATATTCATTTCTACGGAAATGCGATCTTTCTCTGTAACTATTATTCTGCCAGCGGTTGTCATAAGGGTGGTGTCTGTTTTGGTCACGATTTATGTTGTGAGAATAGCCTTGTCGTGTCCAGTTATTACTTCTGTCGTCACGGAATTGTGACGGATGTGACCTGTAGTGATTGTTTTCCCGTTTTCGCGTACCGCGATTGTCAGTGTCAATTTCTAATTCTTGTAAAAGTCCCTGAAATGCTTCAATGTCGTCTTTGCAACGTCCTGCCAGAATAATATGTCGTAAATGTTCAGGCAGTTTGATTAAGCAAATGCGGATGAGTTCTGAGGGGCTGTATGGGTTTGAAAGATACTGATTCTTATGCAACATGTCTTCAAAATATTTGACAAGACTGGAGAATTCAGATTGTTCGAAATGTTTCATCATTATGATGCCACGTTTTACACGGTCTTGTGTAGCTTGCGACCAATATGCTGAGAGGAAGGCATGGTAAAATTCTCCTTCACTGTGGCAATCGTGAATGACCGATCGCATTCTCACAGCTGGTTCATTCTCTAAGTAGCCACACATAAATTCTAATCTGTGCTCCAATGACCAGTTGGGAGGAAAACAATGAGAAAATTGATGGAGCCATGCTTGTGGATGAATGTCGTTGCCAGAATTCTTAAATGTTTTGAATTTACGTGTAGTAATGAACAGCTTATAGTCAAAATCGTCATGTCGGCGAGTCGCTTATCGGTCATTGTTAGGTCGTGTCGGCCGTTCCATCTCAAAATTCGGTGCACATTGCCAATTTCTGTCATAATTTCCGAAATGCCCTGTGTTATTATTTTGCGGCTTTTCCGTGTTTCTAAGTCCCTCTTCCCGTGTTGGAGCGCGAGTGTCCTCTGAAATACGTAATTCTTGTATTACCTGTGACAGCTGATCTTGTACTTCCCGGATTTCTCTTTGGTGTTGTGTATTAATTTGATTCTGATTTTGTTTGAATTTTCTTATTTGTTCATACTCTTCTGTGTCAGTGAAGGCTACGGGTCTTGTGTCATTCAGATCATCATCTACCTTTGTAGATAAGTTAGTGACCTGATCCGAAAGTTCGGCTACTTTCTCCGATAGTGTACTTATTTCTTCAGTGTGTTTTTCTGAACCAAGTTTCAGAGTATCTACTGTGTCCTTAAAGTTTTCCTGAGTTTTTGCAAGTTGCGTAACCGAATCGGTAGATGCAACTGAGTCAAATTTAGCTTGCAAGGTCTCATGATTTTCATGAACAATAATTTGCAGTTCTTTTATGGCTGTTTCGTGATTCTGTAATGCATTTTCATGCCGCGAAAAAATAGGTTGAAAATGCTCACAAATTTGTGTTTTTACGTCATTACAGACTTTTTGACATTTCGATTCAATGTTATGTAACTCAGTAGTTAAATCTTCACGTGTTTGTTCAAGTGTTTGTTCCAATGAGTCTAACTTTTTAAGATTTTGTTCCACTGTGTCTAATTTTTGAAGCTTTTGCTGTGTTTGTCTCTGATTTTGTTCCATTGTGTCTAACTGTTGCTGTGTTTGTCTCTGATTTTGTTCCATTTGTTGCATTAATTGCAATAATAATGTATTAGTGTCTGGAATCAATTTCTCTACGCTGTTCGGCAGTGCATTTGCACCGGCAACATTCACATTTTGACAAGCAGAAAATGTGTCTTGACTTATTTGAGAAAACGGTGAGGATCCAAAACCTGAATCTACAGTATTTGCGAGATTGTTTCCTGTCATTTCGGATTCCTGAGGCGAGCTGTTGCCGACCGATCGATCGATAATGCTTCCCTGTTCTCTACATGTTTCAATGTCTACACCATTGTTTGACGCCCGCTCCATTTCCCTATGCACAGTTACCAAATTACTACTTTGAATATTTGTTAATTCATTACATGGTGGCGTTAACACACTGCTTTCGTCTTCACTGTCATTTCTCAGTTTACTTTGGAGCCTAGTATTACGTTTTTCACACGCCATTATTGTCAGAGTATTTCACACGATAACAAAGAAAAGCACAATTTGAAGATCAAAAATAAGAGAACACATTAACATAGCACTGAAAATAATATCTAGTTAATTACCAGCGCAGCTGCGAAATACTTGGTGCAAATCTACATGCATGCCACAACTGTTTTACAGTACAACAATGAAAGACTGCAACTACAAAGGAGATTCTCTCTACAATTACGCGCTAGCAATAAACAAAAGCTACACTAAATACACAAACTACAAGAAAAAAATCAGAAGATTCCAGTGAGGTATCCTAGGCTAAGGGTCGCCATATGAAACGTCCCCTTTGAACAATTCTTACACGACTGTGCTTAACCTGACACACAATATTTTTAGCGCAACGCAATCTGACTTTCAGAATTCTCTACAAAAGAATGGCCCTGACTAACATTAAACTATACCTTTCACAAATCACTTACCTCACAAAAATCTTCGCTGCTCAAGCTACTGCAATACAGCAAGCGCCACTACTGCCAACTAAATAAAAGATTCAAACTACTGAAGGCACTAACTACTGATAGGGATAGTTAGCAAATGAAAGATATTAATAGAGAACGAACAATGTATTTACCTTGACATCATCACAAGTCATAATATATATATCAGTTCATGACAAATTACAAATCTCCGCCATCTCTCTCCCCACATCCACCACTGCTGGCGGCTCACCTCCAACTGCGCAACGCTACGCGCTGTTCACAGCCAGCTGCCGCTGCCCAACACTACAATGGCAGACAACAATGCAAACTAGCCACAGACTGCACACAGCACAGCCAGTGATTTTCATATTGAGCGCTACGTAACGTTGCCAATAAGAAAACATAAACAGCCTACTTACATAGAGAAAACATAAACAGCCTACTTACATAGAGAAAACATAAACAGCCTACTTACATAGAGAAAACATAAACAGCCTACTTACAGCTTAATCGTCGAACATCTAGGTAGCGATGATTCCAAGCTCAGATGCAAAGAGGCCTAGGTGTTATTCTGCGATATTCAAAAGTTTTATAGATGTGTTTCATAAACCATTCTTGAAGATTAAACTTTTGCAAGTTAGGACAATGGTGATACCAAAAAAAGTAATCAGCACTAAGAGGTTACACTTCTTTTTTATTACTTTTGTTGCAATATCACGTAACTCGTTTCAAAGATCACTTCACAACATAAAACATACTTGAAAATATCTTCCTCACTGTTAAAGTTCACATTTCATAAACTGACTACAATTTGTGTCTTTTTAACATGACGACCAAAGCTTGACTCTCTAATAACCGCTTACGCGCCCAAAAATGAAAGTTACAAGTACGTCAAAGATCATAGTGACAAAAAAAAGAATACACATAAGAATAATATCATTGCAATATATACATATCGATGTATCGAAGTACCTCTACATTAATGAAATCAAATCTCAATGTTGTCACAGAAATATGTTAACTATTTTACAGAAACACAGTAGAATACTGCTGGTATCGAGAGGTTGAGCTGAGGTGCCGTAATGGTTACGTATTTCAAGTACCATTACAGCGTGAACCCCTAAATCAGAAGGTCAATGGGAGTGAATTCGTCTGGCGAGCAGATCTGGAGCTGATAAACTTCTACCCGATCTTCACCGACGCCGACTGGAAGTACATGATGGATCAAGCCGTCCCGTACATCAAACAGCAGACGCCACCAGTGGACAATTCCCGTCTGAACAAAATCAAGAACAGACAGCCTGGAAACCACAAGAAGAATAATAAGAAGCCGCCAGAGACATCTGGCCGATAATTCTTTCCTTTACAGATAACCAGAGGCCCACCCAGAAAAGGGCACAGGTCATCCCCGTTTTCAAGGAGGGACGTCGAACAGATGTGCAGAACTATAGACCTATATCTCTAACGTCGATCAGTTGTAGAATTTTGGAACACGTATTACGTTCGAGTATAATGACTTTTCTGGAGACTAGAAATCTACTCTGTAGGAATCAGCTTGGGTTTCGAAAAAGACGGTCGTGTGAAACCCAGCTCACGCTATTCGTCCACGAGATTCAGAGGGCCATAGACACGGGTTCACAGGTAGATGCCGTGTTTCTTGACTTCCGCAAGGCGTTCGATACCGTTCCCCACAGTCGTTTAATGAACAAAGCAAGAGCATGTGGACTATCATACCAATTGTGTGATTGGATTGAAGAGTTCCTAGATAACTGAACGCAGCATGTCATTCTCAATGGAGAGAAGTCTTCGGAAGTAAGAGTGATTTCAGGTGTGCCGCAGGGGAGTGTCAAAGGACCGTTGCTATTCACAATATACATAAATGACCTTGTGGATCACATCGGAAGTTCACTGAGGCTTTTTGTAGATGATGCTGTGGTGTATCGAGAGGTTGTAACAACGGAAAATTGTACTGAAATGCAGGAGGATCTGCAGCGAATTGACACATGGTGTAGCGAATGGCAAATGAATCTCAATGTAGACCTGTGTAATGTGCTGCGAATACATATAAAGATAGATCCCTTATCATTTAGCTACAAAATAGCAGGTCAGCAACTGGAAGCAGTTAATACCATAAATTATCTCGGAGTACGCAATAGGAGTGATTTAAAATGGAATGATCATATAAAGTTGATCGTTGGTAAAGCAGATGCCAGACTGATTCATTGGAACAATCCTAAGGAAATGCAATCCGAAAACAAAGGAAGTAGGTTGCAGTACGCTTGTTCGCCCACTGCTTGAATACTGCTCAGCAGTGTGGGATCCGTACCAGACAGGATTGATAGAAGGGATAGAGAAGATCCAACGGAGAGCAGCGCGCTTCGTTACAGGATCATTTAGCAATCGCGAAAGCGTTTCGGAGATGATAGATAAACTCCAGTGGAAGACTCTGCAGGAGAGACGCTCAGCAGCTCGGTACGGGCTTTTGTTAAAGTTTCGAGAACATACCTTCACTGAAGAGTCAAGCAGTATATTGCCCCCTCCTACGTATATCTCGCGAAGAGACCATGAGGATAAAATCAGAGAGATTAGAGCCCACACAGAAGCATAGCGACACTGTTTCTTTCCACGAACAATACGAGACTGTAACAGAAGGGAGAACCGATAGAGGTACTCAAGGTACCCTCCGCCACACACCGTCAGGTGACTTGCGGAGTATGGATGTAGATGTAGATGTAGATGAACTAGAGGCAAAACATCCCAAACAGCGAGGAATTGAGGAGGAATAGCTCAGTCAAGCTTAAACTCCTATGACTCAGGCCAAGGCCTGTCATTTTAGCGACAGCGACATTCCGAGGCGCAACCGCACTGCCCAGGGCGACACGCGGTGCTCCTCCGACGGCCAGCAGATATGATGAGCCGCGGTGTATTTTGAGGACACGGTTTACTGCGGGCAGCAGCGTGGCGTTTCGCGGAACCCGGACCGCACCGCACAGTGGTCGGCATGTCCGCCGTGTTTACTCGCAGCGGCGCGTTTTTCATCTTACGGAGCGAGTTCCGTCTGCGCCGCGCCGCCACGCGCCGGCTGCCTCCTGTATCCGCCAGCTGTGGCCGTGGCTGGCCGCTGTCTGGCCGAAGTTGCGCAACCGCCGTCTCTCCTAGCATACGGTGCCGCTAAAACCGGCCGGACCAGACGTCACCAAGCCGCACGAGACCGTCTTCACTCTGCAACTCGCACTCACTGGCAGTCACCTCTCACTAACACACTCTCCCAGCCTCCAACGCACCAACCCATATCCACCAACCCAAGCGAGCACACACACACACACACACACACACACACACACACAAACTCACACAAAGAGCCAAAGAAACCGATACATCAGCCTAAATAACGTGTAGGGCCTCAGCGAGCACGCAGAAGTGCCTCAGCACGACGTGGCAAGGACTCGACTAATGTCTGAAGCAGTGCTGGAGGGAACTGACACCATGAATCCTACTGTCCATAAATCAGTATGAGTACGAAGGCGTCTAGACCTCTTCTGAACTGCCCGTTGTAAGGCATCCCAGATATGCTCAATAATCTTCACGGTGGGGAGTTTGGTGGACCGCGGAAGTGTTTAAACTCAGAAGAGTCTTCCTGGAGCCACTCTGTAGAAAATCTGTACGTGGCGGGTGTCGCATTATCTTGCTAGCCCGTCGGAATGCAGAACGGTCATGAATGGATGCAGGTAATCGGATAAATGCTTACGTAGGTGTCACCTGTCAGAGTCGTATATAGACGTATCAGGGGTCCTATATGACTCCAACTGCACTTGCCCCACACCATTGCCGGCCGGTGTGGCGGAACGGTTCTAGGCGCTTCAGTCTGGAACCGCGCACCACTACGGTCGCAGGTTCGAATCCTGCCTCGGGCATGGATGTATGTGATGTCCTTACGTTAGTTAGGTTTAAATAGTTCTAAGTTCTAGGGGATTGATGACCTTAGATGTTAAGTCCCATAGTGCTCAGAGCCATCTGAACCGACACCATTACAGATTCTCCATCAGCTTGAACAGCCCCCGCTGACACGCAGGGGACATGGATTCATGAGGTTGTTTCCAAACCCGCACGCGTCCATCCGCTCGATACAATCTGAAACAAGACCTGTCCGACCAGGCAACATGTCTGCAGTCATCAAAAGTCCAATGTCGGTGGTGATAGGCCCAGGCGAGTCGTAAAGGTGTGTGTCGTGCAGTCATCAGGGGTTCACATGCGGGTATTCGGCTCCGAAAGCCCATATCGATGATGTTTCGTCGAATGGTTTGCACGTTGATACTTGTTGATGCCCCAGCATTGAAATCTGCAGTAATTTGCGGAAGGTTGTACTTCTGCCACGTTCAACGATTCTCTTCAGTCGTCGTTGGTCCTGTTCTAGCAGACTCTTTTACCGGCCGCAGGAATGCCGGAGATTTGATGTTTTATCGGATTCCTGTTATGAACGATAGACTCGTGGAACGGTCGTACCGGAAAATCACTACTTCATCGCTACCTCGGAGATGCTGTGTCTCATCGCTCGTGCGTCGTTTATATCCCCACGTTCTAACTCAGCGAAATTTTGACAACCTGCCATTGTAGCAGCAATAACCGATCTAACAACTGCTCCAGACACTTGTTGGCTTCTATAGGCGCTGCCGACCGCAGCGCCGTATTCTGCCTGTTTACGTATTTTTGTATTTGAATATGCCTGCCTATACCAGTTTCTTTGGTGCTTCAGGTGTAATTCTACCTCTGATGGGATGTAGCTAATTTGTGCAGTGTTGGCGAGGATCTTGACACCATACTCTACCCACATGCGTGCTTGTTTACACTTCCTTAAAAAAGTCTAATATCCTCACCGAAAGTGAACAAGACTGTCACGACGTGTCGAATGGAATGAACTCCCTAATGAGTACAGAATACAAACTGTTTTGGTTGGCAGGAGAGCCAACACCGTGTTACTAGAGGAGGCCGAAAGGCACGCGTTTTAGCTCACGCAGGCTGGCGTGAGGTCTGGAACAGGACAAGGAAATTAGAATTTAGAAAAACGGACGTAGCTGGTGGAATACTTAACTTTAATCCATTAATGGTGAACGTCGGTCTTGACGGTACATGAATCAATATCAATAGTAACTGATAATGGCGCCTTGCTAGGTCGTAGCAAATGACGTAGCTGAAGGCTATGCTAAACTATTGTTGGCTCTGAGCACTATGGGACTCAACTGCTGAGGTCATTAGTCCCCTAGAAATTAGAACTAGTTAAACCTAACTAACCTAAGGACATCACAAACATCCATGCCCAAGGCAGGATTCGAACCTGCGACCGTAGCGGTCTTGCGGTTCCAGACTGCAGCGTCTTTAACCCCACGGCCACTTCGGCCGGCTAAACTATCGTCTCGGCAACTGAGAGCGTATGTTGACAGTGAACCATCGCTAGCAAAGTCGGTTGTACAACTGGGGCGAGTGCTAGGAAGTCTCTCTAGACCTGCCGTGTGGCGGTGCTCGGTCTGCAATCACTGATAGTGGCGACACGCTGGTCCGACGTATACTAACGGACCGCGGCCGATTTAAAGGCTACCACCTAGCAAGTGTGGTGTCTGGCGGTGACACCACACAAGCTACGTGTAAACTGAAAGAAGTATTAAGGAGCAACTGAAAATATGTTAGCAAGAAAGTTAACATCAAAGTTGATGATCAAGAAGTGGACCAGGAGAAGAAATTTTGCTACTTTGGAATTCAAATATTACACAACAGACAAAGAAAGGAGGAGATTAAAAGCAGAATAGCAGGGCGAAGAGGATATTCCTTGAGGTACTGGTAAGAACTGAGATGGTTCTCTGCAGAATCCGCTAGTAGTGTAACGTATGTACAACATTGACAAGTATGAGGGACAGGATGACAGGATTCTGTTGCTGCATTCATAACGCAAGGAGGAGCCGTAGAGTCTAAGAACTATAGCTGAAACTGGAGAGACTGGAATAAATCCCACAATTATTTGAGGATCTGCGGCGCAAGTGGTACTCTGAGGTGAACAGGTCGATACCGGAGCTGAAGCCGTCGTCGGCCGTATCATACCAGTCACAAGGATGATGACCGGAAATTAAATAAGCCACACTGAAATACAAAAGGTTAGCTGAAGTGGTAAAATAGACAATTATTGCGTCGTGAAAGGACACAAAATAGAAAATAAATAAGTAAACATATTAATGGTGTAAACATAGTGCATTAACTTACGAGTTTAAAATAGTGACCACGGGAGTGCCACGAAAAACTGTGTAAATTGAGAAAAAATTGCAGACTCGTGTCCCAGTTTTCTTGGAAATGCTCGCGCAGTTTTAAGTGTATCATTGAGGAGCTGTCGTAAGCAGTGCAGGTAAATTCTGTGTTTTGGCTACGTGTTTAATCGGTCCGAAGAAGTAAATACTAATATATATAAAAAAGGATAACATACCATGTTGTGTTGCAAATTAGGTGCCTAAACTAGTCTACACAAAATCATCAAACCAGGATAGAAAAAGATTTAAGCGAAGAACAGTTAGGTAGCCATTTCTGCTTCACGCGACAATGACGTGACAAAAGTCATGGCATACTTCCCAATATCGTGTCGGATCTCTTCCTGCCCGGCGTAGTGCAGCAGCTAGACGAGGCATGGAAGTCGCTGGAAGTTCCCTGCAGAACTATTGAGCTATGCTGCCTCTACAGCTGTCCAAAATGGATCAAGTGAATTCCTTCTACGTTTTCGGTTACGCCGCTAATGTCAATTCTCCCAAACTGGTTATTATTGATTCTGCGTTTGTCAATATGATATACAGGACATAAGATCTCGTCTGAGGCCTGCGATCATTTTTATCTTAATATTTAGCAACCAGTGCTGTACGCCTGGTTGGTTAGGAAGGAATTGAAGTTTATGATGTCTGAAGATAGGTGTAATCCCGAAACGCGTAACATGTTCTAATAAAAGAGTCAGTTGAACATCTCATGACTTTATTGCGATTGTACAGCATTGGTTGCTAATTATTATCATTATTGTCAAATTCAAGTTCCTGTGAAAGAGCTTGCAAAGCTTCCAGGCCATCCTTACAACGTCCTGTGAAAAATATTTGGCGTAATCTGATAGTCAAACCAATGCTGATTAATTCCGACAGACTGTTCGGATTAGTTAAATTTCTGTTCACGCGTATCATGTCTTCAAAATACTGCACAGATATTCGATTTTTCATAATTCTGCCTCATAATAATGCTACGTTTCACGCGATATTGAGTTGTTTCAGACCAATAAGCGGATAAGAACGAATGATAAAAACCACCGTACGTGTGACATTCAGCTGCTATCGATCTCATTTTGTCGCTGCTTCTCCTTCGAGATAACTGCAAATGAATTCGTGACCAATTGGCCATATTGTTGCATAAGAATAGTCGGATTGGTGTAAACACTGCCTTGCGTGAATTTCATTGCTGGCATTGCGAAAGATACTAAATTTCCTATCATTGAGAAAATGTTTGTAATCAAAAGCGGACCGTAACTCGCCTTACAGTCTTTGGATACATACTAGCGAAAACTAACAAAACGATGTAGTAAATCGAAACCATCTGTCGTCATGAATAAAAACGTAACAGAATCATTTAAACCACACATACACATACAAAAACCGCAAACAACTATCATCAAAAAATGTAAAATCCCAACAAGACAAAAGGAGCATCTCACCAGCATCAACAGACAAGAAAACTATCTTTTAGTCAGCCAGACTATATTACGGTAGAGCAAGATGTGATTTTAGTAAGTGACTAAAAGTTTTTGTGCTTGTAATATTTTGGTAATTTACATGGTACTTAAAGCTACAAGTGTTTGGTTTTTCTTTTCTCTCAGTTATGCAGCTAAGTATTTTGCTAATGAAGGTGTCTCCCTGTGCAGGTGTATTTTTGCTTCTGATGAAGGTATATTTAGATATACCGAAACCGTGGTCAAGGATTTCAATAAATCTTTATCCTGCAACTGTTTGGCTGTTATCATTTACCGTTAAGATTTTCAACAACTGCTGCTTCAGCCATGTTTAAAATTTTGAAATATGTACCTGCCCAGGTTTCAAAGGCTGTTTCGGAATACATGGGCATCTCATTTAAAATCCTGAACACAGGTATGTCTATTGACTTTATTAAACAGTGTGATAGACGCCGTTTGACACAGAATTACGTAAATGCGTTTATCAATGTGAAACAGTGCAACAAGGTTCCGTCTACTAAAGCAAAATTGGTACAATCAGTAATCTTTATAAGAAGAAAGATAAACTAAATGAAGAAGCTTACTCTTTGTATCTCTTGATAACTAGAACTTTTAAAGATTATTTTAACTTTCATGTGGATTGTATTTGGCTCGGTGTTAATGAGCTTTTACAGAATCGTAAGAGTGAAATTCAGCTTAGGCACGATTTTAAACTTCTTAAGCTGGAAAATACTATGCCTAAATCTAAGGTTGTCCGTGCACAAAGAATTGTTGATAGTGAACACAAATTTTTTGATAGAGTACTAAATAAAACTTCCATAAGCTTTACTCCCCAAGAAAGTGGCATGCTAGCAAGAGGTTTTAAACACAATTTTATGCATAGTCTTAATGATCCTAAAGTGGAGGATAATTTTATTGTTGACCTTAAAATTGGTCTTGAATCAGTAAAAACAGAAAAATCCCAACAAACTAGGATTGCTCATCAATGTAGCGCAATTTTAGAAACAGAGGTTAATTCTGTAAAAAATAATGAGTTAAAACAGAGGGAGGGGAGCATTATCTTTATCATTAACTGTAAATTAAAAAATAATGGGGCCCTTATCACGAAATCCGATAAAGGAAATTCGCTCGTTGTAGCCCATAAAAGCGAATATATTGCTAAAACTTTGGTTTTTTTCTAGGAAAATGGGATCTCCGAAATCGAGCAGGATCCTACCCCTACATTGCAAAAGGAAATTCGGGATATTTTAGGCAAAACTAAACATCTTATGAAAGAGTTTCCAAAGAAAACTTTAATTAACATGAACCCCAGAGCACCTACTCTTAGAAGTCAATTTATGATACACACAAGTCAACACCCAATTCGTCCCATCGTTAATATAATAAAGCGAGATTCTTAGACACTAAAATTAAAGAAGCCTTCGTTTTTGAAAATAATTATTCCGCTAAAAATAGTGTTGACGTAATAAACAAGCTAAAAGCGGTAGAGTGCACTACCTCCTCCCGGTTTGTTTCGTTCGACGTAGTAAGTTTATACACTAATGTTCCGGTAGATATCATCTTAAAATTATTGAAAATAACATTTGACAACATAAAACTTTAAGTGAGTCGCAACTGTCAGAACTTACGTCACTATTGCAGGTTGTACTCGGTTATCATTACTTTCAGTTTAATGGCAAAATGTATGAGCAACCAATTGTCTTGGACAGGGGTTGCCCGTTAGCTGGTATCTTAGCTGACATCTTTGTGAATGCTTTAGAAGGAATTTTTTTCAAAAACAGTCCTGTGTTGGGTAATATGTTTTCTTTCTATGCTCGTTACGTTGGTGACATACTCATAACATTTCAAGGGAGTGACCAAGATCTGCAACTAATGTTCCATGTTTTTAACAGTTTTCACGACAAAATGAATTTCACGAAAGAGATGCAAGACAATGAGAGAGAACTCAATTTTCGTGATTTGAAGCTTAAGTTATTTGAAAATACAATTAGCTTCGACAGTTTTCGTACAAATACTTTTTCTGATAATACAGGGTGATTCAAAAAGAATACCACAACTTTAGGAATTTAAAACTCTGCAACGACAAAAGGCAGAGCTAAGCACTATCTGTCGGCGAATTAAGGGAGCTATAAAGTTTCATTTAGTTGTACATTTGTTCGCTTGAGGCGCTGTTGACTAGGCGTCAGCGTCAGTTGATGCTAAGATGGCGACCGCTCAGCAGAAAGCTTTTTGTGTTATTGAGTACGGCAGAAGTGAATCGACGACAGTTGTTCAGCGTGCATTTCGAACGAAGTATGGTGCTAAACCTCCTGATAGGTGGTGTATTAAACGTTGTTATAAACAGTTTACAGAGAATGGGTGACAGAGCACTTCATCACTGGCCTCCAAGAAGCCCTGATCTTACCCCCTGCGACTTCTTCTTATGGGGGTATGTTAAGGATATGGTGTTTCGGCCACCTTTCCCAGCCACCATTGATGATTTGAAACGAGAAATAGCAGCAGCTGTCCAAACTGTTACGCCTGATATGCTACAGAGAGTGTGGAACGAGTTGGAGTATCGGGTTGATATTGCTCGATTGTCTGGAGGGGGCCATATTGAACATCTCTGAACCTGTTTTTGAGTGAAAAAAAACCTTTTTAAATACTCTTTGTAATGATGTATAACAGACGGTTATATTATGTTTCTTTCATTAAATACACATTTTTAAAGTTGTGGTATTCTTTTTGAATCACCCTGTATTATCCCAGCAGATTCCTGTCATTCACAAACCCACAAGATTGTCTTCTTTCACTCTACAGTTCATCGTGCCGTGAACACACCTTTAGATAAGGATTGTTTAGAAAAAGAAATATCGCTAGTAAAATCCTTAGCTATTAGCAAAATAGGACCCTATGTTAATTGACCATATGGTTAAGCAAAAAACAGCTGTATAACGTTCCACCTTAGGAGATAACAGGGCGATAAAGAGTGAGGGTAATAACTTTATTTCCGTTCCATTTTTGGGGAACGTGCCATACAAGATAAGGAGACTTCTATAGAAACAATAAGTAATAGAGTTGCCTTTTCCGTAAACAACAGCTTAAAACAAAGTGTGACTCATACTATTGGGGCACAGGAAGAACTTGGCATTAAATACGGAGTTTACAAAATTACTTGTAATGACTGCCTCAACTATTACTCTGGGAAGACAGGCAGACCCATTAAAGTAAGAGATGAAGAACACTTGCTAGGTAAAAATGGGGAAAACGTGTAGAATTCCACGTTTGCTGAACATCTATTGCTCTTACAACATTCGCCACGTAAACTAGATGACATAGAATTGCTACACAAAGTGAGTAAGGATTACAAACCGGACCTGCTCGAGGAATTAGAAATTTTCAAACGTATATCTCAAAAAGATGGTTTTATTCTTAACGAACAGGTGCAGCTTAGAAACAAAATTTTTGGATAGTTTCAAACCGCTTCTTGCTCTAACGTAATATAGTCTGGCTGACTAGAAGCTAGTTTTCTTGTCTGTTGATGCTGGTAAGTTGTTCCTTTCCTGTCTTGTTGGGATTTTAGGTATTTTTGATGATAGTTGTTTGCAGATTTTGTATGTGTATGTGTGGTTTAAACAATTCTGTTATGTTTTTATTCATGACGACAGATGGTTTCGATTTACTACATCATTTGGTTAGTTTTCGCTAGTATGTATCCTAGCCTTTAATTTGCACGAGATTCTCGCGCATAACACTAATGCCCTCTCTCGTTTGATATGTTAGCACAAGCTTCACCTGCTTGACACTAGGACACAGGTAAACTGGGTTCCATATTTTTTAGTGCATGCAGGTGTTTTAATGGTTCTGATTTGTTTTTATTTATTAAGACAGAGGGTTTGAAGTAGCATAACCTTGGTCTTCCTCTACTTCCACCCCTAGCTTAAGGCGAATGCTGGGATGGTTGACTTAAAGAAGACACAGCAGCTTTTCTTTAATTGTCTCGTTGCGACGGGACGTTAAGGACAACATTTAATCATTCTTCTTCGCAGACATACAGTTCTGTACAACTAAGTAATAACAGTCGCTAGTTTCTACAGAGGAACGAATCTGTCTGAAGTATTAAATAGCTGACATGGTCACGTAGTTAACGAGTCACTGTCGCAGGCTGCGTATCTAACAGTTTCTGGGGACATAAAAAAAATTGATTTTCAAGTAATTCACATAATTACTGACCGAATTTAAAAAAATTAGATGCTGCCATAATCTACTTAGGAAATGGTACCATCTTACTTTAAAGATTTAACACGATAAGCTAAATATTAAAGTTAGAAACTGCATATATGCGTTGATGCAGTATAGCACATGGCGCACAAATTACCCTTAATATATCCACCCAGTATTTGGGAATGACAGCACTTAGCGGCTCGTAACAAGCTTTACACGTAATTCAAGTCTTTCTGAACTTTTTTCTCCATGAATCCCCCCCTCCCCTTCCCCTGCCCCCCCCCCTCCACGCCACATACAAACACACACACACACACACACACACACACACACACACACACACACAATAGTGAAAGGAAAAAAAGTTTATCGCTTACTTCGTTGTTCATGCAGTAAAACTTTAGATCAGGCACGACGTTTTAATTTACTACTGCTTTACTATTAATTCTATTTACAACACATTTTGCAGACAGTATAAAGTAAGTGCAAAATTAAGCCCGCCCGGCTAGCCGCGCTATCTAACGGGCTGCTTCACGAGCGGGAAGGCGTTCCGCTCGGCAGCATGAATCCGCCCGGCGGATTAGCGTCGAGGTGCGGTGTGCCGGTCAGCCTGTGGATGGTTTTTAAGGCGGCTTTCCATCTACCTCTGCGAAAGTGGGCTGGTTCCCTTACTCCGCCTCAGTTACACTATGTCGGCGATTGCTGCACGATCTGAGGCGTTCACAAGGGGGGGGGGGGGGGGGGGGCGTCCACTGGGGGACTGGGGCCCGAACCGCACAATGACCCTAACAACCCTGGGTTCGGTGTGGAGCGGAGGTGGGGTGAGGGCACTGTTGTAGCCTGTTGTGGGGTTATGAACCACTTAGGGCTCCGGCGGGGACGAAACCTCTCCATCCTTTCTAGGTCCCACAATGCACAACTGCAAAATTAGGTCAGTGGACGATGCGTAATTCAGGATATATGACGTCATAAACATTCGCATGCCTGAAAGACTAGCTTTAGACAATAGGTCTTCTTTAAAGAATCGAATTCCTTAAAGAACAGAATTCCCATAATGTGTAAAATAGTTCCAACCGTCTGATTACTATAGAAATTTTAAAGTAATCAGTCGGTTGAAACTATTCTGCTCATAACGGGAATTCGATTCGTTAAAGAATCGTATGTATGGTTACTGGTCTGTACTGCTTCCGGCGAATCTTCTGCACTTAACTTTCATCGGTGAATGTTCGTCGGGAAAGAACCACATCGTCAACTATTACTTATTTTGCAAATTGAAATACTCCAGTTTCATCAACAGTGACAATGTTGAAAATGTACTGAAGCCGCTTTTGTGTGGCCTGCACGGCATTTATTTGAAGTATTCGACATGGAAGGCCTTTGCATGTTCTGTGAAAGCAAAGCACCCAGTGGGAAGCAGAGAAGTACCCTTCTTGATTGGAGACAGTGGCGCAGGACTTGGAAGCTTTTGAAGGAGCAACATTCATCCTGTTAAAGAATAATAATAATAATAATAATAATAATAATGATGAATACAAATTATACTGGAACAGAACCATTATAACAGATAAAGCAACACCACATAACAAACCTGACATCATACTCACCAACAATAACAAGAAATTAACACAACTAATCGAAATATCCATACCCAATACAGCAAATATACAAAAGAAAACAGGAGAAAAAATTGAAAAATACATCCAACTGGCTGGGGAAGTCAAGGACATGTGGCATCAGGATAAAGTTGACATTATACCAATTATACTATCAACTACAGGAGTCATACCACACAATATCCACCAGTACATCAATGCAGTACAGCTACATCCAAACTTATATATACAACTACAGAAATCTGTAATTATTGATAAATGTTCAGTTACCCGAAAGTTCCTAAATGCAATATAACATATACCGTACAGTTAAAAGGAAGTGACGCTTGATCAAGGTCCGCGTCACTTTCCATTTTTAACCAGACTTAACGTCTGAGAAAGTAAAGAAATAATAATAATAATAATAATAATGAAGACTGAATTTAGATTAGGGGAGACAGTGGGAAAGAATTCGACCATGTCCATTCCAAAGAAGCTATCCCGGCATTTACCTTAAGCTTAAGCGGTTTGGAGAAACGACGGATATCAATTGCCGCTCCACCGCACACGAGTCCACGGTTTTACCGCAGCCTCAGGTGGCATCTGCAGTGACCGCCTTTGTCCCCAAATTCCAAACTTCTTCCATTCAGTAACCATAACTCTGTGTGTAAGTCCCCCTGCTTTCTAATTCTAACGCTGGGGTCACAGTGGCACCGACATCATGGGATTCCGCCGACGTGAGACTCGGCCGGGTGAGCCTGTCCCATCAGATCAGTACGGCAGTAGGTGCGCGGCCCCAGAGAGAGAGAGAGAGATCTCAAGGCCCAAAAGTACAGGTCACAGATGAAAGTCGTCGGATTTCAGATCAGTCTGTTTTTCTTCAGACGAATTAGGCGACTTCCCTATATGCAAAACAAGGACTGGGAGATTTATGGCTTTCGTACCAGAAAGAAGAAGTTTGTGGCATCCTTAGGATAAGGAATACCCTAACTGCACTTTATCTAGGAATCTATGGCTACGCTATTATTTATTTACTGCCCAACAGGCCATTAAAATTGCTACACCAAGAAGAAATGCAGATGATAAACGGGTATTCATTGGACAAATATATTATACCAGAACTGACATGTGATTACATTTTCATGCATTTTGGGTGCATAGATCCTGAGATATCAGTACCCAGAACAACCACCTCAGGCCGTAATAACGGCCTTGATACGACTGGGTATTGAGTCAAACAGAGCTTGGATATCGTGTACAGGTACACCTGCCCATGCAGCATCAACACGATACCACAGTTCATCAAGAGTAGTGACTGGCGTATTGTGACGATCCAGTTGCTCGGCCACCATTGACCAGACGTTTTCAATTGGTGAGAGATCTGGCCAGGGCAGCAGTGGAACATTTTCTCTATACAGAAAGGCCCGTAGCCTACAGGACCTGCAACATGCGGTCGTGCATTATCCTGCTGAAATGTAGGGTTTCACAGGGATCGAATGAAGGGTAGAGCCACGGGTCGTAACACAGCTGAAATGTAACGTCCACTGTTCAAAGTGCCGTCAATGCGAACATAAGGTGACCGAGATGTGTAACCAATGGCACCACATATCATCACGCCGGGTGATACGCCAGTACGGCGATGTGGCGATGACGAATACACCCTTCCAATGTCCGTTCACCGCGATGTCGCCAAACACGGATGCGACCATAATGATGCTGAAAACAAAACCTGGATTCATACGAAAAAATGACGTTTTGCCAATCCTGCACCCAGGTTCGTCGTTGAGTACACCATGGAAGGCGCTCCTGTCTGTGATGCAGCATCGAGGGTAACCGCAGCCATGGTCTCCGAGCTGATAGTCCATGCTGCTGGAAACGTCGTCAAACTGTTCGTGCAGATGGTTGCTGTCTTGCAAACGTCGCCATCTGTTGACTCAGGGATCGAGACGTGGCTGCACGATCCGTTACAGCCATGAGGATAAGATGCCTGTCACCTCGACTGCTAGAGATACGAGGCCGTTGGGATCCAGCACGGCGTTCCGTATTACCCTCCTGAACCCACCGATTCCTTATTCTGCTAGCAGTCATTGAATCTCGACCAACACGAGCAGCAATGTCGCGATACGATAAACCGCAATAGCGATAGGCTACAATCCGACCTTTATCAAAGTCGGAAACGTGATGGTACGCATTTCTCCTCCTTACACGAAGCATCACTACGACGTTTCACCAGGCAACGCCGATCAACTGCTGTTTGTGTATGAGAAATCGGTTGGGAACTTTCCTCGTGTCAACACGTTGTAGGTGTCGCCACCGGCGCCAACCTCGTGTGAATGCTCTGTAAAGGTAATCATTTGCATGTCACAGCATCTTCTTCCTGTCGGTTAAATTTCGCGTCGATAGCACGTCATCTTCTTGGTGTAGCAATTTTAATGTCCAGTGGTGTAATTATCAAATATTCAGGGTGATTTCTTCCTCCATGTACAGACTCTAGGAGCTGATCGATGAGAGGTTACGGAACGAAAAAGGTCTAATGAACTTATGTCCGGAAATGCATGGTTACCATGTTAGAGAAAATTTATCCAGTCATAAATTGTTACAGAGACTGCGGTCTATTTCGAGGTGTACCATCCAGCCACAGTTATAGTACATGTTGAAAATGGTTTCCTTGTGCCCCGACGCATGCGTGTACGCGGCGTAGCGTGTTCTGTCTCACACGTTCACAGCGGCCAGGCTGCATCCGAACAGTGTCAAAGGCAGCATGAATACGCTAGTCCAGACTCTCCCCATCTGGAATGGGCCCTGCATACACGATATTTTTGAAATAACCCCATAACAAGAAATCGCGCGGGTTGAGATACGGTGGACGAACAGGCCTTGCAGCTGGACCCCTTCGTCCGATCCATCGACCAGGGAATACACGATCGAGATGCGTCCGTACGTTAACGGCGAAGTGGGCTGCAGCACCGCCATGCAGCTGCCATATAACCATTCGAATCATCAGTGGCACTTCTTACAGAAGGAGAGGCAAAGTCACCCGCAAGAAACGCCGATAGTTCCGGCCTGTTAGGCGACGTGGAAGGAGTACTAGTCTCCAATTATCCCAGCCCATATGCTAATGATTCGCTGTCACCATACCATTGGGGTTCTGCATGCTATCCCACAGATGACTGTTACGAAACTTGAACTTACCCCTCCGCGTACAGGTGGGCTCATCTGTGAACAAGATGGATATCACAAATCCCGGAATCACGGTAGTCTCGTGAAGAGACCAGCGACAAAACTGCTCCCGATGTGATAAGTCTGCTGCCAGTAAGCACTGCGCACGCTGTAAGTGATAAGGGTAGCAACAATTGTCATGGAGAATGTTCCACACGGTCGTCTGGATTACTCTGCACTGGTGGGCCAACTGTCTGTTACTGACACGGCGGTCGCCTTCCACAGGTTTAATCACATTTTCCTCCAAGTCTGGTATCCGAACATTTCGGGTACGTCCTCCATGATTTCCTACTCCATGAAACGACCCTGTCTCTGACAAACGGTGAAACACTTTTGCAAGTATTGAAAGCTGTGATTGTTGTAGGCGGGGAGAGGTCTCCTTATACAACCCTGCTGCCCGCTGCCCCTTTCCATTTGCCTTTCCGTTAGTAAACACCATATCGGCAATACTGTATCACATCCACTACGAAGTGAACCAGCAAGAGAAGTGAATCGGGCACAACATTACCAATCACTATGGCAGGAGAAGGCGTTAGGGCATGACATACGACAAATAGTACCACCCTCTAGACCAAAAACATGGTTAAAATGGCTCTAAGCACTATGGAACTTAACATCTGAGGTCATCAGTCCCCTACACTTAGAACTGCTTAAACCTAACTAACCTAAGGACATCACACGCATCCATGCCTGAGGCAAGAGTCGAACCTGCGACCGTAGCAGCCGCGTGGTTCCGGACTGAGGACAAAACCATGTATACTGTAACTGTTGATGCACGGTACAGTGTGTATTAGATCGCAGTCCCTGTAGCAAAGTATGATTGAATAAATGGTCTCTGCCATGGAAAGCATGCATTTCTGGACGTACGTTCAAAAAAATGGTTCAAATGGCTCTGAGCACTATGGGACTTAACATCTATGGCCATCAGTCCCCTAGAACTTAGAACTACTTAAACCTAACTAACCTAAGGACATCACACAACACCCAGCCATCACGAGGCAGAGAAAATCCCTGACCCCGCCGGGAATCGAACCCGGGAACCCGGGCGTGGGAAGCGAGAACGCTACCGCACGACCACGAGATGCGGGCAGGACGTAAGTTCAGTAGACCTTTCTTGTTCCGTATCATCTCATCGATCAATCCCTAGAGTTTGTACACAGCGGAAATTATCACCCTGTATTAAGGATAGGTACATTAAAATAGTTCCGTTTACGATTAACTAATAGCATGAATTGAAGGATGCAAATGATTTGTGAGCAAATTCAGTAAAAAAACTAGGTCCTACTCTTCATATTTCTCCACCACGATTAGTGTGAGATTCCCTACTGAGTACTACTCTAGTAAAATTGGAGTTAATAACAGATGCACAGCAACCTAAGTTTTTTGAACTACACTTCTGACCATTAAAATTGCTACACCACGAAGATGACGTGGTACAGACACGAAATTTAACCGACAGGAAGAAGATGCTGTGATATGCAAATGATTAGCTTTTCAGAGCATTCACACAAGGTTGGCGCCGGTGGCGACTCCTACAACGTGCTGACACGAGGAAAGTTCCCAACCGATTTCTCATACACAAACAGCAGTTGACCGGCGTTGCCTGGTGAAAAGTTGTTGTGATGCTTCGTGTAAGGAGGAGAAATGCGTACCATCATGTTTCCGACTTTGATAAAGGTCGGATTGTAGCCTATCGCGATTGTGGTTTGTCGTATCGCGACATTGCTGCTTGCGTTGGTCGAGATCCAATGACTGTTAGCAGAATATGGAATCGGTGAGTTCAGGAGGGTAATACGGAACGCCGTGCTGGATCCCAATGGCCTCGTATCACTAGCAGTCGAGATGACAGGCATCTCATCCGCATGGCTGTAACGGATCGTGCAGCCACGTCTCGATCCCTGAGTCAACAGATGGGGACATTTGCAAGACAACAACCATCTGCACAAACAGTTCGACGACATTTGCAGCAGCATGGCCTATCAGCTCGGAGACCATGGCTGCGGTTACCCTTGACGCTGCATCACAGAGACGAGCGCGTGTTATGGTGTACTCAATGGCGAACCTGAGTGCACGAATGGCAAAACGTCATTTTTTTCGGATGAATCCTGGTTCTGTTTACAGCATCACGATGGTCGCATCCGTGTTTGGCGACATCGCGGTGAACGCACATTGGAAGCGTGAATTCATCATCGCCATTCTGGCGTATCACTCGGCGTGGTGGTATGGGGTGCCACTGGTTACACGTCTCGGCCACCTCTTGTTCGCATTGACGACACATTGAACAGTGGACGTTACATTTCAGATGTGTTACGACCCGTGGATCTACCTTCATTCGATCCCTGCGAAATCCTAAATTTCAGCAGCATAATGCACTACCGCATGTTGCAGGTCCCGTACACGCCTTTCTGGATGCAGAACATGTTCGACTACTGCCCTTGCCAGCACATTCTCCAGATCTCTCACCAATTGAAAACGTCTGGTCAGTGGTGGCCGAGCAACTGGCTCGCCACAATACGCCAGTCACTACTCTTTATGAACTGTGTTATCGTATTGAAGCTGCATGGGCAGCTGTACCTGTACACGCCATCCAAGCTCTGTTTGACTCAATGCCCAGCCGTATCAATGCCGTTATTACGGCCAGAGGTGGTTGTTCTGGGTACTGATTTCTCAGGATCTATACACCCAAATCGCGTGAAAATGAAATCACGTGTCAGTTTTAGTATAATATATTTGTCCAATGAATACCCGTTTATCATCTGCATTTCTTCTGGTGTAGCAATTTTAATGACCAGTAATGTTTGAAATAGAATTAATTAAAAAGAAAGTTACCTTACGTTTTCGACTTGCGCTTCTTCGGATGGAAGGCATTTTATGAAGTCGGACTGCTTTTCATTGTCACCAATTACCATATCGAGTAACAAAGGCCGTAAAGCAGGACTCGCCTCTAAGCACAGAAGAATCGTGGCGTCTGTCTCGCGAAAAACTGACGTAGGAAATCGGACGCGGTATGGGTGAGCTGTCGGCCACCGTTGTCGGTCGATCTCTGGTGATTTCATCTGGCGACCTTTGTCAGTGAGACTGTGATAGCAGCCTAAAATAAATGACTGGCAGTCATGCTGGAAAGAGCAAGGTTCCAGAAAGCTCGCAGCGAAAGCTCTTAGCAAACGCTCGGGACTTTCAAACTCCGGTAATTCACTTCCGGAATCGTAAAAAATTAACGCACCCGAGCGCTTCCTCCCCCGAGTTCAACGCTCAGGGCGGCTGGCCACCGTACAGACGAAACGTTGGGAGCTCTTTGAGCAACAGCAGTAAGAACGGGAGAAAGAGATCTTGCGTTCGTCATGGAAGATACGGTTCGGTGGCTGACGTAACTATAAAAGAGCTAAACTTTACTGTAAAAGGACTAAACATGTGTTGTTACGAATTCCACAATAATCTGGTTTCCTGTACGTAACCGGCTACGGATGATTTAAGGAAACTGAACGAGAGTTCCTTGTGTTAGAGCATTCCTTCCTTTCTTCCTTCGTCTTTGCAAAACTCCCGCAACTTGCATCCATCTGAACCTGTTTACTGGAATCAGGTCTTGTCTTCGATCTACACTTTTTACCCTATACACTTCATTACATTATAGAATTAATGAATCCTTGGTGCTTCAGGGTCTCCTATCGAACGATCCAATCTTTTATTCACACGGTACCACGAATTTCTTTTTTCCCCAATCCGATTCAGCAGTACTTTCTCATTAGCTGTTCGATCTACTCGCCAAAATGTTCAGTATTCTTCTACAGTACGAAAAACCTAATATCCTACTTATCGTCCATGTTTCACTCGCAGAATAAAATGTTAGTAAAAAAAAAACACTTTTCATTGTATACACATGAGTATTCACTGTGCGAGAGTATTTCTTTTGAAGAAGGCTACAGAAGAAAGAAAAATTATCTGCAGAAAAGGAAAGGAGACTTCTCCGTGCTGCCTGATGTTTATTTTCTGAGGAATTACCGTCGTAGCAGGTCACTTACGCAGTCGAAGTACGATACTATGTGCCCAATGAGATTTATACCTAATATGTGTCAGATGTTCTAGAAAAAAGTTAAACCAGAATTTCAAGACGCTTCGAACTTTGGCACAGAGCATTTTGAGTGCGACCTAAACCCAGAAACTGCTGTTTAAAAGGTGTGCTTGTTTGCTGGGTTTCATCATTCATTACATTAGTTTCTTAATTTAATGTGTGATCTTCCTGCAAGAAAACGAAAGAAATGTAACCATAGGAAACAAGTAATTTGGCATATGCCTGTTAACCATACTGTCGCTAAAACTTAAGGACCAAAGTAAGTTTCGCATGATGTGTCTGCCAAGTGACACAGATCGACGAAACTTGGACCACATATAGGGAGAACTATCATAAATTTACGGTGTATTGATTAGTACATTGTTAAGCTTAGGGCAGTTGGAAGCCACTGAGGGCACTCCAGGATAGGAAATCAGAGACACAATGCAAGGAACAGGCAACAGTTGTAGCGTTTAGGCTACCGCAGCTAAATACACACATCAAAAAAAGTTTTGCATCATCCCGGTTCCCAGAACTGCTGAAGATAGACGTTGACTGTGGATATTGTATCACAGACACAGTCCCTTTGACTGTTCAGAGATGTCACAAAAAAAAAAAATGGTTCAAATGGTTCTGAGCACTATGGGACTTAACATCTGTGGTCATCAGTCCCCTAGAACTTAGAACTACTTAAACCTAAATAACCTAAGGACATCACACACATCCATGCCCGAGGCAGGATTCGAACCTGCGACCGTAGCAGTCGCGCGGTTCCGGACTGCGCGCCTAGAACCGCTCGGCCACACCGGCCGGCTAGAGATGTCACAAAACCCGCCCAAAGATGTGAAAAACCTTGCATGAGCACCGTCTATTACACGGAGAGTGTTCGACAGCCGATCAGTTCCAGTTATTCCACCAGGAAGGAGGTACACGGCTCGTGTAGTTCAACCATGCCTACACGGTCAATACCGCGGTTCGATCGCGTCCGCATTGTTACTTTGTGGCAGGAAGGGCTCTCAACAAGGGAAGTGTCCAGGTGTCTCGGAGTGAACCAAAGTGATGTAGTTCGTACGTAGAGGAGATACAGAGAGACAGGAACTGTCGATGACATGCATCGCTCAGGCCGTACTGCAGTGGATAACCACTACCTACGGATTATGGATCGGATGATCACTGACACCTACGACACGATGTTGAATAATGCTTTTCGTGCAGCCATAGGACGTCGTGATACTACTCAAACTCTGCGCAATGGGCTGCATAATGCGCAACTTCACTCTCGACATCCATGGCGAGGTCCATCTTTACAACCACTACACCATGCAGCGCGGTACGTATGTGCCGAACAACACGCCGAATGGACCGCTTAGGACTGGCATCACGTTCTCTTCACCGATGAGTGTCGCATATGCCTTCAACCAGACAATCGTCGGAGACATGTTTGGAGGCAACCCGGGTAGGCTGAAAGCCTTAGACACACTGTCGAGAGAGTGCAGCAAGGTGGGGGTTCTCTGCTGCTTTGGGGTGGCATTATGTGGTGCCGACGTACGCCACTGCTGGTCATGGAAGGCGCCTTAACAGCTGTACGATACGTGAATGCCATCCCCCGACCGATAGAGCAACCACATCGACAGCGTATTGGCGAGGCATTCGTCTTCATGGACGACAATTCACGCCCCTATCATGCACATCTTTTGAATGACTTCCTTCAGGATAACGATATCACTCGACTAGACTGGCCAGCATGTTCTCCAGACATTAGGGAACATGCCTGGGATAGACCGAAAGGGGCTGCTTATGGACGACGTGACCCATCAACCACCCTGAGGGACCTACGCCGAATCGCCGTTGAGGAATGGGACAATCTCGACCAACAGTGCCTTGATGAACTTGTGGATAATATGCCACGGCGAATACAGAGATGCATCAGTGCAAGAGGATGTGCTACTAGGTATTAGAGGTACTGGTGTGTACAGCAGTCTTGACCACCACTTCTGAAGGTCTCGCTGTATGGTGGTACAACATGCAATGTGTGGTTTTTATGAGCAACAAAAAGGGCGGAAATGATGTTTATGTTGATCTATATTCCAATTTCCTGTACAGGTTCCGGAACTCTCGGAACCGAGATGATGCAAAACTTTTTTGACGTGTGTAGTAACACTAGAGATCTTCTACTTGCAGACATCCTGGGCAGCTGTCCATGGGAGAACTGTCGCTTCAGAAAATTAATTGGTAGCTCCATCCACCGTGTAGGCATTGTTGTAAAGCGTCACGGTAGAAGATGGTCACAGAAAGACATGTCTTAGTATAGCCAGCAAGCTCCGCATTTGCCCTTGAGAACTGCCACGTCATTGGGTTTAACAGGTTAGAATGAGATGGGAAATGGGAAAACTGCTAGGACAGCATTCCCCACACAAGAGAAACCCCAGCGCGGCTGTTGTTGCCAGCCGTAATAGGAAGGACAGTGACGCTTAGCTTGCAGCTCTGAGCTGTTGCTACCAATCCTGGAGTTATCTAAAGGACATAAGCATACCGATCTACAGAATAGGAGGGGGGTGGGGGCGGAAAGGATCTAAATGTGGTTGGTCAGAGGCATCGGCGAGGTGGAGAGCCCCAGTTCAGATTGTCCGATGCCTGTAAAGTACCAGGACCCGCTATAGATAGGGAGTAAGAGTGGGTCGCCACATTTCTTTAGAAACGCATATATTTTTTGCATTGAAGAGAGTTCGCAGTCACATCGCTGGGGTGCCAACTCCGCGTAGCTTGCCGCTAGCCTCTCGAAAGTCCAACACGTCTGTTTTCCTCACTTGAGGTGCTACTCTTGAAGTTTGTATGTTATGATGCTACTAATGAAGCTACTTCTGCTAGCTATCACCCCTTGGACTCAGACACTGACTAATGTTTTGCAATCAGTTACACCCTTTGCTGTTTCTAATGTTTACAGTTAGTCTTCAGTTCAGTACTCAGCCTGACTGGAACTCAGTATCATAAGTCAGACCCCTGAATTCCTTGAGTGTCCTACTGAGAGCATCCCATCAGATCCCAAGCTCTGTGCCTCAGGCAGGTGCTCTGTGGCAGTATTTGGCGCTGATCCAAGCAGTCGACGTGCCATCGCTTCAAGTTCACTTTGCTGCTATTACTCCTAACCTCTGGGGAAATGTAGACAGGCCTGACTGAGCCGTGCGTGGCTCGTGTTCCCCGCTATCACGTATTTTACACCCTGTTTTTAACGTACTTCCACCTCACTACAGTAATTTAAATTACTTCTGTCACTGAGTTGCTGCTTTGCCTGAGCATCAGCTGCGCTAGCAGCGTGTATCGATATATCCCCTCTCGTAGTATCTTTGCTCGACTGCTATTACTTCCCGGTCGTTGTCGGTCGTAAGCGAGTTCGGCTCTGCCAGTCAGTTGGAACGCGCCTGGAGCGCAGTCCGGGCCTACCATTCGGGGGGGGGGGGGGGGGGGGGGGGGGAGGGAGAGGGGTTGCAATGCGGCACTGGTACAGTCGCGTTGGAGCAACAGTGAGGTCTGTGTCGACATGGCTCGCCCGACCATTGCCGCCACGCATCACTTGAACCGGGCCACGGTCTTGGTGGATCGTCAGTCGATCGTCCTACCGGACGACGCGTTTTGGCTCGCCGATCGTTCATGAGTCGGCTGTGTGTGTGTGTGCATCGAGTCCCGACTTCGTGCGTGTTAAGTTACTGTTGCGTATCGTCCGGCTCTTCGTGCACGTGTTTGTCAGGTTGTGTGTGTAGTTGGTGTGAGATGTTGTCGGCATTCTGAGAGGAGTCGGTCGGTTTTTGCGGACCAGGGAGGATATATCCCTACGTGCGGTGCGGTCGGCTGGGTCCGCTGCCGGTCCCTGCGCAGAGTCGCAGCTTGTGTGGAGCTGTCCGATCGCTACTAGCTTCGTGGCTCACCGACCCAGGACGTCAAGGTTGAGTGTGGATAACTACGTCCGTAACATTATGGTCTTTGAGTTCTCATGTACGGGTTGGTGGCAAGCAAGTCATTTTGTCGGTCGATCCGTGGCTATCCCTTGGTTGCGTTCGGACGGATCAAGTGCAGTTGGGCTCAGCACCTGTCTCGCGTAAGTGAACGAGGGCAGACCGACCTCCCTGGAGGCTTCTGAGTGCCACCGGTGTTTAATTATCTGTTTTCAGTTGCTTAAATTTTAAGGCTTATGGTTATTTTCCGTTTTTGTCTTAAAATTTTGTAAATTAATTCTTAAATTTATCTTTCAAGCTTAAACATTGCGGCCTTCTGCCTTTAATAGGTTATGGTAATATATTTTAAAATTTTGAAACTTAATGGTGGCCTTCAGCCATTGGTATTACACCTTGGATATGTTTCTTCTATCTACCTTGCGAGGTTTTCTTTAAATTGTTTTATTGCTATCTTAACTGGATTTTTATGTTATTGATTTGTTAAGATTTCTTGTTTGGAGGCTTTCAGCCGCGAAAGAGTTGCATTCGGTAAAGGTCCGGCTATGTGCCGCTTTGGTTGTAAAAGTGTTATTAAATTGCAATTAGAAGATGAAACTGAGCCCAGCCTATTTGGCCCTTTCCACAATCCTAATTACCTGTTCTGCCCAGCGGGTTTAGCGGGCGTATCACTGTCTTCCCTCAATCCTATGTAGGTCACGACACCCCTACAGTACAGTACGGTAAATAACTGAAAGAAATGAGACGAACACAAATGACACTTTTATTCAAAGACAGTAATTAGACTGATGTCAATGCGATTTATGATGATACGTTGGACATTACAGAGGGCGGGACATGGTTGTTAATAGGGTGTGTGATCACCACAGAAGGCAGTGCATGCTCCGCAGCGTGCTCCCGTGCTGGCCACAACGTTGGTGAGGACTTCTTGTGGCACGACGCTCCACTCCTCCAACAGTGCGGCCGACAACTGACGGGTGCTCGTTGGTGCGAGTGCTGCAGTACGGCACCCCAACGCCGCCCACAAGTGCTCGATGGGATGTAAATCGGGAGAAAGGTCCGACCGGTCCATTCGCCGAATATTCTCTCGTTCAAAGACCACCTCCAGCTGCGCTGTTCAACGTGCTGGTACACTCTCAACCATAAAGATAAAGTTAGGGCCGAATGCACCCCTAAAAAGGATGTGGAGAATAGTACAGTATCTCAAGTACTTTGATCGGTGAGTGTACCGTGTTCAAAAATTTGTAGGTCAGTACGCCAGTACAACGTTACTCCTATTCACACCATAACACTGAGACCACCGAAACGATCATGTTCGATGATGTTCCTGGGTGCGTTACGTGTTCCCACCTGTCGCCATGTGAAGGTACGTCCAGACTCACGACTCGGGCTGAGCCTGATCTCAATCGAGAAGAACACGTGACTCTACTACTCTCTGTTGGTCCAGTCTCTATGCTCTTGGCACAATCGCAAGCAGCGCCGCGGATGAACGAATGTCAGAGGAACAGAACGTACTGATCGTCAGGCAAAGAGACCACCCCCTTGCAGTCGCTATGTCATTTTGGACTGTGAGACTGTGCGCCTTGGCAGACCTTTTAAATACAGCTGAAATTGCTATTAGACGTTGCCTGTTGCACAATGAAGCGGTCACCTGCTGCTGTAGTTCACCGTGGTCAACCAGCTGCACTCCTTCGGACGTCGGTACCTGTGGTTTGGAACGCTCCCTATGCTGACGAAACTACGCGTGAGCAACACCAAACTCCTTCGCTACACTTGCCGCTCTTTGTCCTTCTTCCAGTTATCCGATGATTCTTCCCCGTTTGAATTCATCCATATGTCGTCTCCAGCCCACGTTGTAACGAATAACACCACTATAATGGGCCCCAACTGCTCGTTGACTGACACACGCTGACTCTTCCCGTTCCTTCAACTGCCTCGTTGAGGGTCTAGCCCCATTTGGCGCTATAGTCACGCTAACCTCTCAGATTTCTGTGGACGACTGGAAGACTTCTGGCAACATGCTCCCGCACTTTGATTCATTTCCATCGAGTTTTTAATATTTTATGTCAGTTTATTTATTTATTTAGTAAAAATTTTACAGAGCAGAGTAGTTACAGGATTTTAGAAAAGTAATTCAGCGTCTCATTACAATGTCACTATTTTCAGAATTATGCGTAATACTTGATTCTTAACAATGTTCAACCGATACGTGTGTCCTCATCTTAAAGACTGGGAAAATGAAATAACATGTGAAGCATTCTTTAAGAACAACACTCTGAAATCTGACGATACTTCGCCCAGTTGTCAGCTCTACGTTACGACGTGTACACAGCAAGTTTAAACACGGTTAAAATATGAATTTCTCAGCAATCAAAACTACTAATTCAATTCTAGTGACTTGAGGACCTAAGTGATTATATCAGTTACTATGTTGCTACTCTACTTCCCATCTGAGTCGATGAATGCTCGCACATGAACACAGATTTCATAAATATTACAGCCAGTTCCTGAAATGCAGGGTGAGTGAGTTTCACAATGGTTGGACACCATACTGGAGAAATAATTTTTACTTCACAGCAGTTAATTCATAGTAACCCAAACGTTTTCTGTAAGATTAAAGGACGTATTTATGAGTGGAGGATTTTGCTGTAATGTGGTTTATAAGGACCTGCACTTTCGTCAGAATGAGAGAAAAAAAATCCGTAGTAGTTAACAAACTGAGAGGGAACAAAGACAAAACAATGAAAAAATGAAAACAAAATTGCTACATAACATTATAGAAAAGACAAATGGAAACCTGTTGATACAGCTCACGGCTTTGATGTGTAATAGGCATCTTTTTCGGAATGGATGAGATGTAATGTTCTTTGGAGCCCAAACAACATGTACAGATCAAGTCAAGAGTGTAACAAGTTGCATTTTGTAAACCTTAATTTATTTTAGTTCCTCCATAAATGTTCCCAAGCCCTATTGAGAAAGGAGATGGGTGAGGAGCAACACCTAGTTGAAAAACTTTGGACCACTTGGCCCAGCTAACTATACCCTTGCCAGGGTATAGTGAAGACTTCATTGGCCATAAAAGGCCATAAAAGAACCAAGCTGGTGGATTAAGCAATCCTGCTTTTAGGGGTTGTATAGAAGAGACGGGAAGAGAGATCTCACAGCCACAGTGAAGGTAGTCCCACTAGGACGAGGCTATGCACGAACGAAATGTCCCCTGATCCTCCAGCTTTGGGGTTCTGCTACCGATCAGCTCCCCGTAAGGGTAAAAAAGTTATTTCTACGTATCTCAGAAAGAAAGAAAACGGTGGATGTCATGGAAAACGGAAATGGCTTCTTAAAAGGACTTGACACCTCACAACAAGGGTTAGGATAATTTTGAAGGAAAAACTCATGAAAGGTGGACCCGCATATTTCGTCATTTGTTGTTTCAAGGAATAGACTTTATTGCATAACAACAATTAGTGTAAATACAATTCAGTAAACTTGTTAAAAGATTGACAACACTCACAACAATTTAAAGAAATTGAACAGGATAAATTCATTACTAGCAAACACTAACAATATATACCATCAAGAAGAGGGCTTGAAACCAGGAATACTCAGTCCCCAAATACAAGTATGAAGTCACACCAAATAGGTGTGCCTGCAGGCGGGTTCAAAAAAGTGAGTTTTATCAGTGAAATGAATTACAAATGACTTCCACCAAATGTACTAACGATTCCTAAGAATGGATAACACGAGAATGGATAACACGTTACACAAAGAGGCAAAGCCCAAGCAAAATACAGAAAGAATAATAAGTCATGCCACTGATTGTGGTCGTTGGAAAGCCCTTAACAATCTGTAAGCATTAATAAAATGCCTTAACCAATAAAATACAGAATCCCCAAAATACAAGCAAATCTGGGAAGGCATGCAGTTTAAAATGTGACTCGCATCTGGTACACAGCAGCATAAATATTGACAATGACCCATAAATGAATATACAGTCCCCAAAATACAAAATAAGCTGCGAAGGCAAGCAATTTAAATGTTAATCCCAACGGGTACAAATCACCTGAAACATTGATAATGGCCCTTAAATATATATACAATACCTAAAATACAAGACAAACTGGCAAATACAGCAGGTGCCCATCGTGTCCAACAGGCAAGTTTTACAATGAGTGGAGTTAGCTAATGACTGCGGATAAAAGGAAAACTCAACAGTTCATACTGATTAATGAAAAGCCTTAAAATTTAGTGCGCTCCAGAAGAAGCAATAAGGGAATAAGGTTTAAAAGAGTAGTTAAAGAGCAAGTATAGTGACTAGGAACTTCAGGCTTGTAAAACTCGCTTCAAAGCTTGTGTGCTTACTGAATTCGCAATACTGGATAGATTAAGAGTTCCCGATTGATTGGCGACACTCCGCCGTGCCACGTATGAAATGATGAAATTTACTGAGTTTGAGCCAACACGACGCGGCTGATAGAGGCAGCAGATTGAGGGCAACCTAGACGTCCTGCGACGATAGAAATGTCGCTCCAGCACAAAAAAAAAAAAAAAAAAAAAAAAAAAAGAAAAAACCACTTAACCACTTCTCTGCTCCGGGCCCAGTAAACAGGAACGTGTTGTCCTCTGCCGAAACTACCCTGCCAATACACATCAGAAGGGAACAGTAATCTGCCCAAATAAGGCTTTAGAGAATGTCTTGGATGTAAGTGTTAACTTATTGCAGAAGCGACTACACATAAAAATTACAAGCTAAGCTCTCCTTAAATTTACTTGAAACTAAAAGGGTAAAACATGAGCGCCTGATAATACAGTCACTAGAGCATACACATCTACAAAGGGTGCCTTGTTTCGGCACAGGCTATGTTACAATTACAGTTTGATCAACTCAATCCATGACAGAGAATTCTCGTACACTTGCACTGAATATGGCCTGGAATAACAAATTACCATCAGTTACACCGACCAGTGACCATACTCGCACTCACTCGGAGGGGACTTAAATATAACAGGTCCAATTCCACATTAACGCAGAAGTGGCCTTACGATAAAAATTACTAATCTAAAAAAAACAACACGTAACTCCATTCAGATGTGAAGAAGCCGTGACTTCCAGGATTCCAAGCTGGGGTGTTATTGCCTCAAATCCGTACAGGCGTAAAATTTAAGGTTGCAGAGTACACCGGGAACTTGTATGTGTCATCCATTGCTCCTGCCGCGACTTGCCGCTATTAATTCTTAATCCAGCCGCGAAGGCTTGTCTCCGACTGATTTAACACTCGCGACTTCTCGAGGCCGGTACTGGACAGCAGGAGTCCCCAAAAACCAACAACTTGCGAGCCACGTGACATCTGGGTCACTGTCAGTACCAGGGCCCGCCAAATGTAAGGACACACGCCATGACAAAAGACCCTAGCTCCCGACATATGATCAGGATCGATAACGACAGACCAAATAGTTTAGTGGTGCCAGTGGAGGGCCATGGCTACCAAAATTAAAGGAGCCACCGCTCAACCTCCCCCCTGAGACCAATCATTCCCCCCTCCCCCTTGAAAAAGGCCCGAGCGGAGGGCCATGTTTGGCAAAATTAAAGCAGCCATGGCTCAGGACTATTCCAATTCGTACGTGGAACATTCAGGGCTTGAGCAATAAGTTCCAAGAGGTGGTATCAGAGGTTGAGAAACACCAAGCAGACGGTTACATTTGACAGAGACAAAGAAGAAAGATAGAGGCAGTTAAAATCTTAAATATCATCATAGATGAGGTGATGGTGATAAAGTCGCATGGGTTGAAATTAGGGTGTTCAGACATGGTTCACATGATTCTGAGCACTATGGGACTTAACATCTAAGGTCATCAGTCCCGTAGAACTTAGAACTGCTTAAACCTAACTAACCTAAGGACATCACACACATCCATGCCAGAGGCAGGATTCGAACCTACGACTGTAGCGGTCACGCGGTTCCATACTGAAGCGCCTAGAACCGCTCGGCTGCACCGGCCGGCGAAGTTAAGGTGTCTGTTTTGGTAAAGAACAGATGGAAAAAAGGAATAAAGAGCTGGGAGAAGGGTTATGAGAGGTTCTTGAAATTTGGTGGTGAAGTGGTTGTAACATCAACATATGCTTCCTGTGACGATGCTACCATCATTGACAAAAAAATGCTTTTATTGCTTTAGGAATATCATTGATCAGCTTATCCAAATCAAAAAATGCATCTTCTGGGCGACTAAAAACAGTAAAGTTTAGTCTCGATTAAATAATAATGTTGTTGGGAAATTTGCCAAAAATACACTGAATAAGGGTAGAGGAATTGAAGTAATGTCCAATTATGAATATTGTTTTTGCAACATAAGGATATCCATAAATATACATGGATTCAACCACCTAGGAATGTATAAGAGGGATAGTGGATAGTAGTTCAGGAAGTAGCGCTCTTGCAGGTTTGAAGTAAACGAGATATATACCATAGGTGAGTTGAACATAACTCGATGGAACCGCAGTATCACTATTAGAAGATTTAAAATCACGTTTAGTGGGAGGCTCTAGGAAGACAAGGAGGAAGAGAGAGGGACATTGAGTGCATTACTCAGGTCTTAAGAGAAAGGACTGAAGATAATAAAGCTGCTTATCAGAAATGGTTAACCTCTAAAATGCTTATCAGAAGTAGTTAGCCTCTAAAAGGCAGGAGGTTAGAGTAAAAGCATTAGCAACTATTTTTCATAAAGTTGTTCAGGGAGATTAAGTATCTCAAGACTGGAAGGCGGTTCAGGGAGACGAAGTACCCCGAGACTGGAAGATGTCATACATTACCGCCATATGTAAGAAATGGGGCCGGAGAGATCCGAGTATTACAGTGTGATGGCTTCGGTGAGCAAGTTGTTCAGGAGCACAGTAAAGAAGTGTTTGGGAAAGGTTGCGCTCATCGTTGTATCTCAGACGGGTTTTACTGCTGGGAAAAGCTGTGTTGATAACAACTTTTGTGTAAGCCACATCTGTCAGAAAATGATGGCAAACATCGAGATCTCCATTTGGTATTCGCTGATTTAGAAAATCCCTATGATTCTATGTCAAGGAAGTTACTATGGACAGCACTGGAAAATGTCGGAGACGGTGGTGCATTAATGCAGTTGGTGAAAAGGATGTACCACCGATGGCAGGCAGTTGTGAAGGTTGGTGATAAGATATCGGTAAGTTTTAAAACAAGTAAAGACAATGATGTTCCTTGCCGCCAACCTTATTTAAGTTGTATTAAATTCTGTTCTTGGTTTCTTGAATAGACATTGCAGACGTTTGGGTGTGGCAGTGCAGCATCAATGTTTACAAAAACAAAATGGTTCAAATGGCTCTGAGCACTATGGGACTTAACTTCTGAGACCATCAGTCCCCTAGGACTTAGAACTACTTAAACCTAACTAACCTAAGGACATCACACACATCCCTGCCCGAGGCAGGATTCGAACCTGCGACCGTAGCGGTCGCCCGGTTCCAGACTGTAGCGCCTAGAACCGCGCGGCCACTCTGGCCGGCTTACAAAAACAGATAAAACAGAAAATGTCCAGTTGTTGGAAGTGGGCGAGGTGAGGTTTTCGCTGTTGAGTGTATCCGGGTAAGAAATGTGGAAGTGTTCAAGTATCTGGGTTGAGTAATCGATAACACAGCCTAGTGTGGACGTATCCCACAGGATAAGTCAAGCGAGCACAGCTATTAGATCATCAAATGGTATCTCCTGGAACTGGCGATATCTGGACGAACAAAGGAGGAAATCCTACGTTCTGCGGTTTAAAGCATTGATTATATGGCTCAACGTGTTGGACATTAAACGAGAGAAAAAGAGAGGAAATTGAATCTGTCGAAATGGATGGGTTAGGAGGAGCATTAGAGTGACTTGCTTCATCGACTGAGAAATGAATATATAAGAATGGAGATGGATGCTGTGGAACCAGTTACAGATAGGACTGATGCTCGGGCACCGGCATTCTATGAACACATTCCATTGATGAATTAACAACAGTGGCTACAGTGTTTGCTCAGTTGGTCTCCATCAGGGAAAAGGGGCAGAAGGAGGTCAATTTGGAGGGGAACGATAGCCAATGCCAAAGGAAATGAGAGATCTATCGGAAGAATACCGCTAGAATGGAAGTTTGTAGCACCCATGCACAAGCAACTGGTGGAAAGCGGAAACCTCTGCTAAAGTAAGTAATATATTTTATTTACTGATTTATTTATGTATTTTTTTCACCTCTCGACATTGCGATCTCTATGGCCTCTAATCTGAAATCCTCAGCCAGTAATCAATTAGTAATAAATATATAGTATTTATTAATATCAATAAATTTCTTCAGTATGGGTAGAATGTAACTAGACACATCTAACTATGACACCTGTTACACCCAAAGATAGTGTCAGTGGCCGACCATAAAAACTTGTCCAAGTTCTACCTTGGCAGCCCCCAGTGTCAGTGACCAGTAGACTGCCAACTAGGGGGAAACACTGAGCGAATTGCTTCGAACACAGAAGCTATCACAACACGGGGAACGACCAAGCGGCCAGGACTGCAAGTGAAACATAAACTACATCATGGAAGCCAAGCGGTATCATCATACTAGTGTCAAAGCAGAGTTTCGTAAGGAAGGCTAGGTGTAACAGAACAATAAGTATTCATGTGCTAAGCCAGCAGAAAAGAGCCTGTGAAATGTGAAGTTGGGGAAAGTGTGAAGTCTTTAGGGGAGCTGACAGTGAGAGAAAAGCAGGACCCATAGTGTCATACCCATCCCCACTGCCACAGAGTGTACAGGGAGTCCCAGAGTAAATCCCCAGCCTTCTTAGCAAACCTCTGATTCTGTATGTTGTTTGCTGACTACCCAGTGCATAGTGTCAGCCCTTGTGTCAGTTGCAGCCATTCAGTGCGAGGGGAGGCCTTGGAGGTCGACACTTAACGTGCCTAGCTGTCTCCGATTGTCTGTGAAACCACGAATCTGGCTGGACGGACGCTGCTGCTGCCAGCTGCGCTGCCCACTTCCGAGGAAACACTGATGGGGTGCGGAGTTTCTTAAGGGATAAACTCCATGGATTATCGTAGAAGCACGACGAATTAGTGGAATCCTTCTCTGACAGGAAACTCAACTCGAGAACATATGAACTAACGCAGAATGCGGAGGCCGGTAGAGTGATTCTGCGTGAGGCAGAGAATAGGGCTCTCGATGTGTTTCTAAGAAGTATTTCTGCTGATATATCAAGGGAGATCAGAATGGTGAGCCCAAGTGACTTATCTGTTGCGATTAGGATTGACACGCAGTTGGAGGATATCGACATTGTTGCACGAACACATAGCGATCGTGGAGCGTTTTAGATGTGGGCACAAGTGTCACATCAGGAAACAACGTCTTCAGCCCTAATGTTATGAATGTGGGAATGTGGGGAGATGAGCCAAAAAGCACGTGATTGTCTGAAGAAACCACAGGACAAGCACCCTGCTAACCGTTGGTCGTTAAATGAGAATGGGGGTGCTTCATCTATCGGACGGAACTCCCTGTGGAAACAATACTGCAGAAACATATGCAGAGAATGAGTGTTATTCGCTAGGCAACGTAAGTAGTACTGAACATAAATTTCTGGTTGACACAGGAGCTCACGTGTCAGTAGTCTGTCTGGATCTCTTGGACGGAAAAGACTGGTCGCCGCGGTATAGGTCACGCAGATACTTGGTAATGACTTGAAGTCATTAAGGATAAAACTATTTTGGTTTAACGTGGGATATAATTGTTTTCGAGTTCATGTAGAAGTATTGCCGCATGTTGGTGAGGGGTCTTGTGCGATCCTGGGACTCGACGTTCTGGCTAAACATCACTCAAAACTTTACCTTTCGCAGCGTACAACTGAACTTGATGGGACATTGTTCTCGCTAGCGGCAACAGGTACAAGTGTTACACTGTTGCAACATTCCCCGATCTGAAGGTGGTACCAAATTCTCTGTGGAGACAGGCACTAAAGATCAATTTGTGTGATACAATACCTCAAGGTACAGGGAAATTTATGTACGTGGGCACAGATACAGACCTGCCTAAGGATTTATTATACGCTGTAGAGCCACTGGAAACTAACCAAAAATTGGCTAGGTCACACTGTTTTCTATGCAGAAGTACCGGGTGATCAAAAAGTCAGTATAAATTTGAAAACCGAATAAATCACGGAATAATGTAGATAGAGAGGTACAAATTGACACACATGCGTGGAATGACTTGGGGTTTTATTAGAACCAAAAAAATACAAACGTTAAAAAAAATGTCAGACAGATGGCGCTTCATCTGATCAGAATAGCAATAATTAGCATAACAAAGTAAGACAAAGCAAAGATGATGTTCTTTACAGGAAATGCTCAATATGTCCACCATCATTCCTCAAAAATAGCTGTAGTCGAGGAATAATGTTGTGAACAGCACTGTAAAGCATGTCCGGAGTTATGGTGAGGCATTGGCGTCGGATGTTGTCTTTCAGCATCCCTAGAGATGTCGGTCGATCACGATACACTTGCGACTTCAGGTAACACCAAAGCCAATAATCGCATGGACCGAGGTCTGGGGACCTGGGAGGCCACGCATGGTGAAAGTGGTGGCTGAGCACACGACCATCACCAAACGACGCGCGCAAGAGATCTTTCAAGCGTCTAGCAATATGGGGTGGAGCGCCATCCTGCATAAACATCGTACGTTCCAGCAGGTGTTTATCAGCCAGGCTGGGGATGATGCGATTCTGCAACATATCGGCGTACCTCTCACTCGTCACGATAGCAGTTAACTTTTTGCTGTCAAGCGCCATCTATCGGACATTTTGTGAACTTTGTTTTTTTTTTTTTGTTCTAATAGAACCCCATGTCATTCCAAGCATGTGTGTCAGTTTTTACCTCTCTATCTACCTTATTCCGTGATTTATTAAGTTTTCAAATTTACACTGACTTTTTGATCACCCGGTATAGTACGTGCCACTGATGTGGACAGGGATTTTACGGCTCTGGTCAGCCTTGATAATTTTGGCAGGGACGAAGGGTTTACTAATTGCTAATTTAGGTATTTTGGATAAAGATGACACAGATAGGTCAAGTCAGGAGTTCCACCATAAGCAAACCTTAAGTGCACATGTATTACGTAACAAACTGGAACATATGTTAGGAATTGATAGAGAAGCAATGGGAGCTTTGTTATTGCAGTTCACGGATTTCTTTAATCTGGGGGATCCGTACCAGCAACGCCACTCTCACAACACAGAATAGCACAGGGAATAATGCTCCAGCGTACAAAACCCCAACTCATGTTCTAAAGAGTATGCATCCGATAATGGAAGAATTTGTCGACCTGCAGCTAGCTAGCGGTATTATTCTTGAGTGTAGTGATCGCCCCTGGGGCACCCATAATTTTGGTCCCAAAGAAGTTACCAGATGGCACTAAAAATACAGATTTTGCTGTGACTACCAATACCTCAATGCACGAACGATCACTGATGCATATCTGATACCAGACACGATAGAGACTATTGACAACTTGGGTAAGTATACCTATTTCCGCACACTGGATTTAAAAAGAGGATATCATCAGATAGAAGTAGTGCCAGAGTATCGATTAAATACAGGTTTTCCGTCCTGGAAGGTCATTTCCAATATCATCGAATGCCATTCAGACTGAAGAATGGACCTACCACCTTTCAGAGATTACTGAATTGTGTACTTAGGGGACTGGAACGAAAACAATGTTTAATCAATCTGGATGACATAAGAGTGTTTCCAAAAGACATGGAAGAGCATGTTTGATGGTTGTAGGAGGTATTCAAATGACTGAGAACAGCATAACTAATGCGAAGCATCAATAAATGTCATTTTGCAGCAACAGAAGTAAACTATCTTGGGCAGATAATTAACATGGTAGGTATGAGAGCAGATCCATGTGTGGTGTCAACAGTTCAGAATTTTTCGCCACCGAAGGCATTTAAACAGTTGCAAAGTTTCATTGGTCTCTGTAACAATTAACGATTCACAAAGGACTTTGCTTAAATTGCTGGAGCTTTAAACCATTTGTTATGGAGAGGAGCGAAAATTGATTGGTCTAACGAATGTCAGATGGGTCCGATACTTTTAGAGTGAGCTCTGACATTGGACTCAGTTTTGACATTCCCCGAGTTTGAAAAAGAATTGTGCTAGGATGGAATATAGTTGGTAAAGAGCGTCGTGTGGTGTAGGCATCCCAACAATCGAACAAAGCAGAGCAACATTAATCCACGACTGAGGAGGTGCTAGTAGTAACCTATGGTATTATCTACTTCCACTGTTATTTGTATGGCCGAAAGGTTATTAGAACTGAAGGTCCCTTGCAGCAGATTAACAAGGTGGGCACTTTATTTTAGCGAATTTGATTGTGAGGTAATACACAAGCCAGGGAAAAGGCATGCTAACTCCGATATTTTGAGTAGAAAAATTGCAGTTCTGCAAACACTGGGCAGAAACATTGCTGAATGGCAATGATTGTTGAATACTGTACATATATCTGATTTATCACTAACAGAAATATTCTTACTGCGAACTGACTTTATATCGTCGACGTTGTGCTGCTGACCAGACAATTCCTTCACAACTGACCATATGGTTTTAATTTTATCCTGTGAATTAGCTATTCTGTTTTACATAACACATACTCTTTGCCTTTCTAATACCATTTTAAGCACCTTACAATGTTATTTGTAATGGACTACTGTAGCTTCATTGTGACTACTTGTAAAATTCTGATATAATTCCCACTTTGTTCTACAAGATATCCTTATCCCACTAGTCAGCCACTTGGGCTGCCTCCTACTGCTACTATCCCGTTTAGAACGTTCTAATGGAAAGCAACACTCAAAGAGCATGAGAAATGTGTTAACGAAAGCATTATATTTATCATATATGTTATCGGAACTATAAACATCCTGCCACTCCTCTTCCTTGACAAGGTATAAAACACTCTCTATTGCTGTTACATTAACATTCCTACATAGTTCCTAATTAAATATAACATTTGTTTGAGTACAAAAGCCTTTTAGGGTTAAAATTTGTGCATCATGGTCTGAGAGGCCATTCACGCTTTTACTAACAGAATGCTCATCTAGTAATGAAGAATGAATAAAAATATTGCCCATGGCTGTGCTACTGTTCCCCTGCACCCTAGTTGCAAAAACCACAGTCCGCATCAGATCAGATGAATTTATGAGATCTACAACATCCTTTTTCTTGCACCATCATATACAAAATTTATATTGAAGTCAACACATTTAACTAATTTCTGGTATTTCCTACAAAGTGAATCAAGAACCCTTTCTGGCTTGAGCAGAAATGCTCTGAAGTCGGAGTTAGGGGACCTATAAACAACAACAATTAGAGGTTTAGTTTCACTAAATTCGACTGCCCCAGCACAACATTCAAATATCTGTTCAGTACAGTGTCGTGATACCTCTATGGACTCAAATGGAATACTGTTTTTTACATCCATAGCCTCTCACCCACCCCGCAAGGAACTCCTTGAAAAACAGCCTGCTAATCTGTATCTTGGTAAAGGAAGCCTCTGAATTGTCAAATTATTTAAGTGGTGCTCTGATATACCAATAATTTCAGAGTCAACATCTATAAGCAGTTCACTAACTTTATCTCTAGTACCTCCTATATTTTGACGAAATATGCTAACTCCTTCTATTCTTGGAAACATTACGTCGTCAGAAGGTGAGTCCTTAATTAGAGGGACTTCCTTTAAGCAGATATACCAATCAGCTGTCTTCAGTCTAAAAAAGGTGTAGCTCTGGCACCAACTACTACAGGAATTTTTCCATGAGTGACCCCACCACCACCCACTACTCTGTCACCTGTAAGCTTAGCCAGCCTCCCTTTCCCACACCTACTGAGGTGCAGGACATGCCTAGTGAATCCCGATCTACTGATAGACCCAATTGGCACCACTGAGATGTGACCCATGCCCTCTGCCACCAGTGCCCTCCCCTGCCCCACGTTAACGCGCCTAACAGCCACGTTAAGGTGAGGCCGATCATGACGCCGTAAGAGGTGCACGAAATGCACATTAGTACCACCAGTTTGAGTAGCTATCTTCACCAGGTCACCACCTACATCATATTCCCCATCTTTATCAAGACTGTTTACTGCTCCACCAACTATCACTACCTGATAAAATTCGTACATAACTCCCCTACACTGTCAGTCACTTGAGCCAACCCTGCACTAGGCTTCACAATGCTGGTGACCTGGTAGTCACTCCCCAACACTTCCTGAAACTGCTGGCCCACACATCTACCGTAAGAACTACCTAGCAGCAGAACCTTCTTCTTTCTGTCAGACTTTGCAACTTACCTAGGACTTCTGCACATTCCCTACATCTACAGTTACACGAGGGTCCTCTCCGCTCAACTCTGACAGATGGTCAAATCTGTTCCATATACGCGAAGTATAACTGTCTGAATACCTCCTCTTCCTAGTTGCCTTCTTGCCAATTGCCAGTTCCCATTTACCACCACCCTTCACCCTCCTCAACCTATCTAGTTCCTCCTTTGAGCGTTGTAAGTGCACCTGAAGGGCACAGATCTTACGCTCCTGCTCCTCTATCAACTTATTTCTACTACAGATTCTGCATTCCTAGGAGAGGATCTACCTAGGCCGGCCGCGGTGGCCGAGCTGTTCTAGGCGCTTCAGTCCAGAACTGCACGACTGCTATGGTCTCTGGTTCGAATTCTGCCTCGGTTATGGATGTGTGTGATGTCCTTAGGTTAGTTAGGTTTAAGTAGTTCTAAGTTCTAGGGGGCTGATGACCTCAGATGTTAAGTCCCATAGTGTTCAGAGCCATTTGAACCATTTGATCTCCCTAGAATGCCCACGGGCTTCCCCACCATCCCCCCCCCCCCCCAATGAAAATACTTTGAACAAGTCCCACGTCGTAATCCACTACTCACAAACCTACGACAAGGCCCACACTTCTCACTCATGGTAAAATTTTACAGTTACTGAAAAAACTATACGTCTACGTTACCAAAGTTCAATTAGAACAGGAGAACTATTTACAAATCTAACAATAGCGGTCTCGAAATTCTCCGTCTATTAGGAATACTACTACATATTAATACTACTGCACCACAGCTAATATCAATACCAACTAAACTTCACAAAATTATTAGCTAAAACAAAAAAAATTCAAATGGCCACTGGAACACTAAACGAAGTTGTAACACTGAATGAAAATTTTACTGAAATATTTCAGGAGAAACAATAAGAAACGTCAGTTGAAAACTAAAGCACGAAATTTACTAAACGACTTCAACGCACAGAAAACTCTAAAAAAAAAGCGATCAAACGTTTCCAAAAGCTTATTAAATCGTTATTTCTCCACAAACGGCACGAAACACCGCTGAAAACTATTAAATTTAATAACTGTGTTACAGAGCACAAATAAGTTTGTCAGTACTTAGCTTTATAACGGCTACAGCTGCAGTGCACGCCGCAAAAATGTAAAGGCACTACTGAGGCGCGAGGCTTAGACGAATGACGTATGCACACTCACGAATGATAGACCACTCGAGTCAATAACACAGGAAGAAAGACTGATATTAACGAAAATCCACTAATAAGTTACTTTTACAGCAAATATTAACACAAATAACCTTTAAAATAAGTAACTGAAGACTAAAACTTTATAAAATATTGACTAGCAATTTCAACAGCAGTCCAGCACACGTGACGTCACACCAAAGATATTTGGGTTGGGTTGGGTTGTTTGCGGGAAGAGACCAAACAGCGAGGTCATCGGTCTCATCGTATTAGGGAAGGACGGGGAAGGAAGTCGGCCGTCCCCTTTCAGAGGAACCATCTCAGCATTGGCCTGGAGGGATTTAGGGAAATCACGGAAAACCTAAATCAGGATGGCCGGAGGCGGAATTGAACCGTCGTCAAAGATATTTGAGAGATCTCTGGAACCATATAGTTTCATTGATTAAAGTACCTATCCCTGTATTTCAGGCACGATGACCAGATTCGTTCGATAGTGAGATGCTATTTCAGTACGGCTTGTGTGCCTCTGCAATGCTCTTCGACGTTAGGGGGAATACGATGCAGGCTGAGGCGTGAATGGGAATTTTGACTGAGGTGGGAGTCGTCCTAGGGTAGTCCGTACAGTTGTGCAAAGCCACTGTGCCAGGGGAGATTCAGGTCAGGCGACCAAGCAGGCCATGGAATAAGACCTCACGTTTCAATCTAGCGATTAGTCACTTTAGTCTGCACATACAGGGTGTTTCGATGAGAGAGTGCAAAAATGTAACAGGACATAGAGAATGCTCCACTGAACAATTTGAGGAAAGGAACCTGGGATCGGAGAAGCCAGGTTAATAAGATAATAGGAATAAAATCACGTTTATTTACTTTAGTTAAATGCAAATATCATTGACACAATGAACGTACCAATTGTACTGTGCCTTACAAAATGTGCTGAAACTGACGGCCATCAACCTCAATGCAAGCGTGTCATCGGCTAACAACATTCTGACGCACCCTGACAAATATCCCTGGTGTGTCTCGAATCACATCACAGGCAGCTACAATTCTGGCAACTAATTCCGTTTCCGTGTCCATTGAGGTCTGATCCACAAGTGACTTTAGATATCAACACAGAAAGCAGTCAAGGAGATTCAGGTCAGGCGACCAAGCAGGCCATGGGACAGGACCTCCCGTTCCAATCTAGCGATCAGGAAGTACTGTACCGGCACTGCTCCATCTCTGTACATCTCTGAGTAGCACTGAATGGGTTTGTCATTTATTCATGGCACTTTCTGTAGTGGTACAATGTAAATACGATAGAACAGAGCCACCTTATGGACAAGTAAAGTAAACAAAACCTGCAAAGTGCCATCGTGGTAATCAAGCTCGTATTCCTTGTTTCCTGCAGGGAATAAAGAGTGATCATGTAAATCAATAGCACAGCACGAGTAAATTTTTGTTTATCTTCGTGGAACATACCAGCAACGAACACGAAGAGAGGGTCCAATGGGAAAGAAGGGAAAGCTGTAACGGCCATCAGAAGATGGGTATGCAATAAATCCGAAACCGATTATGGCTTGAAATAAGTAGTCTTTTGAAAAACTTAAGGGGTGACTGGTTGTTGCTTAAATTATAAACTTTACAATTGTTTCATTAACTATTTTGTGAGTAAGGACTGAGTGTAACTTATTATGTTGTTGTTGTGGTCTTCAGTCTTCAGACTGCTTTGATGCAGCTCTCCAGGCTACTCTATCCTGTGCAAGCTTCTTCATCTCCCAGTACTTACTGCAACCTACATCCTTCTGAATCTGCTTAGTGTATTCATCTCTTTGTCTCCCTATACGATTTTTACGCCACACTGCCGTCCAATGCTAAATTTGTGATACTTTGATGCCTCAGAACATGTGCTACCAACCGGTCCCTTCTTCTTGTCAAGTTGTACCACAAACTCCTCCCCAATTCTATTCAATACCTCCTCATTAGTTATGTGATCTACCCATCTAATCTTCAGCATTCTTCTGTAGCACCACTTTTCGAAAGCTTCTATTCTCTTCTTGTCGAAACTATTTATCGTCCATGTTTCACTTGCATACATAGCTACACTCCATACAAATACTTTCAGAGATGACTTCCTGACACTTAAATCTATACTCGATGTTAACAAATTTCTCTTCTTCAGAAATGCTTTCCTTGTCATTGCCAGTCTACATTTTATATCCTCTCCACTTCGACCATCATCAGTTATTTTGCTCGCCAAATAGCAAAACTCCTTTATTACTTTAAGTGTCTCATTTCCTAATCTAATTCCCTCAGCATCACCCGACTTAATTCGACTACATTCCATTATCCTCGTATTGCTTTTGTTGATGTTCATCTTACATCATCCTTTCAAGACATGTGCATTCCGTTCAACTGCTCTTCCAAGTCCGTTGCTGTCTTTGACAGAATTGCAATGTCATCGGCGAACGTCAAAGTTTTTATTTCTTCTCCGTGGATCTTAATACCTACTCCGAATTTTTCTTTTGTTTCCTCTACTGCTTGCTCAATATACAGATTGAATAATATCGGGGATAGCCTACAACCCTGTCTCACTCCCTTCCCAACCACTGCTTCTCTTTCATCCCCCTCGACTCTTATAACTGCCATCTGGTTTCTGAATAAATTGTAAATAGCCTTTCGCTCCCTGTTTTTTACCCCTGCCACCTTTAGAATTTGAAAGAGAGTATTCCAGTCAACATTGTCAAAAGCTTTCTCTCTCTACAAATGCTAGAAATGTAGGTTTGCCTTTCCTTAATCTTTCTTCTAAGATAAGTCGTAGTGTCAGTATTGCCTCACGTGTTCCAACATTTCTACGGAATCCAAACTGATCTTCCCCGAGGTCGGCTACTACCAGTTATTCCATTCTTCTATAAAAAATTCGCGTTAGTATTTTGCAGCTGTGACTTATTAAATTGATAGTTCGGTAATTTTCACATCTGTCAACGCCTGATTTATTTGGGATTGGAATTATTATATTCTTCTTGAAGTCTGAGGGTATTTCGCCTGTCTCGTACGTCTTTCTTACGAGATGGTAGAGTTATGTCAGGACTGGCTCTCCCAAGGCCATCAGTAGTTCTACTGGAATGTTGTCTACTCCCGGGGCCTTGTTTCGACTCAGGTCATTCAGTGCTCTGTCAAACCCTTCACGCAATATCCTATCACCCATTTCATCTTCATCTTTATCATATGAGATATTTACCAAATGAAAGTGTGTCAAATGTGAACGTAATGGGAAGTTATAAAATTTAGTTATGTAATTTTATATGTTTCCTAAAATTATTTACAATGTGAAACTGAGACTCATACAAAAATTAACAATCGACATTTTGAAAAAAATCTTCTAAATTTCGTATGACTGGTGTAACGTAAGTGTCTTCATTCATTTCCAGATTGGTGTCTTACCGGCAAAGCCTACACATGGGACTAGGCCCGCAACAGCAAACGAGAGTAGAACGACAAGTGACAGGCGCCCCAGTGTGGGAATGCGTTCGGCGGAGCATCAAGGCCATTGAGACGGTTCGGTCCCGGTTTCCCTTGCGTGACGTCAGACGAGCGTCCCTGCCTGCCACCTGCCTGCAAAGATGGGTCAAACTCGTTCATTCCCGTGAACTACTTCATTCGCTTCATTCTTTGCCGTGAAGCATTCAAATGAAGTAGTTCATTCATGAAGTACGGAAGCCTGGCGAAGTTGCCCAGTTCGCCGCTCAGCCGCGGCTACGCTCGCTTCGCCTCGCTCGTACAGTAAAGCTTCGTAATACTTCACAATTTTACCAACAGAAGGCTGAACTATGCAGTAACGTGCACGCAACGTTTTACGCTCTTACAGCGCCCGAGTTAACTTAAAAAGAGCATGGTCGAAGAGGACAAGGGAAAGATAAACAGAGAAGCCTGTCACATATAAAGAAGGTACCGTATTACATTATATCTTGCTCGACATTTTCTCATTAAGCACCCAAAAACGTCTTTATCTGCCAAATGAAACGTTATTTGTTATCAGAATGAGATTTTCACTCTGCAGCGGAGTGTGCGCTGATATGAAACTTCCTCGCAGACTGAAACTGTGTGCCAGACCGAGACTCGACCTCGGGACCTTTGCCTTTCACAGGCAAGTGCTCTACCCGCGAAAGACAAAGATCCAGAGTTCGAGTCTCGGTCTGGCACACAGTTTTAATCTGCCAGGAAGTTTCATATCAGCACACACTCCGCTGCAGAGTGAAAATCTCATTCTGGAAACACGGAGGGGGTTCGACAGCCGATCAGTTCCAGTCATTCCACCAGGATGGAGGTACACGGTTCATGTAATTCAACCATGCCTACACGGTCAATACCGCGGTTCGATCGCGTCCGCATTGTTACTTTGTGGCTGGAAGGGGTCTCAACAAAGGAAGTGTCCAGGCGTCTCTGAGTGAACCAAAGGCTGTGGCTAAGCCATGTCTCCGCAATATCCTTTCTCTCAGGAGTGCTAGTTCTGCAGGTTTCGCAGGAGAGCTTCTGTAAAGTTTGTAAGGTTGGAGACGAGATACTGGCAGAAGCAAAGCTGTGAGGATGGGGCGTGAGTCGTGCTTGGGTAGCTCAGTTGGTAGACCACTTGCCCGTGAAAGGCAAATGTCCCGAGTTCGAGTTTCGGTCCGGCACACAGTTTTAATTTGCCAGGAAGTTTCATTATTTGTTGTATTCATGGACTGAAAACTCTTGCTACCAACGCAATGCAATCCAATTTTATGTTACTTTTAAAATTTAATCCAATGTAGAATGAGTATGTTTACCACTGTCACAAAGTCTATATACCTACGTTAAGTAATTATTGAGAAGTTTTCCTGTAGATTTTATTTTTGTTGAGAATAATAACCCTCCAGATTCAAAACGTAAACTGTCACCTGTAGTCATTGGTACGATTTCAGGTAAAATCCCTCTTTCATTGTTATTAAGAAACCTTTTATTTTCATGTTGGCTGTGCGTGCTCACACAGCCAGCCTCTTCATTTGTATCTTTAATATTCATTTGTCTGCAGGCGCTGCCAATGGCAGGCTACCCGTAGATGCGAAGTTTAACTGTACAAATAGTGACGGGTAATGATGTCAGCACGCAGGAAGCAACTGACGCTGCTTTCCCCTCGTCCCTCACCTTCTCAACCCAACCCCTCGTAAAACTATCGTTCCCCAGAAACGCCGCGCGATTCGTCGACAGGCAGTAGAGGGAGGACTGAAGTGAAGGGAGGATGAGTGACGAAGCGCCGAGGGTGAGGGAGAGGGAGAGGGAGAGGGGAAGAGAGTGAACTAGAAGTGTGAAGTGTGCTATCTGTAAAGAGTTTGAAGTACCAGTTCATTGAAATTGAGTCGTTAGTTCACACTTCATTGGAGTGAAGCGTTCATTTGAACGACTCATTCACGAGCTGCCCATCACTACCTGCCTGCCTGCAGCGCGTCGCATCGCGTCAGTCGGTGGTACCCGGAGTGCCAGCGCAGACCGCCACCCTCCCCTCCCATCCTCCACCACTAGACGGCGGGCAGAACCGGCTGGGTCTGGGGACTCGCCGTCGCGGAATGCGATTACCGCCGCCTGCTGCCGCCGCCCGGCGCCTAATGTGCCGCGACTTGGCTTTGTCTTGAGTTCGGCAGTAATTAGCTCCGGCTAACTGAGTTACGACTCGCCGGAAATTTATTTATGAATTCCGCGCCGGGCGGGGCTCCGGCGGCCTCGCTAATCCGCCGCCGGCCTTCTCTCCGTCCGGAAAACGCGCCGTCGGATCCGATGAGCGATGCCGTTCTCAATGACGGCGCCGCGGCGGTGCCGGGAGCTGCGCGCCGCCCTGTGTGACGCGGTAGACTGGGACAGACTTCAGGGAGCTTAACTCCAGTTGCTGCTGGTATACTTCTCTGAAGGAGGCTGGCGCGGAAACCTTAACACAGAGCTCGATTTGTTAAACTACTAGCGACCTGCCTCAACTTTGCAAGGGTAGTGCTGAATATCTACAGTCAGTCGGTTGGTTTATTCGGAGGTTAAAGGGACTAAACTGCTTAGAGGTTAAAAGAACTAAACTGCATGGTTATCAGCCTCTTTTTCCGTGGTTACGCATGTCTCGGATGAAAACCATACCCCAGAAGAATCCTATCGACTGCAATCTGGAAAGCAAACGAAATGTCGAACCACACAGTGGGAGAAAACGAAAGAAGAAAGCCAAAAGTTAAAACAATAACTAAAAGGGGAAAAAGCGGTATAAGGTGTTAAAACAATGTAGCACCGAGCGAGGTGGCGCAGTGGCTAGCACACTGGACTCTCATTCGCGAGGACGACGGTTCAATTTCAGGTCTGGCAATCCCGATTTAGATTTTCCGTGATTTTCCTAAATCACCCCAGGCAAATGCCGGGATGGTTCCTTTGATAGGGCACAGCTGACTTCCTTCCCCCTCCTTCCCTAATCCGATGAGGCCGATGACTTCGCTGTCTAGTCTCTTCCCCCAAACAACCCAACCCAATGTGGTAGATGGCCTGTGTTGGCTGATCACAAGAATGAAATATGATGAGGCAGCCACACGCTAAAATCTCCAGCCTAAGAACAGAAGGCAAGAGAAACACAGATGACGAAAAGACGAACGCGAATGAAACAGACAGCAGCAGAAGTAGCGAGGAAATAGACGTACGGTGAAGGCCTGGGAGAGAAGGCCACAAGCCCGCCCTTACATTGAGCGATTGAAAAGTCTCTCTCGAATAAAACTAGATCAATTTTAATTTTAATAATCAACAGCCTCTGTTTCAATCCCTCTCGAATAAAACTAGATCAATTTTAATTTTAATTTTAATAATCAACAGCCTCTGTTCCAGTAAAGCACTCGTGGCTGCCGCATCGCGGTCGCGGAGTGGGGTCGAGGCAGTTCCAGATAAGTTTTATAGTCTGACGATAATTTAAGGATTTGTAGTTTTAGCTTGACGATGTCCACTATGAACAAACGGTAGTTACTGTTATTCTGAAGAAGGTTGGGTTATCCCGACTGAAACCGAAGTAAATTCTAGGTAAACGGTGAAACTGAGGCTGTTGATTATTAAAATTAAAATTAATATTTATACAGTTGCTGACAGGGCCGCGAAATGTTGAAGATATTTAAAAACTAGATCAGCCATTGAGACATTGTCACCTATGACCGTAGGTAGTGCGTCAGAAAGGTTAATACACCGCGTCAGTGCGACTAGATTGGGGCAGTCCGACAGGATGTGGAGCACTGTCAATCGAGATCCGCGTCCACACTGGGGTGGGTCTTCGCGATGGAGGATGTGACCGTGAATGAGCCAAGTATGGCCGATGCGGAGCCGGCAACGGACAACGCAGTCCCTGCAAGTCGCTCGCAAGGATGACCGCCATACATTCGTTGTCTTCTATATGGCACGTAATTAATTTGGCTTACTTATGGCGTGCCATTTGGTATTTCAGATCCTGAAAACATTACGGCGTAAGACTGACCGGAGATCAGTCTCCGGTGTGCAGATCTCCAGAGTCAGTTTACCGGTAGCCTGTTTGGCTAGCCTATCAGCAAGTTCATTTGCCGGGATTCCTGTATGTCCCAGGACCCAGATGAAGGCCATTGACCGTCCACGGTTTTCGAGGGCATAAACAGACTGCTGGATAGTCATTCCAAAAGGATGATGAGGGAAGTACTGGTCGAGAGTTTGTAGGCGGCTTAATGAGTGACTCCAGATGTGGAAGGACTCACCTGTGCGGGAGCGGACCTACAGTCGGACGACCTCTCTTGTGTAGTCGTAATTTTGCCAATAGGTCACGGCACAGAGCCGTATCTGAAATAAGGACATCAACGTTAGGTAGCTGAATATCACCACATTATATAACTTGCATAATAATTCCAATCCCAAAGAAAGCAGGTGTTGACAGATGTGAAAATTACCGAACTATCAGTTTAATAAGCCACAGCTGCAAAACACTAACACGAATTCTTTACAGACGAATGGAAAAACTAGTAGAAGCCGACCTCGGGGAAGATCAGTTTGGATTCCGTAGAAATACTGGAACACGTGAGGCAATACTGACCTTACGACTTACCTTAGAAGAAAGATTAAGGAAAGGCAAACCTACGTTTCTAGCATTTGTAGACTTAGAGAAAGCTTTTGACAATGTTGACTGGAATACTCTCTTTGAAATTCTAAAGGTGGCAGGGGTAAAATACAGGGAGCGAAAGGCTATTTACAATTTGTACAGAAACCAGATGGGAGTTATAAGAGTCGAGGGACATGAAAGGGAAGCAGTGGTTGGGAAGGGAGTAAGACAGGGTTGTAGTCTCTCCCCGATGTTTTTCAATCTGTATATTGAGCAAGCAGTAAAGGAAACAAAAGAAAAGTTCGGAGTAGGTATTAAAATCCATGGAGATGAAATAAAAACTTTGAGGTTCGCCGATGACATCGTAATTCTGTCAGAGACAGCAAAGGACTTGGAAGAGCAGTTGAATGGAATGGACAGTGTCTTGAAAGGAGGGTACAAGATGAACATCAACAAAAACAAAACGAGGATAATGGAATGTAGTCGAATTAAGTCGGGTGATGCTGAGGGAATTAGATTAGGAAATGAGACACTTAAAGTTGTAAAGGAGTTTTGGTATTTGTGGAGCAAAATAACTGATGATGGTCAAAGTAGAGAGGATACAAAATGTAGACTGGCAATGGCAAGGAAATCGTTTCTGAAGAAGAGAAATTTCTTAACATCTAGTATAGATTTAAGGGTCAGGAAGTCGTTTCTGAAAGTATTTGTATGGAGTGTAGCCATGTATGGAAGTGAAACATGGACGATAAATAGTTTGGACAAGAAGAGAATAGAAGCTTTCGAAATATGGTGCTACAGAAGAATGCTGAAGATTAGATGGGTAGATCACATAACTAAAGAGGAAGTATTGAATAGGATTGGGGAGAAGAGAAGTTTGTGGTACAACTTGACCAGAATAAGGGATCGGTTGGTAGGACATGCTCTGAGGCATCAAGAGATCACCAATTCAGTATTGGAGGGCAGCGTGGATGGTAAAAATCGTAGAGGGAGACCAAGAGATGAATACACTAAGCAGATTCAGAAGGATGTAGGTTGCAGTAGGTACTGGGAGATGAAGCAGCTTGCACAGGATAGAGTAGCATGGAGAGCTGCATCAAACCAGTCTCAGGACTGAAGACCACAACAACAACAACATGATTTAATCAATGCCGCGCGGTATTAGCCGAGCGGTCTGAGGCGCTGCAGTCACGGACTGTATGGCTGGTCCTGGCGGAGGTTCGAGTCCTCCCTCGGGCATGGGTGTGTGTGTTTCTCCTTAGAATAATTTAGGTTAAGTAGTGTGTAAGCTTAGGGACTGATGAGCTTAGCAGTTAAGTCCCATAAGATTTCACACGAAATTTGAACTTTTTTTTTATTTTATTTAATCAATGCACGCCAAGAAAGTTATCAAGAAGAAAGGAAAATTATAGATTAACGTCTCTCCGACAGTGTAGTCATTAGCGACGGTTTTTCACCAGAAGGCACGAATGTTATCCATTGTATATTTAATTGAGGCTTGTATTGACATCTTGTGGCAATGATGGAAGCTCAAGGGGCACCGCACTTCCCAGCCTGCTTGACTGTTCCAGCAGCAGTTCTGCGTGAGCTGTGGCCATGTACAGCCAACTGCCTGCAACGTCAGTACAACGCAACCTGCCCAGTTGCAACGGAGTTCGGAGCAAGCTACATCTTGCCGGCCACGCGAATCCAAAATCAGTCCAGTGTCAGTCACATTTTCTGCATTTGCCTTCACGCCGCAGTCTGGTCCCTTCAATCCCACAAACCAACTAACCAACCTTCACGCCTCTCAAACATTAACTCTGTGCCAAGAAATTCTTGTAAGCTTAATATCTGCTACTTCCTGCATAACAGGGCTTTTTGGAAGTCGTTCGTAGCGCGTCCTGGCCTCCCGGTAGCTCGTGCCAGCCTGTCGCCGCAGTCGGCAGTCTTATGCCAGTCTGCTGTGGCCACAAAACTTCCTCGTGAATTTCTCTCTATATAACTGAAAACCGTACCAAAATCGTTACAAGAGTTCCTGAGATCACTTGTCACATACTGACAGAAAAACGCAATGGGAGGCTTTAATTTGTAAGTTGTGTGACTGAATCCAAATATAACACTGCAATTGCATTTACGTAGCTTATATAATCAAACACCAAGTTTGGCTTATTACGTAGCTACGTACTATGCCCCAACAGAACAAAGTAGTCCTGTCACGGAAAAGCCACGTACAACATTACCGTCCACTGCTGCTATACCATAACCTCAAAGTTGGAGGCAGGTCATGAAATAAAACTATCTTGTTAAAGTAATTATGGTATAAAGCAACAGAGCAGTGTTACCCTCTGAGAGGAATTTTGTTATGTTGACGTGTTGTACCTAACGTAGGTGGCTTATCGGAAGTGAAAGTCAGAATTACGTAAATATTCAAACAGTAACAAATAATATTTTACCTATCTACACTGTTCAAAGAGCAAGGAAAACGGTCGCCAGCCTAATTAGGCAAGAGAATGATTAATATTCTTGTTTAAGACAGTAGGTATGAGTAACTTCAACGCTCCAAACACAACCTATATTTTGCCACACGCGCGTGCAATTAACTCTGACACCTGCAAATGTTCACTATTAAGATTGGAAGCTGACAGAGCAGAATAGACTATTTGCATAAATATAACAGGTAACATTACACACTATTACTTTTCACACATTTTCCTAGCTGACATAAAATCGTAAATGTAGTTCACTGCAAAATTATGAACTGATCACAGGTAAAGTCTCTCTTAGCTAAATACTATTCTGTTTATAATGAAAGTTAATTGGAATTCACTAACAGGTTACTTCTCACTGTCTTTTGAATAAAGAAATTATTGTCTTCATAAATAGTGGTCTTTGTATTAATTGTTATTTGTCATGAGCATAAAGGATAACCTGTGGATCCTATTACACTATTAATATGCACTTTCATTACACAAATGAAACAAGTATTTAGCAAGCATGAGTATATAACTTTCCACTATTTCAGTTTTCCACTTTTACTACAGTGAGACACAAAGCTGACAAATTTGCAAGAAACTGACTCACCTTTTAAAATTTACTACAGGCAGCATTATGATCATTAACTAACCAAAACTTAATAAGCCTCAGTTTTAAGAACTTTTAATCTTTAAAAGAAACAGCAAATTGTCTTTATTACCACAGTCTTCTACTTTCAAGTAAATGATTAAATAGGTGACTTTGAAACTCCATAAAACTTTAAATTTGACTGTTTCCATCACGGGGAGGCTTTCACGAAACTACATTTACTACGTCCCGAAATTTCGCTAAATCCACAGTAAATCTGAATGTTCCCTTCTTACGAAAGATCAAACACCATTATTTATTCAACTAATTGGCTTTGAGGCTTTCATTTTTTCCACAAACTAGGACACTCGGTAATCATAGTTCAAATGGAGAGGAACCTGAGAGCTATTGTGATAGGGAAAAAATCAAGGTAGGTACATAAATACAGTTATAAGTTGCCTTACATTGTGCTGATACTTCACTGTACATTACTATAGCGCTCCATTAGTGATTGCGCAATGTGGTGGCGATTGCATGTTGGTAGGTGGATTTGCAGGTAGAATCGCTGGATTCTGTCATTTCTTGGTGGCGTTTCCAGAATAGTTCCAACTCTTTCTCCATCCATCCGAGGCATTGGAAAGCGGCAGGAAAAGTCTCACTCGGAACCAACACAATATAAAACATTTACATGGGCAGTGCACAGTTTGGTAGCTCGTTCCCGACTGACTCATGTTCCACCTTTTCTACCTAGACAGCCAGAACTTGCGCGCGGTACCAAGTTACGTTCCCGAGGGGAACCACACTACCTCTTAAACACAAAATAACTAAGAATCCTAAGTGAAGGTCCGCTGTTTACATAAGAGCAAACAAACATTTTAAATAAAACAGAACATTTGCACATATTAGTATTTCTACAAAAAAATTTTACCCCAATTCCAAATGTATACAGTAAGTTTTGTCTCCCTCCAATTGAGACAAAGAATTTAAATGACAGGTATACTACATTGCATAGAATCAAACCATGACACCAAAGCTTTTACAAAGAAAGGAGTATACAATTTTGTGTTATCGAATCAATCCAACAACCTTTACAAATACTCAATGTTATAACATTAAATCAAAACAAAAGGCAAAATAAATCCGTACAGCATTAGAGCTATGGTGTTACACAAGGACTTCTGCCATTCCCCACGAGAGGGAAATGTCATGATTTTTACAGCGGAAGCGGACCTTGATTCATCACAGTTCAGCTAGTTCGCACGATATATTTGTAAATCATATACAACAACCTTCCTTGGGAATCAATCTGTCTGTATAGCCTGAAAAAAGCAATGCTCTCAAGCTGTGCGTTCAGTGGCACCAATGTATAGTATGTTTCAATAATTCCACTGTCACGGCCAGCGGCCATCAGATGGCGCCCAGAAGCCCTGTCTGTACGGCCTCTGTTTTGACTCTACAGGCACTAATGTGCTGTGTTTACAGGCAGGCAGTGTTTGTACCTTTCATTATGGGGTACAGCCATGCCCCATCGACGAATACGTACCCGTGTTGAATAGTTTCAGCTGATTGAAAATGGTTGCATTTTGGGCCTGCGGGAAGGTGGATGCACGTATGGACGTATTACTGCATGTGATAGGAACTGTGTGTCGTTGGTATGTCGCTGCTTTCCATAGTGGTCTGTGGAACATTCCCACACCTGTAGACAATGTTCTGGACGTCCGCTTAGTATAGATACACGTCAATATCGTCGCATTGTCCGTGCAGCGTTCGTATACCGAATATCATCCACGGTCGTAATCTGGAAACGCGTTGCACTTGCTGTGTCATCAGCGACCATTGGGAAACGTCTACCTGCAGCAAGATTATGATCACTTACGCCTCTGGCCAGGCTACCACTGACGTCTCTGGTGTCGTGAAGGTGTCAGCTTGAGAGTGGAGTGGCGCTCTTTTGTCTGCGGTGATGAGAGTACATTCTGTCTGTATGTGAGTGATGGACATACGTGTGGCGTCGATGTGGTGAGGTGTCTATTCCACAGTGCATTCGTCGACAACACACAAGTCCTGTCCCAGGCTTCACTGTGTGGGTAGCCAACATTCAGAACCAGATATCACATTTTAAGTCTTTGCAGATCAGTGTAAGCAGTGCCCACTACATAGGACAGACTGTTATCCACGTGCTACTGGCATTTCATCGACAGAAATGTGACGTGCTTTTTCAGCAGGACAATGCACTTCCACATACGGCTGCTGCGACGGAACGTCCTGTTCGTTGAATACAACTACCCTGGCCCGCAGGACAAGCAGATCTCTCGCCAGATGAACACGTGTGAAGCGGAAAATTGTCGAAATGCTAGAAAAGGCGTAATATATTTGGAACAGCCTATCACGGGATGCCATTCGGCACCTTTATGATAGCTTACGTGCGGCAATACACCGCTGCGTTCCCAGCCGAGAATGTACACTGTATTGATGCGACTGTTTGGGCATCCTTTACTGTGAGATGTGTGTTTCATTTGGTCCGAGTTTTTTTACCATATTCTCCGACAACGGTAAACCGGTCAGATGGTTCAGATGGCTCTGAACACTATGGGACTAAACTTCTGAGGTCATCAGTCCCCTAGAACTTAGAACTACTTAAACCTAGCTAACCTAAGGACATCACACACATCCATGGCCGAGGCAGGATTCGAACCTGCGACCGTAGCGGTCGCGCAGTTCCAGACTGTAGCGCCTAGAATAGCTCGGCCACAAAGGCCGGCCTAAACCGGTCGCTTCACTTGTAAATAAAATGACGTTGTCCTTGAGGGTGTTTAATTTTTTCCCAACAGTGTATTAGTGAAAACAGTATCAAAATCCCTACAGTAGTTCCTAAGATTAGCTCAGACATACAGACACAAACCGTAGATGGAGCTTTAAGCTATATACGACGGTCGTTGCGAAAATAATGCCCCCTATTTTTATTCATGGAAAGTATTGGAGATACATAAAGCTCAACACCATAGCTAAATAGAGCGATAGTTCAGCTACAGACCGTCATTTTTCCACATAGTCACCAGCATTCGTTGCGCAATTTTGCGAAGATTGAACGAGAACCGGCATGCCACGCTTGTAAAAACTGAAACCAGCTTTGACAACAGTATTCGAGTCTTGAAAATGTTCGTGGATACGGGATACTCAATAGATTGGCGGGAGCAATTAGTATGTAATGGCTCTGAGCACTATGCGACTTAACTTCTGAGGTCGTCAGTCGCCTAGAACTTAGAACTAATTAAACCTAACTTTTCTAAGGACATCACACACATCCAAGCCCGAGGCAGGATTCGAACCTACGACCGTAGCGGTCGCTCGGTTCCAGACCGTAGCACCTAGAAACGCACGGCCACTCCGGCCGGCTGACGACAAGTGGGGATGGAGCAGATGAAAATATGCAACTTAAAACTCTCAGTCGTACACCCTACCATATACAACGAGCCAAAGGATATTTTCAACTTGGACAAAAACTCATTGCGATCGTAAGAGTCGTGAGTTGAAAGTAAGCAGTAGCTGAAAAGCCAGCGAGGCAAGGTACATTGAGTAAGTACTAAAGGAAACCAAACTCCAGAAAGGGAGTTCAAGCTCACGGATATTGCCTCTCTGTTAGCGATAGCAGAGGACTTGCAAGAGTAGGTGAACGGAATGAAGATTGCCTTGAAAAGAGTTTATGAGGTGAATATCTGACAAAATTGAAACACAGGTAATGAATGTCGTCGGATTAAATGAGGCGATGCTGAGGGAATTAGATCAAGAAACGAGAATCAACTAGCACAAGTAGATGATGCATTGTACGTGGGCAGCAAAATAACTGTTGATGGACGAAGAGGAGAGCATCAGACGCTGCCTGGTAATAGTAAGAAAAGCAATCATGAAGAAGAATTTATTGATAAAGAGGTGTAATATAAATTTTAATGTTGGAAAGTCTTTGCTAAAGGTATCTGCCTAGAGTGTAGCCTTGTACGGAAACTAAACACGGATGGTAAACAATACAGATAAGAAGAGAATAGAAGCTTTTGAAGTGTGGTGCTACATAAGAATGCCGAAGATGGGGAGATCGAATTACTAACGAGAAACTACTGAATTGGAGAAAAAAGAAATTTATGACATAAACTAAAATAAGAGGTCGGTTTATCGGACACATCATGAGGGATCAAGAAATTATCAGTTCGTTAATGTGTGGAAAAAATGGAGGAAGAAGTGTAGAAGTTGTAGAAGGAGACGAAGTCTAGAACGCTGCAAGCAGGTTGAAATGGATGTAGATTGTAGTGATCAGCCAAAGATGTTGAGGCCTGCACAGGACGGAGTACAGGGAACAGCAGGAATTAAACCAGTCCGAAATGAAGGCCACAACAGCATCAACAACTCGATTCACGTGGAAACAATGTGCGACATACAGCAGAGCCTCATGTAATGACGTAGGGTTTTTTGGCCATATCAGTTCACGTAATATTCTGATCTGTATCTCACATAGGGCTGTAAACTGATGTACCAATGTTCCTGCCATTATTGCAAGTGGTCCCCAGCAGTGTGTGTAGCCCTACTGGGGTAACGTAACTTTCACTGTAATACAATGCTTCCACTCTTGCGCCTACGACTATTTAAATGTAGAACAAATACAATTCTTCACATCTGCTACCTCCGTATCTAGTTTCCGCAGGCCACCGTACGGTGAATGGCGGAGGGTATCTCTAATACCGTAACTATTTTCCCGATTCTCTGTTCCATTCGCGAAAAGCACGTGGGAAGAACGAAGGCAATACACTGCTTGACTCTTCTTCGACCGCACTCTCTCGGATCTTCAGCGGTAATCGTCTCCATGATACGATAAGCTTCTCCTTTAGCGACTGCCACTGGAGTTCGGTCAGAATTACCGTGACGCTCTCGCACTGATTAAACGAACCCGTGACGCAACGTGTCGCTCTTCGTCGAAACTTCTCTATCTGTCCGGACGTCTGACCTGGAGGAAAATGTGATTAAGACTGCGGAAGGCGACCGCAGTTGGCCCGCCAGTACAGGTTAAGCCAGACTACTGCGTGGAATATTCTTCATGAGAATTGTTTCTACCCTTGTAAGACGTCGTGGTCTCCTGACCTTCATTGTTTACATATTCCGCCCTCACAATCATGTTCCACACATCAAGACGCTTCATTCGAACCCAAACTCGATAGCCGGCCGGCGTGGCCGTGCGGTTAAAGGCGCTTCAGTCTGGAACCGCGTGACCGCTACGGTCGCAGGTTCGAATCCTGCCTCGGCCATGGATGTGTGTGATGTCCTTAGGTTAGTTCGGTTTAATTAGTTCTAAGTTCTAGGCGACTGATGATCTCAGAAGTTAAGTCGCATAGTGCTCAGAGCCATTTGAACCAAACTCGATAAGATAAATTCAATGTTGTATGAATTCATGTAAACGATATGCAATTGACAAGTGAGTGCACCGTGGTTGAAATACTCGAGGCTGGCGTGCACACATACATTCCAGACATGACGGTCACAGAGGCTTTTAGTTCGGGAGAGAGGCCGCAGAACGGGACGCCAGGCCCTTCAGAGGACGACCCAGCCCATGTCAGCCGGTAACTGCCCGTAGCGGACAGCATGGGCTCGAATGAAAAGGGGGAACGGCTCAGTGGCATCACGGTGGACTGGTTATCTGACCGGTGTACCACGCCAATAGTTAGACTAGGGGTGAATAGGAGTCCTTGACTTCATCAAGGCGTAGGGAGAGTTTTATTGGCGAAGGTCAATTCAGATAGAACGAGAGTTAGCTTATTTGTCAGCAGCGAGCGGCGCAGACAGCAGTCATCGCAGCTTACGGTATTGTGCGCTACAGCTATTGCGAGCCCCATATCTCCTCCACAACAGTACACTTCACTGCATTTCACATGCGACAGCCTCGACCGTACCTAGCAACATTCCAAAGGATAATTATTCAAGTTGAGTAAGCGCGGCTGTCAGCCATTCTGCCAAGTCAATAACAATCTTAAACTTTGTATAGAAATTTCATTAGCGAATCCTATCCTTGAAAGGTAACTTCACATTCCGAAAAGAACCAGGATATAACTTGTTCAATTCGTAACTAACAGTGTCATTGTGATTTCTCAGAATTTTTTGCAAAATACACTCCTGGAAATGGAAAAAAGAACACATTGACACCGGTGTGTCAGACCCACCATACTTGCTCCGGACACTGCGAGAGGGCTGTACAAGCAATGATCACACGCACGGCACAGCGGACACACCAGGAACCGCGGTGTTGGCCGTCGAATGGCGCTAGCTGCGCAGCATTTGTGCACCGCCGCCGTCAGTGTCAGCCAGTTTGCCGTGGCATACGGAGCTCCATCGCAGTCTTTAACACTGGTAGCATGCCGCGACAGTGTGGACGTGAACCGTATGTGCAGTTGACGGACTTTGAGCGAGGGCGTATAGTGGGCATGCGGGAGGCCGGGTGGACGTACCGCCGAATTGCTCAACACGTGGGGCGTGAGGTCTCCACAGTACATCGATGTTGTCGCCAGTGGTCGGCGGAAGGTGCACGTGCCCGTCGACCTGGGACCGGACCGCAGCGACGCACGGATGCACGCCAAGACCGTAGGATCCTACGCAGTGCCGTAGGGGACCGCACCGCCACTTCCCAGCAAATTAGGGACACTGTTGCTCCTGGGGTATCGGCGAGGACCATTCGCAACCGTCTCCATGAAGCTGGGCTACGGTCCCGCACACCGTTAGGCCGTCTTCCGCTCACGCCCCAACATCGTGCAGCCCGCCTCCAGTGGTGTCGCGACAGGCGTGAATGGAGGGACGAATGGAGACGTGTCGTCTTCAGCGATGAGAGTCGCTTCTGCCTTGGTGCCAATGATGGTCGTATGCGTGTTTGGCGCCGTGCAGGTGAGCGCCACAATCAGGACTGCATACGACCGAGGCACACAGGGCCAACACCCGGCATCATGGTGTGGGGAGCGATCTACACTGGCCGTACACCACTGGTGATCGTCGAGGGGACACTGAATAGTGCACGGTACATCCAAACCGTCATCGAACCCATCGTTCTACCATTCCTAGACCGGCAAGGGAACTTGCTGTTCCAACAGGACAATGCACGTCCGCATGTATCCCGTGCCACCCAACGTGCTCTAGAAGGTGTAAGTCAACTACCCTGGCCAGCAAGATCTCCCGATCTGTCCCCCATTGAGCATGTTTGGGACTGAATAAAGCGTCGTCTCACGCGGTCTGCACGTCCAGCACGAACGCTGGTCCAACTGAGGCGCCAGGTGGAAATGGCATGGCAAGCCGTTCCACAGGACTACATCCAGCATCTCTACGATCGTCTCCATGGGAGAATAGCAGCCTGCATTGCTGCGAAAGGTGGATATACACTGTACTAGTGCCGACATTGTGCATGCTCTGTTGCCTGTGTCTATGTGCCTGTGGTTCTGTCAGTGTGATCATGTGATGTATCTGACCCCAGGAATGTGTCAATAAAGTTTCCCCTTCCTGGGACAATGAATTCACGGTGTTCTTATTTCAATTTCCAGGAGTGTAAATAATAACTTTGGTTAGTTCCATGTTTTTCTTACACTAACTAGCACTACTCCAGTACCCAAGTATCCCACTAGTTACGTAAGAAATTTTTTGAATTTTGTGTCATTTCCTTACAGCGGACGACTCCAGAAGATATTTATTGTTGAAAGTTTTTCAGGCATTTCTCTTTAGAACGTTAGGAGCGTCCGTCTGACTTCTGTAGTAGTGTGGAGGTGGAAATTGCATCTTGCAGGAGCCACAGAGTAAAGGGTACATCTCAGATTAATCCGTTGCGCAGAATAATAGAATAAACCCACGCACTCAGAGCCTTATCACTTACAGTGTGTGCAGTGCTGACTGGCGAAAGACGTTCCACATCGCGAGCAGTTTTGTCCCTGTTTTCTTCACCAGCCAACCACGATTCCGGAAATTGTGCCATGCACCCTATTCACAGATGAGGCCACCGTTACGCGGAATGGTATATTCAACTTTCATAACAATCATCTGTGGGATAGTACGCAAAACCTCCTTGGAATGGTGATAGTGAATCATCAGCAGCGGTGCAGCCGGAATGTGTGGGCAGGGATAATTGGTGACCCTGTTCTGGGACCAGTCTTCCTTCAACGTCACCTAACAACGCGTTTGTTGCGGGTGACTTTGCCTCTCTTGCTGGAAGAAGTGCCATTGATGATTCGAAGGGTTATGTGGCTGCTGCATGACGGTGCTCCAGCCCACTTTGCCGTTAATGCCCCTACGCATCTCAACCGTGTCTTCCCTGGTCGATGAATCGGACGAGGCGTCCAGTTGCGTGGCTTGCTTATTCACTGGATCTCAATCCGTGCGATTTCTGGTTATGAGGCAAGTCAAAAGTATCGTGTATGCAGAGCGTATTCCAGATGTGGAAACACTGGAGCAGCGTATTCGTGCTGCCTGTGACGCTGTCCGGACGCAGCCTGACGGATGTGACCGTGTGACACTGGTCATGCTACAGCGCGTACAGGTATGCGTTGAGGCACATGGAAACCATATACATCGCATGGTGTAACTATGGCTGCGTGGTAAAGCGCGTATTAGACCGCAATCTCGGTAACAGTGTATGGTTGAACAAACGGTCTCTAGCATGGAAACCATGCATTTCCGGACATAAGTTCATTAGACTTTTCCTATTCCGTATCCTCTGATCGATCAATCCCTAGAGTTTGTACTCGGTGGAAAAAAAATGACCGTGTACATTATCTATTTTAATCATCTCTGGTGTTTTAGGAAATTTGTGGTAATTTCCTATGGGACCAAAGTGCTGAGATTGTCGGCCCCTCGTCTTACACACTGCTTAATCTAACTTAAGGACAACAGACACACCCATGCCAGAGGGAAGATTCGAGCCTCCGAGACGGAGGTGGAAGGGGGAGGGGGGGGGGGGGAGCCGCGCGAACCTGGCAAGGCGCTTCAAACGGCGCGGCTACGCCGAGTGGCTCAGTGTTTGTACTTGTACTTGCACAGCCATACGATAAATAAAAGAAAATAGACCAATGTGGAAGTGATAATAAAGCACTCAGAATACCTCAAGAGAAAGTAATGAGGCGGAACAACCAGTTTCGTCTCAGTGGTACTGCTACTGTGGCGTCTGGCTATTTTTAGAGCTAGTCAGCACATTTTGTACCTTCCACGGCAGTTGAAATCAGTTAACGTGTCGCTTCCGCGAAAGCGTTTCCGTCCTCGAGGGAGGATTCTGCAGCCATCGCCTGGTGTTGGACTGCCTCGCGGTCACGATCGCCTTTCGTACTGGGCCAGATGGTGACGCACAAATCCGCACATTTCCCAGTACCGCAGCTAGAGTAGCCACAGTAGAGGGCTTGTATGAAGATGAAAAAAAGACAGGTTGCCGTACTCCCATGTGGAACTGTGGAGGGTGACAGAAAACACTGCAAGCACTTTCACAATGAGGGTTCGCACACTGGTAGTTCATACACCTGCCTTGTCCAAATCAAGGTTTCACATCAAAATTCCAGTAGGTATACGATTTATTTCTGGCACGAATACAGAAGATCACTTGTAAGGTGGATAAATTTCCTCCTCTGTGACTGTTTTCGCTAGAAACCAACACCCTCCGAGTCTTTAGAATCGCCACGAGCACTTAACACAGCATAACGTTCTTAGGTGCTCAAAAGGGCTTTTACTTTTGCCTGCAACAGGATTTTTATCGCAGTCTAAGGTGGAGAAGATCCACGACGGGAAGAAAAAAAGCGCTGCCTATGAATGTTGGTTAAAAAAATCCCAGTAATAATATTCGTGCCGAACCACTTGAGAAGTACAGACGCACTGTCATCGAACCGAACTTGTCCCCCACTTGACCCCGCGGCCATGATTTGTGGCAGCAATTACAGTCTGTGCTGCTCAGCCAAGCTCAAGTTTTTAACGAAGAACCTCTCGCGGTGGCCTTCCACTTCAGTGGGCGTTCCGGAGGCGACAACCACACTTCGTTCTCCCACCCTCGTCCCTCCCCCCTGCCCACACTCAGCTCCTTCGTTAGCAGCCTGCATACAGGTCACAGCCGCAGTGTTCAGAATGCCGGCCCCAGTCCAGCTACACGCATTACTTGACACAATGCCGCCTTCTCGGTGGTATAATGAGCGCAGAGACACTTGCGGAACGGGTCTGCAGATGAATGTGCTCTGGAGTCGTTCTCTACTCCGACGAAGGACAAGCTCCCACATGTAGAGACAATATTTGCAACACCTAGGAAGACGGCTCTTACAGTGTAAGGTTGGAGGGCGGGCGAGGGTTTGTCGTCCAGTGTCAACAAACAAGGAAAAGGCTTGATTCTCATTGAGTGCTGCGAAGTGGATGGCGGCTCAGCGCTCTCTTCTTGATCTGGAGTTTTTCTTAATATAGCGTGACCTTCAGACGTACATTACGAGCCCTTCTTGTCGGAAACGGTGAGTCCGGTCTAGTTCAGGTTGAAATGCAGCAGCCTGATCATTATCCTCTTGACATACCGTCTATTTTGCTGCTATCGTCGATTTAGTATCCAACTTCGAACCCTAGAATTCTCTACTGCCTGTGCCACTCTACTTTAATGAAATTATTGGATCTCGGTAGTAAAAGGTATCGATTTCTGTTATTAATTGATAAGTAAAGGGCGCCCACATGAAACTTTCGTGACCCAACAAATTCAATCAAAAGAAAATCTATGAGACAGATACATGCGGTTTGTACGGAACTCAAGAGTTTTCTGAAGAATTTCTTTTATTTTGCTTCAGGTAATTAATAATTAACAGAAATGACTACACCTCAAGAGAGAGCCCAATGCATTGTGTGGAGTGTGGAGACGAATTCACACATTGCTGACTAAAGAAAGTTCAGACGTGATTTTCTGGGGGAGCGATCAGGCGTTAAGATGATTAAGGCTTGGTGCGACTGTCAGTCTCTGGCAGAAAACGCGCATCTGATGAAATCGTAGACAATATCAGGATCGACTGTCAGGTTCTGGAAGAAAACGCACATTAGATGAAATGGTAGACAACATCAGAGAGCTCTTCCAAAGAAGCCCTCAAAGTCAGAACTAAACATCCGTCGCTCAACAGTTCACAATGTGCTGCATAAAAGACTTCGTTTGCACGTTTATAAGCTTCAGACTGTGCATGCGCTGCAGAGAAACACTGGTTTTCTACGAATTTGTTATTCAGATGGTAGACCGGATCGAGAAAAACCCAACTATATATTATCGTTTTCTATCACGAAGCAACCGTCCACAAGCATGTCAAAAGATTAATTGGCACAACCCTTGTCCAGTGGTTGAGAAAATCCGCACAGTTTTGGGAAACCTGTCAGAGACAGCAGAAAAGTGAATGTGTGGCGCGCACTGATGAAAGACAACATAGCTGCAGCATTTTTCCTCATTCGACTGTAACAGGACATGCTTGAGCAATTTGGTGTCCCTCATCTTCTTCCCCTTGAGCCAAATTAGACCTTGATGCTCTGATTGATGCACCATTGTGACGTGGCCCACAGGCGTTAACTGGGACAGATACCAGGGAAAACATCAGACAACGCCCGAAGGCCAATACTTTGACTACGTGAAAGTTGTGGGGAGTACGGGAAGGCACGGTTTTTCTAATAAAAGCTTTTTTTACCTTTAAAATTTTACGACTTTATCAACTCGATAAAGTAGTAAGTGAACATTCGTTTTCTTAAACAGCAAGATCCTCAATATAGTTTCTTAATGAAAGTTCCTGAAGCATTATTTTAACAGATCAAAGCACAGCTCGCAGTCAATCAGTGACAGATAGACCGTCAGAGAACCTCGTCTTCCTGCTGCTACTAAGGCGATTACACCATTCGTTTGTTATTATTTTTACGAGCTTCGAACAGGAGCGACTGCAGTAATGGATGGGAACTGTGATTGCTGTGTACAGATGCGAGCTCAGGTGGCGACCTTTCCCTCACAGCTCCAGGCTGCACTGGCTTCCGTCACACAGCTTGAGGCTGCTGCCAGCGGGTATCACTGTAGGGAACCGGACGCGGGGATGCGATGGAAGTCGAGCACGTCCCACGTGTACCCCGATCGGTGCAGTGCTATGGCTGCCCCAGGTACTGCCTGCATTAAGGTTGACCCTCACCCGTGGTCGAGTGGGAAATCATTCTGAAGTCTGAAAGGCAGCGAGAGACGTTCTGAAGGGCCGATTGTAGGGCCTCCCCAGTTCGTTTGATGAACACGTTTCGGGTGTTATGTGTGGCTGCTGATGTTTCAAAGCTGGATGCAATCGTTCACCCTGTGCCATAGGAAGATTCTCGGCCTGCAAGGTCTGAGCATTCACAGAGGGTGGGTTTTCTGGTAGTTGGGAGCTCCTGTGTTATGCCCTTAATGGGCCTCCTTAGTAACATGGCTTCCAAGTAGGGGAAGGAAGTCAGCACGCGCCCTGTGTGCATACCGGGGGGGGGGGGGGGGGGCAAGGGCGGGGAGGGAGTCATTCCAGTCATTCCGCAAGTGGAAAGGGTGCTTCCGGATGCCACGAAGAGTACAGGGTGCAGACAACTGCAGGTGGTGACTCATGTCGGTACCAATGACGTGTGTCGTGTCGCTTTGGATTGGAGGAGATTCTCTCTGGTTTCGGGCGGACAGCGAAAATGGTAAAGACTGCCAGTCTTGCTTCCGAGATGAGGGCGGAGCTCACCATCTTCAGCATCGTCGATAGAACCGACTGTGGTCTTTTGGTGCTCAGCCGAGTGGATGGTCTGAATCAGAGGCTCAGGCGGTTCTGTGACCGTGTAGATTGCAAGTTCGTTCACTTGCGCCATCGGTTGCTGGTTTCCGGGTTCCGCTTGATGGGTCAGGAGTCCACTACACACTGGAGGCGGCTACACGGGTAGCGGGCTCTGCGTGGAAGGGACTGGGCAGTTTTTTAGGTTAGAGGGGTCTCAGGAAACCACAGAAAGGGCGTCCGAGTAAAAGGAGTCAGGTAAAACACAGTAAGGTAGTTGTAGAAACGATCGGTATTGCAGTTGCAAACAGTCGTAGCTAAGTTGGGAAAGAACCAGAGCTCGAAGCCCTAATAGAAAGCACTTAAGCTCAAATAGTTATTATTGTGTTACTAATGGAGGCCGAAATGCACGCGTTTTAGCTCACGCAGGCTTGCGTGAGGAGGGAAGATCTATACTGACGTGAGGTCTCGAACATGACGAGGAATGAGAATTCAGAAAGCGGACGTAATTAGTTTCATACTTAACTTTAATCCATTAATGATGAAGTCGCTCTTGAAGGTACATGATTCACAATATCAGTATCAATAGTAACTGAATATGGCGCCTTGCTAGGTTATAGTAAATGACGTAGCTGAAGGCTATGCTAAACTGTCGTCTCTGCAAATGAAAGCGTATGTAGACAGTGAACCATCGCTAGCAGAGTCGGCTGTACAACTGGGGCGAGTGCTAGGGAGTCTCTCTAGACTAGACCTGCCGTGTGGCGGCGCTCGGTCTGCAATCACTGATAGTGGCGACACGCGGATCCGATGTATACTAACGGACCGCGGCCGATTTAAAGGCTACCACCTAGCAAGTGTGGTGTCTGGCGGTGACACCACAGTTATAGATACAGAAAGCTGGCTAAAGCCGGAACTTTCAGCAGAAATTTTTTCAAACGATGTAACAGTGTTGAGAAAGGATAGATTATATACAATTGGTGGTGGAGTACTTATCGCTGTTAGAAGTAGTTTGCTTTGTAGTGAAATTGATGGAGATGGTTCCTGCGAAATAGTATGGATAGAGGTTATACCTGACAATCGGACTAAACTATTAATTGGATCGTTTTACCGAACCCCGACTCGGAAGATATAGTTGCTGAACAGTTCAAAGAAAACTTGAGTCTCATTTAAAATAGGTACACCACTCACACAATTATAGTCGGTGGTGACTTCAATCTACCCTCGATATGCTGGAAAAATTATACCTTTAAAGCCGGCGGCAGACATAAAACGTCATTCGAAATTGTACTGAATGCTTTCTCGGATGATTATTTTGAAAGCTGATAAAAAATGCTCTTAATGCCTTTTTAAGAGACAGTCTTTACTCCTTCCGATTTGATTATGTAAACGTAGAAAAACTGTGAAATGATTTCAAATAGATAGTATCGACAGCAGTTGAGAGATATATGCCACAAATTAGGAATTGATGGTACAAATACCCCATGGTACACAAAACGCGTCAGATTGCTGTTGCAAAAGCAGCGAAAGAAAGCATTCCAAATTTAAAAGAACATAAAATCCCCAAGACTGGTAAAGTTTTGCAGACGTTCTAAATATAGCCCGTATTTCAATGCGAGATACTTTTAATAATTTCCACAACGAAATTCTGCCTCTAAATCTAGCAGAAAACCCAAAGCGATTCTGGTCATACATAAAGCACACCAGTGACAAGACGCAGTCAATACCTTCACTACGGAATAACAACGGTGAAGACACTGATGACAGTGGCACTAAAGCAGAGTTATTAAATACGTTTTTCCGAAACTCCTTTACCAAAGAAGTAAATATTCCTGAATTCCCATCAAGAACAACTGCCAAGATGAGAAACATAGAAGTAGATAACGTCGGTGTAGCAAAGCAGCTTAAATCACTTAATAAAGGCAAGGCCTCCGTTCCAGATTGTTTACCGGTCAGGTTTCTCTCAGAATATACTGATACAACAGCTTCATATTTAGCAATTATATACAGCCGCTCGCTCACAGAAACATACGTACCTAAAGACTGAAAAATTGCTCAAGTCACACGAAATCCCAAAAAGGGAAGTAGGAGCAGTCCTCTGAATTACAGACCCAAATCACTAACGTCGGTTTGACGTAGGGTTTTGGAACATGTAGTGTATTCGAACATTATGAAGCACCTCGAAGAAAACGATTTATTGACACAAAGTCAGCAAGGAGTCAGAAAACATCGTTCTTGCGAAGCACATCTAGCTCTTTACATTCATGAAATAATGAGTGCCATCGACAGGAGATGTCAAATTGATTCCATATTTTTAAATTTCCAGAATGCTTTCGACACCGTTCCTCACAAGCGTCTCCTAACCTAACTGTGTGACTACGGAGTATCGCCTCAGTTGTGCGACTGGATTCCTGATTTCCTGTCAGAAAGGTCACAGTTCGTAGTAATAGACGGAAAGTCATCGAATAAAACAGAAGTAATATCTGGCGTTCAACAAGGAAGTGTTATATAGGCCCTCTATTGTTCCCGATCTATGTTAACGACAGGGAGACAATCTGAGTAGCCCTCTTAGATTGCTTGCAGATGATGCTGTTATTTACCGTCTTGTAAAGTCATCAGATGACCAAAACCAATAGCAAAATGATTTAGATAGATATCCGTGCGGTGCGAAAAGTGGCAATTGACCCTGTATAAAGGAAAGTGTGAAATTATTCATAAGAGTACTGAAAGAAATCCGCTAACTTTCGATTACGCGATAAGTCACACAAATATGAAGACTGTAAATTCAACTAAATACTTAGGGATTACAATTACAAATAACCTTAACTGGAACGAGCGCATAGATATTGTTGTGGGTAGAGCAAACCAAAGACTGTGATTCACTAGCAGAACACTTAGAAGGTGCTTACACCATCTTTGTCCGCCCTATTCTGGAGTATTGTTGTGCGGTGTGGGATCCGCATCAGGTGGGACTGACGGATGAGATCGAAAAAGTTCAAAGAAGGGCAGCTCGTTTTGTACTATCGCGAAATAGGGGAGATAGAGACATGACACGTGAATTTCGGTTGCGAAAGCATTCTGTTGGCACCCACCTACATAGGGAGAAATGATCATCACGATAACATAAGAGAAATCAGGGCTTTAAGTCATCTTTTATCCAGCGTGTCGTTTGAGAATGGAACGGTAGAGACAGCTTGGAGGTGATTCATTGAACCCTCTGCCAGGCACTTTATTGTGAATAGAGTAATCACGCAGATGTAGATGTAGATGAAGATGTACAACTCTTAAAACACAAAATCCCTCTTTAAGCAAAGGAAGAAAGCACAAATAGCATAATGCAAGGTTAAGTAAAAGATTGTAACGCCACACTACAAAACGGAAATTTTCCTAGATATCACCTGTGATCTCTAAAGGCAATAAAATATTGATCACAAAAATTTTAATGCAAAGAACGCGTTAAACGCAATAAAATCTGATAACTTTCAACGTACACTCAATCCCCGTAGCCTCCACGATGCGCACCGTATCACAAAATATTTTGCTTCATTTTAAACACTTTATACTATAAACCTCCCTACATGTGATGTATACTACACCCAACAAATTGTGATAAATAATTAAGCATACATGTTATAATTATACAATTATGTAAATATTTTCCTTTCACAGTCAATCACAGAAATAATACACATATCAACTCTTAGGCTCAGTGGTGACATCCGTTTTAAAAAATATCTATAATACGTATCTTTTGATTTCGTCGTGGTCATACGCTGTTGTGCATCTTGCTGCCCTTCAGAATCACATGCGGCACGCGAAATATTTTCCACAATGTACAAAACGTTAACAGGGCGCAACAAACTTACACAAATGACATTCTGGGATTATACGTCGATATGGATGCGGCTCGCAAATGTTAAAACGGACGAGGGAGTAGATGCGGTACGTCTGAACACTTCGATTGTACCACACCGCTCCAGACAGCAGTACGGTGGGGTAGACAAGAGACAAATCAACAACTGTTGCGCCGGCCGGAGTGGCCGTGCGGTTCTGGGCGCTACAGTCTGGAGCCGGGCGACCGCTGCGGTCGCAGGTTCGAATCCTGCCTCGGGCATGGATGTGTGTGATGTCCTTAGGTTAGTTAGGTTTAATTAGTTCTAAGTTCTAGGCGACCGATGACCTCAACAGTTAAGTCGCATAGTGCTCAGAGCCATTTGAACCATTTTTTGAACAACTGTTGCAGGGCAACCTCAGCAAAAAAATAAGAAAGTATTTGGGGCTTTAAGCTCTTGGGAGCGCCACACCAAACCACAGAATTACTTCCCAAGATAAATTATGAAAATACTATCGGCAATTTCGCCACGTAAAGTCGAACCGTAAAATACCATAAGAAATGAACTGCAATTACCACGGTTCGTAAGCGTCAGGCTGAAAGGCTCCATAGTCAATCTTTCCCTTAGTATAAACATTTAACAGTACCTTCAAAGTTCACTCGTGGACACTACCGGTGTCAAATTACTCGTAACTATAGATAACAGAGTTTAACACTTAGGTTTCTTAATAAGAGAAGCAATGACTCGGTCCCTCACTTGGATCCACCTTCGATCCAAAAGAGACATTTACTTTAAAGCAGATAAATAGATGACAACGCCCATATCAACGATACCCTCCCAAGCGCGCTCTAACTGGAGACTTCAGTATCGAAGCAAAGCATACACCACTCACAAGTCCGATACACGCACCACCAGCGTGCACCTTTTTAGAATTCTTGTGTTCACCTCATACACCAAACTTGCCGTAATTCTTCGTCGGAATCCAAGGGCAGAAACAAGAAATCACTTCTCAGCCCTCGAATGACCACACGATGATCGCCCTCGGGACAACACCGTCCCTCCACACTGCGATCTTTTAGCCCACGGCGTTCCGTCCCCAACCGACTGCTTCTGCGGGGCCCTCGGACCAAGCGACCTTGCCCTCCAACACCGACGTCGGAGCACAGTCCAGAGCTAACTCACAGCAAGCTCCTTCTTCCTCGTTCTGGCACCTCGCGGCGCGCGGAAAGCAAACTCGCCAAAGATATGCGGCGACCAGAGACTCCAATCCGATCTCGATATTGACATTGAGGCGAGTACTGAGAAGGCTGGTCGTTTCAAAACACACAAAAAAATTTAAATAGCGAGCCGTACCGGCTCAACCTCCCCCACTAAAACAGAAACTCCCCGCGCAAAGGAATTTAACTCCGGCGAATCTGGCTAGCATGGACCCGCAACATCCGCCCGGACTGAGTACTTGACCAGTAAATTCATTGGACTGACCACCCGTAGAACCTCATAATATCCCAAAAAAAGGTGTGCCAACTTGCCCATATAATGCGCACCACCCTTCTGAGGTAGGCCCGTGGTGCGGACGAAGACACTATCGCCGGGTTTGCAATTAAATTCCTTCCTACCCTTATTATACCGCTGTGTCAGACTCTGATGTGCACGCTGAATATTACGCCGCCGAATAGCACCAGCATCAATGCGCTCTGGGACCAGATCGTTATACAACCTCAAACTGGACAGCGGGGGTGGGGGGTGGTGGGGGGGGGGGTGGGGGGGGGGGTGCACCTGATACCTTAAGACCAAGGAAGCCGGACACGCCTTTCTCATGCTGAGCTGTGTTAAACGCATAGTTGAGCCAGCCAAGTGAATTATTCCACTTCGTTCGAGAGCTGCTGTGAAACGCGATAAGGGCGGCTTTTAAATTCCAGTTCACACGTTCCGCAAACGAAGGCTGGGGATAGTAAGGAGTTGTGGCCTCTTCGAAACAAAACCTCCTGAACTGCTTGGAAACAAAGGCCGGAGCATTCCATGTAGGCTTTCACGGCCGGCGTCTTTATCAGTAAACTCTTCCGGGCTAAGTTGCCGTGGTCGATCTGTAGAACTTCTTCTCCCTGACGTTTCGTTCTCAACTACGGAGAACATCTTCCGAGGTGAGTCGACGACTGGCTGCTAGGAGCTGGGGCCGCCGCTTATATAGAGATCGTAGGGGGCGCCACCACACGTCACATGGCGTCGATGTGCAGCTATCTCTGGCTATCGTCTGTTCTCTCGATTGCAGGCAATCGATTGTCACGTGATTGATGCAACGTCGACCGCCATATCTTATCCAATTTTAATCCTTCTTCTTTACGATTAAAATTGTATTGATGTTTGTGGATTTCAATTGCCTCTCTATACATACGTGTATAATAGTGCGACGTCCTCGCTAGCACGCTTGTTTCACCAAATTTTATGTCGTGATCTCCATCCTTAAAAACATGTTCCGCTACTGCCGATTTGTCGATATGTCCCAAGCGACAGTTTCTTTTGTGCTCCGTCAACCGTGTATTGATGCTTCTTTTGGTAGTTCCTATGTAAACCCTGCCGCAACTACAGGGAATTTTATATACCCCTGGGGTGGCTAGGGGGTGACGAGCATCTTTTGTTGATCTTAGGCATTCACTAATTTTCTTAGTAGGTCTAAAAATGGTCTCTACCTGAAACTTGGCTAGTACTTTTCCAATGCGATCCGTGATATTATGGATGAACGGAAGAAATACTTTTCCAGCTGATGGTTGTTGCTGTCTCCTATTTTTAGGCATCTTTCTATTTGGATGAAGTGCTCGATTAATCTCGTTTTTTGTATAACCATTTTTCGCAAAGGCCATTCGTAAATGATTTAATTCTTCTTGTAAGTAGCCTGGTTCACAAATATTATTGGCCCTATCCACTAGTGTTTTTATGACCCCCCTCTTTTGCCTAGGGTGGTGGTTTGAGTTCTTATGGAGGTAGCGATCGGTATGTGTACCTTTCCTGTAGACCTTATGGCCTAAGGTCCCATCCGCCCGTTTGATAACTGATACATCCAAGAAGTTAAGTTGTCCATTCTTCTCCTTCTCCATAGTAAATTTAATCTTTGGGTTGATGCTATTTAAGTGTACCAGAAAATCATTCAAGTCTTCTTCCTCATGATTCCATATTACAAAGGTATCATCCACATACCGATACCACTTCGAGGGGCTTTTTTTGGCCGACTGCAATGCTTGATGTTCAAAATATTCCATGAATAAATTCGCTATTGCGGGACTTAGGGGACTTCCCATTGCTACCCCATCGATCTGTTCATAAAATTCACCATTATACTGAAAATAGGTTGAGGATAGACAGTGTTGGAACAAGGCTACTATATCAGTAGGGAACATATTGGCTATATGGGAGAGAGCTTCATCAACTGGAACCATCGTGAACAAAGACACTATATCAAAACTGACAAGTATGTCATTAGGACCGACAGTAATTTCCCTCAATTTCTCAATGAAGTGTAGAGAGTTTTTAATATGACTCTCAGTTTTGCCTATGTGAGGTTGTAACAAAGAGGCAAGGTGTCTGGCTAGTTCTTGGGTAGGAGCTCCAATTGCGCTGACTATTGGTCTCAAAGGAACATCAGGTTTAAGTTGAAAAAGGATCCCACAACGAATGTGCTGAATGCCACCAAGCGTCTGATAAAACAGTCTTCAATTCCTACAGAAGTTAAAAAGTATCTTTGTGAAACGGAGGCTTATCCTCCGAGATTATATGGATTACCAAAGATACATAAACCTGATGTTCCTTTGAGACCAATAGTCAGCGCAATTGGAGCTCCTACCCAAGAACTAGCCAGACACCTTGCCTCTTTGTTACAACCTCACATAGGCAAAACTGAGAGTCATATTAAAAACTCTCTACACTTCATTGAGAAATTGTGGGAAATTACTGTCGGTCCTAATGACATACTTGTCAGTTTTGATATAGTGTCTTTGTTCACGATGGTTCCAGTTGATGAAGCTCTCTCCCATATAGCCAATATGTTCCCTACTGATATAGTAGCCTTGTTCCAACACTGTCTATCCTCAACCTATTTTCAGTATAATGGTGAATTTTATGAACAGATCGATGGGGTAGCCATGGGAAGTCCCCTAAGTCCCGCAATAGCGAATTTATTCATGGAATATTTTGAACATCAAGCATTGCAGTCGGCCAAAAAAAGCCCCTCGAAGTGGTATCGGTATGTGGATGATACCTTTGTAATATGGAATCATGAGGAAGAAGACTTGAATGATTTTCTGGTACACTTAAATAGCATCAACCCAAAGATTAAATTTACTATGGAGAAGGAGAAGAATGGACAACTTAACTTCTTGGATGTATCAGTTATCAAACGGGCGGATGGGACCTTAGGCCATAAGGTCTACAGGAAAGGTACACATACCGATCGCTACCTCCATAAGAACTCAAACCACCACCCTAGGCAAAAGAGGGGGGTCATAAAAACACTAGTGGATAGGGCCAATAATATTTGTGAACCAGGCTACTTACAAGAAGAATTAAATCATTTACGAATGGCCTTTGCGAAAAATGATTATACAAAAAACGAGATTAATCGAGCACTTCATCCAAATAGAAAAATGCCTAAAAATAGGAGACAGCAACAACCATCAGCTGGAAAAGTATTTCTTCCGTTCATCCATAATATCACGGATCGCATTGGAAAAGTACTAGCCAAGTTTCAGGTAGAGACCATTTTTAGACCTACTAAGAAAATTAGTGAATGCCTAAGATCAACAAAAGATGCTCGTCACCCCCTAGCCACCCCAGGGGTATATAAAATTCCCTGTAGTTGCGGCAGGGTTTACATAGGAACTACCAAAAGAAGCATCAATACACGGTTGACGGAGCACAAAAGAAACTGTCGCTTGGGACATATCGACAAATCGGCAGTAGCGGAACATGTTTTTAAGGATGGAGATCACGACATAAAATTTGGTGAAACAAGCGTGCTAGCGAGGACGTCGCACTATTATACACGTATGTATAGAGAGGCAATTGAAATCCACAAACATCAATACAATTTTAATCGTAAAGAAGAAGGATTAAAATTGGATAAGATATGGCGGTCGACGTTGCATCAATCACGTGACAATCGATTGCCTGCAATCGAGAGAACAGACGATAGCCAGAGATAGCTGCACATCGACGCCATGTGACGTGTGGTGGCGCCCCCTACGATCTCTATATAAGCGGCGGCCCCAGCTCCTAGCAGCCAGTCGTCGACTCACCTCGGAAGATGTTCTCCGTAGTTGAGAACGAAACGTCAGGGAGAAGAAGTTCTACAGATCGACCACGGCAACTTAGCCCGGAAGAGTTTACTGATAAAGGCCGGAGCGTTATCACTAACTAGGGTCTTTTGTGGTCCAAATATCGAAATAATTCCTGATGAGTGACGGATGGTAGTCGTAGCTGTGACGCTACTGGTTGGAATAAGCCATTAAAAACGCATTGATTACCACCAGAACATACCTATTACCCTGGCGAATACGAGGTAGGGGTCAAATAGGCTCAATGAACCACTTATCCCGGGTTCCCGGGTTCGATTCCCGGCGGGGTCAGGGATTTTCTCTGCCTCGTGATGGCTGGGTGTTGTGTGCTGTCCTTAGGTTAGTTAGGTTTAAGTAGTTCTAAGTTCTAGGGGACTGATGACCATAGATGTTAAGTCCCATAGTCTCAGAGCCATTTGAACCATTTGAACCACTTATCCATAGGGTAACTTCCTCTACTGGATTGGAGGAGCCTCCTGGGAGGACCTGAGTCTGGTTTCACTTCCTTGCAATTTTCGTACTCGCCAACCATATGCCGACATATTTATGCCTCTTAATATATGCGTTGGTCTAATTCAGGGCCGGCCAAACGCTGCACAGTGTGCAGACGTGCGGAAGTGCTGCACATGTGCGCACGTGTGCGACAGCGAGCGACAGCGACATCTGTTATTATACATGTGTCCTAAATGAACGGCGGCGGCTCCTCTTCCCTGTTCATGTGGTACAAGCAAGAGCGCAACATACCCAGTCTCGTTTACCCCTGGTAACCGTAACCTTAACAGAGAAGTACTGAGAAATGGCAGGTACTGTGAAAAAGCAAAGGACGGGAGATCTACGTTCTCAGTCGTTTAAAAATGACTGGGAACTGCAATTCTTTTTTGTACCCGTTGGTGAAAACTCACAATGTTTGCTGTGCCGCCGAATAACAGGCGGCCAGCGTAAGTTTTCAGTTGTAAGACACCATAATACATATCACAGATACGAGTGTAGTGTACTCAACAGTGAAGAACAGCAAGCAAAATTAAATGTACTTAAGAAAATGGATGAGACACAACTCGGTTATCATTTCTCATGACCAGTGATAAACGTGTTTGGATTTATCCCTTTCGTAATTAAAATTATTGTTTACTAACTGTGCATTATTGCCTCATTCTGCTCCATGTTACATTATTATCAGGAAAGTTGGTCATTAAACCGATTGTTCCAATGTATACTTACATTTAGGGTTTTTCTTTAACGTGTGAAGGGCTACGCTCAGCTGAAGTCGATAAAGAATAACATTCATCTAATTGTCAGTTATTATGCAGGTTTCAGACGTAACTGATGAAAGATATAGCAATAATGGTATTGAAATAACAGGTGATCATCGAGAGGTCTGCGGTTATCATTCTGTTCAGAGGTCAGTGGGACAGAACTTATGTGGGTGTAACTGAGGGCACCGAGGATTAGTTATAGGAAACCTTGCATTAGTTTAATGTTATTTGAAATCATGAATAAGGTTCGTTGGAAGTCGCTACGTGCTCTCTTTCTTAAATACTGGATCAAAAACATTACGCGTATTTGCGTGCCGTCAGTCAAGCTGCCTTAATAAAAACCCACGGTTGTTAACTGTATTACTTGTCTTACTGGGTTAAACTGTTAACATAAAAGTAGACGTCTCAATGAGTAGCCTGTGACAGTATTTCAAATGTTTAATGTTGTGACTTGGCAAGACAGCCAAGCCACTATGAGGTAGCCGAAAGGCACGCGTTTAAGCTCACGCAGGCCGGCGTGAGGCCTGGAACAGTTAAAGGAGTTGAGTCTAGTAAAAAAAAGTACGTAGCTTCTGGAATACTTAACTTTAATCCATAATTGGTGAACATCGGTCTGACGGTACATGCATCACAAGATAAATAGCAAATGATAATGGCGCCTTGCTAGGTCGTAGGAAATGACGTAGCTGAAGGCTATGCTAACTATCGTCTCGGCAAATGAGAGCGTAATTTGTCAGTGAACCATCGCTAGCAAAGTCGGCTGTACAACTGGGGAAGTCTCTCTAGACCTGCCGTGTGGCGGCGCTCGGTCTGCAATCACTGGTAGTGGCGACACGCGGGTCCGACGTATACTAACGGACCGCGGCCGATTTAAAGGCTACCGCCTAGCAAGTGTGGTGTCTGGCGGTGACACCACATTTAACACGCGAAATAACTTCCCATGGTTAGCTTGCAAGCTGTGGAAAGAGCACTAGAATGCGCCGGTACAGAGTACCCCAGCAAGTGGATAAAGCGACATCTGTGCCGAGAAACATGCACTACATGAACGCTGACCGCTGCGGCATGCACGCTGTGACCCGGAAGTTGCACATGTGCAGGAGCACCGCACGCGTGCAGAATTTCTGGCCGGCCCTGGTCTAATTCATACCTGAGTGACCGCTTACCGGAGTACGGTGCAAGTAGCGGAAGACCGGCTCCACCAGTTCACTAAGAAAATATACGCGTAAACCGTCGGCACCCGGGCCCCGACAGCAGACCAACCCCTCACATAGGGCATATCCGGTTACCTGCTCGCCCACGGTTAACCTATCTTTAATTTTCCTAATACATGGATCACCTCCCTGTCTCCGACCTAAGTCCCCAAAAAATTCTGGGACCTCGGATAAAATAGCGCCTACTCCAGCGTGCCGATCTCGTCCGGCCTCCTCAGGCTCGCGCTTATTCTCGAACATACGACTTAAGGCATCGGCCACCTGGTTACCGGTTCCCCTTATGCTTTACGTTAAAACGGAAGGCAGATATCCTCATAGCCCACCTGGCTATCCGACCAGTCTTGCGCTGGCGGGCCAGCATCCAGCTAAGTCCCTGATTATCAGTTTCGAGCTAAAACTCGCGTTGTTCCAAATAAAATTAAAACTTTTCCAGTGCGAAAAGCACTGCCAAGGCCTCCCACTTGTACACAAGGTATTTGGCCTCTGCAGGGGACGATCTCCTGGAGGCGTAAGCTTACGGTTCCCGCTCTCCCTCTTGGTCTTGTAGCAGCAACGTCGCTACCCCACAAGTGGAGGCGTCAGTCTGTGCAATAAACGGCAGATCTAAATTGGTGATGGCCAGCACGAGAACGTTACCCAAGACCCGCTTAATAGCCTCGAACGAAGCCTGAACACTCGTCCCAAATAAACTTTGCCCCATTCTTACGTAGTTCGTTCAAAGGGCCAGCCAACTGAGCAAACTTCGGCACGAATTTACGAAAGCTGTTTTCCAACCCCACAAATCGTGCCACTCTCTTCTTATTAACTGGTGGAGGAAACTTATGCAAATCTTCAGTTCGCTCTTGGTCAATGCGAACACCATCCCCAGAGACCAGGTGCCCCAAGAAGGAAATCTGACTATGAGCCAAGGTGACCTTGGACGACTTAACAGTAAGTCCGGCCCCGTCAATCGACGCAATACCATTTCCAAATGTTCCAGGTGTTCGTGGGAAGTACGGCTATAAACCACAACGTCATCCAGGTAGTTACAGACGAACTTAAATTTGAGATCTCCAAGCACATTGTCCAACAATCACCACAAAACTGCTGCTCTAGTTGACAACCCAAATGGCACCCGGTTGAATTTAAAAAGATTCCAATTGGTGCGGAAGGCGTTTATGTGCTCAGAATGTTCAGCAAGTGGGATTTGGTAATATGCATAATTGAGTTCCATAACGGTGAAGTATATTGCCCCAAAAAACCACGTGAAAAGAAATTGTGGATGTCTGGCAGTGGTACCGACTCCAAAATTACCTTTTCGTTGACCAGGCAGTAATCGACTACAGGCCGGAAATCCCCCTTATTAGGCTCAGGGAACAATAACATGGGAGATGCATACGGGGAAGTGAAAGGTCTTATAACCCCCTCTGTATTAATGCACGCAAACTCATCTTCGGGGGTGACAACCGATGAGGAGGTTGTCGAACCGGTAAGTCACCCTTCAGCCTAATCCTATATTCTATTTGGCTTAGCCGCTGGCTGCTTGCTGCTCGCTTTTGTGTTTTCGAGAAATCTGCAACAATGCTGACAAGATGTGAGGTAAATGCAACTGTTGATTAAGGCCAGATAATTGTTTTACTTCAGTTGTGCATTTAATATAAGGACAAGTTGTATTGAGGCCAGTTACAGTTCAGTTCAGATTAGATTCTGTTTAGTTACAAGTCAGCATATGAGTTTAAACTGGATAAAAGTTTGTAGGTACATAGTTTGGTAATACGTGGACTTTTGATATGGTGACCAGGTTACATATGGCGATCCTGCCTGTATAGTTCGTTGGATCTTTTGCTAATATATAGTGAGACAGTGTTGGATTTCTCGAAAGAAAAAGAAAAACAAAGCCGCGCTACTTTTACTAACTTTTACATCTGTTTCAGGCAGTTCATTCAAAATTTTGTCTTTAAATTGCGAAATTTTGTGTCATATGACAATTATCGATTACTGTAGCACATAAACTGTTAGCTTAATACTATAGGTTCTGCGTGGATTTCATTCATTGTTGAAAATTTGAGTGCACAAAAGTGAAGTTTTTGTTTTTGTTTGTTTGGTCATTGTAGCAATTTGGTTTTTCCAATAAAGACTGGTTCATTTTGTTTGGTACAACAGAAAACAATAAGAAAATCTGTCGTAGGACAAGACATCGGAGAGTGTTATAAAATGACGATCCGGTACCGGATGAGATAAACCACCTTGAGCAATTAACAGTTACCAATAGTTTACATGGCATTGTAGAAATTTGCTCAGATCCACAATAATTCACTATCTTCGAGAACAATGAAGAAACAGAACGAACGATGGTTAATGAACACTTAAATTCTGAATTTGAGTCCGTCGGTGATGTCGCCACAAATTACAAAAGTCGCCACATTCGTGTAAAAGTTTACAACTACTTTAAAACAGGCACATCATAATCAGGTTTTGTGTCAATGTCATTTGACCTACCACAGCACACATCACCTTCACTGAAGAACTGTATAGAACCTCACTGCGTTGATCCAACAAATTTTCTAGAATCAATTCGTCAGATGCTTAAAGAAACACAGGAAGAGAATAGGAAATCACAGAAAGAAAGTAGTAAATCACTTAGGAAAGAGAATAAAAATGACCTTCAACCTAGTATTAGCATTTTTGCAACTAGATTACGTGACCTTCAAGCAGAACACGAAAACATGAAAACAATGTAGAGTAATGACAAGGACGTATTGTTAGCTAACAATATTAACACTGTAGTTCCGAGTGCGATAGTTACATACATAAGCAAACGAAACGAACAGCATAACACAACGGCAAAAGAAATTAGTGGATAAGTGGCAACATTGACATTAAATTCTCAAGACCAAGATGAGGTTTAAGCATAATTAAGGAAAAAGTTTATGGCCTGACAATGAAACGCCGGCCGGTGTGGCCGTGCGGCTCTAGGCGCTTCAGTCTGGAACCGCGTGACCGCTACGGTCGCAGGTTCGAATCCTGCCTCGGGCATGGCTGTGTGTGATGTCCTTATGTTAGTTAGGTTTAAGTAGTTCTAAGTTCTAGGGGACTGATGACCACATATGTAAAGTCCCATAGTGCTCGGAGCCATTTGAACTATTTTTTGACAATGAAACTGACAAATTTGCAGCCAATGCAGATAGATTCAAATGACACAATGCCAGTAAAATTTTCATACACAGCAGAATACCAGCCATTTATAAATTTTAAAAAGAACCAGGAGAAAATTAATCAGGAAAATAAAGGTTACAGGAAAACTATAAATGAAGACTGTTTACAGTCATGTTTAGAAAACTTTGGTGACCATATAAACTTAGGTGTTTAGGTGATTTTCTGGGAGAACAGTACCACACATCCAGATATGACGAAGAATCGCCGATGTGCTGCAATAGAGAACGATCTGGTTCACACAAGAAATGGTAACTTCGATTGCAAAACAGTTTTTGACGTTACGTAATCTCAAAGTTTTCAGGAATTACAGTAACGAAATGCACCCCCAGTCTTGGATTGATCAGTACCACCAGATCGGCCACTTGAACACAAATTAGAATTTCTCTGCGGTTATATGGAAAATGAACCTGCCTCAAGAATGCGCTCTATAGTGAGACATTGAGAAAGCATAAATGATTTCTAGTGAGCATTTTTGTCAGCCTTCTGGTTGTAAGCCACACAATATTGAGTAAAATGTAGCATTATAATGCTACGAAACTTAGAACAGTCTGACTTTTCTAGGCCAGCAAAATACTTCGAGGACATGGTACGCAGAAATCAGTAGTCTATTCACCAAATCCATACAGTCCGTCAGAGATAATTCGCATTTGTTTAACAAAGTTACTTACGCATTTGTGACACGTAATTTTGGCCGACAATGTAAAGATGTAAAGTATTTCAAACATTTCTTCAGGAACTGGAATTGACAGTGACAACCGTTTAGCGAAAAGACATATTAAATAACTGACACTGACATGCAACAGGCTTTTGTACAGCGGAAACAAGAACTATGGGAACTCGTATAACGAACACAACCTCAAAAACATTTAAAGGTAGGATGACCGACATCGTCCGTATAACGCACAGTTCTCGCAGTTGATAATGTAATTTCCGAAGCTCTGACCACGAACGTGATAACAGGCTTCACAGGAATTACAGTAGTGAGAACTGGAGTAATCATAATTTTCGTAGGTCTCAGAATATGCAGGCAATATTCTAATTCGGATAGTAATGATGCAAATTCTCATGGGCACAATCGAGGTAGATCAAATCCGCAAAATAAAAAAAAAAAAAAAAAAAAAGATAGCAACCAACATAGTCAAAATCAACACATTAACAGTAATCATCATCATAATTGACAGCGTCATAATTCTGGAAGCGCAAGCCCGGGGTGACAGAAATAATTGAAGTCAGATCACCAAATCCACTACTAGATAATCAACGACGAGGAAGCAATACATGACGAAATTGATACGATTCGGACACAAGACTAAGGAAGTTCATCACATTTCGCATATGAAACCACATGTAGAACAATTCTATTTATTGAAGTTGTACCCAGACGATAGAACTACATTGCACCTGCTTCTAAAATATTTATTGCAGTACGGCTACAACAGCAGTTAGCGATAAACAGTGCTATTGTACTGCATGTCATAGCGACTCCCTTCGATCGGCAGGCAACTTTTGACAAGAATAGGGCTGCTTCGTGACGCAACGAACTTCATTTATTACGCAACAAATCGAGCGATTTGCTCCTCCAACGACGAATTTCAAAATTTTATCCAGAATCCAAATAACATCAGATAATTTCTAATAAAGTGGACACTGAGAGCGTTTTTAAACAGTTCTTGAGATGATACACAGGTTGTAAAAGGTGTGTTGATCACATGAAGAATACTTTTAGCTGTACAGAGCGATATTAATACAGGTTGTTAGGATGGTAATTGTGTTATCTGGTAAGAAAAGTAATAGGTATTTTAATTAGAAGTTTTTCACGATCTGGTATGAGGTAGTGCAGTTGTTTGCGGAAATGAAATATTTCCGATTATAGCTCTGAGGTGTTGTCTATGTGAAAATAAGAGCAGGGAATTTTGTTGGAAGTGCATACTGAGATGAAGAAAGCAAATATGATTAATTTTATAATAGGATAGCGAGTTTCACGTGGGTTAGGCACACTAGATGATAATTATGAGATTTATAATGCATATTGTAATAGAATGTGGCCATGATAGTGATGATTAATGTAGTGAAAGAGTGAGTGTATAATGGTTAGGGCATAGAGACCCTGTTTCTTGTTGTAGTCAACGTTTATGCCAGCTGTATGTATTTCGTATTTATAAGTGTGAAAAGTAAGTTTCTGAAAAGTCATGGATAGATAACGCTAGTGAATGACGGTAATGTGATTTGAGAAAATACCATTATATCTTTTATGTGGAGTATTTAATTATCTGAAGCAAATTGTTCAGTCTTTTTACTAAACATTTACTGTCATTTTTTTTATCGGAGCAACACAACAAATAAACAGTTTGGAAACTTTACAATATTTCGATAAGTGTTTGCTTTTGTCTCCATTTCTGCACGAAAAGTGACCTGCAAAGTTTGGCTCAGCACTGATTGCTACTCTGTACTGTGACACACTATTTTAGCGTATGATACGACACTGAACTTTCCTGACGTGTCTTTGTGCTAGTGTCTATTTTCTTGTTTACACTGATGAATGAGATTGTCTTTCCGATTTGTACGTAGCTACACGCACGCAAAAATTTAGCTTCTACTGAATTCTATAGCACTGATCTGACCTTTCTTTGCCTAACAGATAAACTTTACAAACGTATGGAGCGATGTCACAACAATATTTTCCACCAGTTGAAGTTCATCACTAGTGAGGTGTGACATAGGCAAGCAATATGCCGGAAGTATATGGAATAGTAATGATGCCTTTTTTACACGTGTGACATTCCAGACCATTTGTCATCTCGCTTTTACAGATGATGTGGCATAACAACGTGCATTGCTCTAACGTAAGGAATTTTCTGGTTCAATTTACCTCCTACACTTAAGTTATTCATTGAGCTTCTTTATAATGCATATTCCCTGTATAAATTGTTACTATAGGATGCAGTATAATAATTATGTTAAGTGTAGAACTGTATTGAGCTCTCATAAGTCATTAAAGATGTATAAGGAGTCATGAAAGATGTGTAAGGAGGAGGCAAAGAGGAAAAGGAAAGAGGGGAAATTCCACAGCACACACATGAACAAAGAAATGGTGCAAATATGAATTTTAGATGAGGCCTACCTTACTGTAAACAACTACGCAGCCTGGCCCGACACGTCTGTCTGACAGTGTCTGCACTGCAAATGCCGTTTCTGGTCACTCGCTCTCATATTGTAGGGAATTTCTCGATTATTTTTACGACAGGTCTCAATTAACATTAACAAACGCTATATGACTGTAAATTGTCTTCATAGAAGCTATAGAATGCAGCTGTGAAAATTACGCGATTCCATTTAAGAAACTATACTTGCTTTAATTCTCCCTTGATACTTGCGCTAAAAACATAAACCAAAGGAGCAATTCGTGCCCATCGACGCTCTAACTTTTGCGGAAAACCGCATTTGGATATGTGTAACCGTTCACGAAATGAAAGGGGTGTTATGTCCTCCGTGATTTATCCTGTAGACACAGTGTGCGTCAAAAGTCGCAATACACCCTTCACGTCAAAAACCTTGCAGGAATGCGAATACCTGAATATTCCAGCAAGGTATGGGTGAAGTGGGCTATCTTTTACGTTCTGTGCCGATATGGGCGCCATCTTGAAATCGGCCATCTTGAATCTTAGTTAATTTTTTAAAATGGAAAGTGCGTCGAGTGGTATATCAGATAACATCAGCGTTTTCTGATAAATTCATTCCTATAAACAAATTGGAAGTAGCGATTACGATTCAAAAGTTACTAAACTTTTTCGTTGGAATTACAGGCTGCAATGTTCTCCGTAAAGGACAGCCAATTACTGTGGCTCAAATGGTTCAAATGGCTCTGAGCACTATGAGACTTAACATCTGTGGTCATCAGTCCGCTAGAACTTAGAACTAATTAAACCTAACTAACCTAAGGACATCACACACATCCATGCCCGAGGCAGGATTCGAACCTGCGACCGTAGCAGTCGCGCGGTTCCGGACTGAGCGGCTAGAACCGCTAGACCACCGCGGCCGGCCCAATTAATGTGTTTAACACGGTGTCCCTCTCGGTCAATGCACATTTGAAGGCGCTGAATCCAATCGTCATGCACTTGCGGAAGGATTTTGTCAGTAACGCTGCACACCTTTCTTCAATGCGTTGCTCGAAATGGCGTCTGTTTCTTATTTTCTCTGCATATACGAGTTGCTTTAAATGACCCCACAGACAAGTGGTGTGAGATCAGGTAATGTGGGTGGTGGTTCTACAGAACCACGTCGGACATTCCAGTGATCAGGAAACTGACCATCTAACCACTGACGAACAACCGCTCCGCATTGCGGTGGAGCCCCATCCTATTGAAACCAAGAGGGAAAACTGCCATCTTCGTTCAGAACTAAAGGAAACACCACTCTTGCAGCACTTCCGGTAGTGTTGAGTTTTTCGGTTCTGGTCAATGAAAATGGGTCCAGTTACACAGGTACCCCATATTCCACCCCACCTCACAACCTTTACGTCACCATCTACCAAGGTGGTAGGTTCCATCCAGTGTGAATTCTGGTCACTCTAGTATCTGTGGTTATAGCGGTTGACTTCAGCATTGACAAAAAAGTTTGTCTCATAAATGAATGAAGTACCTTGTGCAAAAGAGGGGTCCTGTTAAACTTATTCCAGCGCCCACATCCAAAACTGCATACATCTGTCTGGGTCATCCTCTGCTAGGTGCTGGAGTAACTGAATCTTGAATGGATGCCGTTGTAAGCATGAAAGGTTCGAACAATCGATGACTGGCTGATTCCAAATTCTGTTGACAAATGTCATGTGGAGGTGTGGGTTCCTCACCAAGGACGCCAAAAACATTGTTGAGGTTGTCTGGTCAGTAGCGCTTGAAAGATGATTATTGTTAATGAAGTAAAAGATCCACACAGTGGACACCAAGTGAAAAAGCTACTCCTTATGTTTCAGATATAGACTGCCATAAAAATGCAAAAGAACTGTTAATCAGAACTCAGGGAGAAGTTGTAGTCTAATTCACAATCGATTTATTGATCTTAAATATGACAAGACAACAAAATTATTAAAGAAACATCATACAAAAAATATTTATTTAACAAAAGCATTAATAAAATGGGATCTATGGTGGACAAAGTGATCTGCTGGGGATCGACACACGATACTAACCAGAACACTACTCGCTCTATCTAACTTCATACACGTGAATCCATGTTATGGCATCAAACTATGCCACCAACAAGCATCTATATTCTACCATACAAAAGAAAGAATGGGGTGCTGAGAGGTATATATTATAGCCCTACATTGCAGCAGTGAATACTTTACCATCCTGCTGGTCAAGGCAGCACACCGCGGTGCGTTTGGCGACTGAAGTCATGGAGTGCGGCAATCTGCTGTTTAAACGTGCATTCCCGAAAAATGCAAGTACTCGGTCTCGCGTTCAGTTAATTCAGAATGCACAACTTCCCTATGATCCTCTGAAACCCTGATGGATTCCAATGTTCAGGTCGACCCGTTTGCTGGTCTGCCAAACCAATTTGACTCCATGCCACGACTGTGCGTGTCGAAATACGTCAAATGTTTGGATGGGCGACTCAAGACAAATAAGTACATGCACATGTCACTTGTTGTGATGATATAAGCAGTACCTCTGACGGTTTAGAATGTGACTGGCAAAGGTTCTAAGTCGCACACTGGGAAAGGATACAAGTCTCACCGTTTAGGTAGAGACCTGCAGTTCCTTACTAGCGAAGCGCCAGTACAAGAAACTTGTACAAGAGTGATCCTTCTTTCTTTCTCTCTGTTTCCTTCTCAGCTCAGTTCCAAAAGCACATTTCTCTTTTTTGATATCCCCCACTTTTGCAAAAGCCAGTCAGGAGCTGGAGCCCGGCATCCTAATCTTGGAGAATGGTCTTCGCACTGCAAACTGATTTGGCAAATCAGAGACTTTAAAGTTAATTGGCGGAAAATAGAAAGAAATTCAGCTCACGGCGTCTTTCCCACATGTTTGCCATGTCTTTTGCTAACAAAATACAGGGTGGAAGAACAGCCCTCCATAAACAGCTGGTTTTCTCACCTGTTGTGTCCATTTCACAGTTTGCAAAGAACGGCCATAAACTCGCAAACAGCTTCGTTCATTGACAAAACACGTTTTGAAACAGAGTCTGGACGTCTGGGCGCCAGTTTCCCTGTCCCACGGACATTTGCAGAACGTTTACATTTATTTTGGTGGCTTGCCCGCTAACAAGGATCCATCCTCTGCTTTATTCCCAGCCTACAATGCGCTGTCGGTGACTTTTCGGCGCTAGGCCATATACCTGTACTTCTGCCTGTCGTCCAGCACCATCTTAATGTGTTTCTGCACAATGCGATCGCGGCATGTGGCCATCTGGATATGTCTCCTCACCATTCTCCAGAAAAAATACGCTTTGTCGGCCCACCAACACCGTGCTTTTAGTGCAGTCATTTAAGTCAGTACCTTGTTCCTTTGAACGCAGGTAAAGCTTACCGTATTTCCTTCCCTAGAGCAAGGAAACAAGACCATAAACTACTGCCCACCATTTCATCATAATGTATGAAGTCAAATTGCAGTAGATCGTATTCCCTACACCGAATCAGAAGTGAGAGTGCTCTGTAATCTCTCACGCTTTTTGGATTACCACTCCGTAGCTTGTCAACCACAGTCCCAATTTCCCTGAGTTTGGAAATTAAGCACCTGACAGTGTTGTGTGGAATTGGAGGTCTTTCTGAGTGCCGGTTGCTGAGTTCTGCCACTATAGCACCGAAAATCCGTTCTCAGACGTCAAAATTACCTCAATCCCCTCTTCCTTGGTCACAGCCATCTTCAGTTACCTGCAATGAAAAAAGGTGTTGTAACTTTTTAAACATAACCGCTACTTCGAATCTGTTTACAGGAATGAACTTGGCAGAAAACGCTGAGCTTATATGCTATATCTGTTGATCCCTTTTCCATTTAAAAAATTGCCTTAGATTCAACATGGCCGATTTCAAGATGGCGTCCATGTTCGGTGCATACATAAGCTTATCTATAAGAAGTCCGTGACTTACACATTTTTTTGTTGTTGCCTTTTAAGATCAGGGAGGTTTGATGTAGCCACCACAGTGTACAGTACCAGCCTTTGCTAAAAACTGCCCATCAACATATGCGTCTAAAACATTCTTGCGTCTCAAGTGGCCGTTTCCACATCCTAAGTAACATGATAGTTGACATTTTGCAAAATTTACTTTGTTAAGAACCTGCCTTTGTTACTCTCTTGGACGTTGTGCTCCAAGCAGATAACAGTTATGTGCGCTGATGCGGGGGGTGACGATATTTCGTCTTCTTTTGGTAGCTGTGACATTCATTAACCACAGAGGACACACCTCGTTTCCGGTTACACAGTGCGTGCTTGAAATATAGAAACAAAATGTTTTTGGCTGTAACATTGTTTCGATCTGACAACTTTTACCATGTCCATTAAATTTTAAAAGAATTTCTTTTTACAAAAGTCTTTTAATTTTTAGATCGAATTTATCTACTACAATTAAAGAATGATGACTAGCTAAGTTTCAGTCGTAAGATACAACTATCTTCAGATCTGTAGACAAGTAAAATACAGAACATCGCCTTAGAAAAACCTATTTACAACGTAACATTCAAGACAAAAAACTCTGAAAGGAGCAAAAAATGCTACTCTGGTAAGAAATGCTAATATATAACACCACACAGTATAAGAGAGAATGTGCATCACAGTCACCTTTACAGTGTCACTACGACGTCAAATTTTATACCTTTATTGTAACCTGCCACGTATTATTGGTAAGTAATAAATGGGGGTTGAACAGAAATTGAATATATCAGTAATAATGATAATACAGTGACACGCATTTATGTATAAAGCAACATGAATAAGAAATTTGACGCTACAAGAAACATCTAAACTGAGCCTGTAGGGATAGAGAAATACACTCCTGGAAATGGAAAAAAGAACACATTGACACCGGTGTGTCAGACCCACCATACTTGCTCCGGACACTGCGAGAGGGCTGTACAAGCAATGATCACACGCACGGCACAGCGGACACACCAGGAACCGCGGTGTTGGCCGTCGAATGGCGCTAGCTGCGCAGCATTTGTGCACCGCCGCCGTCAGTGTCAGCCAGTTTTCCGTGGCATACGGAGCTCCATCGCAGTCTTTAACACTGGTAGCATGCCGCGACAGCGTGGACGTGAACCGTATGTGCAGTTGACGGACTTTGAGCGAGGGCGTATAGTGGGCATGCGGGAGGCCGGGTGGACGTACCGCCGAATTGCTCAACACGTGGGGCGTGAGGTCTCCACAGTACATCGATGTTGTCGCCAGTGGTCGGCGGAAGGTGCACGTGCCCGTTGACCTGGGACCGGACCGCAACGACGCACGGATGCACGCCAAGACCGTAGGATCCTACGCAGTGCCGTAGGGGACCGCACCGACACTTCCCAGCAAATTAGGGACACTGTTGCTCCTGGGGTATCGGCGAGGACCATTCGCAACCGTCTCCATGAAGCTGGGCTACGGTCCCGCACACCGTTAGGCCGTCTTCCGCTCACGCCCCAACATCGTGCAGCCCGCCTTCAGTGGTGTCGCGACAGGCGTGAATGGAGGGACGAATGGAGACATGTCGTCTTCAGCGATGAGAGTCGCTTCTGCCTTGGTGCCAATGATGGTCGTATGCGTGTTTGGCGCCGTGCAGGTGAGCGCCACAATCAGGACTGCATACGACCGAGGCACACAGGGCCAACACCCGGCATCATGGTGTGGGGAGCGATCTCCAACACTGGCCGTACACCACTGGTGATCGTCGAGGGGACACTGAATAGTGCACGGTACATCCAAACCGTCATCGAACCCATCGTTCTACCATTCCTAGACCGGCAAGGGAACTTGCTGTTCCAACAGGACAATGCACGTCCGCATGTATCCCGTGCCACCCAACGTGCTCTAGAAGGTGTAAGTCAACTACCCTGGCCAGCAAGATCTCCGGATCTGTCCCCCATTGTGCATGTTTGGGACTGGATGAAGCGTCGTCTCACGCGGTCTGCACGTCCAGCACGAACGCTGGTCCAACTGAGGCGCCAGGTGGAAATGGCATGGCAAGCCGTTCCACAGGACTACATCCAGCATCTCTACGATCGTCTCCATGGGAGAATAGCAGCCTGCATTGCTGCGAAAGGTGGATATACACTGTACTAGTGCCGACATTGTGCATGCTCTGTTGCCTGTGTCTATGTGCCTGTGGTTCTGTCAGTGTGATCATGTGATGTATCTGACCCCAGGAATGTGTCAATAAAGTTTCCCCTTCCTGGGACAATGAATTCACGGTGTTCTTATTTCAATTTCCAGGAGTGTACAAACAAATATCTTAGCAAAACAATTTTCCATTTCTAATAATCCTGAAATGACTGCGAGCCAGATCGCTGGTCGATCATCAGCGATCGGCTTGATATCTTTGGCGCGTCCCTGGGCATGAGCATCTTTGCGGTTTCGGCTGGGGCGCGCGGGACGGCGAGAGGCAGTCGGTTTGGGGCGGCCGGTGAGACTGGCGGAGTGGAGGCTCGGGCGTAAGCACATGTGTGATGTCTGTTACGCTGGGGCTGGTTGCTAATCATGAAACTCCTGCGGCGGTTACTGGTTGCCTGGAAGGCATTTCATGTAAACCGTGCCGAGCCTCGCAGTGAGAGGGGAGTCCGGAGCTGGTGTTGGCCCAGATGTTTGTACAAATTGAGGTACCTGTGTGAGAAGCACGATGTGGGCCTGTTGGTTGCTTCGTCCTTCTGGCAGCCACCACAAGCGGATGTTCGGCCGGAATGTCTACAGTTTTTGGTGAGCATAGTGCGAACAAGTTTTCGTAGGATGTGCTCCCAGCCTGACTCTTAGGCTGTGTTATTTGTGTGTGCCGGCCCCTTGTCTGTAACTGCTACCGGGTGTCCTGCAAGATTTCACAGCAAAACGGTGTTTTTGTGGCATTCTGTGTTTCTGGCTCAGCCTCCGCCTAGAAAGGGGAAAGATGTGTGCCTCAACTGAAAGGGGGGGGG